>NC_077229.1:325025249-326225249 GCF_027887165.1 Monodelphis domestica | reverse complement strand
AAACCCTGTGTCTAGAAAGCCCAGTTTGGGAATTTCTTTTCTATCACGACACTTTCCAGTCCATGCCATGTGTAGAATATGATTTGTCCTTATCCTGGGGTGACATGGTTCCCTAGAGGTCATTCCAAGGATCCTGTAGACTTTTCCTATGGGAACTAAGCTCTCTGTGGTTGATTAACTTCTATCTAACTATCTCCTCTTTGGTTATTTCTGAGGTTATCTAGAGCTCTCCAGACTCACTCTCACATCCTTCTTTTAAAGGTAAAAAACAGAGTTTATCCCAGGTGCTCTCAGACTGGCTTTGAATCAGTCTTCCCAATGTGATATCAATGGAACAAAAATATCCGAGCCAAGGTGAGGTCATACCATATCAAGAAGATTTCATGAAAGCCAAACAAAGACTTTGCAATTCAGCAAGGGAATAAAAGCTGCTCATGAAATACAAGAAGAGATACAAATGGTAGAGAAGTAAATAAAATAGTATGCACTTGATCCGCAGGAAAACTCATTTCTGGAGATAAATTTGACCTCAAGGCACTGTAAGGATAACAAATCAAAGGTTGTAGAATCCAATATCTAATTTTATAGATATGAAAATTGAAAACTATAAAAATTAAGTGGGAGACAGCTAGATGGCACTGTGAATAGAGTGCCTGGGCAAGGTCAGGAGGACCTAGGTCCAAATCTGACCTCACATACTTCCTAACTATGTGACCCCAGGCAAGTCATTTAACCTTCTTCGCCTACATCTGGTCTTTCTGTCTCAGAATTGTTAGTAAGACAGAAAATAAAGGTTTAAAAATAATTAAGTGACTTGTGAGGTATTATATAGCTTGTGCATGTCTGAAACAGAATTCAAACCAAGTTCCTAATTCTAGAGTCTTTCATTGAATTAAGTCCTAGCTATAACCAGGAGCCAACTCTAATAAAATGGATAAAATATAAATGATAATGAGGTACCTGCATTGCCTAACGTTCATATGGAATTGTACATAATTCCCTCCAAAGATCAATGGATTTGAGTTGGTCCAAAAGCAAATGCTGGGCCATACTCATATGTGCCCTGCTTCAATTGATGAAATAAAGTCCTAACAAATGCTTACATAATAAAGTATCCAAGTTACCTGACACTGAATGTAACTGCAGAAAACCAGGCCCAGTGGATGGGTGAAAGTGTTAACATGAATTGTGAATGAGGGGAAACTCCCCAGCTTCCACTAGCTATTAAGTTTGTTGAAATCCCAAATCAGTATGATACCAAGACTCCTAGAATCGAAGTGTGTCTACAAACCTGAATCATACAAACTAACAAAGCAATTTAAATATATAAATGGGATCATGAGAATGTAGGTGAGGTTTCAGCTTTTAAAAAATGCCAATTTTGTACAAATTAAAATGTCAAAACTTTCAAATAAATACCTGAGCAAAGTACAATTCTGTTATATTTATTTCTACATAAAAAGACTCTTCTACAATAAAATTCATGAACTTTAAGCCAAAAATCCAAAAATAGGATTGTCTTTTCTATAGGCAAATGGTCATATCTAAAATACGTTCACATGGAATTTGCCTAGAAGAGACAGGCAGGTAAACAAACAGAAGAAAATAATGAAGCAAAGCCAGATCTCCTTTACTTTTTTATGGTTTTTTGGAATTTAAAAAAAGACCCTGAGTTTTACACAAAGGCTATTCTCAACAAAGGACATTAAGGAAGACAGAGAGGAAGCATCACAGTGAAGTTTTTAGCATCCTATATCCTTAGTAGCCATCAAGGAATAGAAAAATAGGAAATGAGGTCAAGGGCAAAACTCCAGAATTCCTACCTATTATTTTTGGTAAAACTAGGTCACATACTGTTTGTCACTTTTGCTTTTCAGCCCCACCTTCTCAGAGAGGATGCAGTACTAGTAATGTTGGAAACACTACCAGAAAAAAAAAATCTAGTTTGGAATAGGGAAGGCTGAGGCTTTTGTTCTGTGTCCTTCACAGGGTTCTTAAATGAATCAGATGATACGCTATATCCCAAGTCACTTTGTGGTCAAGCTTCCCTAACTAGTCAGCAGCAAGTTAGGTCAGAAGCAATAAGAACCTACACTTTTCCAGGGTTGTTATAGTGTCAGAAAACAGACTGATGCCTACTGGTTGGTCTCTCTGACCTATCTTTTCCACTATTCCACTTCCATTGATCTTCCTACAGACAACATTGGATCATATCTCTCTATTCAACAAACTTACTTGTACCCAGATCTTCCTATTTCTAAGGACAGTTCTCTATCCATTATGTTAGGGCTGCAAAGCACAAAATAAAATTAAATTGTAGATTTTTTTGTTTTGTTTTTTTTTTTTTCCCTCAAGGAGAGCCTTTGCATCATGCAATAACTAATCAAAACAAAAACACCACTAAGAAGTTATAAAGTGGCTGCTGCTATCAAGACAATTTAAGAAAATTATTGTGGTTTCATGTACCTCTGTAGTGCTTACATTGATATCACTGTTAATGAAGCATTCACTCAATTACTTTGTTGCCCTCCCCAACAATGATTACCTTTTGAGTTTTTGGTCGAAACTGTATGGAGGGTTTTACTGCTCTATAGAATGTGCATTGAGCCATCCAATATCCATTCAGAGTTGTAAAATTGCCCTTGAATTTACCTTGGTGATCTGTTTCTTGGGAGAAGTGAATATTAAAATCTATTCAAGGCTGTATAACTCATCTGCCAACTATAGATATATTTTGTGGTGCCTTCAATGAGTATTTATTTATCTTTGAAAAGTAGGCTCAGTTTTGAAAATGAGATGATTTGGCAATGAAGTCTAATCTCCTTTAATTTCTGATATCACATTCTAATTCTATCATGTTTCCTATTGGGTGGAAAATCCTATGCCATTAGTACAGATATTATTTAATATGTAATATATTACTTCTCTGTTCCTTATAAAATCATCTTCATGTTATAATTTTGAGAGATTGTTCATAATTTGTTCAGATGAGTTTAATCAAAGCTTAATCACCATTGGGTTCCTGTGGATACAGTTCATCTCCAATCTGTCTCTTGACTATTATACTTTTGAGAAATTTTCTCATTCCATTTCCCCTAAGATGGTGATTTCCAAGACATTTTTTCTTTTCCTCCCAACAGCCTGATGTCAACAACCGCTCCCACACAGAGATGTTTTCTGGACTTTCTAGAACAACCTGCCATGAAGACTTGTCTTTTCATAAGTCTTCTTCGTGGCTAGGTGAGGTTTTGAATATTTAGTAACATTCATTTTCTTTTATGTTTTTTTCACTATTTACATTTTATAGTCATATTTATTTTATTTTCTGGTTCTGTTTATTCTTCTTTACATTAGTTCACAGAAGTTTTTCCATGTTTTCCTGTTTTCATCACTTCATAAAGCTCTCATGTAGTACTACAAAGTATGTTATAGTATGTCAATAACCTGGCATACCACATGTTCAGCCATTCCCCAATATATGGTAATCTACTTTGTTTCCAGGGATATGCTACCATAAAAATGATGCTATAAGTATTTTGCTGAATATAGGGACTTTAATTTTATCAATGATGCTTTCATAACTAGAGGTAAATTTTTTCTATGATATTAACAAATCATCTTACTGAATACATATAGAACTTATTAAGATATTTAATGCATTGCAAAGTATACTAAGAATTTCAAAAATGTGTAACACTTCTAGAAAATATGAAATGTTAATGAAACAGGACTAGAAATAATAATAATTACTATGTATGAAATAATAACTAGCACACAACTGACATATTACAGTAGTACATATTGCTGGATGACTGAATACACATGAACATATTCCATACACATATAAATGGAGATATCACACAAAATGAAAGAATAATCCAACTTCTGACTTTTAACTATTTTCCCCTAAACATTCCACTTTACCACCACCACTTTGCTTCTTATTGCATAATTTATATAAGATATTAAACTCACTTTATAACAATCTGTGATAAAAATTCTCTTGGTACTTTTTCATTTTGTTTAAAAATACTATAAAAGAAGAAATTTTTATGTGACAAATGTGTGTTTTAAGTTACTTAAACATGCATGTCACTTACAAAATGAATTATTTTGAAAATCATACAATTATGTTTTGAATTAAGGAAAAATCCTCAGCATTGTATTTTTAAAAAAAATATATAAGTAATTGTGGGTACATCTGGGTAGCTCAGAGGATTGAGTCAGGTTTAGAGGCAGGAGGTCCTAGGTTCAAACCTGGCCTCAGACACTTCCTAGCTGTGTGACCCTGGGCAAGTCACTTAACCTCCATTGCCTAGTCTTTACCACTCTTCTGCCTTGGAACAAATATATAATATTGATTCTAATATGGAAGTTAAGAGTTTAAATATATATATATTTATATATATATGTAATCCTAATGTTGGCCAAAGCAATATAAATTCTAACAATTTTCTATTTTCCAATTTTTTTAATAATATGAAAGAATACATTAAAGCAAAAACTGTTTTAACTTATGTAGAATATATTTCAAAAGTCATAATATAAAAAAATCATGGGCAATTAAGATCCAATATTTATTTTATTCAATCTCATTCAGACTTAAACTTTTCCTTTCATCTTTTGCAATTATAATGAAAGCATAAATGGCACAGGATGTAGATTAACAAATATTAAAAGGGGTTGTTTTAATTTTTAAAGTGTTCTTTTAACTTTTGAAATATCTAATAATTTGTTGATATTCTTTTTTATCATTTGAGCGTCAAGCTATTTAGACTTTAATGATCCATTTCCAACTGCTGTGAAAGTTGCAAATATATACAAACTTTTTAGAAAGGCATATGGTTTTATATAAAAGGTCTATAAAAATAGTCCATACTTTTTTTTTATAAGGAAGTAAAAGTAAAAGAGGAACATATTTAAGATGGAAAAAAATAGAAGGAAAACTAAACTAAAAATATTTTATAAGACCTTCACTAAAAGGCCTCAAAATACAGTTGTTGCTATTGTTGTTGTTCATTCTTCATGTTTAAAGATTTTGGCTTGTGTGTGAATTGTATTTAAGTGAGGCAGAGTCACACAAAGTCATTAGCCTAACTCTCTCTTCCAGAGGTATTGAAAACTAGTGGCAAGAAAAAGGTCAAAATTACTAACAATGGCTCTGGATCCAATGGATGGCCTAAGCATCCTTAGTGTCTGACCAAGTTCTAAGCATTCCATAGCACCTGCTTTAATGGCCATTGAAAATAATTGTTCTTATCCACCCATTCTGGGGGGGATGTTTTATTGGGGCATTCATCCCCCCAGTTCCCAAGGGATTTGGGGCCTATGGATTACCATCAACAAGGCTTGGCCCATCTGCCAAGATGCTTTTACCAGTGTGACCACCATACATGCTACAGTTTCTTGAAGCCACAGGAGAGTTGGGTTTACAATGTGAACACCAAAAGGCAGTGAAAAGTGAGTGGGCATCCCTGAAGAGGACTCTGCAAGCCCTCATATCAGAAGTGCCAGGCCTCCCTGAACATCCCATGTATTTCATGTATGTAGAGAAGTGATGGAGAACCTTTTAGAGACCAAGTGCTCAAACTGCACAACTCATGCAGCATGTGAGCCCCCTGCATTACCCCAGACAGGGGAAGGAGGAAGTGCTTCCATTAGGCTGCTGGGCAGAGGGGTAGATGATGTGAAAAAGTATTCTCAGGTATGGTGGAAAGGAGGGAGGGAGCAGCACCCTCCAGAACATGTACTATAGCTTTGCCAACATGGATGTAGAGTATGCAGTAGAGGTGATTCATGCCTAGTTTTCAGTCAGAACTGCAGCCTCTGAGATCTTCCCTGACCCTAATATTTTGTGAGTCTGCAATTCTATAACTCAAGAAGAGATAAAGGGATCATCAAGTAGCAGCAAAAGCTCTACTAACTTTAGATACCAAAATGAATAGTAGAACCAATCAGCATGATTTCTCCATCAAAGCTTAGCAGCCTTCAAGAGTAGAGATAGGAGAATTGACTGGTTTGGTTTCCCAAAGGTTGGTATTTGGAAGCATGGAATAACAAGATAAAAGGATCATGGTTCTTGAGTGGTAGAGCATTATTAAATGACAAATCATAGGATTCAGGCTAGATAGAGGTTTTAGTTTACTACAAGTTCAATATATTTCAAGAGTATAATATGGAATTCAAAAAGCTAGTGCTATCCTAGGCGACATTAAGAAAGATGTGGTGTGCAAAATGAGGGAGGCAATGGTATCACCTTATTCTCTCTGGTTTGACCACATTTGCAGCACTGTAATAAGTGTAATGTTTCAGCATCAATACTAGCTAATATTAATGAACTAAGAATGAGCAAGGTTTCTTAATGGACACTCTTCCGTACAACCTCCAGTTTCCATTATGTTGAGGCAAAGGACATGCTATTCATTGGAGAAAGATCTCAGGCATTATGATCCTCTGGGTCCTTGTGCTTGGGTGTAGAAAAAGAAGAAAAAATAGGGAGAGCCATTTGGTAAACAGATAACAGTTGATTAGGAGCTGAGGGAGGGTGAGGAATTAAGAGTCTAGGGGTGTCCACGAACAGTTGATGGAACATATCTAAAATGTCGAAAGGGCTGTGATCTGCTGGGCAGGAAATATAACTTTGGCCTATATACACAGTGAATGAAAATCCGGGACAGAGTAACTTTGCAGAGAAGGATCTAGAGCTAAGGTAAAGCAATCTTGTCCAAAATGACTTTAGTTCATTCTACGTCTGTCACTGAGAGTATTCTGAGAAGAGAAAAAAAGGATGAATGATGGTTTGTATGACTTCATAGGAATAGATTCAGAGTGACACAGAAAAAAACTATTAAAATTATTTAATCTAGTCCCTTTGTTTCTTCTTTAAGAAAAGTGAGGGCCACACTTTTTAAAAAGTTACTTGTCCCGGATTGTATAGATAGTAAAAATACAACTGTCATTAAAACATGGGGAGCTCAAAGCCTAACTTCTACATGCTTTCATTGTTTTAGGCAGTCTTCCAAGGGTCAGCTTTACCTATATCCTCCTAAGATCTTTATTCTACAACTCGAGAAATATAGGTTATACCCATTTGTGTATAATATAAGAGAATAATTATGCTGTCTTATTCTTTCTTATTAGTTGTGTTAGGTATGTCTTAATCAAATGCTTCTGTTTTTGAATTGTTGACTCTTACATGATCTAAAAATAGTCTTATTTGAATATGGTCTTTGGTCATGATTTGAAAACTCAGTTACTCAGAATAGCCAAATTAAATGTGGGAAAAGTCAGGGCCAGAGTTCTCAAAACTCTCAAGTATTACACTGATAAGTCACTTTTCATGGGAACAAAAAAATTAACGATTATGTCACAATTCTTTCCCAATTCATAGGACAGAATATTGTTTAAAAGAAATTTTGAAGTAGTTTTCCAAATCCTCCAGCAGAAAAATGAGTGGACTTCATGGTAAATAGTTTCAAGAGCAATCTTTTCAACAGAGGGGAATTAGTTTTCAATTAAACCAAGGAGAAAGAGATGGAAGTTGTGCAAGAAATTGAGGATTTAGGGAATTAGTTCAAGACAGAACAGAAGTCTCTCAAAGGTGTTTATTACAGGTTAGAAAAAGGAAACTATAGGGGGCAGCTGGGTGGCTCAGTGGATTGAGAGCCAAGCCTGGAGACGGGAGGTCCTAGGTTCAAATCTGGCCTCAGACACTTCCCAGCTGTGTGACCCTGGGCAAGTCACTTGACCCCCATTGCCTAGCCCTTACCACTCTTCTGCCTTGGAGCCAATACACAGTATTGACTCCAAGATGGAAGGTAAGGGTTTTTAAAAAAAAAAGAAAAAAAGAAAAAGGAAACTATAAATGGTACTAGGAAGAAGATCACATAGCTAGGAAGTGTCTCAGGCCAGATTTAAACCTAGGACCTCTCATATTCAGGCCTGGCTTTCAATCCACTGAGCGATCTAGCTGCCTCACTATAGTCATCTTTTTAATGTTTAATATTTCCTCATCTTAGAGTAAAAATAATCCTAAGATTGAAAATTATGTAGCACAAGGGCATTTAAAGTTTCTTAAAAGGCTAAGATTATAAATATGACTTAGTGAAGAGTGCTGACTGGAATAAAAGGACCCAGGTTCAAATCTTGCCTCAACAGTCTTTCTCATTGGACCCAGAGCAAATCAGGTCACCTACATCAATTCTCATTTTTTCCCAAGAAAAAAGAGGAGGCTCAAAAAGACATCCTTTGAGATTATTTCCAGTTTCAGAGCTATGATCCATTTGGTCTAATTACTCTCAAGAAATCTTTATTGACTTCAGAAGATTAAGTATGCCTAGAAACCCATTAAGTAAATAAAAAAGAACTACTTTTAACCAACAGTCACTTTAAAAATTCAACCTATTGGAGAATACAAATGGACAGAAAGGTATCATCTCTTCAGGCTTCAAAAGACAATGGGAGATATTTTATCCCTAAGGGATTATGATTCCCTTTTGTTGAGTTACATGCTTTCCCTTGATAGAGGATTTGCATCTATAGAGCAGTTGGGTTTAATCACTAACATTTAAGAGACCTCACTCAAATGAGTTCATAAGAAAGAGAATTTCAAAATGTTTATAGCACATTGGCAATGTTTCTCATGTCTGTATATCACTTTGTTAAATTTTTTGACCAAAAGTTTCTGCCATATGAAGCTTTTGTTGCTTCATTTGTATTCTAAAGTTTATATCATTCTATTCATATTTCATTTACATTCTCTCTTGATTTTAATAGCCAAAACTCTTATTTTATTAGTCAATAATAAACAACTATTGAATTTCTATGAAGTAAGGTTGTAAGACTTTTCAAAAGTTACATTTTTCTTCTCTCATTACCACTTATTGTGCTATAGAGAAAAACTGAAATCATGTTTTCTCATTTAAACCTAGAGATCTAGAAAGAAAAATAATATTCTGTCATCATTCACATTTCTAAGTTGTATAAAATGCACATTAAAATTATAATATGATTCTGAAAATTAATAGAAGAGCACCAAAATAGATGTATAAATAAAAAAGACCCTTGACAACACCCCGGCAAATCACAAGGTCCAAAGCAGTAGTAGGTCAATGGGTTTCTCAATTTAGCAGGAGAGGCTACTGTCCACACCTGTTGAGATCATCAATCAGGAAACTTCCTGAAGACATAAACAGCAAGGGAAATGAGCCAGAGAACAAATTGCTACTGGCAAAGTTGCTGTGGAGTCAAAGGAAAGGGAGAAGTCAAAGTTACAGATAAAAGGGGAAAATATCTACGATGGTGAGTTGGGCTTTGGACTCTCCAGTTTGGAAGAAATGCTAAAAATGTCAAATATATCTTGAGAGGAGTCAAAAGAATAAGTGCTTCTCTGACTTGGAGAAGATCAAGTGAATAAACGGCATTATTTAAATATGTAAAGGGTTATAATAGAGCAGGAACATAAATAATTTTCTGGCAGTCCTTGCATTCCTAGGGGCCTACTAAAGGAAAGGAATACACACCAAAAAAATTATCTTGTTTCATAACAGATAATGGATCAGGGGCATTTCTGAAACATATGCTTCTAAGTCCAAAATTTACCTGAATTCCATTAATAGTAGAAATAACATAGCCTAGTAGATAGTGAAAAGGCCTCAGACTCAGAAGATTTGGGCTCAAGTCCCTTCTCTTATATGACTGACTGGCTTTAGAACCCTAAGCAAATCACCCTGCTGTGACCCAGGTCAGTGAATTGAAGCTGATCTGCAATGGTAGAAGTTCCCAGAAACTCTCCACACCAATAAAAACATATCCTGTCCCCTCTTCCTACCCCTTGAAAAAATCCCTAATAAAAAATGGTTCCTGGCTCTTTTTCATTCCCAATGAACAGCAAGGAAAATAAGATTGGGTTAGCATCAGAAGTTGTCATTTATTTATGGAAAAATTAACAATAATAATTGTTATGTTTTTAATGGTCATTTAAAGATAGATTTTCACTAGATAGAAAAGATGATCAAATTTTGTGATTTGGCCCCAACCTACATTTTGAACCAGATTTCCTGCCTATCTACTCCAGGGTACTCCACACTTCAGAAAAAATGAGGATATTTGCCAGAATGTGCCTGATGTTTTAATTTCCCAGAACACAACTGAAGTTTTCCACATCAATAACTGTTCACATATCCATCAGAAGTCTCCCTAAATTCCCATGCTTCACCTCTCCAATTCTTTCCCATCATTGAGGGATGACCTCAAATGCAGTCTCCTCTTCTATGGAGAATCCCCTAATTCTCCAAACCCCAAATTTTTCTCTTTCTCCTCTAAATGTCCATAGTATTTTTATATTGTATTATATATATAGTTCCCTATATGTCATCTTTCTTACTCAGCTACATATAGTTCCATGAAGTCAAACTCCTAGGATTATAGGAGTAAATGTTTAAAGTTGCAAAGATCTTAGAGAAAACTATGTCCAAACTCCTTATTTTATAAGTGAGACAAGAGACTCAGAGGGAAATAACTTCCCTAAGTTCATATGGATAATAAAAGGCAGAAATAGGATTTAAACTCATGTCCTTACTACATAGAGATATACTATATATGGATATCTAAATATACATAGATATAGATATATAGATATAGGTATGGATTGCCAAATGATGCCTTCTCTAGTTCAGAGAGGAGAAAGAGGGAATTATTTAGGAACTTTGATTATAAGCAAATGAATATTTTTAATTTAAAAATCAAATCCATGTCTTCTAAATTCAAATTCAGTACTATTTACACTATACCAGACTACTTTTTTTTAACTCTTTGTATTCCCTACCTCTCCCAAAACAGTACCTTGAATGCTGAGCAAATACAAATTCATCACTAACATTGTTAAATTTATTAGATGATTTGGGTTTATCAGGTAACAACAGGGAATGATCGAGATCTTTATCATTACAACTTGAAAATAAAATAGCATCTCTGACTTACATGGAAAAATAATAACGAATGCACTTGGATGGGATTAGATTCGAAATTAAGCAATAAAAAGCATTTATATTGCACTTTAATGTACTTTTAATGGACTATACTTTACAAATATCCTTACAACAAATCTGAGAGGTAGAAGCTATTATTAAAAACCATTTTACAGTTAAGAAAATTGAAGCCCAGGGTAAGTGACTTGCCCAAAGTCATGTAGCTATAAAATTTCTCAAGCTATATTTGAAATCTGGTTTTCCTGACCCAAAATCCAATGTTCTAATTTTCTCTATATTCCTCAATATTCAAATTTTATAATTTCTAAATTCCTCATTTAGTGAAAGAAAGACAGAAAAGGTCCATAAATTACTCCAAGAAAGAAAATGCATTTTTTTCTTTTTAAAAATACATATCCATTGAAATATAATACCAAAAGAATATGGAATTTAAAGACATCTTCATGGAATCAACTAAAATTTATATATTGCACCAATTATTTCCAAGAAATACTGTGCAATAGGCTTCCCAGCCCAGCAGTCTTAAAAGCAGTCATTAATACAGTTATGTGTTTCTGGCTCATAAAACAGCAGTGTACTAAAAAACATTTATACCTTCTAACAAACCAAGCTAAGAGGTATTCTCCCCATACATTGTCCAGAGAAACTATAGGTAGGAGCATTTTTAAAATAGATTAGTATCCTAACTGACAAAAATAAGCATTTGCCATCATCACTTTAACTGTAAACATCAATTTAATTCTTTAAACATCTCCATTTTCCAGGAACATATACAATTTTCCACTGAAGATGTTTGCCTGAGTAGAGGATTTAATATTTATCTTGTTCTGAAGGCTCCTAAGAAAAGCTGTGAAATATTTATCTCTGAAAGTCTTTCAAGAAATAGTAAGCTATTAATAAAAATAATATTCCAAGTAGACATTATTCTACATGGCATAATTTGAGGGGTCTTGCAAATGGCCCTAAATAGCTTCCCAGTACCTAAAATGCTGAGAAAAATTGATAGTTTAAGAAAGACTGATCTTTACTGATATCATCCTGCTTTGTTCATTATATGCATGGCATAGTAATTTCAATGAATTTGTCAAATCACTTCCTCTCCAGTGATGGGATGCAGAGCAAACAAGAAAACATTGAAAAGGTACTGAAAGGAAAAGAGAAGACATAGGAAGGTGAAGAGATAAAAGACAATTTCCACTACTTCACTATTTCTCCTAGGTTTGGCCTTGTTTTTATTTGGGGGAAACTATGAAATTTTCATGATAAGTTACTAATGTCATCACTTCATATAATCCATATAATCTGTTGTGGTGGTCTAGAAGGCTCTAAACATTCCAATCAAGTTTTTTACATTTTGGATTATGCTGAAGTAAAAATATCCAAATGATATCCTATCTTAACCCTGATTTATGATCAGAAATGGCTGAGTAGTTGTATCCAAATTACTGAACACACAATGGAACCTTAAATCCATTTGAGTTATATCTCCCAAAAGATGTAGACACCATGGTGAGTGCATAATTGGTGGAGGTAAAAGTGGAAAGAAAGGTCAAATGACATCAAATTATTCTGCAGAAAAGAAAAAAGTTAACATGAAAACACATACAAGCCATAGAGTTGGATAAATGCCAAGAACTGCACTCTTTAAGCTGGCACCATAAATCCTCAGTTTTGACATCTTTGACAGATGTCCATGACAGAGAGATTTTAAAAAGAGGTTCAGACCTTGTTTAAGAACAGAATGATTAGAATTGGCTGCAGCTTTACCTGTCCAAATGTTTTAAAATCCTCCAATGTTAGAATACACTACAATGGAGACAATTCATAATTGTTCCTTGAGAATATGTGGAGAGCCAGGAAAATAGACTGGAGCAGCCTGAGAAGCTTTATAATGAGAGTGATAAACCTTTCATAGGTCTTAGCTTTTCCTGTCTTTAACAAGCATTTATTCAAAATTAAATCCTCCACTTCCCATTGGTAAACACTGCCAATGGAGCTTCCTTTCTTCTATAAAGTAAATCATTCTAGTGTCATAAAAATTGCAGATTCTCAGGGGCAAACAGAAATGTAGTGAACATCAATTCATATGACCACATAAATGATCTTGAATCAATGTTCTTTGGGAATTTGGGAAACAAATCTTTCATAATGCCTAATAAAAAAATTGAAGTAGCATTTACCTCTGGATAACAAAGAATGAATATTTATGCAGTTTCACAATGCTATAGACAACAGGGGCACTACTATCTACAAAAGTGCATTCCCATGCATAGTACTTGTATTCATCCAGGCTAATTAAATCCAATACTTCAAGGACTACATTGGTTAATAGAAAGAACAGGAAATAACTTTCTCCTTCATGTTCAGCTCTGCAAAATTGGCCCACTCTATTAATGATGGGAGTTACCTTCCTCCCAAAGCAACAGATGTTGGTTAAAGCCTAAGGCCAAACAGACTCAATGAACTAATTTTGCTTTGGCTCTGCATGGCCATGTTTATGCTTCTAACTGTATGCTCAGAGATAAGAAAGAAAGAAAGAAAGAAAGAAAGAAAGAAAGAAAGAAAGAAAGAAAGAAAGAAAGAAAGAAAGAAAGAAAGAAAGAAAGAAAGAAAGAAAGAAAGAAAGAAAGAAAGAAAGAAAGAAGGAAGGAAGGAAGGAAGGAAGGAAGGAAGGAAGGAAGGAAGGAAGGAAGGAAGGAAGGAAGGAAGGAAGAAAGAAAGAAAGAAAGAAAGAAAGAAAGAAAGAAAGAAAGAAAGAAAGAAAGAAAGAAAGAAAGAAAGAAAGAAAGAAAGAAAGAAAGAAAGAAAGAAAGAAAGAAAGAAAGAAAGAAAGAAAGAAAGAAAGAAAGAAAGAAAGAAAGAAAGAAAGAAAGAAAGAAAGAAAGAAAGAAAGAAAGGAAGGAAGGAAGAAAGGAAGGAAGGAAGGAAGAAAGAAAGAAAGAAAGAAAGAAAGAAAGAAAGAAAGAAAGAAAGAAAGAAAGAAAGAAAGAAAGAAAGAAAGAAAGAAAGAAAGAAAGAAAGAAAGAAAGAAAGAAAGAAAGAAAGAAAGAAAGGAAGGAAGGAAGGAAGGAAGGAAGGAAGGAAGGAAGGAAGAAGAAAGAAAGAAAGAAAGAAAGAAAGAAAGAAAGAAAGAAAGAAAGAAAAGAAAGAAAGAAAGAAAGAAAGAAAGAAAGAAAGAAAGAAAGAAAGAAAGAAAGAAAGAAAGAAAGAAAGAAAGAAAGAAAGAAAGAAAGAAAGAAAGGAAGGAAGGAAGGAAGGAAGGAAGGAAGAAAGAAAGAAAGGAAGAAAGGAAGAAAGGAAGAAAGGAAGAAAGAAAGAAAGAAAGAAAGAAAGAAAGAAAGAAAGAAAGAAAGAAAGAAAGAAAGAAGAAAGAAAGAAAGAAAGAAAGAAAGAAAGAAAGAAAGAAAGAAAGAAAGAAAGAAAGAAAGAAGAAAGAAAGAAAGAAAGAAAGAAAGAAAGAAAGAAATTTCACTCTAGGAAATATTTTCCTATTGAACTTGCTCATGGTCATATAGCTGGTATATGACGGGAACATGTCTTCCTAACTGTGAGGTTTACTGTCCCATAAATGTAATCTCTAAGGGCAAGAATTCTTTGTTTTAGTCTTTAGAGCTTCAGTGCTTAAAACAGTGACTAAAATAAACTTTGTACTTAAAAATTATGTGTCAAATTGAATATATATATTATACATTTGTGATGATATAAATAGATATAGATGTAAAAACATATGACGGCAGCAAGGTGGTACAGGGGATAGTATGCTGGGTCCGAATCAGGAAGACTTTAGTTCAAATTTAGCCTCAGACACTTACTAGCTATGTGACCTTAGCCAAATCACTTAATCCTGATTATCTTAGTTTCCTCATCTGTAAAATTGGCTGGAAAAGGAAATATTAAACCACTCCAGTATCATTGCCAAGAAAACCTCAAAACTGATTACAAAGAGTCAGAAATGAATAAATAATGATAACAACATATATGTACCATACACTAATTATAGTCTATTCTTTCTAATTTGGGAGGACTTCACTGAAACATGTCATCCCTCCATGCATTTCTACTTTATCAGTATTCTACCTCTCACTCATCCCTCTGACCTCACTATTCTTCCTTAAGTCTTTTCTCTGTGGTTGTCCAATTCTACCATCCACTCTTCAGTCATCTTTTTTTGCTCTAACACTGGACAAGAGACAATACCCCAAGGGCTTAACACCTTCATCCTCAGATCTCCTTGCTTGGTCACCTGCTACCCTAATTGATGAGTGAATCAATTGCTCAATATTTCAGGAAGGTCCTATCCATTTTTTACTTATACATTGAACATATTCACCCAAGCCATCTCATTGCCCATATGTTGATGTGTGACAGTCCCACATCATAATTAAACCAGTTTCCTGAAAAATGCATGTCAATCTAAAACCCTACAGCTTCACCCATAATCTCTGTAATTTTCTAAACCAAATATCCTATGGGGCTCAATTCTGACAAATTAGAAAATTCTCTAATTTAAATCCAGTACTGAAAATCACTTTGCAATAATAGGAATCCTATATTCTAGACATTTTAGCCTTCTTGCTGTGTCTCCCATATACCACTCTAACTTCCATCTCTGTGACTTAGTACTGGCTATCCTCCACAACTGGAATTCTCTCTCTTTCTTCATATACACTTTTAAATGATTATTATATTATTTAAATAGCACTTTAAGGTTTCTAAATAATTTTATGAATAACATCTCATTTTTCCTCCTAATAACCCCAGGAAGTAGTAGTAGTAGTAGTAGTAGTAGTAGTAGTAGTAGTAGTAGTAGTAGTAGTAGTAGTAGTAGTAGTAGTAGCAGTAGTAGTAGTAGTAGTAGTAGTAGTAGTAGTAGTAGTAGCAGTAGTAGTAGTAGTAGTAGTAGTAGTAGTAGTAGTAGTAGTAGCAGTAGTAGTAGTAGCAGTAGTAGTCTCTCCGTAACAGAGGATGACTATTGTCTTTGTGCGTTTTTGTGCACAAAGACACTTGTGTGTGAAGGAGATTTAAGTGGAAAAGTCGATGCACAGAGACAGTCCCACTCTCTCGGCATTGGAAGCCTGGGTCCATTGACACGAAAAGTCGTTACACCTGGAGACTTCCTCGGCTGCAATGGATGGCCGTGTCGTCTTTTGTGCTCCAACATGCCCTAAGCACTCCACAGTGCTTTGCTGCGTCGCCATCTCAGCCGTTGAACCTTCTTATTGGTTTCTTCTGTCTGTTCAGCCGAAGCAGTCTTCACCTGCTGGGTGAGCAAAGCCCTGGTTCACCAGGGGTCGATGACCCGATGGCTACCCTCACAAGGTTTAGCCGGCCTGTCGAAGCCATTGCCTGGGGTGTGGCCACTGCCGCATGCTAGCAGCTACTGGGAGCCACAAGTGAGAGCTGGGTGTCAGGTGGGGGTCAGAGGCTGGAGAGCTGCCCTAGGAGGGCACGACAAGCCCTCCATACCAAATATATTACTCCTCCCTGAGCACCCCATACACCCCAGGAAGTAAGTACTATTATCATCCCCATTTTACAATTGAGGAAACTGAGGCAGAAAGAAGTTATGTAACTTCCACAGGGTCACATAGTCAGTAAGTAAGTATCTGAGACTAAAGTTAAACTCAGATCTTCCTGACTTCAAGTTCAGTCCTATATCCATTGCACCATCTAGTTACCTAGAAACCTTTATTTCCTTCAAGATCCAACTCAGTGGCTACCTTCTATGTTACCTTTCTTGATCCCCAATTGCTACTGCCCTTCCTTACTAAACTACCCTGTATGTATCCTGCACATTCATGCATATGTACATATTGTTACCACCACTGACAAAATATAGTTGTACAGAGTAGGGATTGTTCCACTCTTGTCTTTCTATCGCCATTTCCAAAGACAATAGCAATTATTGTGATATCAATATAATATAAAAGTAAACCAAATATAATAAAATATATTCAATTATTGTCCTAGAGCATTCTTCTCCCACATGTGCAAGAAGCTAGCAATGATTAATGCTGCTTTATTTTACACTGGTTCAAGGTAGGGGAAAGATAGGGATAATATTCAATCTATCCTCCATATTAACTTATCGCTGATCTTCATTCACTTTATGTACCATGTGTCTTACTTGCTTTTCTCTGTATTTGTATAAGCTGTCCCTGCTTTATCTAAAATGTTCTCTCTCCTAAATTTGTCCTCTGGAATATTTAGCTTCTTTCAGGATTCAGTGGAATACCATCCCCTACACAAAAATTTCCTGATCTGCCAAGTTGTTGGTCTGCTTTCTCTACTCCTTCCTCCAAAAAAAATCATGATTTACACTAAACTTTTCTTGTATTTATTTGTGTACATGCATAATTCACTACCACATTTTTAGAAGGTATTGTATGAATAGGTGATAAAAGCTATACCTAGTGCTACAGGTCTTCAGAAGAGAGAGAAATTTTGATTTACTGAATTAAAAGGACCATATCATTAAAGATTTAGGTGAAAGGAAAGTGAAAATGTTTTATTTTTTTCTCCCAAGAAACACTTTAATACAATACATTATCAAGTCACTTGTATATGTGAGTACCTTAAATGGGAAGCTTAGAATTCAAAATATCCCATGGGAAAAATGACCAGGCATCCAAGAACAATATAACCATCCCCACTATCCCCACTAGAAATGATACAAATCATTGGAGCTCTTATTTGAACTATTGAAGTTTTGTTGTTGTTGGTTTTTTTTTTTAATAACCATGGGACTGAAACACAAGAAGTTTTTCCTCTTGTTTTTTTTTTTCAGACCTGTGACTTTTGGTATAAATATAATCCATCTGTTCCTGATTTATTTACACTCTTCTCATCGAAATTCTATTTTATAAGAATTACTTGTTGTCCAACAAATCCTTTGAGTCCTCTTTATGAGCATCGTTAGTCTCTCTTAGAAACAGGTTCTTTGGCCAAAAACAAGTAAACTAGTATCACAAAACATTCACATTTAGTGGAAAGTAGAAAAAAATAGAAAATCAAGTTGGTCCCACACTTGGAAAACCAAATTAATTATGGCATCCCTATTCTGTTCTTTAAAAGTTCATATTAGAAGATCATCAAAATTTCTTCAGCTTTACAGGTGAAGTTCAATTAAACTCTAACTTTAATAATTCTTATTTTAATAAAATTTACTTCAGTGAAATTTTCTCCTTGTAAAAACTAAAGTTCATATTACTCAAATAAAGTAACATCTAATAGGTGTTTTATACAGTGATGCCAGAAAAAAAACATCAGTAAAAAGATACAATTTTCACTTTCACTGAAATCCTATTCTGACATCTCATTATGATTTGGAGATGACACTTGTTTGTGAAGGTTTTGCCAGTGAAGCATGACTTCTGGCACATCATAACTTATTGGAAAGGCTGTGAGTTTAGACCTGGCAACAAACTGCATATCCGTTGTTGGACCAGCATAAGTTTGGAGGAGCTCATCAACAGGTTGTCCTCAAGAGGATTAGTTTCTGAGCCACAGCAATTCATGAAGACCAGGTGTCAAAGATAATCTCGTTGCCTGTGATGGCCTTTTTTGTTTCATTGTTATTTTTCAATTAGCAAGCAATGGAAATTCCTTTATTGTTTATGGCCAAAAACTGTCTCACATTGCATCTTGAATTTATCATCTCTCCCTCACAGGGGATGGGTAACATAGATCATCATTAGTTCTCATGAATAAGTGTTGATAATTTCATTGGCCAGAATTTTTAAGACCATTAAAGCTGTTTGTCTATACCATGTTACTGTAACTGTATTAATTATTCTCTCACTTCTTCTCACTTCACTCTGCATTGATTTATATAAGACCTGCAAATCTATGTTTCTCTGAAAGGGTCAATTTTGTCATTCCTAATAGCACAAGAGAATTATTACATTTACATATAATCTGTTTAGCCATTGATGGAATTGCCTCACAATTCCAAGAGAACACCCTGGCTATGTTTACTATTCATGGTGAGAAGCTTCTCTTCTCCAACCACATGACTGACTCTCTCTGTCTTTGTCTCAGTCTCTCTATCTGTCTCTCCCTTCCTCCTTCCCTCCTGAATGATTACACTACATAATCTTGTTCCCTTCTAGATTATGTGATATATGACTTCAAACAATGCCTTTCGTTGCCTTAATAAGGAGAAAGGAAAGGAATTAC
The DNA here is from genome assembly GCF_027887165.1 of Monodelphis domestica. NCBI lineage: Eukaryota > Metazoa > Chordata > Mammalia > Didelphimorphia > Didelphidae > Monodelphis > Monodelphis domestica. Next base: position 326,206,083 of record NC_077229.1, on the reverse strand, counting down.
AAGCTCTAGAATAATAGATCAACAAGTGCATATGATGACAGAAAAGCTCTACAGAATTCATAAATCACATTATGTCTGTGGCTGCTTCCTCAGACTATTACTGTAGGGACAATCTTGATAACAACCTCTGAAAATTATTTGAAAGACTACTAGACAAGGAGTTTTATGAGGCAATCATTTAAACTAAGAATCTCCAATTTGAGGGCATCTCCTCATTTTCCAATGATTTGCCAACACAAAGAATGCAGCCATGAATATTCCTGTAAGAGTCTTTTTCCTTATTATCTCTTTGGGGTACAAACCCAAAAGTGCGATGGCTGAATCAAAGGGCAGACAGTCTTTTAGTGCCCTTTGGGCATAGTTCCAAATTGCATTCCAGAATGGTTGGATCAGTTCACAGATACATCAGCAATGCATTAATGTTCCAATTTTGCCATATTCCCCCCCAACATTCATTACTTTCCTTTGCTGTCATGTTGGTCAATATGCTAGTTATGAGGTGATACCTCAGAGTTGTTATAACTTGCATTTCTCTGATTGTAAGAGATTTAGAACATTTTTTCATATACTTATTAATACTTTTGATTTCTTTATCTGAAAATTACCTATTCATGTCCCTTGCCCATTTATCAACTGGGAAATGGCTTGATTTTTTGTACAATTGATTTAGTTCCTCATAAATCTGAGTGATTAGACCTTTGTCAGAGGTTTGTGTTATAAAGATTGTTTCCCAATTTGTTGCTTCCATTCTAATTTTGACAGCATTGGTTTTGTTTGTACAAAAACTTTTTAATTTAATCAAAATTATCTGTTTTGCATTTTGTAATGCAAATTTTTTATTTTTTTTTGTAATTTTTGTAATTTTTTCTAACTCTTGCTTGGTCTTAAAATCTTTCTTTTCCCAAAGATATGACATGGATACTATCCTGTGTTTACATAATTTACTGATTGTTTCCTTCTTTATGTTCAAGTCATTCACCCATTCTGAGTTTATCTTGGTATAGGGTGTGAGATGCTGATCTGAACCTAATCTCTCCCATATTGTTTTCCAATTTTCCCAGCAGATTTTGTTGAATAGTGGATTTTGGTCCCAAAAGCTGGGATCTTTGGATTTATCATAGACTATCTTACTAAGGTCACTTGCCCAAAGTCTGTTCCACTGATCCTCCCTTCTGTATCTTAGCCAGTACCATATGGTTTTGATGATCACTGCTCTATAGTACAGTTTAAGATCTGGTACTACTAGGCCACTTTCCTTCCCATGTTTTTTTTTATTATTTTCCTTGATATTCTTGATCTTTTGTTCTTCCAAATAAACTTTGTTATTGTTTTTTTTCTAATTCTATAAAAAAGTTTTTTAGTAGTTTGATGGGTATGGCCCCAAATAAGTACATTAGTTTGGGTAAGTTTATCAATTGATGTTTTTTCCATTTATTTAGATCTAGTTTTAATTGTGTGGAGAATGTTTTGTAGTTGTGTTCATATAGTTCCTGCGTTTGTCTTGGCAGATATATTCCTAAATATTTTATACTGTCTGTGATGATTTTAATAAGGAATTTCTTTTTCTAACTCTTGGTGCTGGGATGAGTTGAAAGTATATAGAAATACTTATGATTTATGTGGTTTTACTTTTTATCCTGCAACTTTGCTAAAATTGTTGATCCTTTCCACTAGCTTTTTAGTTGATTCTCTAGGATTCCTTAAGGAGACCATCATATCATTTGCAAAGAGTGATAACTTGGTCTCCTCATTGCCTATTTTAATGCCTTCAATTTCTTTTTCTTCTGTAATTTCTACTGCTAGTGTTTCTATTACAATGTTAAATAATAAAGGTGATAAATGGGCATCATCATTTCATTCCTGATCTTATTGGGAAGGCTTCTAATTTATCCCCATTGAATATGATATGTGCTGATGGTTTTAGATATATACTGTTTATTATTTTTAGGAAAGGCCCATCTATTCCTATGCTTTCTAGTGTTTTCAATAGGAATGGGTGTTGTATTTTTTAAAACTTTTTCTGCATCTATTAATATAATCATTTGATTTTTGTTGGTTTGTTTGTTGATATGGTCGATTATGTGAATGCTTTTCCTAATATTGAAACATCCTTGTATTCCTGGCATAAATAATACCTGATCATAATGAATAACCCTCATGATCACTTGCTGGAGTCTTTTGGCTAGTATTCTATTTAAGATTTTTGCATCTGTGTTCATTAAGTAGATTGGTCTATAGTTTTATTTCTCTGTTTTTGATCTACCTGGCTTAGGAATCAGTACCATATTTGTGTCATAAAAGAAATTTGGTAGAACTCCTCCTTTGCTTATTATGTCAAATAGTTTGTACAATATTGGGATTAGTTGTTCTTTGAATGTTTGATAGAATTCACTTGTGAATCCATCAGGTGCTGGGGATTTTTTCTTAGGGAGTTCTTTGATGACTTGTTCAATTTCTTTTTCTGATATGGGGTTATTTAAGTATTCTATTTCTTCTTCTGCTAATCTAGGCAATTTATATTTTTGTAGATATCCGTCTATATCACCCAGATTGCCATATTTATTGCCATATATTTGGGTAAAATAGTTTTTAATGATTGCCTTAATTTCCTCTTCATTAGAGGTGAGTTCTCCCTTTTCATTTTGGATACTGTCAACTTGGTTTTCTTCTTTCCTTTTCTTTTATTAGACTGACTGGTACTTTGTCTATTTTATTTGTTTTTTTTTTTCAAAGTACCAGCTTCTAGTATTTTTATTAATTCAATAGTTATTTTGCTTTCAGTGACCCCTTTTTTGTTTTTATTTGTAAATATATTTTTAATGATTAATTATAATATTAACGAATATCTTTATTATATATTGACAATATATTAATATATATTAATTAATAAAACAGAAAATTAACAATACTTATTAATAAATAAAATATATTTATTATATATAATAACAAATTTCACATAAGTTTTCTGAAGTTATATGGTCCAAATTGTCTCTCTCTCCATTCCTGGAGCTGCTAAGCAATTTGATTATACATGTATTTATGTGCAAAATATATTTCTGTATTACTCATTTTTTTGGTAAAAGAATACTTATGTAAAACCAAAATCCCCAGATAAAAATCCAAATAAACTATGTTGAAAAGTCATATGCTTTGATCTGCATTCTGACTCCAGTGGTGTTCTCTGGAGGTAGATGGCATTCTTTGTCATGAGTTCCTCAGAATTGTCCTGGATCAGTGTATTGCCAAGAGTAGCTAAGTCTATCATAGTTGATTATTCCTCAGTATTGCTATATCTGTGTACAGTTTTCTCCTGGTTCTGCTTATTTCATTCTTCATTAGTTCTGAAAGTCTTTATAGGTCTTTCAGAAATCATCCTGTTCTTCATTTTTACAAAGCAGCTATTCCATCACCATAAGTCATGCACCAATTGATGGATATCCCTTTGATTTCCAATTCTTTGATACCCCCAAAAGACCTGCTATAACTATTTTTGTACAAATAGGTCCCTTCCTCTTTTTTGATCTTCTTGGGATAGAGACCTAGTAGTAGTAGTAGTATGGGGTCAAAGGATATGTACAATTTTATAACCCTTTGTCCACAGTTCCAAAGTGTTCTCCAAAATGCTTGGATCAGTAGAGGTTCCTTTTTTGTGATGGTGGAGTAGTTTACTGGAAAGATACTGGAGTGATTTGCTATTTCCTTCCCCAGGTCATTTTATAGATGGGGAAACTAATACAAATAAGGTTAAATGACTTGTCCATATAAATGACTTACCATATAACCATTCATTTAATGCTAAATTGTTTTTGTGTTATTAATACATCAATAAACATGATCTGTATTCATGAATAAAAAGTCACACAACTAGTAAATGTCTGAGGTCATATATGAACACAGAAAGATGTCTTTTTGATTCCAAGACCAGTGCCCTATCCAGTGTACCATGTAGCTGTCCATCCATAGCATGTGTGAGTTGGAATACGGGGCCTCTGAGGTCTCTTACTTCTCTAGATCAATGATCCTATGATTATTCTATGATATATTAGTAAACTCTATATGAAAATTCTAGGAATTCCAGCTCAACCTATTCGATTCACTCTAAAAAGTAAACAGAAGTTTAAAACAAAAACAAAAACAACTTTGACCATAGCACTGCTTTTTATTTCTCTGCAAAACAATCATGAAACTGAGGAGGCAGAAACTGCTTTCTCATTTGTACTCTTTAAGAAGGTACCATAGGAATAAATTAGGAAGGAGCCATAGATTTTAAGAACTTAAATTAAACTTTTCTGAAAATAGTCTACAAACCCAATGTGTTTATTCTCGACAAAAATATGAGAATGAAGATTTTCACAAATTTTATAGCAAATTTCATATCTATAAATACCTGATATGTACAAAATATAAAACGCAAATTCTCCAAATGCTCCTAACCATTGATGTCATTGTGCTAATTAGGAGATAATGAAGCCTCCTTAATAAAAGGCAATGCCAAAGAGATGAATCTAACCAACTACAATAAAAACTCAAAATGAATAAAATGCATATTTTCTAAAAATATAAAATAATTGACATATATTAATGCCAGTTTAAGATTTTAAGCATCTTGTAACATATTTGAATTTTACAACAAACCTATAAGGGAACCACAATTTTAGATGCCATTTTTACAGATGAGGAAAATGAGTCAATACCAGTCAAACTACCAAAAATTATTTCACAAAAGTAATGACAACATTTGTCTAGAAGTATAAAATATCAATAAAAGCAAAGAAATTGATGAAAAAATATGAAAGATGGAGGCAAGAGATGACCACCAAAATAATCTAGTACTGACTGAAAAATAAGATAGTGGATCAACAGAATAGATTAGAGAATCAACACAGTAGTAAAAGAACACAGGAAACTAGTATTAAATAAACCTAAAGAGCTAAGCTTGTATGAGAACTCATTATATGATCAAAAACTGCTAGGAAAACTGGAAGATAGTATGACAGAAGCTAGGCATAGATAAATATATCACACCATTGACCAAGATGAAGTCAAAATGTTTACAAATGAAGAAAGTGAACATTAAAGAAATTAGATGACTTGCACAGAGTCAATAGAGCTGACATTAGAAGCAAAACCCACTATACCACATGACCCCCACATTGATGTCCTCCAGATATTAGAAGAAAAAAAGATTGGTCTCTAGCACGTTTAGCAGTTTCTTCATCATTTTTAAAGAAACACATGAATAGCAGTTGTACAGGATGAGAATGCATTGGATAGCTATCTCCATTCAGGTTAGGTGTGTATATACTTAATGAAGCCAAAGATCAATCAAAGTATTCAACACAACATGTTGTACAACAGGAAATATTACTGTATATGCAAATATCCACAAAATAATTCTTTGTGGTTGTTTTGTTTTTGTCTTTTTATACCCTCACCTTCTGTCTTGGAATCACTACTCTGTATTAACTCTAAGCAGAAAAGTAGTAAAAGCTAGGCAATGTGGGTTAAGTGACTTGCCCAGGATCACACAGCTAGGAAGTGTGGTTGTTTTTCATTGTTGTTATTTTTAACAAATAGATCTCCATTTATAATGTGCCACTAGTACAAATGGCAGTTAATTTAAGAGAGCTGGGCACTTGTGGGGACAAGGCTTACACATATATGTGTAATGTAAATGTGCAAGTACATGTGCAAAATTCCCTTAGCATACAAATGTAGTCAATAGACTCTGCCAGCTTCACAATTTGCTTTCTTGGGCTTGGTCTTCCCATACCTTACTTTCATCTAGACTGATTTCATCATTCAGACTCATTAATATGAGGCCTTATACATAATAGCATTTGAAATTCATGATGGTGATGAAGCAGTGCCCCACTCTCCCCCGACCCAACATCAATGACCAAGTTCATTTTGTATTCCAAGAAAACACTGAACTTTCAAAAAGAAACATTCTCTAAGAAAACTGAATTCTTTGCTGCTGGTGTTGTTGATCAGTAAAGATAATCAGTGCCCAAATGGGTATGAGTGCCAAAAATAATATGGAATAGAAACTATATAAAGAAATGGAACAGAACTAAAAAGAATTTATTACCAGCCATTCCAATCTGTAATAATAATAATAATAATAAAAACCTTCAGCATTTCCAAGTATATTAAACAGAGAGGAAACAAAAGCATCTTCGTCCAAGATAGGAAGGATGACATGCAATGCAATAAAATTGATTTATTCACTGAGGCACATTAAAATATCAGCCTTTAAGTTGTCAAGCTGAGACCAGCTAGCTCAGTGTTTGATTCAAGGAAAAGAAAAATATTTCTGTGTAATAAACCTGGGACTTATATATGTTAGCTCCCTCCAGGTGGCTGACCTAGAAACTCTAGATGAGAGACTAATTAAATAAGCCATTATTTGCAACTTTTAGTGGAGGACTTATTTCTGTGTAATATCAGTCCATGAGTTTAAATTTTGCAAATTAAATCCAGGCATGACACAATGAATATAAAACAAATATTTTTAAATCCTGAAATGGCATGCCAACTTTTCAGAGTGGACAGCTTAAACAATGTAAAATATTGAGGTCACATCCACATAGCCTATCATGAAACCTTGTAAAATTCTATAACTCAAAATTTAGGTTACAGAAAAGTAGAAAAAATTTAACTACATCCAATTATTGACAATCCTTTGGGAATTCTGGGTAAATGTGTATCATTCTCCATACCAAACTTTTAAATAATACAGGATTATAGATTTAGCACTTGACTCCCACCCCTTCATTTTACAGATGAAGAAACTTATCTGAGAAAGGTTAAGTACAGGAGTGCACTGGAACCATCTCATACCAGTTTACAAACACAAATTGTTAAATTCCCTGTGAGAGTACGTAAACACCACCAAAATCACCAAACACCAAATATCAGGGCTTGTTTACTATTTAATTTATTGACTATAATGAAGAAAAGGATGGAGAAAATGATGATGATGTGGATTAAACATAAAAGTGTGCCATTTGAACATTTTTGGAGTTAATTATTAATCATTTACCAGCATATTCCTGGTTAAGTAATTAGGATACCACAACTAGTAAGTATAAGAAGTAGAATCAGAATTTCTGTCTTCCTCACTCCAAGTCCAGCTCTCTCTCCACTATGCCCTGCTGCTTATTATATATTTTCTAAAGGCATGTTAAATGCCATCTTCACTGCAATTCTAGAGACATTTTTGACCACACTCCTCATAACCACCCCAAATCTACCCACTGATAAACTCTCTACAGTGATGATCAGTATAGCACTGAACTGATGAGATCCTTATGTATTCTAATGACACATCTGGACTATACAGATGCAGTCATATGTAGTCAATAACTGAAGAGAGAAAACAAGTGGAAAAACAGAAGTTATAAAACCCAGTTCTTTCTGTCAGAGTCAATTAGAGATGTTAGAGATGTTTGCATTTATATAGAAGTGATAGAGTGATCAGACATTCACTCCTGTTGTCAACACTTCCTGCATACCCTATTGCCCACACATTAATAATCCTGAGATTTTCTTGTCTAATTCTTTTTCATCCTGTTCTTGTTTTCCTTATCCACTTCCTAAAGGTCATCACCAAAACCTCAAAACAGTAAGATGTTTTTCAAAGCAGGACTTAAATTTCCCTTAAATAGCAATAAAATTACAACTGTAGACCAAATCAAATGGCAAATACAAAAAGCACTGGAGCTGTCCTTTGGCATCCTCATAAAAACATCCATGCTACATTCTCTGAGATCTATAAAATGTTTCACCAAACCTTCATCAGATTCTTGAAAAACCACACCTTAAAAAACCTTGGAAAAATGTAATAGCTGAGATTTATTTTCCTTTTTAAAAAAACCCCCAAGCAAAGTGTTTCTCTTAAAAAATCCACATTAATGAAATTATCTATTAAGAATACAAATACTACATAATCTCTTTTAAAATTCGAGAAAGCAAGTCAAAGTTTCATTTCCATTGACAATCTAGGATGACTCTTTTTCTACTTTCTATTAGTCCCTGCATTGACCCTATTTCAGGGTCCCACTCTGATGGGGACTGATCAGCTTCTTGGTGCCAAGACAATAGCAATGGTTCTCCAACCTCCTCCTGATATGTACCAATGCTGACACTACCATTATTTACATTTGAATCTACACCCTCTCTACCAGGCCAGGAGAAGGCGGCCCATTTTTTAAAACCTTAATCTATTTATATCATTGTTTATACCATTCTTATTGAAGAATGAGATATATTCCACCAGGTGAAAAAAGAGGGTCCAAAATATTGTCTCCTTTGCATCATTCCCTGCTTTCTTTAATACAAAGGCTTGATGAAACATGACAAAATAATAAGGAAAATTTTCAATCCAAATTTCACATACTCCCAAATTCACTAGTGTATCAAGATTAGTGCCAACTCTAGTTTTCCAGTTCTAAACAACATGTTCTTTGAGGAGAATGTTTGATCCAGTTTGTCATCACATGTGAATGAAAAACTCATGACAGAAAGATATTTTTCCAGATTCAGACTATGTGATTTTTCCTATTTTACAGTGAATACTAAATAGCAATAGTTTGACATATTTTGTATAGCCACACACACATTATATAATACATTCACATGTGTATCTATTTAAATACAAGTCTGTAGGTGTATGTAGATACCTGATATAAAAAAATAATCTTCTCTCAAATCTTAGAGAATACTTTGTTTCATTTCTCTCTGGTGCTTGTATTATGTATAAATATCTCTCTCTCTCTCTCTCTCTCTCTCTCTCTCTCTCTCTCTCTCTCTCTCTCTCTCTCTCATCTATATATATTTATATATCTTTATTCTCCAGTTAGATAGTAAGCTCCATGAAGGCAGGAACTGTGTCTGAATACATGGTTGTCTGTGATGCTTTCCTTCTCTCCCTAAGGGGCTCCTACCTCTGAGATAACATCTTTGGACTAGATTTAATCCCAGGGGTACAGTTCCTCTAATGAAAGAATGCAGGTCTATTTTTCTTTGTTGCCTCTGGTACACATGAGGAAATCACTTAAATCTTGGGTTTGTCTCATGAACAAAATCTCCCCAACGTGGAGTGGAAAGACACTTAATGTACAAGGTATGTCAAAGAGAGGTTAACTATGTATTTGCTTCACTAAAAAGAAATATTTAAAATGCAAAAGACTTCTAAGTTTGTCCTGACAAAGACTTAGAAGATGATACACTAACTTATAAATCCTGCAATACTATATTGGGAGGTTGATATTTAAAGTATTAAAATATGAATCATTTCACAGAATTTTTGAATAGACATTTTACCTTCATCTTGGTTCTGTAATTTTCAAACCATTTGCATAAAATCAATGTCTTCTGGCCAGCCAGACCAGGGATTGGGTTCATGGTTCCTTTGTGGTCATCTTCTCTGAAGAGGATGTAGTTGCAGAAATCTCCTTCCTACTACCAATCAGTTCTGATTGACAGATCAAGGAGTTTCCAATCTCTTTAACACATTAGGTTGCCAACAAGGATATAATGCTCATCTCAATTAGCTATTTAGTCTTCTATGCCCAGGGAAAGTTACAAAAACAGACGACACAGCCAAGGGGTTGATGCCTAGGTTAAGGTTTACATGTATGTGCTATTATATAGGAGTAGCCACTACAATTGCTGGAGGTAGGAGAGGAACTCATCTTCCTTTAAAATGGAAAGGGAAAAGGTCCCATACTGCATGTTCTGGAGAAAGGAAGGAATGAGCAAGGACATAAATTGTCCTTTCGTTTAATGTCTTCTTGGCAGTTGGCTTTGCCAAACTTTGGACAACCCTCTAAGACACAGATATAGCAAGCAAAAGATCCAAAAAACTTTGTATGTCATCCCATGAAATCAAGTCCTTTAGCCTTGAAGATCATGCATGGTCAGTAAAAGTAGCCAGTTTCCTATAGATGTTTTTGTTTTGTGGTGGGGGTTGGGGGAAATATCAGTTATCACAATTACAAACCTAAACTTTCTATCTCCCCAGGACCTAGCAAACAGTAATCATAATTTTTTTTTTTAAATTGAGCTGAACTCAGCTGAACTGCATTGTTATAAGATATTTGACTGAAACAAGCAACAGAAATACAAAGCTTACATTCTTTTTTTAAATATATGTACATTGTTTTTATGTTTGGTTTTGCTTTTATTATTAATGTATCTATGAACTAGAGGGAATATGGTCCATTTTAATAATAGAGTTAAAAACAGAAGACAACGTTTTCTCTAAAAGACAGAGAAACGTTATTATTCTACACATATATCCCAAGTAGCCCTTAATTTGTTGAAGTCAGAAAGAAATGTGGAATGAATGCTTGATAGATTGACTTTTTAAAAGCATTAAATTGCTTTATATCTGATTATATCTACGTGAGGGGACAGTTCTGTTTAGAGAATTCCTTAATCAATTTGATGAGTTCCTCAACTGATAAAAATATTTTCTTCAAAGTGTATACCCACTAAATTGGGACTAGAGACATAACCCCTGGTTTTTTGTTTGGTTTCAATCACCTAAGCACCACTCCCAAGATGATAGGCTGGTTGCAACTCAGGTATATGATCAGAATAAGAATAACTTTGTATTTATTCACTGTTGGCAGCTGAGTTCATAGCCCAGTCTCTTTTGTACTTCCTTCTTTGCCTCCCTTGCTCAGAAGATGGTACAGCATGCTGTATATCTGACCTGCATTCTCGGGTAAGGAGATTTGATGATCCATAGCAATGCCTATGTGAAGTATCTTCCCCCTTCGGGAACAGGAAATTACTGCTTTCAGGAAGAGGCCCATGAGAGGTGATTATGCTTATATTCCACTTGAAAAGTGAAAGGCTGGATATGGGGGCTCATGGCCCAAAAGATGATAACAGGGAGGGAAATGAGAAGTTCCATTCAGAAGCAGACATGTATAGGACTACTCAGGCTGAAGGGACAGTCCCATAGTGCAAAGTGCCTCATAGATAACTACAAGTTTCCATTTCCCAAGTTTGAGAGTTCCTAATTTAGGTACTGGCCATATGGAGAGAGAATTGCTGACAGTATAATTTTTAGACAAAGAAAAGGATCATTGTTATAGTCCCTTGAGCTAAAAGACTAAAGCCACAAAGGTGTGGGGATGAGGAGAAAGGAATCTTTTATATTTCTACATCTGATATGGCTATGAGTTTCCTCAAACAAAGCAGTTGAATTAAGGTGGTTGCTTATTTAGCAGCCCCCAGAGTGTGTTTCACTTCCAGAGGGAGTTGAAACCAAAAGTTTTGAGAGGATTTTGTAGAACTTTCTAGAAAAGAAAGATTAACCAGAATGGCAAAGTGTTGTACCAACAGTAACAAGCAATTCTTTTCCCTTATGGCAGGAGCAAATGGGCTCTCAGAGGGCTTTGTGTAGTTTTGCATTTTAGGTATCTTTAAGCACTTCTTGGGGTCCTTTATGTCATAAATTTTCTGCTAAATTAAGTAAAGGCCTTCCAATAACATGACGTGTGTGTGTGTGTGTGTGTGTGTGTGTGTGTGTGTGTGTGTGTGTGTGTGTGTGTGTGTGTGTAGCTATTCGAGTGCTTGTGGGGAACTAGAGAGTTTGTTCCCACTTGTGGAACAATGTGGAAGACAAAGATATTAGATGTATCATGAGTATTTTAGGATATTTTCTCAGAATAACTATAGTGAATTACAATGACCCAAACGATAATGATCCCTTATCTAGTCAATTTTAAGGATCCAACTATGTCTCTGTGAGTCCATAGTGAGGCCCTTGTGGAATCCAGAACCAGGATTTATATTTAGATTGGAACATTGATTTAAAGCTCAAAAATCCACTGCAGGTGTTCTTAGCCTGGGATCTAAGTGTTCTTAGATGTATTTAAGGTGGTCTGTGAACTTGAAAGAGAAAAAAATGGCATTTTAAGATTTTTCACTAAGCTTTGTTTTCCTTTGCAATTCTTTTTTATTTGATTTGATACAACTAAAAACATTATCTTTAGAAGGGGCCATAAGGCTTTACCAGAACCCCTGATTTAGTTCCTTTCCTTCATTTTTCAGATAAAGCATGTGCCCCTGGGTGACTTGCCGTAAAGATCATACATGCATATATAAGTAAACATACATACATATATATATATGCATATATAGTAAAGCACAGAACCTTTATTAGAACACAGAAATTTTGCCTCTAAATCACCCCTGTTTTTCTGAGGTACCACCCCACCTTCAAAAGACCATGACTTGCACAGTCTACTCCCCATTAATCCAATTTTAAAAATCTTATCCTATCTAAGGAAGTAGTTTGACACAATGGAAAAAGCGTTCATTGCAAAATCAGAATATCTAGAATCAAATAACTCTTCTCTTATACTTGGAGCAACTAGATGGCCCAGTATATAGAGTACTGGGCCTGGAGTCAGAGAGACCAGTATTCAAATCTGGCCTCAGACACTGTGTGATCCTGAGCAAGTCACTCAAGCCTTTTTCCAACAGTTTTTTTTTTTCATATGTAAATTGGCAGAATCATAACCCATCCTTGTCAGAATTATTGTACAGATAGAATGAAAAATTTGTTAAGGACTTAGCAAACATTATTATAATTATTATTACTATAAGCAATATCTGTGTTAATGTCTAAATTTTAAAGCAAGATTTCAATCTATTTTTCTACCAAAAAAAGGAAAGAAATTCTCTGACATTCTTTTTTTAATCTTTAACCTAATCTTTAATCTTTAAAGGAGAAATTGTAAAGTGCTTTGTGAAAGATAAATGATAACAGTCCACTTGGATATTCATTTCATTTCAGATATGTGACTCCCCAAATAGAAAACTCTGCTATTATGGTAGAAATGGGTAAGAACTTATAAGTTGCCCATATAGGAAAATGGAATGAGTGGTCCTAGTGAAAAGAACATTCATTTTGACCTGTGTATTAGAAATGAAAATCTGAGTGACTATTTCTGGATGTGGTAACTGGTTACTCTAGCTGACTGGAGAGCTGCTAATATGGGGACACTTGAGGCTACCTACCTAAAATGGGAATAGATGAGAGATGCTGCTTGAGATAGAGAGATGCTGCCACAGGGGAATGCTCTGGGGTTTGCCTACTGATCTCTACTGATAACTAGTAGATCAATATATTTCCTAACTCCTCCTCCCTTCACTCCCTCCCTTCTTCCATCCTCTCCCTCCCAGTTTCTTCTGAAGCTTCTGAAATCCACCCCCCTGAGTGGACTATGATATTTATGAGGAAAAACTTCTTCCTTTCTTTTCTCAGCCTAACTCCAGAAGGCCCCCTCAAAGGTACTTCAGCCTGGGACAGAAGCTAATAGGATCAGTTCAGCTTCTTCCCCTTCCAGCCAGGTTTGCCTCCCTTGGTCAGAAAAAAAAAAACCCAGAGAAGAGAAGAGGTATCTCCATGGTCAGTAAACCCACAGAGAGAGAGCCAAAGTCTGTTCCTCCCTCTGGCCAGCTTCAACTGCCTCCTCCTGGGACCATTCCATTTGGAATCTTCACCTTGATTTTGCAGATCAGGTCCCCAGCTTTGTTTCAGGAATGCTTGGCTTGTAAGTCCTCTCTCTCTTCATGCCTCTTCTACCTGTTATAAGGAATTTTATTTATCTCCCTCAGGCTCTTTAAGAGCAGAAGTCTTCTCAATAGGACTCTTTGTCTTTAAGAGGAAACCATAAAAGAGAGGAAGAGAGTCAATTCAAAACTTCATTTTGCTCTGGCTTCTATTGGAGAGGAGTTGGAATGTGCTGGCTCTCTATCAGGAGAAAATGGTATTGAAGATTTTTAGAGTGATCTTTGATATGGAGTTGAGAAGAAGGCAGTGACTGAGAGGTCTGAGCTTTTCAGAACAGACTGAGCAGCTGGAGTGTCTGTTCCTGTGACAGGCAGTTTGACCATTTGGAATTGAGAGAAGAGAGTTCTGGGACTGTTCAGTTTTAGCTCTCTGTCAAGAAGTCTTTCTGACAGTTGGCTTATGTCATTTGGAGTTGAAAAGAACTGATATTACTTTATAAAAATGGAGATTTGAACCCCAGACTTCAATTCCCAGAGGTCCTTGGTGGTTCCTAGAATTCCCTGGGATCTCACTGGAGGTTGTCACCTGGGCCAAGAGCAAAAGAGATATTTAAACTGAGTGTACTGCCTACCCGCTCTCTCAGCTTCAGCTTCTAGGGACACACAGCTCTCTACCTAGCAGGCAAGATGTAGGTTGCACGTGCTTTCTCATTTTGTATTTTCTTTATTTCTTAATCTTTAATAAACCTCATAAAATATAATACTTTTAGCAGAGAAACTAATTTTAATCATAACAACTTTAAGGACCTTATAGAAGATTTTATTAATTAGAACAGTTTAGTTAGGTAACGAATATTATTCTAAGATAGTGAGAGTAAGGTTAAGTCTGTTTTGTCAGACAAGAAGAAACTTAAAAGAAAGCAGTTAGATCTTAGAGGATTTATTTAGATATTTTAGTATAGATTTAGAATAAGACATAATATAAGATTAATAGATATAATTCCTATTTCCTATCCCTACCTCTCCTCCATATAAATAAGGGTTGTACCAAACTGATTCCAGCTTTTTATTAACTGGCTGCACAACAGTGAACCCCTAACAGAATAGTATTTATAAACTGTCTACACAAGAGTTTTAATATAAAAGCTTCAGCTAATCAATAACAGCTTTAGTTTCAATATAACAGACCACTGATTATTCCTCATGTTGATCAAGGTCAACCTGATTCTGGGTCTATTATAGTTGTAATATCTTTATTTTGGGCCATGCATTTTTCTAAAATCAAAGAATCCAATAGATGCGATGAATCTTGGTGTGGTATGTTAAGCTTTAACAAGAGGAAACAAATTGCCACATAACAAGTTGGCTACATACTGTTAATAAAAATGACCAGTAAAATTGAATGTAATGTACTTCTCTACTAGCAGCAATGCAATGATCCAGGACAATTCTAAGGGATTTATGAGAAAAAAAAAAAACACTATCCACATCCAGAGAAAGAACTGTGGGAGTAGAAATGCAGAATAAAGACATTTCCTTGATCATATGGTTTGGTGGGGATATATGACTGGGGATGTAGACTCTAAATGATTGCCCTAGTGCAATTATCAATAATATGGAAATAAACCTTGATCAGTGATACATGAAAACCCCAGTGGACTTGTGTGTCAGCTATGGGGTGGGAGGGGGGAAGGAGGGGAGGGAAAGACCATGAATCATGTAAAAATGGAAAAATATTCTAAATTAATTAATTAAATTAAAATTTTCAATAAAAAATAAATGACCAGTGCCCTCCATTTGCACAGAAAAAAAAATTCAATGCCCTTTGCTTAACATAAGCCCTATATGAGGTATTGCAAGCATATATTTTTCAGCCTTACCTACCTTTCTACCACATATGTCTTACTATGTCACTCCCCATCTCAACATTCTTCATTGACTCCCTATTCCTGTAGGATAAAATAGACTCCTTAGGTTGATAATTAAAGCACTTCACAATCTGGCTCCAGCCTACCTTTCTACACATTACAACACATATTTTTAAATCAAAAGAACTTTTTAATCTTTCGTTGTTTTCCTTTTATCTATTACCATTCCTATACAACTAATATAATTTCATACTTATTCAACACACAGGGAAGAAAATAATCTCTGGAATGATTTTATTCTAGAAAAGTGTTAGGTGGCTCATGGTGTTTTCGTGTCAAGAATACTAGAGTGGTTTGTCATTTCCTTCTCCAATGAATCTCTAATAGATTCTTTTGTGAAACAATGGGAGATTTAATAACTTGCCAGGGTAAGTAACCAGGGTCACACAGGTAGGAAGTTTTTGAGTTTGAATTTGAACTCAGGTCCTCCTGACACCAGATCCAGTGCTTTTAACTACTGAATGACAGCTGCCTACACACACACACACACACACACACACACACACATATGCACATATGCATACATTCATGTATACATTTTTTGCCAGAAAAGAATAGGAGGAGAGAGAGAAAGGAGAATTATTGCCTGCAGCATCTAAAATTCAGGCCTACAGTCTTGGGAATTTACACTGTTGTTGTTTTGTTTGTTTTTTTTAATAAACAGTGGTTAACAAATGCTGACTGAAATCCAAAAAGCACATATTTTTAAAAAAGGCACAATAATTGTCCAAATTAGAAAACCAAAAACTTGGGAAGGGCGGGGGTGGGGGAGGAATATGTAATGTATACACTGCTAAGACTAGGCTGCCTCCTCTGTGCTTCTCCTTGAGCTGCCTCCCAACCACCTGTAATTGGAGCCTTGAGCCTGGCCCAGCTTTGCCTACAAGGTACTCCCTCCAGGCTAGCACCCTTGCCTGTCCAGAGATTCCAGCCTCTGCTGGAGGCTCTGTACTGTAGGTGGGGGAGACTTTCCTTCTTCCTTCCACTTAAACCTGAGTGTTCTCGAATTCAGGCATTTTGGGGGCATACCTTTTAAGTTGAGTCCAGCAGGAGGGTTCCTTACTATGTCCTGTTGTTAGATTTGGTTTTCAATCCCCTAGGAACATTTGGTTTTTAATCTGTGAGGAAGGGTTTTCAGAGGTCTGAACGATTGCTGCCTCTATACCATCATCTTGACTCTCCTCCTCACTACCCACTTTTGCCAGCCCTTTGTCCCTCTCTAAGTATAGGCTCACATGATTTCTAGAATGTTACCAGAGGTTAACTGCTGAAGCACTTTCTGGAGTATTCCTGCTAGAATCTTCTGATATACTAAGGGCCAGAATTATGCCTCATTCTTTCCTCCACACCCAATACATATTGTCATTTTATTTTATCCAATGACACTTCAGTCTTTCCCTATTTAATTAACTAGATTATTCAAACCTAATCCATGCTTTAGATAAACTGATTGATTCATATGATATTTCTTATAATCATTTACATTTAGTTTACACATATAACAATAAAAAATACACTCTTACTTGATAAATGAATCAAGGTATAGAACAGTGCAGGCAAAATTTTTAGAGAACAAGCGTACAAACTGCAACTCTCATGCCACATGTGAGGCCCCCACTTTACCCCAGACTGGGGATGGAGGAAATGCTCCCATTGGAAGAGAAGTGAGTGATATGAGAAATGTTCTGAGGCACATATAGATAGGGGTAAGGGAGCAGCTCCCTCCACCATGCATGCCATTGTTTCACCAGCCCAGGTATAGAATATCTTCTTACTAAATTATTGGTTCCTCAGGGTCCACTAACAAAATTAAAAAGGAATGGGTTGAGATCTGCTCTGGTGAAACCAGGGCTGGTTCAACCAAGAAAACAGAGAAAAATATTTTTCCTTTATTTTAAAAAAATCATAGAATCCATTGCCCCCCCCCCTTTGAAAAGAGACCTCTGTGTTTCATATTGTCTTGACTTTTCTTTCTCATATTAATTACAGTGATATAGCAATTTATTTTTGTTTTCAATTATTATCTTTATTTTGACAAATTAGCCAGCAAAATGGGAAGGCCAAACTATGACTCCCCTTTCATTCCAGTTTAGCACTTATTTTCAATAGCAGAGGAAGTATTTCACAGTTTTGTTTTCCAAGGCAAAGGATAGTAAATGTCTTCCAAGTATTTCTTGAGTATCATTTACAAACACATTTCAACAGAAATCTTGAAAACTAGAAAAGTGTGTGTATAATTCACAAGTATATGTCCATGTGCTTATAAACAAATTATATAAAACAGATATATACACATAAATATACACATGTATATATTTATATATATATATTATATACATGTGTCTAAAGTATGTTATTCAAATAAATATTTATTATGTAACTATTATATATGACATTGTACTAGGTAACATAAATAGATATTGTATAAGACCTGATCAAAGGGAACTTGCAGGTTATTGGGGGAAAAAAGGTATATGCATTTCTTCACCCTGCCTTGTCTTATCCTTTTCTGCCCTTCCCCTCATAACAAAATATCTTCCTTGCTCTTTAACTAATTTTGTGATCTAACTGTATTTAAGTAGAGTTTATAATTTAGAATGAAAAGGACACAGAATTCAGTTGGTCACAATATCATTGGATTATACTTGGATAAAACCTTAGAAATAATCTAGTCTAACCCTTTCAGGTTGTAGATGAAGAAACTAAGGCCTAGAGACATTAAGTGGATTCAGACAATAAATAGGTCAGGAGGGATTTGAACCTTAAGGTTTCTGATGACAAACAATGTTTTTTTTTCCATTCTATCATGTAATAATTTCATTAAAATTTATACCCTATTTCTTTCTTCATTTGCAGACATAATGGATCATGGAAATGGAACATATTTTGCAGTCAACAGTTCCTAATTATTCCAAATAGCAGGACTTTCACTACCCTTCAATCCTTCCTCCACTGCTTTTGTACAGGGCACATTCAGCTCTACAAGTTCAGCTTAGCTGGGCTTAATCTCATAAAGCCCTCAGAGTGCAGGGAAGCTCAAGCCCCAACACCCCTCCCCCACAGACTGCTCTGAGTGCCTTGCTAAGCTTCAAGGGTGAAGGTTCACAGAAAAACCCAAACCCACAGATCCAGCACACAATGAGAGGAAAAAGAGGGCAGGCAACTACAGAGGGAAAAGAATGAGCAAATAAGAGCAAACAACAGAAAA
This sequence comes from Monodelphis domestica, assembly GCF_027887165.1. Taxonomy (NCBI): domain Eukaryota; kingdom Metazoa; phylum Chordata; class Mammalia; order Didelphimorphia; family Didelphidae; genus Monodelphis; species Monodelphis domestica. The sequence goes on along the minus strand of NC_077229.1, from coordinate 326,187,408 downwards.
AGAAAAAAGAAATTACAATCAACAGCTGCTATCCAGGCAATGAACAAAGAGCAAATGTAACAGAGGAGGATAAAGGAATATCAAGCAATAACACAGAAACTCCAATGAATTAGACACATGCCTTGGAAGGACTCAAAATACAATAAAGATAAGCTGAAGATAACTGTCTTTCATAAATCAAACCTAACAACAAGACAGGGCAAAGGAACCCTCCTACTGGACTCAACTTAAAAAGTATTCCCCCAAAAGCCGAAATTCGAGAACACTCCAGATTAAGGGGAAGGAAGAAGGAAGATCCCAGGAACCCTCCCTCACTTAGAGTGCTAAGCCTCCAGCAGCATCTGGAACTTCCAGGAGGGCAAAGGCTCTGGTGTGGAGGAGTACCTTGTGGCCAATGCTGTACCAGGCTCAGAGCATCCAACACAGGCAGTGGGGAAAGAGAGGAGAAAAGCAGAGCGCAGAGTTGCAGCAGCAAAGACACTCAATATTGCTCCCCCATCCCCTGTCCTGAGGTTTTGGCTCCAGGGCACATCCAGTAACCCAGCCATACTTAATCCCATCAAAGTCTCCAGAGGACAGGTAAGCTAAAGCTCCAACACTCATCCCCCACAGACTGCACTGAGAGATTTACTGACAAAACTCCAAGGGTGAAGGTGGAAAGAAAAGCCTAAGACTACAAAAAATGAGAGGACCAAGAGCTCAGGCAACAGCAGGGAGTAAATAATGGGTAAATATGAGCAAACAACAGAAAAAGAAAAAAATAAATTACAAAAGACAGCTTTTATACAGGCAATGGACAAAGAGCAAATGGAACAGAGAAGGATGAGGGAACTCCAAGCAAAAAACCAGAAATCCCAGCAAATTGCATACAGGCTCTGGAAGAACTCAAAATGCATTTCAAAACACAATTAACAGAAGCTGAAGACAACTTTAAAAGCAAGATAAGTCTTCTGAAAACAGAAAACAGTATCTTGAATGCCAAAATTAATCAGCTTGAAAATGAGGTAAAGGAAATGAAAGATGACCAGAAGGAGAAGGATGACCAAAAATCCAGGGATGAAATCCAGTCTTTAAGAACCAGAATACAACAATTAGAGGCAAGGGACATCACAAGGTAGCAAGAAACTTTAAAACAAAATCAAAAGAATGAAAAAATTGAGGAAAATATGATACACCTCATACACAAAACAGAAGATTTAGAAAAATGTTCCAGGAGAGACAACTTAAGAATCATTGGTCTACCAGAAGATCATAACAAAAGAAAAAGCCTGGAATCAACCTATAGGAAATTATCCAAGAAAACTGCACTGACATTCTAGAACAAGAGGGAAATGTGGAAATTGAAAGAATCTATAGATCAGCTCCTGTTCTTAATCCCCAACTGACAACACCCAGGAACATTATAACCCAATTGAAGAACTACCAGACCAAAGGAAAAAAAATATTACAAGCTGCTAAGAAAAAGTCATTCAGATACCATGGAACTACAGTCCAGATAACATAGGATCTGGTTACATCTACACTGAAGGACCTAAAGGCATGGAATATGATATTCTGGAAAGCAAGGGAACTAGGTCTACTACCAAGAATCAGCTACCCAGCAAAACTGACTATATTCTTACAGGGAAAAGTATGGTCATTTAATAAAATGGAACAATTCCAAGCATTTGTAAAGAAAAGACCAGACCTCAAGAGAAAAATCTGATGACCAAGCACAGAACACAAGATAATTAAGATAATTATCAAAAGATAATTAAGAAAGGGGGGCAAAAACAATAACAAAAACAAAAAAAACTTTTTAAGGGAACAAATAAGTTAAAATGATATGTATCCCTACAAGGAAAGAGGATATTGGTAACTCTTAAAAATTTTTATTATCACCTTTTTAGCTAGAAGAATTATACTTAGAGGGACCAGTGACAAAATGTATAGGATGAAATGCCAAGAAATAAAAATGCATATAAATATATGTATGCATATGTATGTATATATATATACATATATATATATACATGTACAACTATAGTTAAAATATGTTAATACTAAGAGAAATTGGAAAAGAAACAAAATGGTGTAAATTTATATGTCACAAAGGAGCACATGGTGGGAGTGGGTAGAACATCAATACACTGGAAAGGTAAAGAGGTTGGAGATAGGAAATACTCAAATCTTACATGCATTGAAATTGACTCAAAAAAGGAAGAACAATAAAAGACATTGGGGCAGAGAATTGATTTGTATCCTATAGGGAAGTAGAAGGGTAACAAACAGACTGGAGGGGAGGGAAGCAATACAAGTGAGAGCAAGGGTAGGGGTTAGTTTAAAAAGGCTGCAAAGAAAATAAGAGGGGAATAAGAAGGAGGAGTAGAAAGGGAAGTAAAATAAGGGTGGGAATTAGGGGGAGTGATTAAATCAAAACACTGGTGTAGAAGGAAATAGTGAAAGAGGAAAGGGCAGGACTATGAGTGGAAATCAAAACTCTGGGAAATACACATCCAGTAATCCTAACTCTGAATGTGAATGGAAGCTAAAATGCAAGCAAATAGCAGAGTGAATTAGAAACCAAAACCCTACCATATGTTATTTACAGGAAACACACATGAGGAAGGTAGACACACATAGTGTAAAAGTAAGAGGATAGAGCCAAATCTATTGGGCATCCAGAGAAAAAGAAGGCAGGAGTCTCAATCATAATATCTGTCAAAGCCAAAGTAAAAATAGATCTGGTCAAAAGAGATAGGGAAAGTAATTACATCCTGATAAAAGGCAGTATAGACAATGAGGAAATATCAGGACTCAACATGTATGCACCAAATGGCATAGCAACAAAATTTCTAAAGGAGAAACTAGTAGAGCTCAAGGATGAAATACATAGAAAAATTATACTAGTGGGAGACTTGAACCTTCCTCTATCAGAACTAGATAAATCAAACCAAAGAATAAATAAGAAAGAGGTAAAAGAAGTGAATAAAATCTTAGAAAATTTAAAGTTAGTAGATATGTGGAGAAAAATAAATAGGGACAAAAAGGACTACACCTTCTTTTCACAGAACATTGTAGATTCAAAAAGGTTGACCATGAAGTAGGGCATAAAAACATTGATAACAATTGCAAAAGAGCACAAATAATAAATGCAAACTTCTCATACCACAATGCAATGAAAATAATAATTAGTCCATAGAGAGGCAAGTCAAAAATTAATTAGAAATTAAACAATGTGATTCTCCAAAACCAGTTAGTTAAAGAACAAATCATAGAAACAATTAATAATTTCACTGAAGAAAATTACAGTGATGAGATCTCCTTTCAAAACCTATGGTATTCAGCCAAAGCAGTATTCAGGGGAAAATTTATATCCTTGAGTTCATATATTAACAAATTAAGAAGGGCAGAGGTAAATGAATTGGGCATACAAATTAAAAAACTAAAAAGTGAACAAATTATACATCCTCAGATGAAGACTAAATTAGAGATTCTAAAACTCAAAAGAATTAATATAATTGAAGGTCAAAGAACTATTGATTTAATAAATAATACTAGAAGCTGATACTTTGAAAAAACAAATAAAATAGGCAATGTACTGGGCAATCTAATATAAAAAAAGGAAAGAAAAAAAGGAAATTGATAGTATCCAAGAGGAAAATGAAGACCTCACCTCTAATGAAGAGGAAATTAAGGCAATCATTAAAAATTACTATGCTCAATTATATGGCAATAAATATGGCAATCTAGGTAATATGGATGAATATATGCAAAAATATAAATTGCATTGACTAAAGGAGGATGAAAAAGAATATCAAATAACCCTATATCATAAAAAGCAATTGAACAAGCCATCAAAGAACTCCCTAAGAAAACACCCCCAGGACAAGATGAATTCACAAGTGAATTCTATCCAACATTCAAAGAACAACTAATCCCAATATTATACAAACTATATGACAGAATAAGCAAAGAAGGAGTTCTACCAAATTCCTTTTATGACACAAATATGGTACTGATTCCAAAGCCAGGCAGGTCAAATAAAAGAGAAAGAAAACTACAGACCAATCTCCTTAATGAACAGATGCAAAAATATTAAATAGGATATTAGCAAAAAGACTTCACCAAGTGATCAGAAGGATTATTTACTATAATCAGGTGGGATTTATACCAGGAATGCAAGGATGGTTCAATATCAAGAAAACCATCCACATAATTAACCATATCAACAAAGCAACAAACAAAATCACATAATTATCTCAATAGATGCAGAGAAAGCCTTAGACAAAATATAACACTCATTCATATTGAAAAAACTAGAAAGCATAGGAATAGAAGTACCATTCCTAAAAATAATAAACAGCATATATCTAAAATCATAAGCAAACATCATCTACAATGTGGACAAACTAGAAGCCTTCCAAATAAAATCAGGAGTGAAACAAGGATGCCCGTTATCACCTCTATTATTTAACATTGTACTAGAAACACTAGCAGTAGCAATTAGAGAAGAAAAAGAAATTGAAGGTATTAAAATAGGCAATGTGGTGACCAAGCTATCACTCTTAGCAGATGATATGATGGTCTACTTAAAGATCTCAGAGAATCACCCAAAAAGCTAGTGGAAATAATAAACAACTTTAGCAAATTTGCAGGATACAAAATAAACCCATATAAGTCATCTGCATTTTTATATATCTCCAACACATCTCAGCAGAAAGAATGAGAGAGACACTCCATTTAAAATCACCCTAGACAATGTAAAATACGTATAAATCTATTTGCCAAGATAAACACAGGAACTATATGAACACAACCAAAAAACACTCTCCACACAATTAAAACTAGATCTAAACAATTGGAAAAACTGCTCATGGGTCAGATGAGCTAAAATAATAAAGATGATCATCCTACCCTAATTAATTTGCTTATTTAAGTGCCATACCCATTGAATTACCAAAAAACTTTTTTACTGAATTAGAAAAAACCATAATAAAGTTCATTTGGAAGAACAAAAATCAAGGGTGTCCAAAGAAGTCATGAAAAAAATGCGAAGGAAAGAGGCCTTGCAGTCCCAGATCTCATACTATACTGTAAAGCAGTGGTCATCAAAACAATTTGGTACTGGCTAAGAGACAGAAAGGAGGATCAGTGGAATAGAGTTGTACCCCAACTCATTAAAAGAGTCTATGATAAGCCCAAAGATCCCAGCTTTTGGGACCAAAATCCACTATTTGATAAAAACTGCTGGTAAAATTGGAAGATAGTATGGGAAAGATTAGGTTTGGATCAATCTCACACCCTACAACAAGATAAACTCAGAATGGGTGAACAACTTGAACATAAAGAAGGAAACTATAAGCAGACTAGGTGAACAAAGAATAGTATACATGTCATATCTTAGGGAAAGGAAAGATTTTAAAACCAAGCAAGAGATAGAAAAAATCACAGAATGTAAAATAAATAATTTTGACTATATCAAATTAAAAAGGGTTTGTCCAAACAAAACCAATGCAACCAAAATTAGAAGGGATGCAACAAATTGGGAAACAAGCTTCATAACAAAAACCTCCGACAAAGGTCTAATTACTCAAATTTATTCAAAGCTAAATCAATTGTACAAAAAGTGAAGCCATTCTCCAATCGATAAATGGGCAAGGGACATGAATAGGCAATGTTCAGTTAGAGAAATTAAAACTATTAATAAGCACATAAAAAGTGTTCTAAATCTATTATAATCTGAGAGATGCAAATGAAAACTACTCTGAGGTATCACTTCACACCTAGCAGATTGTCTAACATGACAGCAGCAGAAAATAATAAATGCTGGAGGGGATATGGCAAAGTTGGGACATTAATGCACTGCTGGTGGAGTTGTGAACTGATCCAACCATTCTGGAAGGCAATTTGGAACTATGCCCAAAGGGTGCCAAAAGACTGTCTGCCCTTTCATCCAGCCATAGCACTACTGGGTTTGTACCCCAAAATGATAATAAGAAAAAAGACATGTACAGGAATAGTCATAGCAGCTCTCTTTGTGGTGGCAAAAAATTGGAAAATAAGGAGATACATTTCAATTGGGGAATGGCTGAACAAATTGTGGTATATGTTCATGATGGAATAGTATTATGCTCAAAGAAATAATAACCTGGAGGACTTCCATGTGAACTGGAATGACCTCCAGGAAGTGATGCAGAGTGAAAGGAGCAGAACCAGGAGAATATTATACACAGAGACTGATACACTGTGGTACAATAGAATGTAATGGACTTCTCCATTAGTGGCAATGCAGTGATCCTGAACAATCCAGAGGGATCTATGAGAAAGAACACTATCCACATTCAGAGTAAAAACCATGGGTGTAGAAACACTGAAGAAAAACAACTGGTTGATTACATGGATCGAGGGGGATATGGTTGGGGATTTAGACTCTAAATGAATGTCCTAGAGCAAACATCAACAACATGGAAATAGGTTCTTATCAAGGACAAATGTAATACCCAGTGGAATTGCATGTTGGCTACATGACGTGTGGGGGTAGTGGAGGGAGGAAAAGTATATTATTTTTTTTAACCAAGGAATAATTTTATAAATTGACTAAATAATTTTAAATACAGTATTTATAAATGTTTTTTTAAAAGTGGGTAATGAGTCTAGTGCATTTCCTACTATCATTTCTATTGATCATGTTATCTAATAAACTGGGTCAGTAACAGATAATCTATCCAGATCACAGTTAAGAGAAGACAAACTAGAAACACAGTGAAAGGCAGCTTCAGGGAATATAACCTATCTTGGCAGATAAAAAGCAGACTCAGATCATTATATAAGTATTTAATCTGGGATCAGCAGAGAGGTATAGCCACCATAGGAATTTCATGAGAATTCCACAAAGAAAGAGAAAAAAAAACTTCCATTGAACTAGAACCTAACCTTTTTGGCACATTTACACAGTTTTGTACAAACCGTTGTTGCTACATCACCATAGTAAATAGTCTTTCCTAAAACTAATTAATTGGATGACTAATAAATAATCAAAGAGGAACACACTAATAGCTCTAATATGAACAACAGTATTAGAAAATCATCCCCAAAACCTCTAGGTTACCTCTGGTATTCTTTCTCTGGGGTCCCGTCCTGTCATAACTCATGGAAGTGGGAGACTGAAACAAAAGAGGGAACTAAAAAAATCAAGAAAAGCACGGACATTTGTTGACTTTCAGTGCATCATTTGACAAAATAACTGGATGGCCATATTTTATTTACTATAATCTCTAAGTCTAGAAATACCTTCATAAATCAAACCAATTGAGGAAGTACTGTACATGCCATTTTTAGCTCTTTCTTTCCATAGCCATCTATGATAAAGATTCATTTTCACATTGTTGGACAACAGAGTGTCTATGAACTACAACAAAATGACAGTTCATTCTAATAGCAGGATGGTCAAAATCCCAAGAACAGGATTTTAATGATCTTAAAACAACCAAGTCAGGCAGTCACAATTGCCTGAGAACTCCAGAATTTCCACTTACAGTTTATTCTTATTGATGCAAGCACTGTCAAATACTTTGGCAAAAATCTGGACATGAGGGCAAAAGGTTGAGGGTAGTTATTTTTCCTCATGTAGCTCTTTGTATCTGGGTTTTTCAAAAGAAACTATTTATAAGAAGCATGGCCCAGGGTTGCTTCATAAAATCCCTTTCCTGGACTCAGTACAAAGTAAAGACTTTTCAATGTGTATTTGTTTTCCTTCTTCTTTACCTAAGTTCATACAAGGCTGTGAATAGTAACTTGAATGTGTGGATACATCCGCCCTCCGAGGAAATAACCTACTGGTGATTGTTTGCTGAGTGTATTAGAGATGCACAGAGGTAGGTAGAAGTTTACCCACACAAACTTGGGGAATTAAGCCAGATCCAGGTGGTTGCACATCTATTGTCATTTTTCAAGCAATGGGTTAAAACACCAAAAGTTATTCACTGGATAATCAAAGACCAACAAACTGAAAGAAATGAAAATCCTGCCAGAAATATCAGAAATTGTGAGGAGAAGAGTATGTTGGTGAAAGGAGGGAGGAGAAGAGAGGCAGTGCTAATCTGCTGCCAAATGACACTGGTTCAAAGCATTCCTTGAAAGAGGAAGTGGGAGCAAATATTGCTTTCCCTGACATCCCCTCCACTTCACATGAAAGCTGTGGATGAAAAGATCTGGAGTCACATTCAATCAGCCCATTATAAACTTCATGGAGAAATGGGCTATTCTTTCTACAGAATAAAAATGGACATTCCTTTGTTGCAAAAATGATGGATCAAGGACTTCCGGGTAATCATGGCTGCAATCTAGACACCACACACTTCCTCTCCCTGGCACCGAACGAAATAGACTACATCAAAGGAGCATAAAAATCACCTTTAGAGGAACAGAAGGACTCCCCAGTACTCCCCAGTACCCCACAGAGGTGAAGGTACGTGGGGTTTGAACATTTCCACACTATAATAAGAAGGAGGAAAAGCTTGCACAGAAATGTGAACTGAGCCTCCCTTCCCCCCCCACCTCCCCCACCAAACCAGAGTGAGCTATCAGAGAACTCACTGGGACAGTGAGTGAGTGGGGAACGTCTCTGTCTGGGGGGGGGGGGCATGCCAGGGTCCTTGGGATCTGGGGACTGCCAGGAAAAAACATCTCAGGGTGGTTTCACGGGAGAATCCTGCACTGAGCACAGGGGGCCCAGGGAGCCATACTCAGGGTGGTTGAGCTGAACATCTGGGCGGAGCTAAACACCAGGGGTGGACCACACACTGATTATCTGGGTGGAGCTGAACACCTGAGCAGTTTGGCTGTGATCAGGGGCCCAGCTCACTAAGAAACCTCAGAGGCTGGGAAGAACTAGTATGAGGCAACCTAAATTCACAGAAAACCCGCCCATATCACCCAGACCCCAGACCAAAAAGGAAAGGGAAATAAAACCACCAAAAGGATGGCTCACATGGCCCAAAATCAAGCCTCCAGGAAGAAAAGGATAAAGGTGACTATTGAAAACTTTTATGGTGGAAGTACCCAAGGAAAAGAAGAGAATGAGGATGAAATCCCCCAAAAAATCAGAACATGCCTCCCAAAATGGAAACTATCAACAAGCTCTGGAAGATCTCAAACTGGAACTTACCCAAAAGATGTAAATCTGGAAAGAAAAATGGGAGAAAGAGATCAGCAGTCTGACAGATAAAACTGCTCATTTGGAAAAAAGAGCTCGAAGCATCCAATAGAAGGGCAGACAAAGCTGAAAAGCAAAATCAGTCCCTAACGACCAGAGTTAAGCAACTCGAAGAAAGTGAGATCACAAAACAGCAAGAATCAATAAAGCAAAGCCAAAAATATTAATGAATTAGAAGAAGACATAAAATATCTCACTGAAAAGGTCACCGACTGGGAAAACAGAGGAAGAAGAGACAACCTCCGAATAATTGGTAATCACTGGTTCAAAAGGAGAAAGCTAAAGAAGAAAGGTCAGAACTAGGGGAAGATATCAAAATGCCAGCAAATCCACAAATGACAATCATAACTTTGAACGTGAATTGGTCTACCAGAAAAACCAGAGATAAACAATAAACTCGACATTATTCTACAGGAGATTATAAAAGAAAATTTCCCACACGTTCTGGAGCAAAGGGGCAAAATAGAAATAGAAAGGATTCATAGAACAACTTCTATACTAAATCCCCAAAAGACAACCCCTAGGAATGTAATTGCCAAATTCAAGAGCTTCCAAGTAAAGGGGAAAATCCTACAAGAAGCCAAGAAGAAGAGCTTCAGATATAAGGGGGCTCCCATAAGGATCACACACGACTTAGCAGCTAACACACTAAGAGACCGCAAAGCATGGAACACGATATTTAGAACGTGAATGGGATGAACTCACCCATAAAATGTAGACAAATAGCAGATTGGATTAGAACCCAAAACCCTACCATATGTTGTCTTCAAGAAACACATATGAGATGGGTTGACACTCACAAGGTTAGAATTAAAGGTTGGAGTAAGACCTTTTGGGCCTCAACTGATAGAAAGAAGGCAGGAGTTGCAATCATGATATCTGACAAAGCAAAAGCACAAATAGACCTGATCAAAAGGGATAGGGAAGGTAAATATATTCTGCTAAAAGGGAGTATAGACAATGAGGAAATATCACTAATCAACATGTATGCACCAAATGGTATAGCATCCAAATTTTTATGACATATTTTTATGACATAAACATGGTACTAATTCCAAAGCCAGGCAGGCCAAAAACAGAAAAAGAAAATTATAGACCAATCTCCCTAATGAATATAGATGAAAAATCTTAAATAGGATACTAGCAAAAAGACTCCAGCAAGTGATCAGAAGGGTCATCCACCATGATCAAGTAGGATTTATACCAGGGATGCAGGGCTGGTTCAATATTAGGAAAACTATCCACATAATTGACCACATCAACAAGCAAACCAACAAGAACCACATGATTATCTCAATAGATGCAGAAAAAGCCTTTGGTAAAATACAACACCCATTCCTACTAAAAACACTAGGAAGCATAGGAATAGAAGGGTCATTCCTAAAAATAATAAACAGTATATATCTAAAACCATCAACTAATATCATCTGCAATGGGGATAAACTAAATCCATTGTCATTAAGATCAGGAGTGAAACAAGGATGCCCATTATCACTTCTATTATTTGACATTGTATTAGAAACACTAGCAGTAGCAATTAGAGAAGAAAAAGAAATTGAAGGCATTAAAATAGGCAAGGAGGAGACCAAATTATCACTCTTTGCAGATGACATGATGGTCTACTTAAAGAATCCTAGAGATTCAACCAAAAAGCTAATTGAAATAATCAACAACTTTAGCAAAAGTTGCAGGATACAAAATAAACCCACATAAGTCATCAGCATTTCTATATAATTCCAACACAGCTCAGCAGCAAGAACTAGAAAGAGAAACCCCATTCAAAATTACCTTAGACAAAATAAAATACTTAGGAATCTATCTCTAGAGACAAACACAGGAACTATATGAACACAACTACAAAACACTTTCCACACAACTAAAACTGGACTTGAACAATTGGAAGAACATTAACTGCTCATGGGTAGGACGAGCCAATATAATAAAAATGACCATCCTACCCAAACTCATCTATCTATTTAGTGCCATACCCATGGAACTTCCAAAAAATTTTTTTACTGATTTAGAAAAAAACCATAACAAAGTTCATTTGGAAGAACAAAAGATCAAGGATATCCAGGGAAATAATGAAAAAAAAAAAACACAAAGGATGGGGGCCTTGCAGTCCCAGATCTCAAACTATATTATAAAGCAGTGGTCACCAAAACAATCTGGTACTGGCTAAGAGACAGAAAGGAGGATCAGTGGAATAGACTGGGGGCAAGTGACCTCAGGAAGACAGTATATGACAAACCCAAAGATCCCAGCTTTTGGGAGAAAAACCCACTATTTCATAAAAACTGCTGGGAAAATTGGAGGGCAGTGTGGGAAAGATTAGGTTTAGATCAACATCTCACACCCTACAGCAAGTTAAATTCAAAATGGGTGAATGACTTGAACATAAAGAAGAATACTATAAGAAAATTAGGCGAACACAGAATAGCATACATGTCAGACCTTTGAGAAGGGAAAGACTTCAAAACCAAGCAAGACTTAGAAAGAGTTACAAAATGCAAAATAAGTAATCTGGAATACATCAAATTAAAAAGATTTTGTACCAACAAAACCAATGTAGCCAAAATCAGAAGGGTAGCAACAAATTGGGAAACAATCTTCTTAAAAACCTCTGACAAAGGTTTAATTACTCAAATTTACAAAGAACTAAATCAATGGTACAAAAAATCAAGCCATTCTCCAATTGATAAATGGGCAAGGGACATGACAGGCAGTTCTCAGCCAAAGAAATCAAAAGTATTAATAAGCACATGAAAAAGTGCTCTACATCTCTTATAATCAGAGAGATGCAAATCAAAACAACTCTGAGGTATCACCTCACACCTAGCAGATTGGCTAACATGACAGCTATGGAAAGTAATGAATGCTGGAAGGGATGTGGCAAAGTGGGGACACTAATTCATTGCTGGTGGAGTTGTGAATTGATCCAACCATTCTGGAGGGCAATTTGGAACTATGCCCAAAGGGTGATAAAAGACTGTCTGCCCTTTGATCCAGCTATAGCACTGCTGGATTTGTACCCCAAAGAGATAATAAGGAAAAAGACTTGTACAAGAATATTCATAGCTGCACTCTTTGTGGTGGCCAAAAATTGGAAAACAAGGAGATGCCCATCAATTGGGGAATGGCTGAACAAATTGTGATATATGTTGGTGATGGAATACTATTGTGCTTAAAGGAATGATAAAGTAGAGGAATTCCATGGAGACTGGAACAACCTCCAGGAAGTGATGCAGTGCGAAAGGAGCAGAACCAGGAAAACATTGTACACAGAGACTGATACATTGTGGTACAATCGAAGGTGATGGACTTCTCCATTAGTGGCAATGAAATGTCCCTGAACAATCTGCAGGGATCTAAAAAATACTATCCACAAGCAGAGGATAAACTGTGGGAGTAAAAACACCGATGAAAAGCAACTGCTTGACTACAGGGGTTGAGTGGATATGACTGAGGAGAGACTCTAAATGAACACTCTAATGCAAATACCAACAACATGGAAATGGGTTTGAGTCAAGAACACATGTGATAACCAGTGGAATCGTGCGTTGGCTATGGGAGAGGGAAAGGTGGTGGGAGGGGGGCAGGGAGGAAAAGAAAATGATCTTTGTTTCCAGTGAATAATGTTTGGAAATGACCAAATAAAATAATGTTTAAAATTTAAAAAAATGATGGATCAATCAATAAATTAACAAATAAAAAAGTAAATAAATGAGTGACTGAACAAATAACAAACAAGAAAATGGGATGGCCATGGATTAGGAGTTTCTATTCTCAGCTATTCTTCCTATAAAGTCCCCTTTTATGAGTGCAGAATAAAAATCAACTCATAGGAGTTGTGTTTCTTTTCCTTAAAGAAGCACAAATACACATACATACACACACATATACACAGAGAACCAATTTAGATGTTCTACAAAAAGATATTGGGAAATTTTGTATTCAAATATCAGTCAGTAAGCAGTGTTTGCTAAGCATAATATGAGTGCATGGAGAGAAATGGAGGAAGGAAAGAAAAGAAAACAGTAAGAAGAGAAAAGAAAGTAGAGATAAAAGATATTTAAGAGGAGGATGAGATGGAAGGGGGGAGAGGAGAGGAGAGGAGAGAGAAGGAAAAAGATGGTAGACATGGTATATAGAACTGTAAAATTAGAATTAAGAAGACGTTTAAGTATTATCTCAGATATTTATTAGCTGCTATCTAACAAAGTCACTTTAATCTCTCTCATTCTTAATTTTTTCATCTGTAAAATGAAGGTAACAATAGCAGCAGTCTCACAAAATTGTGAAGACCAAATAATGTACTATTGACAAAGCACTTTTGTCATTATATCACACTTTTGGCTTTAAAGAATTTAACATTTAATTTTGACTATGATCTTATTTTGATATGTTTTATATTGGGATGTTTACTACTTCACCCAATTTTCCTTGTAACAACAGGTATGCTTTTTGTGAAAGGACTATATAGGGTAAGAAATGGAATCATGACCATGAGACAGAGTTTGTAAAAAGATAGATTGCCAGTGTGCAAAATAGGCCTTAGTCTCATTGGCGGCATGATGTTAGAGAAATAGGAGATGGGGAATACCTGATTTTATAAATTAATGTGCTCACAGTAAACCCTTCAGAAAGAGAGATGTGATGCCTAGGATTTTGCATCCTTTTACTCTCTATACATTATACTCTTTCATGCTTATACTTACTTCCTTCTCACTCTAATAAACTTAAACCCTTTCTCTGAATAGCCTCTGCCTTTACTCTTCTCATTGTCACCCTTTTGGCCACTGCAACTGCTACTTTCCTTACATAAGTAATAGAAGTCAAAGATCTGAGTCAGAAAGAATTGAAAAAAGGCATAGTCAAGGAATTCGCTGAAGCAGTGTACCTGGGACACCACTCAGAACATCAAAATGGCAGAGTGAGACTAAACTTCTGTAGGACCTAACATCTCTAGCTTATAAGATGAGGATTGTGATAAGAGGAAAAGTGAACCATAGAAAGGCAGATTATGGTTTGATACTAGGCAGCAACTGCAAAAGATGGGCCACCTGATAAGCCTACAAGATCCAATGGAATCTGCAGGTGCCAACTTAAAACTTAGTACTAAGCCAATATTAATTTATTGCACAGACACATAAGCACAACGTTAAACAATCAGTTTACCTGGAGACAATAGCAGGACTTTGGCTGATCTAAAGTAGCCAGGTCATTGAAATGTTACATGCTTCTGTTCCTCAACATCAATGCTCAAACTAAATAAAAGAGGAAGTAATTCCTATATCCTATTAGAAGCTATTAAAAAAGATTTTTGAGTCAAAAATTATTATTATGATAAGCCACATTATTCTAAAGATAAATTTGTTTAATGTTCTGTTTATAATAAAAAATAAATCACAGTTTCTAGCAAAAAGGTGTTTTTTTTTAATTTGGTTTATTTTTATTCTACAACAGATTATATATAATTACATGGATAAATGTTCTCTTTTGTTTAGCTAGCACTTACAAGGCAGACTAACCTAATATGTAGTTATTCCTTGAATTTAGTCAAATGTTTGGGAAGCATATTCAGTCTTTAAGACATGACTATACCACTGTGATGAGGAGAAAGTATGGATCAGTGGGGAAAACTGATTCTAGAATCAGAGAACCTGGTTTGGAATCTCACTTCTAATGCTTACTACCCTTATGACCTTGGGCAAGTCACAAATTTTCTGGAAATTTTCAGTTTTTTCCTAATATATAAAACAAGGGGATTGTACTAGATGACTTCTGGATTCTCTTCTAGCTCTAGCTATATGAAGCTAGGTATCTTTTTCCCTATTTTTATATGTTGATACAATTTTAATTATCATTTTTGATATTTTGTAATTAACATGCTCTCCTCTGATACTCCTCCCTCCTTCCCGGGGTGAAATATGATATAGGTTGAATATATGTTTTAAAAGAAGAGCCATATTACTTAGACTAGAAAAAAAAATTCATGGAGGAAATAGTAAAGAATAATATGTTTCAGTCTGCCTTCTGACTCCATTAGCTCTTTCAATAATAGTGCCAAGCTTTTTTTTAATCATTAGTCCCTTGGATTTGTCCTGAGTCCTTCAATTGCTGATAATAGTTAAATCATTCACAGTTGATCACTACACATTATTCTGTCACTGTGTACAACTTTTTTTTTCTTGTTCTGCTCACCTCGTTTTTTAATTACTTCATGTAAGTCTTCTCAGGGTTTGTTTGTTTGTTTTTATGATTGTCCTGTTCATAATTTTATGGCTTGAGTTTTAATTGTTTGCCACCACAAAAAGAGCTACTATAAATAGTAGGCTCTTTCCCTTATTTTTGATCTCTAGTATAAAAACATGGGAACAGCAATTCAGGGGTCAAAGGCTTTGAATATAAGTATTTTAATGGTGTGAGAGAGGAAGACAACTTCCAGAGGTTGTTTAGTTATAGTAGAAAACATCCATGAGTGCATTTACATTAAAATATTGGAACCTTAAGACCAATTGAAGTAGTTAGGGATGCTGAGCTTAGACAAAAGAAGAACAAGTGGGGAATTAGGGGAAGGCAGGATATAAAACCAGTCTTTAATTGTTTAAACAGCTAAACATAGAAGAGGAATTCTTTCAATATGATAAAGAGATGGGGATAAACTAGAAGCCTTCCCAATAAGATCAGGAGGGAAAAAAGGATGCCCATTATCACATCTATTATTTAATATTGTACTAGAAACATTAGCTGTAGCAATTAGAGAAGAAAAATAAATTGAAGGTATAAAATAGGCAATGAGGAAACCAAGCTTTCACTCTTTGCAGATGGTATAATGGTCTACTTAAAGAATCCTAGAGTATCAACTAAAAAACTAGTCAAAATAATGAATGACTTTAGCAAAGTTGCAGGACACAAAATAAACCCACATAAGGCATCAGCATTTCTATATATCACAAACACATCTCAACAGAAAGAATGAGAAAGAGAAACTCGATTTAAAATCACCCTAGACAATATAAAATATTTAGGAATCTATCTGCCAAGACAAACACAGGAAGTATATGAACACAACTACACAACACTCTCCACACAATTAAAACTAGATCTAAACAATTGGAAAAACACCAATTGTTCATGGGTAGGATGAGCTAACATTATAAAAATGACAATCCAACCCAAGTTAATTTACTTATTTAGTGCCATACCCATTGAGCAACCAAAAAACTTTTTTACTGAATTAGAAAAAAAAAACATAACAAAGTTCATTTGGAAGAATAAAAGATCAAGGATGTCCAGGGAAATCATGAAAAAAATGTGAAGGAAGGAGGCCTTGCAGTCCCAGATCTCAAACTATACTATAAAGCAGTCTTCATCAAAACAATATGGTACTGGCTAAGAGACAGACAGGAGAATCAGTGGAATAGAGTTGGGGTAAATGACCTCAGCAAGACAGTCTATGATTTGGGACCAAAATCCACTATTTGATAAAAACTGCTGGTAAAATTGGAAGACAGTATGGGAAAGATTAGATCATTCTCACACCCTACAACAAGATAAACTCAGAATAAGTGAATGACTTCAAGATAAATAAGGAAACTATAAGTAAATTGGGTGAAAACAGAATAGTATCCATGTCATATCTTAGGGAAAGGAAAGATTTAAAACCAAGCAAGAATTGGGAAAAAAATCACAAAATGTAAAATATATAATTTTGACTACATCAAATTAAAAAGGTTTTGAACAAACAAAACAAATGCAACCAAAATTAGAAGGGAAGCAACAAATTGGGAAACAATCTTCATAACTAAAACCTCTGACAAAGGTCTAATTACTCAAATTTATAAAGCGCTAAATCAATTATACAAAAAATCAAGCCATTCTCCAATTGATAATTGGGCAAGGGACATGAATAGACAATTTGCAGTTAAAGAAATAAAAAACTATTAATAAGCACATGAAAAAGTGTTCTAAATCTCTTATAATCAGAGAGATGAAAATCAAAACAACTCTGAGGTACCACCTCACACCTAGCAGATTGTCTAACATGACAGCAATGGAAAGTAATAAATGCTGGAGGGGATGTGGCAAAGTTGGGACATTAATGCACTGCTGGTGGAGTTGTGAATTGATCTAACCATTCTGGAGGACAATTTAGAACTATGCCCAAAGGGTGATAAAAGACTGTCTGCCCTTTGATCCAGCCATAGTACTGCTGGGTTTGTACCCCAAAGAGATAATAAGGAAAAATACATGTACAGGAATATTCATAGCTGCGTTCT
This sequence comes from Monodelphis domestica, assembly GCF_027887165.1. Classification (NCBI taxonomy): domain Eukaryota; kingdom Metazoa; phylum Chordata; class Mammalia; order Didelphimorphia; family Didelphidae; genus Monodelphis; species Monodelphis domestica. The sequence goes on along the minus strand of NC_077229.1, from coordinate 326,169,930 downwards.
TTGTGTTGGCAAAAAAATTGGAAAAAGAGGAGACGCCCTTCAATTGGGGAATGGCTGAACAAATTGTGGTATATGATGGTGATGAAATACTATTGTGCTCAAAGAAATAACCTGGAGGAGTTCCATGTGAACTGGAATGAAGTGATGCAGAGTGAAAGAAGCACAACCAGGAGAACATTATACACAGAGTCTGATACACTGTGTTACAATTGAATGTAATAGACTTCTCCATTAGTGGCAATGAAGTGATCCTGAACAACACAGAGGGATCTATGAGAAAGAACACTATCCACATTCAGAGGAAAAACTATGGGAGTAGAAATACTGAAGAAAAACAATTGCTTGATTACATGGGTCGAGGGGGATATGATTGGGGATATGGACTCTAAATGAACATCCTAGAGCAAATATCAACAACATGGAAATATGTTCTGATCAAGGACACGTGTAATATCCAGTGGAATTGCACATCAGCTATGAGAAGGGGAGGGAGATGGGAGGGAGGGAAAGAAAATTATTCTTGTAACCAAGAAATAATGTTGTAAATTGACTAAATAAAAATTTTAAAAAATCAATATGATAAAGATATAATAATATTTTAAATGCTATGCTAGTGATTTCTGACCTTTATTAGGTTGTACCCAGACAGGAAAATTAAAAATATAAGCCAGGTACCAGATTATATATTTTTTTTCATCAAGGAAGCAACCAAGTTAAGGTCAGAGAGTCTCCCCTCCATAAAACTGGCCATCATATGATGAATATATTTGGTCACAATTCATTAAACCAACTATCAAAGCTTTGTGGGAAATTTGTCATTTACTTTGGTAAAAGTATCTATAACAATTAAACCATTGGTCTATTAAAGTACATGGTATAATGTACAAAGTATAATGTAGCTACATGAGAGGTCAGAAAGGAAAAAGAAGATCTTCACACTGAAAACAAAATTATATGTGAATATGCATAAGGGAGAGCAGAGAACATATCAAGAGGAAGGGAGAACTTTGAAAAGTCACAGAAGGAGGAACAAGCATAGAATTTTTGTTGAAGGGTGAGGAAAACAATCTGAGTAGAGTGAAAAATTAATGTTAGATGGTGGTGGGAATATCAGTGTAACATCTGTTTCAAAAATCTCTCCAAAATTAGCTATAGTTACTGTAGCCCTAGGAGCCACATGGAATGTTGTGAGAATGGAAACTTATAGAAGAGCTAGTATAAAGAACTGAAAGAAGCTGATAAAAATTCTTTATCTGTCATGGCTGGAGAAGATAGAGACAAAGAGGATAGAGAAGCCTTCTTTATGGAACTGTTTTAATCTTCATCTTGAAAAAATGATGAAGAGAATTCTTACAGAGAAACTTTTTTCCTGAGCAAACTAAATGGTGTGGGACTGAGTTCTCAGAAGCCAAGAGAAATCATTTGCCATTACAGAAAGAGTTGAACTTATTCAAGCTGTAATTGTTCTCACAAATAAAATATTATAAATAATTTTATTGTGTTTGAGTATTGATTATTCATTGCAAATAATATATATTTTCAATAATATTTATATTTGATGCTATAGTGATGTGTATATATATACATATATGTATATTTTATATGAGAAAGATGTACAATTACTAATTTTTAAACTGCTACCTTCTATCTTAGAATAAATACTGTGTAATTAGAAAATCTTGTACCTTTGAACTATATCTTCCTCCTTCTTCCCCACCTAGCATTCTAGCATATTGTATATAGTTGGATGTTTGGCCCACCCCCTTTCTCTTTTCCCCTGTGCGCAGCTGGGTGAGCTCTCTCTTTTTCTCAAGGCTTTTATTTTTTCTTTTTGTTTCAAGTTATTAATTAACCTCATTAAATATACTACTTGGAGTATTTTATATATTAATTTTAATCTTACAATACTAAGTATCTGTTCAAAGGCATAAGAGTGGTAAGGGCTAGGTACCTGGAGTTAAGTGACTTACCCAGGGTCATACCACTAGAGAATCTGAGGTCAGATTTGAACCCCACATCTCCCTTAACTAGACCTAGCTATCTATTCATTTAGCCATCCAGATGCCTCTGCATAACTACTTGTTGGGAAAGCAGATTTTTCCAGTCTATTAAATAATCTTTGATAAATTGTTGGGGTTCCAATATAGTTAATTATAAAAGACATGTTGAAATGATATTAATGAGGAAATATGCAAACTTATCCCCTAGATTGCCATAGATGTAAGAATAAGATGAAAAATAGAAAGATGGCAATTAGTAGGTGCCGGGTTACCTGAAAGTGAGGTCAACAGACTCCATAAACCAGTGATGGTGAATCTTTTAGAAACCCCAGGCCAAGTGCTGTGCCCACCCACCCCCAGAGATTATGTGATGTACCCCATCCCCACACACATGCTAGGTAAGGCCCACCCCACCTTACACCACATAGGGGATGGAAGAAGTACTACCATTGTGGCCCAAGAGCTCCACTCTCCTTCAGTTCTGCTACCTGTGAGCCACCGACTTTACCCCCTTTGTGCTCCCATTGGAATGCTGGCCAGAGGGGTGGGGATATGAAAAAATATCATCAGGCACAATGAAGAGGGAGAGGGGAGCATCCCTCCCAGTCCCTCTGCCTTTCTAGTAATAAAATGGGGGCACGGGGGAATGGCTGCAAGCCTACAGAGAGCACTCTTCATGGCATCTTTGATACTCATGCAAAAGGTTCAGCATCACTGCCTTAAACCTTAATACATAAGTTGGAAAGGCATGTGGAATCCAATTGAGATAAGTGTACAAGACAGTAAGAGAGTTTTTACTTGATGTAGAAATCAATAATAAGTCATGTTTGATTTTTGAAAATTCACCAACCAAATTTTGAAATAATTCTCAGGAAAGAAATTATTTGCCCAATATACCTAGTAGATAAATTATATTTACAGGTCAGAAGATACTATTTCTAGCAGGCCGATGCTAGATAGAATTTGCCACAGTGACGTAAAAAAGGGAAAAGGCATGGAATATTATTTTTAAACCCTTACTTTCTGTGTTGTGGTCAATACCAAGTATTGGCTCAAAGGCAGAAGAATGGTAATGGCTAGGCAATTGGAGTTAAGTGACTTGCCCAGGGTCACACAGCTGGGAAGTGTCTGAGGCCAGATTTGAACCTAGGACCTCCCATCTCTAGGCCTGACTCTCAATCCACTAAGTCACCCAGCTGCCCCCATGCATGGAATATTATAAAATGTAGTGGCAAAGGAACAAACTGAAAGATTTTTCTAAACTTTTTCTTTTCTTTTAGAAATATCTCAAGAGATTTTAATTTTACTTTTATTCTTTTGTATTTTCTCCTCAATTCTCCTTTCTCATAAATTAATCCAGATTTCAAAATCATTAAACAAAAGCCTCAAGGGAAAAATGTAAAAGTATTCAAGGATAAGGATTTGCAAAGAGTGAAGTTAACTATTAAATCTCCATAAAAAAAGAAAATTAAGATTTTGTAGTTTTTCACTAGATTTGAGTCTGGCAAAGATTTTTTAAAAAGATGGATGATAACCAGGATATCCTTATAAGCCTCTCAAAATATTCACAGTACCAAAAGAATTTCTAAGAGAAATTATCTAATTTAATTCTTGTATTTCCAATTACTGAGTACTGGAAGTTTTACTAAATTCCAAAATGGTGTCTCACTATTATGGAGACCTAAATACACTAAACAAGAGTCACATGAGGACATCCCAAAGGACAAGACAGAAAATCAAGAGATACTGACAGAGACAGAGATAAGGAAAGAAAATGATGGGTTTGTTTTCCCCTTCTGTGAAAGTTTTAATTCCCAAATTTCCATGACTTAATATGTCATTATTTTACTTTTCAACAGTTGGAAAACCAAAAACATTCCACTATTTGTTTTAGAAGTGGTAACAGCATAGAATATATCAATTTTACATTACTAACAAAAATATCATCCAAAGGAATTATATCGAAAGCTTTACCTATAAATAACCATAGGTCAAAGTTCTTATGTGGGCAATAATTTCTCCTGACTCTGAGTTTATAATAAGAGGTTATGTAGATATGGAATGCTAAACTCCAACCTAATACTTCAATCATAAATTATATATTGACTCTGACAAACCCCTCTAATGTTAAGAGGTATTGCCCATATTCTGTCAAATGCAGGGATAAGTCTAACATAATTGGTATCGTATTACCTCTATATTTTACATTTTCAATTTTATTAAGGGATCATCCAAAAATAAAGAATAAAAATGCATAAGCTTCAACTTCATGGTAATGAGGAATCAATCAGCCAATAAAGCATCGTCATATCATCACTGGCATTTATAAATACATATATGTATATATATATATATGTATATATATATAGTGCTTTAATGTTTTCACTGTACTTTAAGACAAATACTACATTATTTTTATCCCTCAAAATAGGAAACTGAGTCTGAGTAGTTAAATGACTTGGCTGGACCTTACCACCAGTAAGTTTCTGAGGCAAGATCTGAACTTAGCCTGGCATGGCATGACTGGCCATTCAGTTATGGAATCACTCTTGTTTCTTGGTGAGCTTTTTTTTAATATAATCAACTCTCTTTAGTAACTTAGGTTTACTGGTGGGGTTAAAAGTTTATATATTTAACAAGGAATACAGTATAGAAATAGTAATTTTCCCTGAACTTTTCCAGGAGTTAGTGAATGACAAAGAATTATCCCTCCTAACTACTTAGTAATCCTAGAAACTCATGGTTGACCATAAATAGAATGTGAGGTCGTATGGTCAACTTAAAGAACAACAATACTAGAGAAGGGCATGGGAAATGTTGGGGAAAACCTTTTGAAACACAAATATAAAGTCACCTGCAAAAGATGCCTTTTCAAAACTGTTTATGGAAAATAAGTATTCTGATCCTAGAATTTCAGAGCTGGAAAGGACTTACAGAGATCAACCAGGAATGTCCTCTATAATATGTCCAATGATATATTTGGTGAGAAAAGAACCTACTAACAACTGAAATAGTACATTTTCCTATTTAAAATTCTCCAATTATTAGATGATTTCCCTTTTTCACACTTAAAACTATATGACTGCAATATGTGCTCCACATCTGAGAATTGCCTCACATATTGTCAAAATTTCCTATTAGATTTGAAAGAGATTCTCAACATGTCTAGTGAAATGAAAGGTGATTGGTAGGTAATATAGAACAATGAATTTGAGAATCACTTTTTTCTAAGAATCTTGGAGATAGAGTACTACCAAAAACATCTGTGAAATATAATAGTGATTAGTTTTAAAGTTCTACACTTAATTTCAAATAACTTAATATTAGAATATTAAGGAGGTATGACTAAAGATAAGTTTGAATGGGAAAATCTAGGAAGTTATGTGGACCACAAATTTTACATGTGGCAGTGGCATGACTTGGAAAGTAATTTTGATTACTACAATCTTAGAATGAATTAGTAGAGGCATAATGCCCAGGACAAAGTACAGGGGCAAAGTGGGTACAGAAGGGTATGTGATATTCCAAATGTATTCTGCTCTGGTTGGATCACATTATAGAACATGTCCAATTCTGATGCCACAATTTATAAAGGATATCTATAGAAGGAAACATGTGCCATTAAGCCTGTCTAGGGCCCAAGTATATAACTTCATCTCCTGAGTCTGTTTCCTATACCTAAAGTATGAAATAGATAGATAGACATAAATATCTCTGTGTGCATATAGATAATCTATAGATATAGACAAAGATATAGATTCATAGATATCATATATATATGTATATGTATAATTTTTAAAGAAAATATATGAATGCTAATCTAGAGTGTATGTTCACTATTTCTTATATTGAAGTGGGTTTCAGCTGGGAAGTGGAAGGACACTCACTACACTGGAGAATTATCATATTGTCACTCTCTGAAAATCTTTATGAATGAACTGGAGGACCCAATAAATATTATAAATGTATATAAGAAATTCTTATATATATATATATGTGTGTGTGTGTGTGTGTGTGTGTGTGTGTGTGTGTGTATGTATGTATTAGTTGAACTAGATGGATTTTGGTTCATTCCAGTTCTAAAATTCCTTGACCAAGACCACAACAATCAGTTCTATATATAACAGATAGTGCCTATTTTTATGGACTATTTCCTCTGTGGCAGAATATGCATAAATTAGAAAATCATCATACTCACTTCAATGGGTCTTCTGCTCTGCCTCTGGTTTCCCAATATGTTCAGTGAAGTGCAGTTCAAATGACTTGACTATGAATTTCTTTGAGGCAAGCAAGAGGGACTTCTACAATTTATTCCTGTCAAGACCTTGGTGAGTAGTTTTTTTTTTTTCAAAGTCTCAACCTTGATCAGAATAATGCTGCTGACATTCCAGCAGTACATAGAAAAATAGTTCTCCATTAAAATTTTGGCAAATGTATAGGATTAGTTAGCCTTGAGACTACCACATCTTTCACCACTAACATGTTTGCTTGTATTCTTCTTATGTTCTATATATTAAAATCTAACAACACAAGACTTGCTGTTTTTGTATTCTCTGGTTATCAGTCTTAACTTCCAGTCTTCTAGATATCATTATCAGTATTTTCTATGCTCCTCTAATATCTTTCTGAAAACAAAAACATGAGATGTGATGTTCCTCCAATTAGTGCATGTCACCAACAATTTATTTCATGAAACACAGAAAAGTGTCAAGGACCCCAGAAATCCCTTGGTCATATCCCCAAATTAATTGAATACCAGTGGATAGATGAAAACCCTCTTTGATTATTTCCTATAGTAAAAATAGTAGGCTAATGAGGAGCAAGTATTTGGGATACCATGTTCTTAGCATGGTATATGGATCCATTTTAGTTTTCTTATTTAATGTCTGACAATCCACACAAAATTGGATATTTCCAGATTCCTTCTATACCACCACTGTGGAAAGGCAGACAGACTATATAGTATTTTTAATGATATCATTGGTTAGCACCTCCCTCAGATAATTCCTGAAATTCTACATTTCAAAAATATAATTTTGAAAGAGTATTATCACAATATCTCAAAATCATTGAGATGGACTGCATGTATTGTTCTTTGAAAATCTCCTACATCCTATTCATGGAGCAAGAACACACTTGTTCTGGTAATAAGTTTTTTCCTCAGATAAGAATCTTCCAAGTCAAACCTTACTGAATCCACCATTGAGTTAGAGAGCCAATTGCTTCTTTGATACTCTGGGCAGAGATGTCAGTACCATTCTTTATCTTCCTATGAGTTTCAATACAAGAAAAATGTATTGTTTAGGCAATAAGTACCAGGCTATTGCTTGCAATATTCTGTCAGTACTTTAAACAGAGGGGAGTTGGTGCCAATCAATATTGAAACTCCAGAATTATTTTCCAGATCCAAACAAATCAGAGTTACAACATTTTCCCTTTCTGATAAACAACATTTTCCCTTTCTGATAAACTCTCATGGGGAATTCTAGATTTGCTATGATGTATCACAAATATATATATATATATATATATATATATATAGTTTAGTTATTTTTACTCAATCTGCAAAGGTGTTACACCTTAAAGGTTCATGAAAGTATATGCTTTAGGTAGTTTTCTTCACAAAATATAAAGAATAATTCTTATGAGAGATCCACTGTCAAGCACAAAAAAAAATACTACATGTCTTTAGTCCTCCCTTTAACTGACACGAAGGATTGTATAAGTTCATATATGAAGGATCCAGATAAGGTTCATAGGGGAAGCATTAAGTTGTTTGGAATTGGGATAGTGCCATTCAAGTGTCCTCATGTTTATATAGTCTATTAGATACCAGTTTTTGGAAAACCAAACTTGAATTATCCATATATATATATACATATATTCTTAGAATATTTATACCCATCCTGTCTTCAGTTGTATCAAACCTAATTTGGTTTCTTTGATTTCTCTCTTAATGATGTTGTTGAAAAACACATTGCTAGATGCAATAATGCAACTCAAGGGTGGATTCAGTAAAGTTTAACTTGGAAAATTCTCTAGTATTGTAGACCTTTTGTTAAAGACTGACTGTTGATTGATCCAGTTGCCATCTGCCAACAGCCTTTACTCCATTTTATTTGCTTGTATCTAAATTATGCTAACTGATTTTTCATTTGGTCTCTATAGCTCATATCAAAGGATAAGTCATGGAATCAAGGAGGGCTGGCTTTTTTACTTCTGTCAAATATCTGTCTGTCAATGTAATCTGTTTCCCTGTCCAACCACAATAGCTCTGTATAACTCAATGGCTGTCCTCGGTGTGCAACAACCTGTTTCACATGGTACCAAATATATTTGTCAGTCTAGTATGGATTATACTCCCCAGAGATACCATCACCCCTTTGAATATTATTCTAGGAATCAGGTCCTTCAATCATATTGCAAAGTCACAAACATTTCCCCCTTCCTGACAACATGCATTAATGAACATCACCTGGCTGTAGAATGTCTTTGCAATGCCAAAAAACTGGTTGTTTCACATATGCATATATTAGCATATCATGATGCTGTGATATTGCATCTTCAGTGCAAAAAAAATAGGTTAAAAGATCCCTTTGAGGATCTGTGAATGTAGTACCATATCAGGCAATTCACGAAGTTCTCCAACTATCTCTTCTTCCTTCCTATATGACTTCCCAGTGTATTTGACATCTCTCAAAGGTCTCCTCACATGGAATAAAACTAACATAATTTCCTCATTCTCACTGCCATGGAATAAAACCACTTCTACTTGGGCAATATTTAATTAAATGTTTGTTTTTTTTATTAGATAGCTCTCTGATCAAAGTGTCATGCACAGTTAACAAATGATCCTCAAATCTTAAAAGATGGAAGTGTCTTTTATACACATTGTTGAACAAAGAAAAAATTTACATCTGGCACCATTCAGGATACTGGCTGGATCCAGATTTTTCCATAATGTTTGGATTTAAACAAATTGTTATAAAACACAGAGCAAGGAAGGATATAAATTTAATGGTACCCTAAGGGTTACTTAGATTCATTAGATTTTTAACAGCTAGACATCTTTGTGGACAAGGGAGTTTATAATTTGTGGGGAAATGGTGAGAGATGGAAAATAATGAGGCAACAGGGAAGAACAAATCTAAAATACATATCCTTAAGGCAAATTGGCATTGTTACTTTAAAATGTGTTCTCCATATCAACAGTATATGAGGAAGATCTAGACCCACCAATGAATACCAGTTACCTAACACAATGTGAGAGCTATTCACAGGTCAATAATGACACTTCAACATTCTTATATGCAATGGCCCTTATAACAGGCAACCAAAAGTACAATGACATTATATATTTTTTAAATTATTGAATGATTACTTCAGTCAGTTTGCCTGGCCTACAAGTGAAATAGAGATTGCACTGAAAAATCATTTTATAACCCAGAGTTAAAGAAGAAAAAACAATTTGAACATTTTCCACCAACATATATTCCATAAATACAAATATCCTGTGAGATTACTCTTTTTCCTTTTAGTATAGACCTGTGATGAGAATCAATATAATGGTTTCAAGTAACAATGAACTTCCTAATAATCAGAGCTATCAGATATAGGAATGGACTGCTATGCTAGAAGAGAATGAGTTCCCTTTCACAGAAAGTGTTCAAATAGAGGCCAATAGATTAATTGGCAAGGGTACTGTAGATAGGTTTCATCCATTAGGCAGATAGTTGGACTACTATGACTTCTAAAGGTTTATTTCATCTCTAGGATGCTATGGTTTTAGGTGCTAAGAACAACTCTGTGGTGAATGATGGTGGAGCACAGCTAGCAATATGGACAAAAGCCAATACAATTGGGTCCACTGAATCCTACAAAACCAATGTGCACTTTAATTAGCCAACTTGTGCAACATTATGAGATGTATTAGCTTAATATTTGGGATTATTTCTTGAGATTCAAAATCAAACTCCAAAACAAAGACAAAGTCCACTCTGTTCATTATAACACTGTCATTAGAATCAAATTCAAATGATAGAAATAAAGCAGAGCTAAATATTCACTTACTTACATATATGACACAGGAATTAGAGTGTTAGATGTAGGCAAATGAGAGCTTCTATAGAATATGAGATGGATATGAGGGAAGGGTAAAAAATAGAAAGAAGCAAGCTGTCTTTTATTGACATCAGAAAGCTATCTTCAATAGAATTTATATATAAACCTACAGCCACCCAGTTACTCAATATTACTTTTAATCACATACCTTCCATTAAATTGACTAGGTAATTGCTGTCATATTTAACTGTTACATTGAATTGAAAATGAAAAGATCAAGATGTGACTAATTCACAATACACAAAATAATAACCATGGTTCTAGCTAATATAATGAAAAAGAATTTTAGCAATATTAGATGAAAGAAAACAAAGGAATTTGTCTTAAGGTTTCTTTCCACAAAACTGGAGAAGGGCCGTGAGCATGAAATGGCTTCTAAAAATTGTGGCATATAAATATAATGTGATATTTTGGTGCTATAAGAAATGACAAAGGGTACTAGTTTCAGAGAAACTTGAGAAGACTTGTATGAACTGTTGCAAAGTGAAATAAGAAAAAATAATTAATATAATAAGAATAAGTTTGGAGAGAAGAACAGTTTTGGAACACTCAAATCTGATTAATGCAAGAATCTTTAAGACAAATAATGAAGCAAGCAACCTACCTCATGAGAGAAAGCATGCAGACTAAAGGTGAGATATGAGATATACACTGATGGCTATAGTATATATGACAATGTGTTTTGACCAACTTGTATTTTTTTTCACTGATGGTGGTGAGGCAATGGGGCTATAAGCTAGAAATACTATTAGCAAAAAAGAGTTACCGAAGAAATATAAAAATACACAGAAAAAATAGGAAATTCAGATGTCAGTCTTTAGTGAGCTGCCATGAAGGTAAAAGAGAGTACTTGTTCTTGAGGAGTTCATAATATAGTATGGGAGGCAATAAGCAAACAACTAAGTATAAAAAGGATATTTAGGAAAAGTTGGAGATAATCAACAGAGGAAACAGCCAGTTAAAAGACAGATTGTTCTGTTCAAGGAACAGCAAAAAAGCCACTACCATTGGATCAAAGATTACATGAGGGGTGGAGGTAAGTATGGTATAAGAAACCTGAGAAGGCAAGAGCAGACCCAGTTATGAAGGGTTTTGAAAACCAAACAATTGATTTTGCATTTGGTCCTGAGAATGATTAATAAGGAGCTGTATGTTTTTAATAAGGTATGACAGGGTCAGATCTGTACTTTGGAAAGGCTAATTTGACAACTGAGTAGAAAATGGAGAGACTTGAGGTAGAAAATTAACCAGAAGGTTATAGCGATAGTCCCAGTATAAAGTGGCAAAGGGTTGTTACAAGGAAACACAGAGAAGCAAGCATAGGTTTCAATGTAATATTTTAAATTTGTTATATACTTTTAAAAGCAAGCTAAGGATAAATGAAATCCATAGTTTCACATATACAGTAATACTCTTTTTGGTCTGATATATATGTGTGTTCATTTTTATGTGTTTGTGAAGTTTAAATCTTCTAAAATTAAATTTAAAAGATTTCCCTCTGACAGCTAGCATAATACTCTGCACATAGTAGGACCCTTAGTCAATATTTTTATTGAAATAATATATTATATTTTGGCCTTGAATATATGAACACATATACCCATGCACATGCACAGACACATACAAGGAGATACACATACAGCTAGTGCATTCCAAAATAAAACCATAAGGGAAAATAAAGTAGAACTGACAGCTCAAACACTTTTGTTTCCATTCTTCTACCAAAAACTATTGCTGCTATGACTTGTCATAGTCTTAGAGGGTTTGTTGACAGGAAACAAAAGAAAGATACAGATTTGATTTTCTCCTTTTTGACAGATGAATTGTGGCTATAGACTTATAGCTAAACTACACATGGGCCACCAGAGAGTTTTTTGGTCTATTTTCAGAACACCCTGACTACTTCCTTTATTAGGCATGTGAATCTGTGTATTGTGTATTTATGAGATCAGAGCCCTGTCCTCAAACTACCCCAGTTTTAAAAGGATTTTCCTTTTCCCTTTTATAACTCACTGAAATACTGTTAATTCTGAGGCTCAAAGGTAAAGAAGACAGAAATAATAGAGCAAGCTTAGCTTCATGCACACTAAACTCTTATTTATCAATTGCTTTTATTTTTATAATAAAGGTGGTAGAGAAGATAAAAAGCAGGAATTTTGGAACTAGTACACAAAATCCTATGAGAGTGGTAATCATTTTTCCTACAAATATTTACTAAATCACACAAAGTAAAAATTGTTAGAGTGTTCAGTATGAAGTATGGCCAATGGTATTTCGCCAAAGATGGAAAGGTTGTCACTTTCAGTTGTTGTAGCAGGCAACTGATCCAATACTGTTTAAAAATCTTTATAAGGCTTTTCTCTTTAACTGTATCCCTATTCTTGTGGCCTGGTAGGTGAGTCATGTATCCCACTAAATTATCTGAGGCATATTAGGGATATACATGGGTTCTCTACAGTATTATTTTTCTCTTTTTGACTATTCATTCTGACTACCCTGGAATTCAGGAACTACTGAGGCAAGTTTGACAGTGTAAAAAATCTTCCTTTCCCTCTCCTGTGTATGTATGTATGTTTGTGTGTGTTTGCTCATGTATGTGTGTAGGCACATGTACACACATACGGTGGGAGTATAATCTCCTCTTGTGGGGTTATTTGCCTCCTTTATTTCCAACTGGCATTATATTTCTTCCCTTTCCATTATGGGCTATAGTCACTTTCATGTACTTATATGCTTGTTCTCTTCTAATTTTAGTAAACTTTTATTCAAGTGATTGTCCACTCTACTCCCTTAAATAAAGAAGTCAAAAGAACAAACTTTGCTTTCACCTTAAGGACTCTTCTTAGTCTAGATAGTAAAGAGCATTGTTGTCTTATTTCAGTTACATGGAACCTATGATTTTGGGTAATTTACTCTTGTGGAATGGACAAAGTACACATACAACAGATTTTTGTTAATGCAAGGCAATTTTAGGTGAGGAAAGGCACTAGTAACAAATGGGTTCTGGAAAAGTTACATATAAGAAGTGGCACTTGACCTGAGCTTTGAAATATGATAGAAGTTCTCAAAGACAGAGATGAGCAGGGAGTGCATCCCAGGCACAAGGAACAGCCTGTGCAAAGGAATAGAAATGGGAGATTCAAGGTAATATTAGGAATAGCAAAAAGGCCAAGTTCACTGGAACATATATGTGAAGCAGAGTAATATGCAGCAAGCATAGGAATGTAGGCTAGAGTCATATTGTGATGTGTTTTAATTGCCAAACTGAAGAGTATGAATTTTGTTTTGGAGGTAATAGTGAGTCACTAATAGTTGTTGAGCACTAGAATGCTATGGTCATTTAAGGAACATAATTTTGATAGATGTATGGAAGTTGAATTGGAGATAGAAGACTTGAGATGAGTGGCAATTTAGGAAGTTTTTGAAAGACTATAGACAAGAGGTGACAAGGATGCAAAATAGAATGGTAGTCCTATAAGGGGAGACCAGAGACTGGATATTAGTTAATGTACAGGGATATAATTAGTCAGACTTAACAATTGATTGATTATGTATAATGAGAAAAATGCAGAGTCAAGGATGATTCTGCTGTTGGGAATATGATTGTGTGGAAGGAAAGTGATATCTTTTTTCTGAAACAGGTAAGTTAAAAATTAAAGTGGATTTAAAAGATAAAAATAAGGAGTCCTATTTGGAAAAGTTGAGTTTCAGATGTCTACAGAATATCCAGGAACAGATATTCAATAAGATGTTACTGACATAGAGATAGAGGTAAGGTAAGAGAATAAATAAAGGTGGATATATAGATCTGAGAGTTGTCAGCATAAACATGATAACTATTGTTATAGTATAAGAGAGAGATGAAAAGGACATAAGATGCAGAGTTGGTGAATATCCATAGTTAACAGGTTAACAGATTATGGATAATAATTCAGCAGAAAAGACTGAAAACAAATGGCACAGAGAAGAAGAGAGCCAGGAGTGTTATGAACACCCAAGGGAAGGATAATATATAGGATGTGAATGTATTCAATAGCATCCAGTACTACAGAGGTAAAGAAGAATAAGAGCTAAGAAGACCTCCCTTCAAATACTCAGTACATTAGAAACTTTAGAAGGAGTTTCAATTATGGGAAGAGTTTGGAAGCCATAATGCAAGGGAGTAAGATTTGAGTGAGATAAAGGAAATGAAGACAATGAATGCAAAGAGCTTTTTCTAAGAGTCTAGCTATAAAAGGGCAAGAGGTAACATGTAATAGCTTCAGAAAATGATGGGGAAAGAGAATGGTGGGGTTTTGTAAGGGATAATGTAAACTTGGAGAGGTTTGTGGGGAAGTAGAGAAAGGGCCATGGATAGAGAAGGTATTTTAGCGACAGTTGACTGAAAGAGATGGAAAGGAATGAATGATTCAAAGGTAATAGAGAAAATATCCTCATAGAGAAGGATCATAGAGTGAAGCTCAAAGATTTAGAGTTGAAAATGACTATAGAGACCACTGAATCCACTCCATGTCTATTTTATAAATGAGCAACTGAGCCCTAGAGAGGTTAAGTTACTTGACAAGGATCACATACCTAGCATACATGTGCAATGAAAACTAAACCCAGGTCATTCTTAATTCAAAAGCAGCATGCAGTCCTCCTTACCATGTTTTGTCTGAACATCCTGAGAGAGTAAATAAAGAATAGAGGGTGTCATCAAGGAATTATGATATACAGAATATTGGAGATTATGGTGAATGACATCTATATCACTAAAGTATGAGACAATGTCCCCTGTTTAGAGAGAGGGGATATAGATAGCATTGAAAGATAAAGAACAAAAGAAGATAAGATCTGAGAAAGTTGCTATGGGAAATGAAATTATTATAGAAGAGGAAAAGGATTGTCTGATGACAGCCAAGGTCTTTTCGAGAATGAATATCCCATATTTGTTTCATAGAAGCACTGCATTAGGAATATCTCTTTTTATTCTTTTTCCTTTGAAAGAGAAATATACCTTTTTTTCAAAAAGAAATAGATGTAGCAAAAATTTGTCACTTACTTTATATTTTATCTCATTTGAGATAATTACTCACAAAAACTTTGAGTATAGTATAGTATATAGTATATTTTACAGATGAGAAAAGACTGGTAGAGGTTAAATGAATCCCTCCTTTCATATCTGTTGTGTTGTAATATTTTGAACATTTATTCCTTATCACATTCTTAATCTAGATTGTTTCCCTCAATCTATTACTTCTACTCCTGCTCATATAATGCTGAATGAAATAGATATGAAAGGAATATCAATCAACCAATTCATGTATTATGTTCTAGATATTGTATAAGGCCCTGAGTTTACAAAGATTAAACAGAAAAAGATATTCCCTTAAGAAGTCTACATTTCTTTAGGTGAGATGACATGTACATAATTAGTTAGGAAATAAATAGATGCAGGATAATTTGAGGTACAGGTACTAGTCAATGAAGTAATCAGGAAAGATGAAATTTTTTTATTTTCATTTTAAGCACTTAGTATAGTGCCTGGAAAATAGTCTCTGATTAAAGACAATTATTTCCTTCTGCTTTCTTCAAAAGAGACAAAGATGAATATATCCTAGGCAAAGGAGACAGCCAGTTCAAAGATAGGGAGATAAGAAGTGTAGCTCTATGAATGAGGAATAATATGAAGGCAATTTTGACTACATTGTAGAGTATGTAAAGAGAACTAATATGGATTTAGGCTAAGAAGGTTAATTCAAGCCCAAAAGATTGAGAAGAGATTTGAAAGTCAAACAAGAGTTTATATTTGATCCCAGATATCACAGAGAAACCTAAAGTTTACTGAGAAGGGGAATGGCATGTTCATCTTTGAGCTTCAGAATACAATATGAGAAAGTAGTCAGTGTTTTCTAGGAAAGGCCAAGACTTTGTGAGTATTAGAAGATAGAAAGAAAAGAGAAAAAATTCACAGATGAAGGAAAACTTATTAATGATATCACAAGCATTCCAGAGAGTAAAATGAAACATATAAGCAGAACTATATTGGGATTTCAGAGGGATAGAACCAAGACAGATATGATTTAGAAAACTGGAAATGGCAGTAGGAGAGAGCAGTTTTTCCTTAGGCATCCAGGTATTCTTCATTAGTGAATTTAGGAGATTACTAGCCATAGACATAGTATACCTTTTGACTGAGACTCCTACCATCAAAATGTGAGAGGGTATTTCAGTTTCTTTTTAAGCATTAGAGAAGAAAGAAGATTGAGCTTGCTGTAATTTATCCTTCCTTTAGGATCCTTCCTGAGGTCTTGGCAGCAAGAGGTCTGATATATGATTTTTTAAAATTCTGGGCTAGGACCTTGACATGAGGTCCTTGTGGTAGAAAATGTGGTCCTAGGGGTAGAGTCTAATATCTGAGCCTCAAATAATAGACTGGGTTCTAGAGGTGATGTATGTGAAAATACATATCAGGCTTTGGACTGTGAAAAGGGAATTCTTTGTTACCTTTCCCTATTCTAAGTTCACACATGTGAAAGGGTATCTTTTATTCTCTTTGCCTATTATCAGTTAAAACACCTTTTGATTGAATCAGCAAAAGCTTGAACTAGGTGGAAGAGCTGCAAATCTAGAGAATTCATACCCTTAGAAATTCAATCAATCAGGAAACTGAACATTTTGATGAGAAATTTTGATGAGGCCTTTGATAAGAGCTGATATCTTCAGAGTATGAGAGGTGTAAATCCCACAGACACTGTCCCCTAGGCAGTACTGGACAATTTGGAAACTGTGTTTGGCCCTTGTGAAAGGAGGAAGGGACATGGAGCCACTATAAAAGGCCCTGAATTTCTGGAGCTAAGGAAGTTGGCCTCAAGAAGGAGTCCAACTTCAAGAAGGAAGTCAGCTTCAAGAAGAAGATTGACTCAAGGAAGAAAGTCAGCCTCAGGAGTCACCTTCAGCTGCAGTCATTGTCTTGACCTGCCTCTTGGAGGGAACTTGGGTCAGTGGATAGTTGGCTTTCCCTTCCTATCTTCTGGAGAGAGATTAATTCTGGTTGAAGGTCAACAAGTCCTAGATGAGTAGGTCTTCTCTACCCATTTGTATTTCTCTACTTTCACACTTTCCATCTCTTTTGTAAATAAAAACTATTATAGGCAAAACTGCAATCCCCATCAAAACTAGGATTCCTAGCACCCTACTCACTTCCTGTCCTTACGTGTTGACAGTAGATAGTATATAAGTTGGGTGGAGTTCTCTCTCTAGGGCTCTTGCTTCCTTTCATGCCTTTGGTAGAGTAGGGATTTTGAGCAGGTAGAAAAATTTAGTCACCTGGTTCTATTTTTGTCAGATAAACTTTAAAAAATAATACTTGAAGTATTGGGCATCAATTTAAATCTTACAATGCTAAGAGAAAATTTAGTTGCTTTAGTTTAGTTTAAGATTCCTGGCCAAAAAAAATGTATCCAATGATACTGAAAGAACTTGGAACTGAGATTTCTGAACCACTGTCAGTGGTTTTTGAAGAACTCTGGAAAATGGTATTTGTATTAGATGATTGGAGATCAACACACACTGATCCAACTTTTTTTTTTTAATTTCCAAAATTTTTCAAAAAGTAGTAAAGAGGTAGGAATAGGGTGAAAAATAAATTTTGAGGAAGTATTGACCAGCAAGCTTCACATAGATCATTGGTAAAATTCTATAATAAACTACAAATGTATAGCATTTAGCATTTAGAATGTGGTAAACTTGATTATTATAGGTTAATACACTAAGAAAAGGGCATACCAAACCAATTTAATTATATTTTATAAGGTTTTTAAGAGAATTATATAGACTATATAATCCTGTGAATAATTAAATATGTCTAGAATTCAGAAAGATATTTGACAGTCTCCCATGATATCACAATATATATAAGATAAAGAAGTAAAGGCTGAATAATTGTAGAGAATTTATTTTTTACCCCACACCCAAATTAGGGAGATGGAATAACTTTCCTTAATCAGAAAAAAATAAATAATCCATAACAAATAAAGATCAGTTATTCATTCAGTTCACAAATATTTGTTAATTACTGTATGCCAAACACTGTTTTTAGCACTAAGGACACAAAGATGGAGTCCAGGAGAACTCTTTTCCCTCAAAGAATTTATATGCTAATTGGGAAAATAACTAAACACATGCAAAATGCAAACAGAGTAGAATCTAAAAGAGGAAGGTCTTAAGAGTGATGAGACCAGTAAGGCTGTCCTGAAGAAAGTAAGTTTTAAACTGTCTTTTAAAAAAATAATTATCATTTTAAGTAGCAAGTTTCTTTTACTATTTTGTTCTCCTCATTATCCTCTTTGCCCCCACTAAAAATAAATCAATACACATTTAAATTGTCCACCAAAACAAATTACCACATGAGCTGTGCATGAAAATATTATAACTCTGAATTTTAAGTCTTTCACCTCTCTGTCAGGAGAGAGTGTCCTGTATTACCTTTGTTCTTTAGATATTATAATATTTCATTTTACTGATAGAGTTCTAAAGTTGATTGATGAAGTTTGTTTTTCCATATAATTTTGCTACAATTGCTAAATTGTTTTTCTAGTTCTGCTCACTTCATTCTGCCTCAGATCACAAAGGTCATCCCAATTTTCTCTAAAAGTCTCCATTTCATCATTTCTTATGTCACAAAAATATTCCATTACATTTATTTACTACAATTTGCTTAGCCACTATCCAATAAGAAGATATCTCCTCAGTTTCCAGTTTATGGCTACCACAAAAGAGCTACTATAAATATGTGTAGATTTTTTTCCCTTTCTTTTATTCTTTGAGGGCATAGTCCTGAAGCTGGGTTCAGAGACAAGCATAGTTGATTAACTTTCATGGCATAGTTCTAAGTTGCTTTCAGAATGGTTAGGCCAATTCACAACTCCAACAATAAATAGTACACTCGTATTTGCTTTCCCATAGCCACTTCAACATATGTCATTTTCTTATTTTGTTATCCTTGCCAATTTGATAAGTATGAGGTAGAATCTAAAGTAGTTGTAATTTTCATTCTTCTAATTATTGCTGAATTAGAGAATTTTATGTGATTTTTGAGGTTTGGATTTTTTCCTCTGAAAACTGTACCTCTATAGATTCATACAGGATCTGAGGGCTGTGAACAACCATGTTATAAAGAGACACTCCATAGTTTCCTACATACATATGATTATTTCTTCTATTCCTAGCACAACTATACACTTTACAGTAGTAGTCTTGTGCTCAGCCTTCTTCTCCATACCCATACATGAGAATTCCAGGCATGTCTTTGCTTTCACCTGGAAGGGCTCTAATATACATGGAGTAATCTGCCACAAGGGTTTGTGGAAGGCCTGAGTTTATTTGCATAAATTTTGAGCCAAGACACAGATAATATAACATTTAAAAATAGCAAATTAATAAAATATGTAGATGATCTACTCTTAGCTTCAACAGACACAAAGCATGTCAGGAAGATAGTAAACACCTTCTTTTGGAATTGGACAAAAGAGGACATAAGATCTCGAAGGATAAATTTCAGTAATGTCTTCCTAAATTAGAATATTTGGGGTTCATCTTGACTGCAGTTGCCCTCTCTATTTCTCCCAAACGAATTGAGAATATTCTAAATTTAAGCACTCCTACCACTAAGAAACAGTTGAGAGCAATTTTGGGAGCAACAGGGT
This sequence comes from Monodelphis domestica, assembly GCF_027887165.1. NCBI lineage: Eukaryota > Metazoa > Chordata > Mammalia > Didelphimorphia > Didelphidae > Monodelphis > Monodelphis domestica. The sequence continues at coordinate 326,150,120 of NC_077229.1, read as the reverse complement.
TTTGTAGACAATGGATTCCTTGCTATGGGGAAATTACAAAACTCCCTATAGCACTAGCAAGGGATTCAGTTCCTGAACCTCAAATTAGAGCCAGAACACTTATCAGCTCTATCAGATCTAAAACAAGCTCTCCTGTCTGCCCTCACTCTAGGCATCCCAGATTACAACAAGCCATTTACTTTGTATGTATGTGAGCAAAGAGGGGTAGCTTCAAGTGTTTTAACTCAGACTTTGGGGACTTCTCAGCACCCAATTGCTTATTATTCTGCCCAACTAGACCCAGTAGCCTCAGGAGCACCACCATGTCTTAGAGGAGTAGCTGTTACAGTCTTACTAGTGACAAAAGCTGTTGATCTAGTATTGGGATGCCCATTAACAATTATGTGCCCACAAAAGGTAGAATCATTGTTGCTAAGGCATAGAACACAGGCATTCTGGGATCAGCGAATTACAAGGTATAAAATAACCTTGTTAAATAGTGAAAACATTACCTTGAAATGCTGTACAACCCTTAACCCTGCCACCTTGCTTCCAGATTTACCAACTTCAGGAGAACCGTTACAGTTGTGAAAAACTAGTGTCCATGGCAGAAAAGCCTCGAGATAATCTCTTGGACACTCCCTTAGACAATCCAGAGCTGGTCTTATTTACTGATGGATCCTCTTTTATGAAGGATGGCATACATTACACTGGAGCTGCTGTAGTCACAGAATTTGCCACTGAGTGGTCAGCTTCACTGTCCTCTAATATTAGCGCTCAAGGGGCAGAACTCATAGCTCTGAAACATGCCTGTATAATTACCAAGGATAAAAATTCAAAAATTTATATGGATTCTAGATATGCTTTTTGCCTTTGTCACTCGGTTGAGATGCTATGGCTTTTTAACCTCGGCTGGAAAATCTATATAGCTAATGCAGAAATTATTAATGAAGTTCTTTCTCTTCTCCAGCTGCCTGAAGCCCTAGCTGTAGTTCATTGCTCTGCCCATACAGGTGGCACTGATGTTGTCTCTAGGAAAAATGATCAAGCAGATGCCACTACAAAGCTAGCAACCACAGAAGGGCCTGAATTAATTTTAACATTAACAACCACTGATGACTTAAACTTATCCCTTTCCTATAATGAAAAGGAAGTAGAAAAATGGAAGCAAAAATCCAAAGCAAAACAGATCAATGGAGTATGGGTGTCATCTGAAGGAAAACCCCTGCTCCCTAGAAGTTTCTATCACCAAATTTGCCAATATATTTATAAAAATGGTCACTTTGGCACCCAGGGCATTGTGGACTCTGTTAACAGAGTATGGATAGCCCATGGTATAACTACTATAGCCTCTAAAGTGTGTAAAGCCTGCTCTACCTGCCAAGCATATAACCAACATGCATTTCATGGCAAAGCCTTTGGTGGGCATCCTCTGGCTTGCACACCTTTTGAGCACCTACAAATAGATTTCATAAAAATACCAAAGGCTGGACACTATAAATTTTGTCTAGTCATAGTAAATCAACTGACCAGATGGCCAGAAGCATTTCCTGTGAACCGAGCCACAGCGGCTTTTGTTGCTATCATCCTGGCTCCCCATATCCCTGAGAATGACAAAAAAATAAGACCAGGTAATGACACTTCCCTATCAAAATAAAATTCTAGTTCCTCTTCTTATTATAGTATGGAAACTTACTGTAGTCAGTGGATTGAGAGCCAGACCTAGAGATGGGAGGTCCTAGGTTCAAATCTGACCTCAGCCACTTCCTAGCTGTGTGACCCTGGGCAAGTCACTTGACCCCCCATTGCCTAGCCCTTACCACTCTTCTGCCTTGGAGCCTATACACAGTATTGACTCTAAGATGGAAGGTAAGGGTTTAAAAAAAATGAATGTCTCTAAATCTAATAAATTTGAATCATTTCTTAATATATTTTGGAAATGAGACCTTAATCAAAGAAACTTATTGCAATGGGATTTTTTCTTTGTTACCTTTTTTCTAATGTTTAACTATATTAGATTTATTTGTAAAATATTTTAATTTTATATTATCAAAATTATCTATTGTATTTTGTGTTATCATCTTTCACTTGTTAGTCATGAACTCTTTCCCTATCCATAAACCCATACTTTATATATTTCTTTCTCCTCTAATATTTATGACTTTTTTTACTTAATCATGTATTCTTTTAGAACTTAGTATAAGATGTGAGGTGTTGGTTTAAAAGCAATAGTTCTAATTTAGTGATTCATGACCCCATTGGGGTTTTGCAAACAAAGTCTGAAGATGCACACTAAAAATTATTTAATAGAGCCTTAATCAGTAAATAATTTTTAAAAATATCATGAGTAGCATATCAAATTACCCGCATGGATTCACAGTACATTTTGTTAGTGGTTCAAAGAACAAAAATATTTAGGAATCACTTGTCTAAATCAAATCTCTATCAAACTGCTATTCAGTGTTCTCAACAATATTTTTTCATCAAATAGTCTTTTCCCTAATAGAGTCACTGAGTTTATCAAACACTGTGCATCATGAAGAGACAAATTTTATTTTCACTTTACCTATGCTTATTTGCTCAGTTACTTCCACTTGTATTATTTCTATAACTAATATTTCTAACATAATTGTAAATAGTAATGGTGATAAACTATGCTTAAACTATTTTATTAGAAATCATGTTCCTTTACTTATGATGTTTTCACCTGGATTTAGATACTGTTCTTCATCATAAAAGAATGACTTCTATGACTTCTAGAGTTTTTAAAAGAAATTAGTATCAGATTTTCTCAAAAAGTCTTTGCAGCATCTATTGATTTGCTAATGTAGTTTTTATCATTTAACTTAGTAACAAATTTTATTATATGTATAATATTCCTCATGTTGTATTCCTGTGATAAATCTAGCCTGGTTATATTGTATAGTCTTTCTAATTTGTTGTTGTTGTCTATTTGCTAATAGTATGTTTAAACTATTTACATCAGGGTTCATTTAGGATATTGGTCTATTGCATTCTTTCATTGTTTTGTCTCTGCTTTGAGCTAGGTCTTTAAGGAAGTCAGGAAAACTAAAAGTTATAGATGAAGAGAAATAAGACTCTAAGCATTGGAGTTCTTGTTCTATGAGTGGGAAGAAGGGAACATATACAAGAGATGTTGTGAAGATAGAAATGACAAAACTGACAACAGACTGGATATATGTTGTGAGCAAGAGTAGGGAATCAGAGATTACTTTAAGTAATCAAGTCTGAGTGACTGAAAAGGTAGTGTTACTCTTGACAATTATACAGTAATAGACAATTATAAAGAAAAGAGAAAATAAGTGGAGAAATGAGTTCTGTTTTGAATATGTTGAATTTGTGATGCCACTAGGCACCCAGTTCAAGGTTAATAGAGGGGAATTATTGATATGTAGTTATAGTTCAGAAGAGAGACGAGGAATGTGTATACTGACCTCAGAATCATGTACAGAAATGTTAATTCAACTTATTAGAACCAATGGTATTACTAAGAGAAAGATATAAAGCAAAAAGATAGCAAGGGTTGTGAGAGATCCTTGTAAGACACCCTTGGTTAGTAGGTTCAAACATGTCAGATCCATAAGCCATAGTTTTTTATCTAAATTCAGACCAGTAATCATTCAATCAATAAGAATTTAAGTACCTCCAAGGAGCCAGATATTGTGCTAGGCAATAGCTATGATACAAAGACAAAAAGTTTACAGTTTCTGCCATCAAGGAATTTGAATTCCATTGGAGGGAAACAACATGTTTGTGTATGTCTGTGTAGTATGTGTGTATATACATGTTTGTATAAATATTATACCCCTGTAATATTTCTTATCCAAGGCCAGATCTCTATCCACAAAACTCTCCTACATCTCACAGAAATTTTAAGATTAAATAATATCTCATATAAAATGAATTGTGTATGGTGCTAAGGGTGGGAAGGGGGGCACAAAGATATCACAAAATCACTGGCTTAGAGCCTCCTTGCCCTTTGAGGCCATATGGTTTTGATTCTTCAGTGAGTTTTCATTAAAAGTCATCCCCATGTGGAATATCATAGAAAACAAAGATAGCTAGTAATCAAAACCAGGAGAATGTTGGACACATTAACAACAATAATGTATGGTCATCAACTGTGAATTACTTAACTATTATCCACAATGAAAGGATCTAGGACAACTCCAAAGGATGGAAAAAAGCTATCCACCACCATAGAAGGAATTGAAGAAGTCTGAACACAGATTAAAGCATGCATTATATGTCTTGAGACAACAAGAAAAATAATTTACAGAATCTCAAAGTTGTTACGGACCACATAAGCCATATTGAATCTAAAACAATCTATACTTTCATAAAAATCCTTGTTAGAATATATAATATAATATAATATAATATAATATAATATAATATAATATAATATAATATAATATAATATAATATAATATAATATAATATAATATAATATAATATAATATAATATAATATTATATAATATAATATAATATAATATAATATAATATAATATAATATAATATAATATAATATAATATACATCTCATATTATTGCCTTCATGAGTTTTTTCCTTCTATAAACAGTATGTGTCTTCTTTCACAACATCATAAACATGGAAATAGATACTTCATGCTAGCATATGTACAACCTGCATCATATTACCTGTCATCTTGGGAAGGGGGAAGGAGATAAAAAGCAGGAAAGAACATGGGTCATTAAATGCCAGAAAATTATTATTAAAATTATATCTATATATAATTGTAAGATATGATAATAATAACAAATAGATTTTTAAAATAAATATATATAGTTAGCTTCAAATATATGAAAAATGGCCATATACAAAAGAGTTAAAATTTAATATGTTTTGATCCAGAGGATAGAAATAGAAGTAATGGGTAAAAAGTTCAACATAGGCTGGATGTCAAGAGAAACTTCTGGCTAATTAGAGCTCTTGAAAACTAGAGTGAACTTCTTCATAAGATAATAGGTTACCTCTCATTACAGTTCTTCACAAAAAATCTAGATAAATTTGTTGCTGAGGGAGGAGAGGCATTCTAGTGAATATTTTTATGAAGATATGGATTAGTCTGGACTATAGATAGCCTATGTTGTCTCTTAAAACCTTGAGATACTATAAATAATTTTTCTTGTTGCCCCAAGATGTAATAAACTTTAATTCACTAACATGTTTTTAACTCTTTTTTTAAAAAAAATTAATTTATTTAGTCAATTGAGAACATTATTCCTTGGTTAAAAGAATCATATTATTTCCCTCCCTCCCCCTATCCTTCCCACAGCCAATGCACAATTTCATTGAGTATTACATGAATCCTTATTAAGAACCTATTTCCAGGTTGTTGGTGTTTGCAGTAGGATGTTCATTTGGAGTCTATATCCCCAGCCATATCCCCACAACCCATGTATTCAAGCAGTTATTTTTCTTCTGTGTTTCTACTCCCACAGTTTTCCTCTGAATGCAAATAATGTTTTTTTCTAGTAGATTCCTCCATGTTGTTCAGTATCACTGCATTGCCACTAATAGAGAGGTCCATTAAATTCGATTATACCAGTGTATTGGTCTCTGTGTACAATCTTCACCTGGTTCTGCTCCTTTCACTCTGCATCAATTCCTGGAGGTCATTGCAGTCACCATGGAATTCTTCAAGTTTATTATTCCTTTAAGCACAATAGTATTCCATTACCAACATTTACCACTATTTGTTCAGCCATTTCCCAATTGGAGGGCATCCCCTCATTTTCCAATTTTTTTTGCCACCACAAAGAGATCAGCTATGGATATTCTTGTACATGTTTTTTCCCTTATTCTCTCTTTAGGGTACAAACCCAGCAGTGTTATGGCTGGATCAAAGGGCAGACAGTCTTTTATCACCCTTTGGGCATAGTTCCAAGTTGCCCTCCAGAATGGTTGGAACAATTCACAACTCCACCAGTAATGCATTAATGTCCCAACTTTGCCACATCCCTTCCAGCATTCATTACTTTCCATAGCAGTCATGTTAGCCAATCTGCTAGGTGTGAGGTGATACCTCAGAGTTGTTTTGATTTGCATTTCTCTTTTTATAAGAGATTTAGAACACTTTTAATATGTTTATTAACAGTTTTGATTTCTTTAACTGAAAATTGTCTATTTGTGTCCCTTGACCATTTATCAATTAGAGAATGGCTTGATTTTTTTGTACAATTGTTTTAGTTCGTTATGAATTTGAGTAATTATACCTTTGTCAGAGGTTTTTGTTATGAAGATTGTTTCCCAATTTGTTGCTTCCCTTCTAATTTTGGTTACATTAGTTTTGCTTGTACAAAAACTTTTTAATTTGATATAAACAAGATTATTGAATTTACATTTTGATACCTTTTTCTATCTCTTGCTTGGTTTTAAATCTTTCCTTTCCCAAAGATCTGACATATATACTATTCTGTTTTTACCTAATTTACTTATACTTTTCTTCTTTTTATTCAAGTCATTCACCCATTCTGCGTTTATCTTGGTGTAGGGTGTGAGATGTTGATCCATACCTAATCTCTCCCATACTGTCTTTCAATTTTTCCAGCAGTTTTTCTCAAATAGTGGGTTTTGGTGTCAAAAACTGGGGTCTTTGGGTTTGTCATAGACTGTCTGGCTGAGGTCACTTACCCCAAGTCTGTTCCACTGACCTTCCACTAATCTGACTCTTAGCCAGTACCAAATTGTTTTGATGATCACTGCTTTATAGTATAGTTTGAGATCTAAGACTGCAAGGACTCTTTCCTTCACATTTTTTTTTCATTATTTCCCTGGATATCCTTGATCTCTGTTCTTCCAAATGATCTTTGTTATGGTTTTTTTCTTATTCAGTAAAAAAGTTTATTGGCAGTTCAATGGGTATGGCACTAAATAAGTAAATTAATTAGGGTAGGATGGTCATTTTTATTATGTTAGATCAACCTACCCATGAGCAGTTAATGTTATTCCAATTATTTAGATCTAGTTTTAATTGTGTGGACAGTGTTTTGTAGTTGTGTTCATATAGTTCCTGTGTTTGTCTCAGCAATTAGATTTCTAAGTATTTAACATTGTCTAGAGTGATTTTAAATAGAATTTCTCTTTCTAATTCTTGCTGATGAGATGTGTTGGAAATATATAAAAATGCTGATAACCTATGTGGGTTTATTTTGTTTCCTGCAACTTTAATAATGGTGGTGTTTGTTTGTTTTTTTTCGACTAGATTTTTGGTTGATTTTCTAGGACTCTTTAAGTAGACCATCATATCATCTGCAAAGAGTGATAGCTTGGTCACACCATTGCCTCTATTAATACCTTCAATTTCTTTTTCTTCTCTAATTGATACTGCTTGTGTTTATAGTACAATGTTAAATTATAGAGGTGATAATGGGCATCTTTGTTTCACTCCTGATCTTATTGGGAAGCCTTCTAGTTTATCTCCATTGCAGATGATGTTTGCTGATGGTTTTAGATATATGCTGTTTGTTATTTTTAGGAAAGGCTCTTCTATTCTACATTACAATGTTTTCAATAGGAATGAGTGTTATATTTTGTCAAAGGCTTTCTCTGAATCTATTGAGATAATTATGTGATTTTGTTTGTTGGCTTGTTGATATGGTTAAATATGTGGATGGTTTTCCTAATATTGAACCATCCTCACATTCCTGGTATAAATTCTACCTGACCATAATGAATAACCCTTGTGATGACTTGCTGGAGTCTTTTTGCTAGTATCCTAATTAAGATTTTTGCATCTATATTCATTAAGGAGATTGGTCTGTAGTTTTCTTTCTCTGTTTTTGACCTGCCTGGCTTCGGAATCAGTACCATATTTATGTCATAAAATGAATTTGGTAGAACTCATTCTTTGCTTCTTCTGTCAAATACTTTGTATAATATTGGGATTAGTTGTTCTTTAAATGTTTGATAGAATTCATTTGTGAATCTATCTGGACGTGTGGATTTTTTCTTAGGGAGTTCTTTGATGGCTTGTTCAACTTCTTTTTCTGAAATGAGGTTGTTTAGGTAATCTATTTCTTCCTCTGTAAGTCTAGACAATTTATATTTTTTTTGTAAATATTCATCCATATCACCTAGATTGACATATTTGTTGCCATATAGTTGGGCATAATAGTTTTTAATGATTGTCTTAATTTCCTCTTCATTAGAGGTGAGGTCTCCCTTTTCATCTTGGTTACCGTCAATTTGGTTTTCTTCTTTCCTTTTTTAAATTAGATTGACCAGTACTTTGACTATTTTATTTGTTTTTTCAAAGTACCAGCTTCTAGTCTTATTTATTAAATCAATAGTCCTTTGATTTTCAATTTTATTAATTTCTCCTTTGATTTTTAGGATCTCTAATTTAGTCTTCATCTGACAATTTTTAATTTGTTCACTTTCTAGTTTATTAATGTGCTTTCCCAATTCATTGACCTCTTCCCTCTTTAGTTTGTTAATATATGAACTCAAGCATGTAAATTTCCTCCTGAGTGCTGCTTTGCCTGCATCCCATAGATTTTGAAAGGATGTCTCATAATTGTCATTTTCTTCAATGAAATTATTAATTATTTCTATGATTTGTTCTTTAACCAGATTGGGGGAATTTTATTGTTTAGTTTCTAACTAATTTTTTTATTTGCCTCTCCATGTACCCTTAATAATTATTATTTTCATTGCATTGTGGTTTGAGAGGTTGCATTTATTATTTATGCTCTTTTGCACTTTTATGCAATGTTTTTATGCCCTAATACATGGTCAATATTTGTGAATGTACTATGTGCTACTAAAAATAAGGTGTATTCCTTTTTGTCCATATTTATTTTTCTCCACTTAGCTACTAACTCTAATTTTTCTAAGATTTCTTTCACTTCTCTTACCTCTCTCTTATTTATTTTTTGGTTTGACTTATCTAGTTCTGATAGAGGAAGGTTCAGGTCTCCCACTAATATAGTTTTTCTAACTATTGCATCCTTGTGCTCCACTAGTTTCTCCTTTAGAAATCTGGATATTATGCCATTTGATGCATACATGTTGAGTATTGATATTTCCTCATTGTCTATACTGCCTTTTATCAGTATGAAATTACCTTTCCTATCTCTTTTAATTAGATCTATTTTTACTTTAGCTTTGTCAGATATCATGATTGTTACTCCCGCCTTCTTTTTATCATTTTATGCCTAATAGATTTGGCTCCATCCTCTTACTTTCACCCTATGCATATCTACCTTCCTCATGTGTGTTTCTTGTAGACAGCATATGATAGGATTTTCAATTCTAATCCTCTCTGCCATTCGCTTGCATTTTACAGGTGAGTTCATTCCATTGACATTCAGAGTTATGATTAACAGCTGTGTATTTCCTAGGACTCTGAATTCTACTCCTAGTCCTGCCTTTTCTTCTTTCACTATTTCCTTCTACAAAAATGTTTTGTTTTTAATCAGTCCCCCTAATTCCCACTCTTATTTTACTTCTCTTTATACCCACCTTCCTTCTTATTCTCCCTTATTTTCTTTTACAGTCTTTTTAAACTACCTCCCCATCCACTCACTCCCTTGTACTGCTTCCTTCTTCTCCAGTCAATTTGCTACCCTTCTACTTCCCTCTAGGGGGCAAATCAGTTCTCTACCCCAATGTATTCGCTTGTTCTTCCCTGTTTGAGTCAATGTCAATGCACATAAGAGTTAAGTATTTCCTATCTCCAACCTCTTTACTCTTCCAGTATATTGATGTTCTACCCCCTCCCACCATGAGCTTCTTTGTGACATATAAAATTTCCCTCTTTTGTTTTTTTCCCATTTTTTTAGTATTAAACTCTTATTTTAGCTCTAGTTTTGTATATATATATATATATATATGTGTGTGTGTGTGTGTGTGTGTGTGTGTATTTATGCATACATATATCTATATACATATGTATTTCTTGGCATTTCTTCCTATACAGTTTGTCACTGTTCCCTCCTAGTGAAATTCTTCTAGCTGACCAGACCATCTAACAGACCATCTCTGTTTTGTGAATGAGATGCTTCATATTTTCCTCAAATTTTTCATTCTTTTGGTTTTATTTTAGAGTGTCCTGCTGCCTTGTGAAGTCATTTGCTTCTAATTGTTGTATTCTAGTTCTTAAAGGCTAGATTTCATCCCTGGCTTTTTGGTCATCCTTCTCCTTCTGGTCTGATTTTGTTTGGAGGTCATCTTTCATTTCCTTTGCCTCATTTTCAAGCTGATTAATTTTGGCAATCAAGATACTGTTTTCTGTTTCTAGATGATTTATCTTGCTTTTAAAGTTGTCTTCAGCTTCTGTTAATTGTGTTTTGAAGTGTATTTTGAGTTCTTCCAGAGCCTGTATACAATTTGCTGGGATTTCTGGCTTTTTGCTTGGAGTTCCCTCATCCTTCTCTGTTCCATTTGCTCTTTGTCCATTGCCTGTATAAAAGCTGTCATTTGTAATTTCTTTGTTTCTTTTTCAGTTGTTTGCTCATATTTACTCATTATTTACTCCCTGCTGTTGCCTGAGATCTTGGTCCTCTCATTTTTTGTGGTCTTGGGCTTTTTTTTTCCCACCTTCACCCTTGGAGTTTTGTCAGTAAATCAGTGCAGTCTGTGGGGGATGAGTGTTGGAGCTTTAGCGTACCTGTCCTCTGGAGACTTTGATGGGATTAAGTATGGCTGGATTACTGGATGTGCCCTGATGCCAAAACCTCGGGAAAGGGGATGAGGGGAATATGGAGTGTCTTTGCTGCTGCAACTATGCCTCCCACTCTGAGCTCTGCTTTTCTCCTCTATCTGTTTCCCCACTGCCTGTGTTGGATGCTGTGAGCCTGGTACAGCATTGGCCACAAGGTACTCCTCCACACCAGAGCCTTTGCCCTCCTGGAGGTTCCAGATGTTGCTGGAGGCTTAGCACTCTAAGTGAGGGAGGGTTCCTGGGACCTTCCTTCTTCCTTCCCCTTAATCCGGAGTGTTCTCAAATCCCGGCTTTTGGGGGAATACCTTTTAAGTTGAGTCCAGCAGGAGGGTTCCTTTGCTCTGCCTTGTTGTTAGGTTTGATTTTCTGTCCCCTGGGAGCATTTAGTTTATAACTGTTAAGGAAGGGTTTTCAGGGGTCTGAACATTTGTTGCATCTACATCGCCATCTTGACTCTGACTCTGTTTTTTAACTCTTGAAGGAAAACTAAATCATCAATTCATTTAACTGAATCTTCTTTATGTCCTTTAAATGTTTATGTGTGGAATACTAATTTTACTCTGGTGCAGATCTTCCTATAACAGTTCAAATCATTTTGGTAATCATCTCACATTTCAAATCCAAGTGACAAAAAAATAGTGTTTACATAGTATCTAAAGACTTTTATCAGGCATCTTTTATTCCCTTTTATGCCTCTCTGACACTGTTACTAGAGTCAGAGGGTGTTACTCAGGACGAAGGGCACCTTGTATTTTTTTTAGTTTCAAGAATAGCTATAGTCAAATTTCATTACTATATGGTCAGTCTGCTGTTAAATCTCAGAGAGGCTAATCCTCAGATGGCAAGTATAGTCAGATTTTCACTGGGATGAAATGTGAATGTATCAAACCCTAAATTTTTCTCAAATAGGGGCCATTAGGTTATGCAGTCAATAAAGAACCAGGCCTGAAGTCAGGATATTTCTGACTTCACATCTGGTATCAAACACTTAACCCACCATGTAACTCTAGGCAAGTCACTCAAACCTGTTTACCTTAGTTTTCTCATCTGTAAAAGGGGCTAGAGAAAGTAATGGCGAACCACATCAATATCTTTGCCAAGAAAACCCCAAATGAGATCACAAAGAGTCATATAAGACTAAAAGTGAGCAATAATAGTACTTGAACCTGTCGAATCTTCAGCCCTGCTCAAGTAACCTTATAAAATCTATTAGGTCCCTATTAAAATAAGATCTCAAAATTGGACTTGGGTTTTATTTGTTAAACCCTCATATTTGATCTTAGAATTGGTACTAAGTATCAATTCCAAGACAGAAGAGTGATAAGGTTTAGGCAATTGGGGTTAAGTGATTTGCCTTGGATTACACATGTAGGAAGTATTAGAGGCCAGATTTGAACCCATGATCTCTCATTCCCAGGCCTTACTCCAATGAATCATCTAGCTGCCCTTAAGACTTTGTTTTGAAGGGTTTGAATGGATAAAGGATGAATTGAATAATGCTGCTAACACATCTTTTTTCTTTGTTCTTTTAATAGATTTCAATTTCAATTCAGAGATGCCACAGGATTTTTGGCATCATATAACTTCCATTTTCTCTACTATCAAGATGGTTCCATTCCATGTCTTTGCACCAATTCTTCTGAAATTAAAGTGATCACATATTAAAACCCATGTCTGCCAGTAACAAATCTTTAAGAGGGGCTTAATTAAAGCAAGCACAACATATAGAGAAAAATCTGGACCTGGAGGCAAAAACACTTCATTTCAAGTCCCACCTCTGTTACAGGCAGACTGGATGACCATGGACAAGTCACTTAATTCTCCATTGTCCTAGGCAACTTCTAAGAATAAACATTTCATAGCAGGAGCCTCTTTTCATTAGCATAGGGAATTTCCTCCCCAGGAATTCCTTTCCCAATGAAACTGCTAAGATTATCTAAAAATAAGGAGGAATTTAATATTGAAAAAATACTGGACTTTGAGTCAAGATCTGTGGGTACTACTTCTCAGTATATCTCCATGACTTCTTTGAAGCTCCATTAAAAAATAAAATAATACTTTAACTTCATAATCTCAAAATATTTGTTTGTTGATTTTGTTGAGGGCCAAATGAAATAATATACATGAAATCATTATTTGAATATAAAGTGAAACATAGCTATGATTATTGCCAATGCTATCACACTTTAAAAGCAAATTTGTGAAACAAATTAAAAGCAAATTTGTCATGATATTGGTAGATGAAGTATTGAGGTTGTATTCGTGTCAATTTAAAAAGAAACACAGCTATATCTGATCCATTGCTTAATGCTAATTGTGCTAATATAGCAGCTAATAAAGCATAGTATTATAATATTACATTTATATAGCCTAATATCATAATTTATGCTAATGCATATATTTTCCCAAAAAGGGCCATTATTATTTTCTCACCATTTGGACAAAATGCAAACAGGCCCAAGAATTCCTTATACCTCCAGAGGGCCAGGTAAAGAATTGCCAGTGAGTTAGATGCTGAAAACAGCTCAGGAGCCAAGCATCCTTTTAATGGGGCAAGGACATGATTAGTACCAAATGTTTCATTTCAAAGCTAAGTTTGGGTTCACCATTCAACCCTCCAAGGTGCTGAAGGCTAGGATGTCACTGCCAACTCTAGTTGCCCCCCCCAAAAAAAAAAACAGATCAAGAACATGCTTTCAGAACTGAAATCAATGCTTCCTGGAATCTCAAGCAAAGAGACAAGGTCCCAGGAATTTGGCCATGGCACCAACAATGTTAAAAGAATGATATGCTTTCAATTTGTGCTGAACCATTGTGTCATTGGGTGGTGCCCCAGCAGCTATACAGCCTGTTTATGGCTAACAGCTTCCACAACAGAGAGAAAATCAGGCAGACCATAACACCTCCAATTTCTACCTTTGTCCAACCTAAAATATAGATTACCCTTCCTATCTACACCCCAAAAATACACAATTAGTCACATAAAAGCTGGCTTATTTGGTAAGCACCACAAATAGTTCTTTAGAAAGTCATCATGCTCCAGATGCCAGGCATAATGAGGAACTTAATCACTGCCTACAATGTCTGGCTCCTCTCCTGTGGTTTACTCACTTTCTCTATGATGGGTGAAAAACTGTGTATTGACAACATCACAAAAGCAAGGGATACAAATGGCCTGGAGTAATCTGAATCAAGGCACTGAATTCTCAGCTCTCTCATTGGTTTGGCATCTACAATGCAGAGAAATCTTCCACATCTCGTTGCACATTTGGCAAATTAGACACAACTTCTTATCATTTACATAGACCAGGACTAAGACCCAATACACAGACTTTAGAGTTAAAATGAATAATAGTAGTGTATCTCATTTGATCCTCCTGACAACTATGAAACTAAGGCAAAGGGCAATTAAGTGACTTGACCAAGTTCACATAGCAAATAAGTGCCTGAAGCAGAATTCCAAACCCAGGTAACTCCATATCCAGTACTGTATCCACTGGATCATATTTACACTTTCAGTCCCACTTTCTCTCCTTTTACAGGGGAATCTGAACACCAGAGAAGTAAAGTCAGATAGGTTCTAAGTAGCAAGAATTGACATTTGAATCTCAAGCTGCTTAATCCAAATCCATTTTCCTTCACGCGTCTCTCAGGCAGATGTAAGTAGAATTCCCACCACTGTTGCCCTGCCCCTTACATCCTGGAATGCTAAATTGCAATCTTCTATGTTATTCAGTCAATAGGCATTTATTAAGCACTTCCTATATGCTAGACATTGTGCTAAGTACTACAGATATAAAAAAAGAAACATTTTTTATATGAAAGGCATTGCCCCCATGGAAGCCAACAAGAATATATGGTTAGCAAATCATCATATATCTCATCCTACATCAGTATTAGACCATTTTCTAGCATCTAATTTCCCCGTATTTCTGAAGCAATTTAAAGTCCCAAAGAGAAAGGCATGACTGGTTTCTCTTTCAAAACATCACTTCTTCCATTTTGACATGTATGTGGCAAACTCAGCCACTTCTACTATATGTGAACCATTTTTCATTTTTAAAGTTTTCTGTTCTTTTCTTAAACAATCTAAATCCACCTCTTATAAGATAAAGATTACAATAAGAATAATCAAATAATAATAGTACATAGTAACACTTTATAAAGTGCTTTCTGTTTTACAACCACCCAGTGAGAAACAGTGATATCCCTGTTTACAGATGAAGGAATTTAATTGGACATTATATAGTGTATAACATAGAGTATAGAATAAAAAAAATATTATATAATATGTAATACATTAATTAAATGGGCCTATTGACACTCATATAGTTTCCAAGAGTTAGAGTCAGAATTCATATTCCAGTACTCACTAGTGGACCAGCCTGCCTTTGGTATTACATTTATAATCGTGTCTTGCTTTGTGTACACTGAGTTAAAATATAATGCCATTAGAAGCAGTAGTGGATAGAGTGCCAGACCTGGAATCAGGAGAACATGAATTTAAATCTGGACTCTGACACTTTCTAGCTGTGAAACCCTGAAAAAATCACTTAACCATATTTCCCTAGCCTTTGCTTTCTGTATTACATTATTACTAAGAAAGAAAGGACTAAAATACATACATATTATATATACATGTGTACATATTTAAAGAGTATCATTACATAAATAAATTAAAAAATGAAAGGGAATGTGGTACAACAGAAAAACTGAAGTATTTTGAGTCAGACGACCTTGTTTCATATTCTACCTCTATCACTTCCTCAATGACTTCAGGCAAGTGGCAACTACTTTTGGCCTCACTTTATCATTCATAAAATGATCAAAGGAATCGAATGAGCGAATGAGCATGATACTCCCCTAGGATATAATATGAGATTCATACAGGAAAGTAATGGGGGAAAGAGTTGGATAGGTAAGTTTTAGAGGGCTTTGAATGCCAGTCTAACTAGTTGAAACTTGTACAAATAGCCAGCTGGGAATTTTAGGTTCTTACCAGGGGAGTGATATTCAGAAAGGATTGAATAAAATTAATTTGTGAATATGGAACAGAATGGATTGGAGTAGATGACAGACCAGGAGATGAGGTTACTACATATGCAATTACACAGACATGACTTGTTGACATTATAACTTAGAATATCGCCTGAAGAAATATAGAGAAAGACAAGAATCAACAGAACTTGATGACTGACTAAGTATGAGAGATGAAGTGGGAAGAGTCAAAGAGAATGCCAATGTCTCAGACATTGGAGGGAACAGGAAAGTAGAATGTTTTCAATAGATAAAAGAAGTTGGAGACCTCCTATAAGAAGTTAGTGTAATGAAGAAAGATGGTTTTTATTTTATACTTGCTGAGTCTAGTGGACATAAGCATCTGCAAAGGATATTTGGGATCATCATGAATCTCGTTTGTGGCAACCCTATATGAAGGTGTGAAGTTATACTGTAAGGTGAGAATAATTCCCTTCAAGGGCTCTCAGGAACTCAAAATCCCCACACCTAGTGAATCTACTATTTGACTGTGTACCTTATTAATACCTTCACATCTATTTAAAAGGCAGTCAAGAAACGTGCTTTGATATTATCTCACACACAAGGAAAGTTTTAAAAAAACTTTCATTAATTAATCCCTTACCTTTGAACACCAAAGTTATTTTATTAAAAATGGAGAAATGCATTTGACCGCTCTCTTCTCTCTTTCTCAAACTCTGGTCTCTGCCTTAAACAAATTTCAGTGCTCCTGACTATATTAACAGTACCAAATAATGAGAAGAAATACAAAGACTTTCAATAAGATATTAGTTATGAGAAAAGTTGCAGCCATAGTCACCTCCAACTGTTTCTTCCAATCTTTTCTAATCATTAAATTGACAAAGATTTATTAAGATCATCTGATGTGCCTGGCAAAAGATAAAGTTGTAGGTATTTGAATGGAAAGAATAAAATAACCCTATTCTCTCAAGAGGCAGTTGGGTAGCACAGTGGACAGAGTAGTAGGTCTACAGAGGTGAAGAACTGAATGCAAATCCAGCCTTAGTCATTTCCTAGTTGTGTAATCTTGGGCACTTAATCTCTATCTGTACAATAAGTTTCCCTATATGTAAAATAGGGGTAATCATGCCACTTTTCTCTCAGAGTTGTCATGAGGAAGAAACATGACAATCTCTGCACTGCCAACATTAAAGTATTATATAGATGTAAGCTATTATAAGGAGCTTATGTCCTGTCAAACATTGGAGACACAATCAAACAATTAGATCCTTTCCAATGTCTATTAAAAATTTCTTGAGGATTGCCCACAGGATGCCTTTTCCATTTAATAAAAGTTAAAATCAGTTGTATTAAATGTTCTTTCAAAACAGTAGCTAACTCTATGATATCTTTCTTGAATACAATTAATTCCCCAAGTCTCCCCAGGAAAAAAAAATCTTTCCCTCCTCTCTCTCTATCTCTCCCAGACTCCTCCATAGATAAGAGTCAGCTATCAGACATGGGATTCTATTTTCCCTCTCTTAAAGGTATAGAAACAATACCCAAAGACTCATTAAGAGGAG
This sequence comes from Monodelphis domestica, assembly GCF_027887165.1. Taxonomy (NCBI): domain Eukaryota; kingdom Metazoa; phylum Chordata; class Mammalia; order Didelphimorphia; family Didelphidae; genus Monodelphis; species Monodelphis domestica. The sequence goes on along the minus strand of NC_077229.1, from coordinate 326,132,868 downwards.
GCTATAGAAGCTGAGTTTACATGTCTTATTTATATTTATACATCTCTTCTTTTAAGCTTGCAAAGAGCTTTCTTCATATTCATCCTTTGAAATGGGTAATTAAATACCAGAAATATTATTCACATCATGGAGGCAGCTAGGAGACTCAGGATATTGAGAGGCAGGCCTAGAAACAGGAGGTCCTTGGTTCAAATCTGGCCTCAGACTATGTGACTCTGGGCAAATCAGTTAACCTCCATCGCCTATCCCTTACTACTCTTCTGCCATGGAACCAAATGATAATATTGGATTTTTTCTAAGACAAGATAGGGGTTTTTTAATATGTATATATTTACAAATGTATATTTATATACTTATAATGTATATGTGTCAACATACATATAAATATAAATGTACCCATTATACAGAGAAACTAAGGTTCTAAAATGTTAATTTACTTTACAGCCATCTCACAGCTAATGAGTACTTATGGAAAGATTAAAATTTATGTTTCCTGATTCCAGCTTTAACATTCTGTCTGCTGCTTTTCATATAAGTGATATATATGTACATAAATACACACATAGTTGGAAGAGAATTTCCCTCTCCATTATGTCACTTTGTTTTACATCATCTTTCAGTGACTTGGAAGTCAAATACCACTGAGTAAATTCAGATATAGACAAGCCCTCAGAAAAAGGAAGTTAAAGAACCAAGGAACCAATGAGATAGGAAACTGATTTCACAAGTACTGCCCCATTGGGAATCCCAGGAAAATTAAGAAAGTATGATTGGCTCCTGAGATATGACATGTGAGAGCTAGTGGGTGGAGAAAATATCTTACAATGGGAGACCCAGGAACCTGTGGGGATCTTCTGACTGGAGCATGGAGGCTGAAGGAACCATTGTCGAAGTTAGCCATAGGCCCATCATGTCAGCCAATAGATTATTAAGCTAACTACCTCTCTACCTCTTTCCTACCTTTCCCTCTCTTTAATACTGCTACTTTGATTTAATAAAGCTACTATCAATATCATAATTTTAATTATTATACATATACACATAGGACACACATGTATGCATGTGTAAATAAACACAGATGAAATCAGTATTTGAACTGAGTGGGAAAACTGAGCCTGGGCATGTTGATTTGAGAATAATACACATAGGAAATAATAGTCGAAGTCAGGAGAGCTCCCAGAGGGAACATTGGAAGAGAAGAGCATAGGCTAGAAGAATTCAGCCTTATGTGTGGTTAACTAGTCCCATGTGGAGATCCAACACAGACTCTTGGCTTCATTAGCTCTTTTCTCTTACCAACTAAGCTAAGTAGCTGAGATTCTGATATATTGCAGCCTCAGAGCAATACTGTTTTCAGGTAGAGGAAATTAAAGAAAAATGAGTAGTTGAAAAGACATAAGAAAGTGAAGACCTAGGAACCATTGTTTGTTGTTGTCTAGTCATGTCCAGTACTTTGTGGCTTCATGGACCATAGCACACCAGTACTGCCTATGAGATTTTCTTGATAAAGATACTTGAATGGTGTATTTCCTCTTCTAGCTCATTTTACAAATGAGGAAACTAAGGCAAACAGTCAAATGACTTGCCTGGGGTCACACAGTTAGTATGTATCAGAGGCTAGATTTTAACTCAGGTCTTCCTAACCATCACCAGGCCACCTAACTGCCTCAAATAGTTAATAACTACATATGAAAAAGAGAAAACTACTTATAATGGTTCAGTCTTTGCTAAAAGAAAAACAACAGGCAAATATTCAATATCATATCTATTCCAAACCTTGGAAAGATCAGAGGATCAGTTCCCCAAACCTTGGGGAAAGGCAGTACAGTCTCATAAGCTAGGCTTCCTTATGGGTGAAAATAATTTAGACACGATTAAAATACATATAAATTATGTGACATCAATTCTTAAAAAAAAACAAAACTTGGAATCATCTTGGAATCAATACTGTGTATTAGTTCCAAGGCAGAAAAACATTAAGGGCTAGGCAATGGGGGTTAAGTGACTTGCCCAGGGTCACACAGCTGGGAAATGTCTAAGGCCAGATTTGAACCCAGGACTTCCCATCTCTAGGCCTGGCTCTCAATCCACATGACATCAATTATAAAGAAAGAGGTTCCTCAATATGTTGCAAATGGCACTGAGTAAGGAATATAGGCCCTAGAATTTTAATCCCAACTCTGTCATTTAACCAATGCCATGAACTTTGACAAATTTATTGGTCTTTGGCCTGAAGAGTTACTTGAAAAATGAACATAATAATATCTGCCTTGTCTACTTCACAAAGTTATCATGAGCATCAAGAGAAATAGTGCGCATACAAGCACTAATAACTATATTTCACTGTACAAACATAGGGCATCACTTTCTTTATTATATCCCATCTCAACTAAGCATGGGTGCAAGTATCTATGAGCTATGAATGACCAGAATGAATGACAAGAAAAAGCAACAAGAATATAAAGAGGGAAGGCCATGTGGTAAGATGGAAAAAATACATCATTTGGAATTAGAGGACTTGGGTTTGAATCTTGGCTTTGCTATTTCTCTTTCAAGTGCTATATAAATGTTAGTTGTTGCTATTTATTAATATTTTATCCTATTATCCTAAACAAATGACTATGTAATCTATACACTGGATCATTAGTCCCTAAAGAATGTGAGATCTGAATATAGATATACTTGTCTTTAATTATATCATACATGTGTTTTATGTCTTTAGGAACCTTGTCTATAAGTTTCATGTTGACCATTTCACTGTGTTCTCTTAACAATCATGGTTTAGTACCAAAGGTACCCAACAATGCCAGAAAAGCAAGAAATTAGGCAGTTGTGTTTCAGGTCTTTAGGAAAATAATGTCATCATTACAAAGATGTTTTTCTTGGAAACAGACAAAATTTCAACATGTTTCCAGTGTTCTGTAGAAGGAAAGACTCATACAAGAGTGATCAAATAAAATAACCATCAGGGTTTGATCATTATAATCAAACTCCAATTAGTCACAGATTTTCATGAAGCACATTATTTCATGTACAAGTTATGATAAATTATTCCCTCAATACATTTACTGAAAATGAAATTTCCAGAAAATTTTATAACTTTACCATTTCAGAAGTTGTTACCTATAAACCAAAAGAAGTACAAATCAGTATTGCTTTAAAGTTGAGATATTCAGTGTTAACAAAAGACTCACCACCTGGACCAAAAAAGAAGGTAAGATGCTTTGTTCAAAATTTTGCCCCCTCATTTCTACAATAAATATTTTCTGCATGTCTATAAAGTGAAAAGTACATGGGGTAAGTTTGTTGCCTCAGCTTCTATCTATATCACTCCATCAACAACCGCACATGTATTGGACAAGAGATGCAGAGATCCCCAAATCACTACATTCTTTATTGCCTATTCTCTAGACGGCAATCCTCTTCCTTCCTTTGGGTAAAGCCCTGTAACCTCAATGACATACAGAGTTACCTGAGAAAGAACTGATTTCTCCAGAACTATTTCTAGCTTTTCTACAACTTGTAATATGAAAGAAATGAATAAAAAAACAAGAGATTAAGTGACTTTCTTAATCATATATAAGCAGTATATGTAATTTCCTTACCTGAAGATTCCTATATATAAAATCACAGGGATGACCCAAAAGAGAGGGGAGTGGGAAGGAAGGAAATTCCAAACAAATTAATAATTTATGTCAATAGCAAAAAATAGAAATATGAAATGAAATTCAATTCTTACTAACCATTATATTTTTATTATTCAACATTTGGCCTACTCCCAGCCCATCAGCCCTTGCCTACTTTTCTGGTTAATCAATTGACTGACTCAATAGGTTCAATTTTTCTCATGAAAGTAAGTTTTAGTGTTTCATAAGACTAGAAGAAAGGACATCAGTTGTGCCTGATTAAAATAAAATAATTTCTCCCTCTTCTCATGTGGATTTTATATCTCTTAGGCCTTTGTGCCTTCTCATCTGGACTATTTTGTTGTTTGTTTGTTTTTTTAACTCTGATTTTCTGTCTTTAGAATCAATACTGTGTATTTGTTCCAAGACAGAAGGATGATAAGGGTTAGGAAATGGAAGTTAAATGAATTTCCCAAAGTGTTATATGTAGGAAGTGTCTGAGGTCAGATTTGAACTGAGGACCTCCTATCTCTAAGCCTAACTCTCAATCTACTGAGATGCCTAGCTACCTCAAATATCTGGAATATTTCAATTGCTTCTTTTTTTTTTTTTTATAAAAACCCTTAGCTTCCGTCTTGGAGTCAATACTGTGTACTGGTTCCAAGGCAGAAGAGTGGTAAGGGCTAGGCAATGGGGGTCAAGTGACTTGCCCAGGGTCACACAGCTAGGAAGTGGCTGAGGCCATATTTGAACCTAGGACCTCCCGTCTCTAGGCCTGGTTCTCAATCCACTGAGCTACCCAGCTGCCCCCTCAATTGCTTCTTAACTGCTCTCAGTCTCTCCCTTCTCCCATCCATCCTTCTCCCGGCTGCCTATTGGATAATCCTAAAGAACAAGTAGAGCTATGTCAATCTTTTGCTTACAGGGCTTAAGTGCCTGCCTATTGCTTTTCAAATCAAATAAATATTCCTTTGTTTAGAATTCAGAGGCCTCCATCATCCAACTCCAGCCTATCTTCCCAGGCTGAGCACAAACATTAATATACAGATACTACATTTAGCCAAACTCTTTTGACAGTTTTACTAACTTCCTTCATTGCTAACTTCCATCTTCTATTCTTTCTCCCCTTTAAAAAAACACTTTGTATTTAAATAAGTAATTTACCCAATATTCTTATTTGTGAACCAGTTACAATTCCACAGTAATAAGCTCCTGGAGGGCAGAATTTACACCATTTTTGTATCTCCAAATTTTAGCACAGTGTGATGCACATAGATAGAAGCTAGATGATACAAGTGGATAGATTGCTTGCCCTGGAGTTGAGAATCCCTGAGTTCAAATCTAACTTTGAACACTTACTAGCATGTGACCCTGGACAAGTCATTTAACCCTTTTTGCTTCAGACAGACCTTCATCTGTAAAAAATGAGCTGGGGAAGAAAATATCAAATTGACCCCAGCATCTTTGCCAAGAAAACACCAAATATACTCAAAATGAGTCAGACACAAATGAACAATAGCAAATAATTTTTTAATAAATGATTGTTGTCTGATTGATACACAATATAATATAAATAAATGCTATAAAAGTTCATCCTAACTATGACTTTATGACTTTAAATGACTATTAACTTTAGGATGATTAATATAAAACATAATAATATCTATGCTACTGTATTTTTATAAATGATTATCAATTATTCTAAAGAGGGAAAAGGAAAATGTGCATGTGTATGCATTTGTATGGGCTATAAAAAAGAAACTCACCTCATCTGACTCCTACTGCATGTGTGACCTTGGGTAAATCATATAACTACCCTGGACCCAAGTTTCCTCAATAATAAAATAAATGGGGTGGACCAGATTGTCTCTGAAATTCTTTCCAGTTATATAAACCTACAAGGTTTAGCACAGTAGACTAGCTGGTTTGTATTCTGTTATCATCAATTCTTACAAAAGAAAGAAACTTTCTTCAATTCCCACATAGAAGCTTTTCACATTCAACTATGTCCTTGGCCTTCTCATCAAGAAGAACAAACTTCTTTCTCCCCTCCTTTTTCCTTTTTTTTAAAGGTTTGCCTGACTCATTTAAACAGCTGTTTGATTTTTACAAGTTTTCTCTTCCCACAGCTCACAGCTGCATTCTCAGGGCATGTTCTAACCTCCAGCCCCAGCTAGGAGTCTCTTTTGGCTCTCCCTATGATCTTGAGCCTCCACCTGTGTATTCCATCTGGGTTATCTCCAATGCTTCTTTGCAACTGAGATCTTACAGGAACTACATTGACATTAAAAAAAATTCATGATTCTTTTTAATTCCACTCCTAATGAAAAATAACTGAAACAAAGGATATTTTATCATCAGTTTTGGATCAGTTCTGTGATTTCTTTGGAACAGAGAACTCCAAAAGCAATGACTCCCTCCATCAGTGCAAATCAGGACCTGTCCTGCAACTTCGAAACTTAGAGTTACCTAGAATGCTGAAAGGTTAAATACTTGCTGAGGATCACACAATAGAACTGGAACTGAGAGTTTTCTTAACTCTGATGCCAATTTTCTATCTATTCTGTGTTACCTCTCATTTTATCAGCATGCAAAAATTAAATTGTCTAGTTGGACATGACTTTGTGAGCTCTCTTGGTAATTCTCAATATAATCTCTCCCAAAATATGAAAAGGACTGGAAAGAAACTATAAAGTCAGTAATTTTCTCTAGGAGACAGATAATTCCCTCATTTTACAGATAAGGAAACTGAGTCCAAGTGTTGCCATAGTCTAAATCTATGCTTTCTTTCTTTCAGCTTCTTTAAATTGCTACAGTTCCTGGTCCTGTATCCTGAGAAAATATACAATTCAGAAAATGATAGATTTAATGCTGAAGATCAACTCAGAGGTTATATAATACAAATGCTTGCTGTTATAGGTGAGGCAACAAAGTTCAAGGGAGAATATGTGGCTTGCCCAACATCAGCCAGAGGTAGAAATTGAACACAGGTCCTCTACCACCTGGGCCAGTTTGCTTCCCTTTGTGCCACAGCCAATTCTATTCAACAAACCCTTAATTAGCTCCAACTATGTACATAGCACTATAGTAGTGACTAAGAAAGATGTAAAGTTTATATAAAGTCTCTGACTTCATAGAACATACTTCAAGGCTAGTAATACATATGAGGAGAATGATGACATAAAACAATACATGCTATAGCTCTTTTTAGATGGTTTTGTCTGCCTCTAATGCATGGGGAAATTGTTATACATGTAGGTACACAATTAATGATATTGAATTGAATGAGAAGTTTTCCACAGGTGAAAAACAAAGTACTACCTGAGAGCTGATTTAATAGAAATGTCGAGTAAAGGAACTTCAGCTTCTGGCAGCCAAGACGGCAGAATGAAAAACCCTCTAAACTTGCCCAAACTTACCTCCAAACAACCACAAAAGAAGAAAGTGACTCAAACAGATTTTGGAGCAAAAGAACCAACAGAAAAGAGTAAAGCAGTGTTTCAGCTAAGGAAAATATAGAAGAAAGCAGGAAGGATCTGTCTCACTGGATAAGAGGCAAAAGCAATGGAATCAGCAGCACAGGAAGCAAGCCAGAACAAGTACATGCTGAGGATCTGGAGGATTTGCCTGGTGCAAAGACACAGTGAGGAGCTTGAGGAGTGAATCAATGCAAGAATACCCAGGTGAATTCTCAGTGAAAGGAACAACTCCAGTGTTCACAACACCAAAGGAATCTAGAAGATAAGGAAAGGAATCCAACTAAATCCAATACATGTATGATTTAGAGGAACCCAGGAACAGTACTCCAGCTCAGCAAAAAGGAAAACTTTATTGAAAGCTCAGAAGAGGATAACAATGCCAAAATGGAAATGTGTGAATTCTTAAAGGTAAATGTAAAAGGATGCCAGGCCCAAAAGTTCTGCAAGTTCTGGAAGAGGTCCAAAAGGGAATCAGAAACAAATAATAAGAGACATAAACTAAAAATTTTAAAAGAGAATGATAGATAAAGTCAACAGGGTAGAGGAATAACTCACTGAAAAAAAAAAACAGATTCCTAAAAGAAGAAATACAGCCCTTCCGATAGAAAATAACTCTCTAAGAAGTATAAAGCCTCAAAGAATAAAATGGCTTCCTAAAAGTTATAATTGAGCAAATGGAAACTCATGACTCCAAAAGAAATCAGGGAAAATGAAATAAATTCAAAAGAATGAAAAAAAATAGAAGAAAATTTGAAATATCTCACTGAAAAAAAATGCCTTCGAAAATAAATGCAGAAGGGATAGCCTAAGAATAACTGGACTGCAAAAAATAGCCTGGAAATCTTGTTGTAGTAAATTATATGGAAAAACTGCCCTGATTTTCACAAACAAGAAGGGAAATATAAATTGAAAGAATCCACCAATCATTGCTTGAAAGAGATCTATAATTTAATAATCTCAAATTCCAGAAGTGCTATGACAAGGAGAAAATATCACAAACAGCCAGAAAAAAATAATTCCAATATCTTATAGTCACAATTAAGATTAAACAGGATATATAAGTTTCTGTATGAAAGGACTGAAAAGTGTGAAATATGGTATTCTGTAAGATAAAATATCTTAAAGATTTTAAATGGGCCAGGACCAGTTGGTAATCTGAGAGCTGATGAAGTGTAGCACAGCTGGAAGACTTTGAAAATACTCACATATGGAGCTATAATGCAAACTCAAAGTGTCATAAAACAGTGTAAATAGTTGAAGACATGACAGGTAAGTTTTATACCAGAAATGCAAGGATGGTTTAACATTAGGAAATCCATTGGCATAATTATTCATCTAAGAAACAAAACCATCAAAAACATTTGATTATCTCAATAGTTGCAGAAAAAAAACTTTTAACAAAATCCAAGACCCTTTCCTATTAAAAGTTCTAAAGGACATTGGAATAAATGAAACATTTCTCAAAATGATAAATAACATCTATTCTAAAACCATCAGTAAGTATCTGCAAAAGGGATAAACTAGAAACCTTCCAAATAAAATTGGGATGAAGTAAGGATTCCCATTATCCCCATTACTATTCAATATTGAACTAGAAAAATTAGCTATAGTAATAAGATAAAAAGATATTGAAGTAATTAGAACAGGCAATAAGGAAATAAAGTTACCACTTTTCCCATATGATATGATATACATAGGATCCTAGAGAATAAACCAAAATCTTATTGAAAAAATTAACAACTATAGCAAAGTTGCAGGATAATAAAATAAACCTACATGAATCATCAATTTTTCTCTCTACTAAGAATAAAATCCAACAGCAAGTTAGAAATCCCATTTAATACAACTGTGAAAAATATAAAATATTTGGCAGTCCAGCTGCCAAGACAAATCTGAGAACTATTTGATCACAACTACAAAACACTTTGCACATAGTCAATTCTAAACAATTATAAAGACATTATTTACTCAAAAAAATAAATTATTCTTGGAGGAAGCTAATTAATATAATAAAAATGATACTTCTACTTAAATTAATTTGCCTATTCAGTTCCATACCAATCAACCTGCACAAAAATTATTTCAAAGAGTTTGAAAAAATAATAACACAATTCATCTAGAAGAACAAAATGCCAAGAATAGTATGATAAAATGTGAATGAAGGTAACTTAGCTGTACTCAATCTCAAAGTGTATGATAAAGAAGAAACCACCAAAATAATTTGTTACTGGCTAAGAAATAAGAATTGGAGATCAATGGAATAGATTAGGCACTTAGCACAGTAGTAAATGACCATCATTTGCTTGACAAAGAGAAAGACCCAAATTTTTGGAAGAAAAATTCACAATTCAATGAAATCTTCTGGAAAATTTAAGGAAAATATGGCAGAAACAAGGCACAGACCAACACCACATACAAAGTCAAAATGAAAGATCATTGCCTCAGAGAGTAATGATGTGATGCTGTTCAAGTAATTTTACTTCTCTCGGCCTCAGTTTCTTCATCAGTAAAATGATAATAATTATAGCACCAACTTCCCAGGGTTTTTGTGAGGATTGAATGAGATAACATATATAAAGTACTTTATAAGCCTTAAAATCTAATATAAATGTTAGCTATACATATATACATATGCACATATATGCAGACATACAAACATGTATATATGTGTAGTGTAAATTGAAAGCAATCTTGAGAGAAGACAGTAACAATGGAAGTGGAGAGTGTTGAATAAGAGGAAAAGTCTTTTGAGAAAAGTGGGATCTAAATCTTGATATGAAAGAAGAAAGGGAGTCCAAGAGATAGACACTAGGAGGAATAATATTCCAGACATAGGGGGAAACCAGGGGAAAAGGAAGAAGGAGATGAGGTCTCACTTGCAAATATTCAAGAAAATGTTTATTTTATTTGCTTCAAGGTGCTATCTTCTTTTGTACATGTTGAGGTTTCCATACCCATAGGTTATGGTAGGTGGTGATGTGACACTAAAGCACTGAGAAGTCAAGGTTGAATGCAGATACCTGAAAGTCATCTGTACAAAGAAGATAATTGTACCCCTGGGAACTGATGAGAAAATCAAGTAAAATACCATTAGAAGAAAATAGTCCAAGACAGAATACAGTGGAGGCATTTTCACAGTATGGTATGGGTTCTTTGGCAAGGGAGCAATACAGATGAACTCTTCAGCCTTGAGATAGTCAATAGAATCTACTAAATACCTAGACAAATGGACTAACATTAAATGTCTGCCTTTTCTTTTTTCTCTTCATTCCTAAAATATTTACTAAACATTTTTTATGTACAACTCATTGTACTAGGTGCCAGGGAAAATACAAAAATAAATGCCATGGTGTCTGTGTTTAAGAAGTTTACATTAAACTCAAAGATTTTATTTCATTAAAACAATGCTAGAATTTGGAGGTACAGTTGTTAAGGTCTTCAGAATAATAGTAGGCATTTTATAGAACTTTATAGATACTACCTCATTAGAGTTTCCCAACAATCACATAAGGTAAATATTGTGGGTTTTAAGAAAAGGGTCTTTGGGGAATGACTGAACAAGTTGTGGTATATAACTGCAATGGAATATTATTGTACCACAAGAAAAGATGAACAAGATGATCTAACAAAAACTTGTAAAAACATATGAAGTGATGCAAAATGAGGTGAACAGAACCAGGAGGACTTTGTACACAGTAACAGCCATAAGGTGCAATGATCATCTGTGAATAATTGCTATTATAAGCAATGAAGGGATGCAAAACAACTCCATAGGACCAAGGACAAAAAATGTAAGAAATAACAGAATCTGAAAGCAGATTGAAGTATAACATTCTCTACTTTATTTCTTCCATGAATTTTTCTCTAATGTAAGGGATATGTGTCTGCTTTCACAACATGATGAATATGAAAATATGTATTTTATGATAACACGTATACAACCTATATCATAAAACCTGCCATAATGGGAAAGGGGAGAGGTGATACAAAGTGAGAGAACATGGATCAGAAAACATGAGAAAGCAATTATTTTAAAAGCTATTGACATGTAATCTGGAAAGAATAAAAAATAAAACTGATTTTTTAAAATAGGATCTAGACTTGTGATTTTCCTGGTTTAAGACTCCTAGATAAGAAAGCCCTTTTACTAAGGTAAATTGTCTTCCTTATAACTTTTACACCTATATTCCAATAAGTTCAAATAATGGATCCCATGAAGTGATAACATTATTGAAATTCACACTGCTTATATACATTGGACTGGAATCAATTGCCATATTTTAACAATTAAAATTTTAAATCAAAAGAACTTGAATATATGGCCACTTCATAAAATTAATTATTTTCACTAATCAGAACCTAGCTGTGCTCTTAAAGAGTTACCTAGAGAATTAAGCAGCAAAAAATACTGTCCCAGGGCCATACAACCAGTATGTGTCAAAGGTAGGACTTGAAATTATATTTTTCTGGCTTTGCTGCCAGGTCTCAATCTAATGATTTATCTGTGGTGTCTCTATAGAATACTAGAAGCATTATAAGTCCTGTTTTGCAAATGATAAAACTTAAGCTAAGAGATTCATTATTTGGTTTTTTGTCATATCTAGTTAATATCAGAGGTAGAATTCCAACATGAGGGCCAGCACTGTTTCCACCATAATGGTAGATTAGAATTCAAATACTAGCTTTCTTACTTGTTCCTTGGGGGACTGAGAAATTTTCTTCACCTCCATTGAATGACCAGGAAAGATATGTCATTTTACCTTTGTCATTGCTTATAGAAAGACAAAGAAACAAAGATGACATACAGAACAAAAAGCCAATTCTTCCCACAGTTGAAAATTGTAAATGGGTCCATTATAAATTATTTGATTGATACAGTTCTACATATAAATATAACCAGATTTGGATTTATGCATGCCAAGATCATGCAACACTGAGATACTTTTCTTTGGGAAGAAGATATTCCGCATTCCCCTAACAGATGGGTGGGAGTAGCCATCTTCATTTGGCTGCAGAGCTAAAACAGGTTATATCTTAAAACCCTCTAGACTACAATCATATCACTCTCTTTTTCTATGCACTTTTTCTAGCAATATTCAAAGTAAGTAAAGGTCAAGATTATTCATAGCCTAGGCAAGTAACATTAACTGTGAGGAGGAAAAAGACTTCCTTCTCACTCTTCTCCTTTTGGGTCTTCTGAACCCCAGGAATGAAATTTTGGCATTTTTATTTGTTGTTTCATTTGTCCTCAGCTTCAAGCAATAATCCCCCAGATCCAGAATTGAGCAATGGAGATACTATGGGAAGGATTTCAGTAATGATTTTGGAGTCAGTCAGTAAACAGAAAAGTCCAAAGAAATCAAGGTATCTGAGACATGAGTTGACGTTGAACTTGGAATTTAAGACTGTATTCAGGGACAGAGCTAAGCTATGTAATTAACCCTCTTTTTCAAACCAGAGAATGATGTGATTCAGAACATGGCAGATAGGAATTATGCTTCACATCTTGGGAGTTATGCTTATATAGTTGTTATTATACATTTTAAGTAAATATTTCTTTTTTTTTAACTAATCCCAGTTAGAAGACAAATAGAAATGGGATGCAAGGAAATTCTATGTAATTGAAGGAACTTCATCAATTGGGTTGGAGTAAATTTCAGAGAGTCTAGAATGCAAACCTCTTTAAGGTACTTAAGAACCACTGGGGAGGGATTAGAGTTAACAAATCTGGCCTTCAGGTAGTAGGCACCAGGATTGTCACTGTTACATAAGGTAAATATTTAAAACTATTCTTCTATATTCTTGACACATTTTCTTCTTCCTTTTATTATCTCATCTCATCTCAACTCTCCCACCATAACACAATCATCATGAATCCCGGAACATCTACAAAGATAAAATAGAGGTAGTCACACCTTCTTATGTCATTTCATAGTTATTTTTGTTAAATCTGTGTTTTTGATAACTGAGTCTTGCGCTATTCAAGAATATGAAAATATTATCATTCAATTACTTACCACTAAGCAATGAGAAACATAAAAACAATTCTTAAAGGAGGAGTAATACCATTTGATTTTAACAAGATATAATTAATACTTCTTTTTTTTTAAACACTATTGACTGCTTAAATAAATTCTTGCATGCTTATTTAACTCAAAAAACTCAGTTGCAGTTTATCTTCTTTCATGATGAATTCAATCTAACTACTGGACTATCATTCTGATAGTGAAGCATCATAGCTTTCCCAGAAGATTTGTTGTTTGGAAATCAAGCAAAGAATTTGCAATTGTCAATAATATGCCTGTTATGGATCAGTTTGCATGGTGTCTCTGAGATGATAAACTCCTTGAGGACTGTTGTTATGTCTAAACATTGCAGCATAGTGTTCTGCATACAGTAGGCATTTAGAAAAAATTTTGTATTTTAATATAATAATAACAAAAACATATTTTTAAAATACTTATACCTTGAATTCATAAATGGAAAATAATGTTTTTGTACTTGCTATCTTCCTTAAGTACTATTTTATTATGTATTGGGCAGTGTGACTTAGCTTTCAATCTAGTCATGTAATCTACTTATTAGGTAAAAGTTGCCAGCAGGGAAACTCCTCACTTCAATAAACTTAGTCCTTCATCTATAAAATGGGGAAAATTATATCTGCTTATAGCTACCTTGCAAGATCATTAGAATGATCAAATGCGACTGTATTTGGAAAAGTGTTTTGAAAAGTTCAAGGGTCCTTTTAAAAGTCTACTACTTAAATTAAATCCAGAGGAAGACACATCCTTTTTGGAGGTACATGCTTCCGTTCCTCAATACTGAAAATGTGCAGATGTATCCGTGGATGACTAGTCTTTAAAATGTTGGTGCCAGTTCCAGAAAAGAAGTTTTATATGTCTGGATGGCTAGTGCCACCAGATTTTTCAGACTTATTTCACACTTAGGAATGTTAGCTATTCAAAGAATGTCTTCCTTTAAGGAAACCTAATATTTCCTGAGGAAAATAATCCTTAGGCATGAGGAGCAAGGATCTGGGCAACAATATACTTCTTCTAAAGAACTAATTGTTTCATGTTTCTACTAATTAGACAGAAGGCTATTTTGTACACAGTGAACTTATTCTGTGGGGGAGAAGGAATAACTCATGATATGAAAATTGCCCCAGTAAGTCATCAAAGAATAAGAACACTTTTATAGGCAGTTGTCAGTAATGTTTTATAAGAAACAGTGAGGAAGAGTTCATTTCCTTACTCTCCAGACTGCTGGCAATGGGAACCATGTGTTGCCAAGCCTATAGAACTTACAAAGAAAGAGTGGTTCACTGTGGCAACTATTAATAGCTTACACTTAATAGCATTTATACTTTTCAAAGCACTTTCATCTTTGTTATCTCACTTGATCCTCACAACTTTGTGAGATCTAGATGGAAAAAGGTTCCTGCTTTAGGGGACCAGGGTAGTAATGAAATTTATCCAGGTGTCAAAAGTTGTAGATTCAAATCTTGGCTCTCACTTTACTACCTAACACCTTAGATGAAACAATCTCCATAGGCCTCATCTGTAAAATTAAGTTTTGGTCTAAGTGGATGCTGAGTTCCCCTCTAACTATACACTATAATTATATGAAAGACTTTCTAGATGTTTTAGGTCTCATCCTGCATAGGAAGGAAAAATAATCCCATTCATTGACTATATTAAATTCACTATAGAATAATCCTTTAATACTTGAAACACCTTGAGCTTCTTTCCTAAAAATTCTCCTAAGACGAAAGCATGGTAGAAAAAGTATTAAATTGGGAAGGAAGGAAGGAAGGAAGGAAGGAAGGAAGGAAGGAAGGAAGGAAGGAAGGAAGGAAGGAAGGAAGGAAGGAAGGAAGGAAGGAAGGAAGGAAGGAAGGAAGGAAGGAAAGAAGGAAGGAAGGAAGGAAGGAAGGAAGGAAGGAAGGAAGGAAGGAAGGAAGGAAGGAAGGAAGGAAGGAAGGAAGGAAGGAAGGAAGGAAGGAAGGAAGGAGGAAATAGAAAGCATTTATCTACTCTTGATGAGTTCAAGTCAGCAGATTCAGATAAAATCTATTTCAGGGATCAAAATAACCAGTGGATCCAATAGTTGAGTCATGGTCATGACCACTGAAGGATCATGTAAAACGGAAGCAAAACTGAAGGAATGGAATAAAGTAAATGCTATCTTAGTTTTCCAAAAAGAAGTGAGAAGAGTTTTGAAATTATAGGACAAAATAAATATGATCTCAATTCCTAGAAGATTCTGGAATTCATTATAATTATTGAAAAATTAGGTAAGTACAAATGTCTAATAGTTTGCCAAATATTTTCATTTCTATCTTCACAGCATCTCTCTCAAGATTTCTCCTCTCTTTATTAATATCTCCTACTTTACTTCATTATCTGCTCCTCACATCAGCATCTACTCATCATGTTATTAAGATCAAGTACTTTAATTCAGATCCTTACACCTCTCACCTGAACAATTGCAAAATCTCAGGATTAATCTCCCTATAACTAAGTTCTGTTCTCTTGAATTGACATTCCAAAAAGCTGTCATTTCTATATTTCTAAAACAATGATATGTCACTCCTCTGCCTAACAAGCATTATTGGCTGCCTACTTTCTCTTGAAATCAGAGAATTTGGGTTAAAGACCTGATCCCCTTACTGTTCATGTCACCTTGGATAAGTCACTTAACTATTCGTTTCCACAATTTCCTCTACTATAATGTGAGGTGATTAGAAAACATCATCTCTGACATCTCTAGTAGCTTGGAATCTGTTCTTCTATGCTACTTTTTATACCAGTGAAATAACCCTGGATTCTCAAAGACTTTGGCCAATGAAGACAAGTTATGTAAGCTCCTCCAAAGCAGGAAAGATTACACTAATTACTTTGTAGATGTGTCACTAGAAACTTGTCCACAGAAACATTATTTTTGTGACCATAGTAACTCATGGAAACCATTCAATAGTAATAATCATTAGCCAATGTTTATTCAGCACTTTATGGTCTCTAAATTATTTTATATATACTATGTCTTGGGGTTCTCACAATAATATTGTGAAGTAATTACTACAGCTATCATTATCATTATTTCAAAAATGAATCTGATTGGTGAATGTTTTGTCGATAATCACAGAACTGATAAATCCCAAAAGTTGACTATTAACTTATCTTTCTCCTGACTCCAAGAATAGCATGCTTTGTACTGAGCCACACACTGCCTCCCAAAGGCTAAGGAGGGTAGTAATCAGTGTCAATGAAAAGTACCTAGATAGATGAAAACAGATTTTTTTTACTTTCCAGATTACATATCAATATAATTTTAATAATCATTTCCTGACATTTTGTAATCCTTGTTCTGTCCCTCCTTCCCATCCCTCTCACCTCCCCAAGATGGCAGGTAATATGATACAGGTTGTATGTGTGTTATCATACAATACACATTTTCCCACTTCATCATATGAAAGAAGACACATATTATCTACACTAGAGAAACAAAGTGAACTATGATGTGCTTTGGTATGCCCTTAGACTCTCCTATGGCAGAGGATAGCCTTTTTCATCATGAGTTCTTAGAGGTGTCCTGAATCCTTGTACTACCAATAACTAAATTATTCACGGTTGATCATTGCACATTATTACTGTTATTATGAACAAAATTTTCCTGGTTCTGCTCATTTCATTTTGTATCACTTTATACAAGTCTTTCCAGGGATTTTTATCACCCTATTCTTTATTTCTTATCATATAATAATATTCCATTACAACCATGTACCACAACTTGTTCAGCCATTCCCCAACTGATAGACATCCCTTCAGTTTCTGGTTCTTTGCTACCACAAAAAGAGCAGCTATAAATATTTTTGTACAAGCAGACTCATTTTCCCTACCTTTTATCTCTCTGGAATAAAGAACTAAAAGTGCTATTGCTGAGTAATTATCACTATCCATGATCTTATTGTTGCCTCTGTACCATGGAGTAAAATAAAAATTCACTTCCTAGAAGATGTTATAGAGCTTTATCAAATAATACAAATGAGAAAAATAAGGAATACCAAATTAAATTAACTTAGCAGTTGAAATGTACATATTCTTCTATAACATCTTCTATTACAAGTTCTTCATATTTTATATCAGCTTAGGAGTTAGTACTTATGAGTTAGTACTTATGAGTATGAATTGTAAGTCATAGAACAGGAGGAATTATCTTAAGGAAAATCTTGGTATAACCTTAGGAGAGAAAGTAATGAAATAGGTATAGGAACTAAATCCACTATTTCATTGGCATGGGAAATTCCTTCTACTGAGGCAGATCAACATCTTCTCTGCAATTTGTAGTCTTGGAAAGTTACCTATATCACTAAAATATTAGGTGATTTGTCTAAGGTCACACAACTAGCATGAGTAAGAGGCAAGATTTAAGCCCAGATCTTCCAAATTTCAATACCAGCTCTCTAACTGCTATGCCTCTCTACTATTAGAGAAGAAAGTAATACTACTTATATAATCTATTCTCAAATATTTAGATTTTTCCACTTAAAACATACAGTCTCTTTATTCTCTCTCTCTCTCTCTCTCTCTCTCTCTCTCTCTCTCTCTCTCTCTCTCTCTCTCTCTCTCTCTTATTTTTCTCATTAATCTCTTCCTTAGCTATTTTTTGTTGTTGTTGAGTAACAACAATGATGCTAAAATGGCATTTGACTTCCCCTCATCTACTTGGCATATCCTCCTGTGATAGCAGAAAATTAGACTGGTGACAGTGCCTAAAATGGGAAGGTTGTAGTCCTTAAAGACTGTTTTTCTCAAAATGGAAAACCGAGGGAACTTAAAGAAAAACAAAATTTTATCAAGAAAAAATATTGGTTTGGCCAGTGGTGAGAATTCATTGAGTAGATCCAAGTTACTATCAAGGCTCAAGACATTGCTTTGTCAATGGAGACCTCACATCACTGGCACCAATCCCAGTGTGAACCTCCTGTGGAATCACTTGCCACTCATGTTTTAGAAGTTAAATGCGCTGATTTAAATGATTTATGAAAGGTGTTTGATGTATGTATTTGGCCTTTGCAAAAGTTTTTTTTTTTAACATAGATCATTAAAATGTCATTGCAGTAGTATGGTAGGTATTTGGACTTCCTAATCATTTTTATGATATGTGTTTATCTGGTAACTTTTATTTTCTAAATGAACAAATAGTTCATTAAAAACTAATCAAAAGACCAGTCTTTAAAAGTGAATCTTCCTCTTGCCAAGCCTAAATTCATTAGTGTTTCCAAACCAGTTCATTACAGCTTGGGAGTATATCCTTTTATTTCCCTTTTTTCTTTTAAGTAATTTGTTCCATATGTTTGCTACATTCCATATTAAAATGTTTTCCGAGCCTATTTTTCTTTCTGCTCCTGGTTATTAAAAGTTTTACTTCAATACTGAAGTCCTAAAGTATCACATTATCTAAGCACATTCATGTTATTAGCCTCTTTTAAACTTTTTATATGTACAAATACAAAATGGCTGATTTATCTGTAACATACTTTATAATTTTAGAATTTTAAAAATTACTGTTTCACAACCTTTCAAATTAAAATATTTACTCTATTCTTAGACTGCAATTGGTACTAGTACCTTTTGACAGATCTCTTTTGTTTAATCCATGAGCAGACAACAAAGTCAAGCACAAAAATTATAAAATGATACAAGTTGAAATGGAAGCTTACACTCTGGTGATACTTGAGACCATACTACTAATAACATTGCATATAACATGAAACAAAAAGAAGTTTGGACAGTGGCCATTCAGTATTTTTAATTAAGTCAAATTAATAAAGTCTTTTTTGAAGAAAAGAAGCAGCATAAAGATACAGTATTCATACAGCATTAGAAGACCTAGGTTCAAATCCTAGTTCTTCTTCTTATGTGGGGAAGTCCAGGTCTCTATCCAAACTTGGAAAGAAACCACAGAGTTTAAAATAAAGAGCACTGATCTTGGTCCTGATATCCTTTTGTAGCAAATAGTTTTCCAGGTCAACTGGCTAGTAAAAACAGACTAGAAAGTTGGGTTCTCTTCAGCTTGATCCCAACACTACTTCTAATAAAGTTAGTAAAGAATACCTTTTCTGAAATTCAGAGGGAATAGCATCCAGTCCTATGTTCCATTGGTCTCTTTATCATGGCCACAGTCACATCTGTGGTCATCATGCCAGATTGACCTTCTACACATTCTGAAGCAGTAAGAAATAAAAACAAACCAGGTATTCTCTGGAATTTCGATTTTTCCAGGCAACTATCAACAGCCACACCCTAAAAGAGGTTGTCCTTTAAGGTAAAGAGGAATAGGAAGGAGGATTGCATAACAACTCCTTCCTGTGGACTTTCTTCACTGCTGCCTCCCACAGTTCAAAGTATCCCATTTTGTTGGTGTTTACAAAGGAAAAAAAGTTATTGAAATGTTCGCAGGGAGATGAAAAGCTAGAAGAATTTGCTTCAGGTAGGTCAGAATCAAATAGCATTTTCACTAGAAAAGAAAGAATCGAAAGGAGTTAAAGTAGGAATGGAAGGATGGAACTCTACTGTGATGTGCCTGAGTTTCAATGGGGAAAGATATGTTAGATAAATCTAGCTCTGTGGGAAATGCATACTTAATCTAAATAATAAACTTTGTTATTTTTTAAATAATGCACTTTTAAAAGGAAAAAATATAAGCTCTTTCAGTTGAACAATCAGCTATTAAGTTGTTCTGGGTAGTACAAGAGGTCTTGAATATATTGTAGCCCAAAACCCTCTGGAAGTTTAGCAGAACCTTTGGACTCCCTCTCAGAAAAATACTTCTTAATAATTAAAAGAGTGTAAAATTTCATTTAGTGTCTAGTAAAAATAATGATTTGATTTTCTTCATTCAAATTAACAGACACACCTAAATTTGTCCACAGATCCCATGGGGGTCCAGTTATAAATCTAATTGTCCTATAATTGCCTTGAGCACAAGACTCTATATTAATGAACATGAAAAATATGTATGATAAGAATCTTGTCACTCTTAAGAGGTTCACATTGTAATGAGACAAGAAGAAACAGTAAAGAATCAGAACCTCACTAGTACTGAGCAGTTTGAATCCTCACAGGGGTCTGTGGATCACAACATTCCTTGGAACATGGAAGAGGATATACATTCCTCCATTTTTGAGAATTAGCTACTGGAGGGATGACACAAATGGTTCAATTGAAAACCCTGATACCTAAAAAAAATATTCCTAGCTGGTCAGCTCCTGGCTCAAACTTTCCTCAGTGGCAATCTTTCAGGTGGATTCTAAGCCCAATTCATATGAAAAGGAGAAGAGTTTGGGGGGTTATCTATGAAGAACAGGATTCAAAGGTACTTGGTATCATCTCCAAACCATCTCCTAAGCTGGCAGCCATGGCCCTTGTCTAGAGAGCTGAACCTCCATCCTAAGTATGTGTTCCATGCAGCCTAGAACATACAAAGTTGATCTCAATCTAACTTGGCCATGGCCTGTGGTGACCAATGGCTTGGTGTTACATTAAATCAATAATAATCTTGCATTTTCTGGAGAGTCCTACTCAATAAGATACCACATCCTTTAGGATCTGATGTTATGGCTGTCCCTAATTACCTTTTCTACTTGTCCTCAATCTTCAGGACAGTGTTAAAAATAAAGACTGGAAATATGTCTTTTGAGGAAAAGAATAAGGCCAAGGTTACATTTAAAAGATTAAGGTAAAGTAACTTTAAAAATCATATTATATTTAGAGCAGAATAGGGGAAAGTTACAACTTGAAATTTTTCCAATTTTAGAGACCAATGAAAGAAAATAAAATATATAACTCTTGTGACTTTAAATATTAATGAATTAAATAATCCAATAAGAGAAAATAGAATGACAGATGAAGCAAGAAAATAAAACCCCCACACCCTATTGCTTACAAGAAGTATTTGAAAAACAAAGACATACACACTCATACACACACACACACACACACACACACACACATAAGGGGAAAAAAGTCTTTGATATGCATCAAGTGCATCCAAAAGTAAGAATAGCAAATATGGTATCTGTCAAAGCAAAAACATTCAAAAAATAAAAAAGAATAAATAAGGAAATTTATTATGCTGCAAGAAATTATACACAACAAAATAGCATCAATAATAAATATTTATGGATGACTTTAACATCCAAATTCAAAAAGGAAGCATTACCTGAACTAGAAAAAGGTATAGAGAATAATATGATGATAGTAATGGGAGATTACAATTTCTCTCTCTCTCAGTTTTAGATAAGTATAACAGAACACCCACATTCAGTCAGGTATAGAAACCTACCTTACACTATAAGGAAATAGGAGGAAAAGGAGAATAAGACAAAGGGGGTGATGTATAAAATGGAGGTTGAATTGGGGAAGGAAATACTCAAAAACAAAACCTCAGTGAACCAGGAAAGATTAATAGGAGAATGTTACAAAAAATGAAATAGATAATTTTTATTACATTAAATTAAAAAAAGGTTTTATACAAATAGAACCAACATAACCAAGATTAAAAGAGAAACAATTAATTTGGGAAACAATTTTATGTCAAGATAAAAAAGTCTCATTTCTCACATATATGGAAAACTGAGTCAAGTTTAAAAGAACACAAACAAAACCAATGCAGCCCACACTAGAAGGAAAGCAGAAAACTGCGGAGGAGGGTAGGGATGTTTCTGATAAAGACCTCATTTAAATACATAAGGAACTGAATCAAATCATGTAATTTAAAAAATAAAGTTAAAATTAAGTATAAAAAATAAAAACAATGCTGACAAAAAATAACATAAGGGATACAGCATATTTAGTCAGAGGTTATCTGTCAAACTCTAAAAGTCACTCTGGAAGACAACTTCTAATTCATTTGAAGGAACTTAACTGGGGTTGTTACATAAAAATTCATAGCAGCACATTTCCTCTCAAGCCTATAAAGATGAGATATTTTATACCAAAAATATTTTAAATGTTACAATTTCTTAGTTTTCTTCTTATGGATTGTGCCCAATTGAACAGAACAACCTACGTACTTGCCAAACATCACTGAGAACAGTATGACAAGAGGTCATTGACAGTGACATTTTGTATCATAAATGTCTAATATTTGTTACAAATGCTCAGAAATTATCAGGAAATGGCCAAAATAGAGAACATTTACTAAAGAAAGCTGAGATAACAAATTATTCTTTCTGAATTTTATCAATTCCCACTCCTATCCCAAAATCACAACTAGTGCATAGATTTTGAGAAACATTAAACCCCCAAGGAGTAAATGACCTTTTAACTCAGATGGTGACACACTTTTACTTTCAACTAATCTTGCCAGAGAAGCTCTTTTCAACGTCATGTGAAAAAAGGGATAACACAGTGACTCAGACTTAAGAGACCAAGTTCCAAGTCAGATGGAGCAATGACTATGACAAAGTGACCTCTATAGTAGAGAGTCATGGGAAGCAAATAGAAAGGATAGGATTAGAGGAACAGCAAATATAAAATGTAAGTATATTATTAAAGGGGGTGGCAGGTTCTTGAGGTCATAAACAGAGGATAGAGCAGATCCATAGAGAATTCTGAGAACCTGGAGAACAGAATAAAAGTGGAAAAGAAGGTAGGCAGTATAAATTGTGGACAATGTGATCCTACTTCTCTGAAAATATGCATTCTAGTTTTAGTATCTGAACTGCTTTGGGACCTAGAAAAGAAATTGTAATAGTCAAGACAGGAAGTGATTAGACTTGAATTAGAATTTGTTTTAAAATTTCTGCCAGTTGATTAAAGGTGAATTTTAAGGAAGGAAAACATGTGATTAAAACAGATTTCTTAAGTCAGGTCATTTCAGAACTCATGTGATATTTGATTTGGATTTTTAATAAAAACCACTATTGCTTTTTATATCATTAGATGAAAGCAGAATGTTACAAAAGGGTGGCTTGGTTTTAATTTTCATTTACAAACTCATTATTTTAACTTTCTGTACTTATCTACACTCAGAACCATTAAAACTATACAACAAACAAAAGACTTTTTTCATAAAGGTAAATCTGAACTTTTAATAAAAATAAGTACTATCCAATGGCCTATTAAGTGGTGAGAACTCATAGACACAAGTAAGTTTAAGAAAACCAGTAACTATTACTGACCCCAGGAATAAGAGAGGTATTCTGATGGAGAGAACTGGTAAAGTTTAGAAAAGAACATAAATACTTTTTGCATATGTAACATGACCAAACAAGAGACATCACCAAAAGTACTCCAAAGGGGAAAGGGGAGGGGAGGGAATAAGCATTTATATAGCTCCTACTATGTACCAAGCACTCTGCTAAATGTTTTTTACAAATATTATCTCATTTTATCCTTACAATAACCCTGTCATATTGATGCTATTATTATACACATTTTATACTTGATGCAACCAAGGCAGACAGAAATGAAGTGATTTGCCCAGAACTAGTAAGTGAGTAAGATTTGCACACAACTAGTAAGTACCTAAGACGAGTTCTCATAGCTTCTTTACTCCAATCCCAGAACTCTATCCACTGCACCACCTAGTTAACACTAGAGACTACAAAATCCAGGATAGAAAACTATAGAACCTTAAGAGTGTGGGAGTGATTTCCTATCTTTTTGCTGAAGGTTAAGCAATTAGAAGAGAAAAAAATGGGAACTAAATATTCATTCAGAAGTTGTCAGTGATTTCCAAGGCAATATGTAAAATATAGATATGGATAACATATCTTTACATTTGTTCATATACATACATACATATATAATTTGTATTATTGAACTGGAAAAAATAATCACAAAATTCATTTGGAAAAAATAAAAGAACAAGAATATTAAGGGAGTTAATTAAAAAAAGTAAAATGAAAATTTTCTGTCCTTCACAAGGACCAAACTTCCTAGGCTTTCAATAATAATAATAATTTATCAAACAGCAATGATTTCAAAGGCAATATATGGACCATAGCCATAGGCAACATCTTTTGAAAGTGAAAAATTATGTAGAGTGATTACAGACCTTTCTTTCAAATTTGAGATTTTTTTCTAATTCAATCATTTCTTTTGAAAGATAAAGATTGGGAAATAAACATTTAGGAAATGTTGAAGAATGAAGAATAAGATTAATCTTTAATACATAGGATTTAAGGCTCTTGCAAAAAATGCTGTACATCTCATAAAGGCTGTAAAGAATATTTGCCAAGAGATTTTTCTGATCTGCTCTGTAGAAATTCTAAGTGAAAGTGAGAAGAGGAAACAGGTTTTATTTAGAACCAAATCCTACAAATAATACCAAGGATGCTAAAGAAAGATAAAAATTATAATAGCATTAATGATACACAATGGAAAACTATCTGGGAACAGGGACTAGAAAATAACACTTATGGCTTCAGGTGTCTATATTCCAAAATATGGAGTTTAAGTAATAAAATTAATTGAGAATTCAGAAATATAAGCTAAATACATCTCATATGTTATCATCAGTATTGTCAGGATGGGACTAAACACAGAACTATGACAATAGAAATACATGCTGAGCTTAAGATAAATGCATCTGATACAAGAATCAGTATATACACACACATACATACATACATACATATATATAACATATATATGTATATATATATATATATATAATATGACAGGAAAGAAATTCATGAAGTACAATGAATAGCATTTGGATGAGGAGACAAGGGTAGAGATCCAAAGAATCTTCCTAATACAATGCCTGAGATTTCTCAACCAACCTTTTGTATGATTTGATGCATCTCCCTTTGGGAAAGTGCACTGAGAATAAGCACAAGAAAAAGGATGGATATACATGTTACCAAAACAAACTGGATCTCTGATATGAGCCCGTCTTATTCTATTTACCTTAGCTATTGTATTTCCTAATTTGGATAATCTTTTTTCTCAAACTCTGAAAAATCCACTCTTACAGTTTACTTCCAAGTTCAATTCAACTTGGCTTCCTATATAATGTCCATCTTAATCACCATTACTAAGAGTTCTCACTCAAAAATTACCTCAGATTTATTTTATTTGTATTGTGCATACTTGCATTTCATTTTATGTGCACATGTTGTCATCTAATTAATATAATCTCCTTAAGTGCAGGGACAATTTCAGCTTGTGCCTTACATATAGTGCTTTAAAATGCTTGTCGATTGATTGATTGGTTGATCTGAAGTGTACAGAAAACAGAGATAAGGAGAAAAAGAAGGTAATAAAAATGAATAGTAAGATAAAGGAGCAAAGGGGAAAATTGGAGATAGTATTTAGGATGGAAAATTTCAGAATTTTGAAAGCAAAGTCAATTAACTCAAAGCCCCAGAAGATGGTGTGGCTTTAACTTGAGGTAGAGTTCAGCAATCAAGGAAACTTCAGAAAATAATAAAAGGTGATAGTCCTAATGTCAAAGTCAAGGCTCTTTTGTACATTTTTCAAATAGAGGAGTTGGTGCCCAGAAAGCCCAAGATTGCATCCTTCTCAAAGGCTAGTTCATGTCTTATCAGTGATGTCATAAATGCCTAAGCTGAGTAAAGGTTGACCTCAATTTTATGAGTTTATTATTCCATATATTGTTTCAAATCAGTGTCTGAATAACTCAAAGAATGAGTTACAGAAAGTTTATATATTAGATAGTGGCGTTAAGATCCCAAAACATTTTGTAAGCCAGAGACTGAATATAACAGGTTGAAATTCAATAAGGATGTATCAAAGGTTATACTTGAACCTAGGTTTTCCTGGCTACATAGATAGCTCTCTATCTACTATGTCAGGGTACCATTTATATTAACACCATTTTTAGTATTAAATAGTTCTTTCAACCTTAAGGTCTTCATTAAGGAAGTATGCCTAATACAAGTGATCTGGGCTTCTGTAGAGTATTAAAAATATTGTTTCCTGAATTCTTTCTTCTACAATATATTTTCCAACCTATTTTTCTTTAAACTCCCCTATGCTGATCTATTCCCTAAAGTCTGTCAGGAGTATATGTTTGTTTCTTTTAGAGATGGGAAAGTATAGATAGATTATAATCTTTACCCTTGGAGGGACTACCTATCATGATGAACTCATAGATCCACTATAATATTAAATATTCTAACATTACTTAATCCTCTAATGGCAACTGAGTAGAATTGTATTGGAGTAACTCTATGCACATTAACTTTATTTTTAAATTCTGGAGAGTGTGAGTTCAGTTATACTTGGGTTGCCAAGGCGAGAAAGTCAGAGCCATATGAGGGATATGTTTAGCTCTGAGTGAAAGGGCCAAACTACATCACCAATGTTAAATGGTGCCTTTGGACAAATGACAAATCTTCTGATTCAAAGGCCAACCTAATCTTCCTCACTTGTTCCAATATTTCCTTCTACACACTTATTCCAAGCCTCTTTCTACACTTGATAATGTGTGTGTATTTTTGTGTATGTATGTGTATGTATATATATATGCATATATATATGCATATATATATATATATATATATGCACACACTGGCAGACAAAATGCCCAGGTGGACCTAGTGCTTCTTTTGTTGACATGGGATTCTACAAACAAATCCAGAACCAATATTTATCTACTAAAGCACTGTCAAACTTCCAAGCTAAGAATGAGGTCATTAACTCTCCTCAGTTACTCTGATGAGATAAGCTGCATTGGACCTTTGCTGATCTGCCCCCATTGGCCCATGGGTCTATATTCCAGCTGCACATCTCACTGCCAAAGGTGATGATGACAGACGTTGGCCCAATAGAAAGTGGTCCAGTGAGTTTGATCTATAAGTAGTAGCCTTTGAGAAATCAACCTTGAGGAGCCAGATATAACCACTCTATTAATTAGTTTTCCCACCCCTGGTATGCTCCTTGGAACATTCATATTTTCTTCTTCATGGTGAAGAAAATTGTTTTTCACTGGAAACTGCCCTGTGTGCCATTAGGGTACTAAAGATGGATGCTTATGTTGCAACTGCCTACCATCCATTAGGAATAGAGCCTATAGATTACTACATTTGCATAACCTGGCTTCTGCTCTCATTTCAGAGTGCTTAGCCTTAGCTTTCAGAAAGTATGCTTCCAGTATTCTTTCTTCTTAGAAATAAAAACATTCTTGGTTTACTACTTTGGAACAAAATTTATTGTTCAAGTAGTGCAGAGCGCAGTGTGTATGTATATTTATATAAAAAGTAAAGTCAAACTTCTTAACCTGGCAATAAGTCAGCCAGTCAACAAATATTTTAAGCTTTTACATGTGCCAGGCACCTTGCTACATACTAGAGATACAAAAAAACATATACACTGCTCCTAAAAAGTTTACCCTCTCATGGGAAGATGACATGTAAACCAAAGATATGTACATAGACACATATAAGATCTATGCAGAGTAGATGGAAGGTATTTTCAAAAGGAAGACACTAGTGTAGGAGTTAAATTTGGACTCCAGGTCTTGTTTTTCATAAAGTTTATTAGTTACTTGGATAGAGATAGAGAGAAAAAAGCCTATTCTCACTAGCCACACAACCTGACCACTGTAGCAGCTGCCTGCAGGAATATCATCTGTGATAGAGAGAGTCCTCTTCATGGATCCCCTCTTTCATTCCTTCCCTTCATACCCAGATGAATTTCAGAATCATTTCTGGATCAAGTGCCTAGGTCACCATCCTGTGACCTGCTTGGCACTGGTGATGCAAACTCACATAGATTCAAACAGACCCACACAAGTTGTGTTACCCAGAAGGAGGAGAAGGGGAGAATTTTCTTCACACACTAGCATGGGGTGAATTAGGAAGACTGGAAATATCCTGCAGAAGGTAAGATTTAAACTTGGTGTTGAAGGAAACCAGGGAAATCAGTGTGTAGATGTGAGGAGGAAGGGCATCTCAGACTTGGGGTATAGTCAGTTAGAAGGCAAAGAATTGAAAATTGAGTGTTCTGTTCAAGAAATAGTAAGAAAATCAATGTTGCTAGAAAATAGAGTGTATGGAGGAGAATAAAATATAAGAAGATTGAATAGGGAGGAAGAAGTGAGACTATGAAGACTAGATACCTAATGTTCCTTCAAGTCTATACTTCTATGATCAGTAAAACTTGGGTTAAAAATATGACTCATGTGTATTAGATATGTGATGTTAAAATAGTGATTTAACCTTTATAAGCCATAAATGGCAATGAAGTACTCATTCAGGGATTTCTATCACCCAAGAAAATTACTGATCCTTTGTATGTTCCTAGGTAACAAATAATCATGCTAACTCCATTAGTTTAGGAGCTCCTTAAGGCAAGCATTGTACTTTGCCTTTTTTGTATCCTTAGGGCTTAATACAATTCCTGACATCTAATATGTTCTTAACAAACTTTTATTGATTAATTACAGGATTGCTTTTTCCTTAACTATTTTCTCAATGCCTAATGGGTTTTAAATGCCAAACAAATTATTTTTATACTTGTCCCTGAAGGTAATAGTCTAACCAGGCTTTTGTAAAAATCTAGCCCAAACCTACCTGTCCAGCCTTATGCCACAATATGTCCCAAAATGAGCTCTATCTTCCCCGAACTATGGAATATTTATCAGACCTTGAATATCCATTGCACTTACCTCCTTGCCATTTTTCATAACAACCTTTTGACTCGGATGTCTCCTGTTACTATTTTTACCTATGAAAATCCTTCAGGTCTAAAAGGAGGCGGAGTCAAGATGGCGGCCTAGAAGGAGCAGAAGTTCAGACCTCTGAAAACCCTTCCTTACCGATCACAAACTGAATGCTCCCAGCGGACTAAAAACCAAACTTAACAATAAGACAGAGCCAAGTAAGCCTCCTGCTGGACCTAATTCAAAAGGTATGCCTCCCAAAAAGCCAGAATCCGAGAGCACTTGAGTTTAAGGGGGAAGACAGAAGGAAGGTCCCAGGACTCATCCCCCCTCCCACCCAGAGTGCTGAGATTCCAGCAGCAGTGGAAACTTCTGGGCAGGCAAAGGTGCTGGTCTCAAGAGCAAAGCTTGAGAGCAGGGCTGGCCAAGTTCAGAGCATCCAACACAGATGGCCAGGAAGGAGCTAGAGAGGGAGCATAGACCTGGCAGCTGGGCCAGAGCTTTGGAGATCCTCCATATTTACTCCAGCCTTCCAGGAAGTTTAGGACTCAGAGCAAACCCAGCCCAACTAAGCTGAACTTAATCCCATCAAAAGTCTCCAGAACTCAGGGAAGCCCAGGCTCCCCACCCATCCTCATAGACTCCTGAACTTTAAGCCAATCAAAATCCTCCAGAGGACAGGGAAGCTCAAACTCCCAACAACCCTCCCCCAGAGAGTACACCAAGAGATCTTCTGTTAAAGCTCCAAGAGGGGAGACTGATAAAGGCCACAAAAAAAAAATGAGAGGAACAAGAGCACAGACAAATACAGGGAGTAAAGAAGAGGTGAATTTGAGCAAACAACAGAAAAAGAAGAAAGAAACTACAGTAGATAGCTTCTACTCAGCAAATGGAACAGAGGGGGAGAGATCAGCAAATGATGAATCAGAAATCCCAGCAAATTGGATACAGGCTGTGGAAGAACTCAAAACACAACTAAGAGAGGCTGAAGACAATTGGGAAAAGAACTTAAAAATTAAGATAAGTCATCTGGAAACAGAGGCACTTGAACTAAAACAAGAAAATGGTGTCTTGAAAGTCAAAATCAACCAGCTGGAAAATGAGGCAAAGGAGATGAAAGATGAGGCAAAGGAGATGAAAGATGATCTTCAAAGAAAATCAGACTAGAAGGAAAATGATGACCAAAAAGCCAGAGATGAAATTCAATCTTTAAGAACCAGAAGACAACAACTGGAATTAAATGACCTCACAAGGCAGCAGGACACTATAAAACAAAACCAAAAGAATGAAAAAATTGAGGAAAATGTGAAGCATCTCATTCACAAAACAGATGATTTAGAAAATCATTCAAGAAGAAACAATTTAAGAATCCTTGGACTACCAGAAGACCACGACAAAAGAAAAAGCCTGGACAAAATACTAGAGGAAATTATTCAGGAAAACTGTCCCAATATCCTAGAACAAGAGGAGAAAGTGGAGATTGAAAGAATCCACAGATCACCCCTTGTATTTAATCCCCAACTGACAACACCAAGAAATGTTATAGCCAAATTCAAAAACTATCAGATTAAAAAAAAAAAAGATATTACAAGCTGCCAAGAAGAAGCCATTCAGATACCATGGAAACAGGGTGAGGTTAACACAGGATCTGGCTGCATCCACACTGAAGGACTGAAAGGCATGGAATACGATATTCTGGAAAGCAAGGGAACTAGGTCTACAACCAAGAATAAAATACCCATCAAAACTGACTATATTCTTACAGGGGAAAGTATGGTCATTCAACACAACAGAAGAATTCCAAGCATTCATAAATAAAAGACCAGACCTGAACAGAAAATATGATGTCCAAGGACAGAACTCAAGAGAATTATCAAAAGGTAATTTTAAAAAAGGGTGAAAAAACAAAACAAAACAACAACAACAAAAAATTTTAACAGACTCAATAAGTTAAAATTATATGTATCCCTATAAGAAAAGAGGTCATTGGTAGCTCTTAAAAACTGTTGCTATCACCTGGGCAGCTAGAAGAATTACACTTAGAAGGAACAGTGACAAACTGTATAGGATGAAAGGGCATGACATAAATAGGTATATAGATATATGCATGCATAAATACATATACATGCGTGTATACACACATATATATATGACCAGAGCTAAAAAAAAGAGGTTAACACTAAAAGAAATGGGAAAAGAAACAAATGGGGGTAAATGTATATGTCACAAAGAAGCTCATGGCGGGAGGGAGGAGAACATTGATACTGGAAAGTATCTGGATACTGGATACTGGATGGATACTGGAAAGAACTGGAAAGGTAAAGAGATTGGAGATAGGAAATACTCAACTCTTACATACTTTGAAACTGACCCAAAGAGGGAAGAACAATCCAATCCATTGGGGAAGATAATAGATTTGCACCATATAGGGGAATAGAAGGGTAAAAAACGGACTGGTGGGGAGGGAAGCAGTACAAGGGAGGGGGGGGGGATTTTTAAAAAGAGGTTTAAATGACTTGCCCAATGTCACATTATCAATAAATGTCTTGGGCTGGATCAGTTCCTCCTGACCTAATGCTCCATGTATTGTCCAACCTAGCTACTGTCCCCCCCCCCAAAAAAAGTGAAAATGAAAATACCTCTATTATGTAACTAGGCAGCTAGAAAGCTCAGTGGATAGAGCACTGGGCATGGAGTCAAGAAGACCTGAGTTCACATCATAACTCATATGCTTACTTGGAATCTCACCCTTGGTAAATCATTTAATCTCTGTATGTTTTAATCTACTGGGTGAGGAAATGGCAAACCACTCCAGCATCTGTATCAAGAAAATTCAATAGACGGTGCCAATATTCTATGGTCCACAGGGTCACTAAGAGTGAGATATGATTGAATGACTGAACAACATCTAATTCACAGGGTAGTAGTGAGGTTCAATTGAAATGACACTTGTAAAGTATTTTTCAAATTCTAAAGGACTATATAAGTTCAATCATTGATATTCTTGTTTGAATAAAGTCATGTAAAATTTAAAATTAATAGCAATAACTCCAAGTATTATATTTATAAAGTTTATTAATAATCACTTGAAGTAGAAAGAAAACAAACTAAAAGAAATAAAGGTTCAAACCTAATTATTTAACAAAAAGTAAACCCATGTGAGTAAGTGCTCCTACCTCTCCAAAAAGCCAACTTCAGCAGCCCTGAATAAAGGAATAGCGAGAGAGGCAGGGCTACATAAAACTTATATCCTCCCTATATTAGCACATAACATGAGAAGGAATATGGAATGATGAGAATTGAAGTTCTGGTGAGCATATTCTAATTACACAGTCACTAACTTTCTCAAAAAGTCACCCATTCAGATGTCCAAGAAAATGAGGTGGCCAGGAGTCCAAAGATTTTTATTTGTAACAAATTAGATATATTAGTCTGCCTTTGTAATGTATCTAGGAAAACTATTTCCCTTTCTATTACTTCTCAAGTATGGACCATTATTCCTCACTTTATCTCTCTCTCTCTCTCTCTCTCTCTCTCTCTCTCTCTCTCTCTGCCTTTCTCTCTCTTTCTCCAAATAGATATACACATTACATACAGATATATATATATATGCATATATATATATATTCTCACAAAGAGGGCCGATGTATTCCACTTCAAATTTTATTAAGGAGGATGAATCATTCAGTGGACAGAGCAAAGTAAGTATGTTGTTCCTCTGGTGATTATAGATGTAAATCATCTGCCTTATTTGTTTGGTATTTTGCTAGATCAGTTTACAAAAATAATCATGTCTCAGAGACAGATTTATATGATTAAACTGGACTTTGTGTCATAAGCTTATTGCTTTGTAAGGTATTTTTTTCCATCTCAAGTGCAAGAGGCCTAGAAAAGAGAAGTCTAACCTAACTAACTAATTCATTACTACAAGGCAAGCCTAGTACCAGATAGCAGCAAGGATACAGGAAGTCTTTTCTGTGGCTCTGCAGCTTGATGCAATCAAATCCAACAATATAGATTTTGTCAATTAGAGCCACATGTGCTAGGCAGTTCAGTACATTGAACCCTTTGGGCATGTATACATAAAATTTCCAATTGAATACAACTTGGTCCTTTGAGTGATAGACACAAGCAAAAAGAAACATATTCTTTTTGTCTCCAATCTCAGTTTTCTCCTGAAAGCAAATTAATCAAAGCCTTGTTGGAGCAAAGAATCTAATCTTTGGGATTCTTAGTGGAGCTCCTTTTTTATCCTAATCTTACTTTTAATTGAACTAAGAAAACTGTCCTCAGAAGTGCGATGACTGGGCAGAATGCTAGACTTAACTTTGGCCATGGAAGGTCACATGTGCTGTTTCTTACAGCCCTGTAACCCCCAGCATTGAAACCTTGGCTATGCATCTTTTTAGGAAAATGGGTTTGCTCTGAACCCTAAGGCAGCTGTATATTCAATAGTCATGTTTGGCTTATTCCACATTGCCCAAAATTATAAAGGACTTTTTTTCTACACCAGAGGTTTAAAACATTCCCCTCCAATAAGCATGGACAGAAGGTAGTAAAATCACAGCAGAGACAGAGAAAGAAATAATACAGACAGAGAGAAATAGAGAAGAGGGAAGGAGATGGAGAGACAGAAGGACTTATACAGACAGAGAAATAGACACAGAGAGAAAAAAAAGGAGAGGGAGAAAAAGAGTAGAGAAGGAAAGGGGAAAGGAGGGAGACCTACAGAGATAGTCAAAGAGACAGAAACAGAAACAGAGAGAAGTGGAAAATGAATGAGCTGAGGGAGAAATATTAATTTGGAAGCATCTTAAAGGAAAATTGAATGAAGATAGCCAGAATCGGCTCCACCATGTTCCCTGAACACTTGAGAAGTGAAATTTTACTTTAATCTGGATGAATCCACCCTGGTTCAAAAGATGGCATATTAGATCCTGGGTCAGGAGAACTGAGGTTCAAATTCCATTTATAACACTTAGTAGCTGTGTGAGCAGGAAAAAACGAACTCACCTCAGTGAAATTCAGTTTTCTCTTATGTAAAATGGAGACAATTATATCAACTGTAAACACTTTGTAGAGATGGAGTGAACCACAAAGAGATAAGACATATACTTTGCATACTTCATAAGTAAATGTTATTGTCGAATACTATTGCTTCTCGTGCTTACCAAGGGCATGATTAGAGTTGAAAGTCTGGCTCACAAATGAACTAAAATAGCCCTAATGTAATGTGCTTGTTTCCCAGGAGAGTTATCACCACCGCCCAGTGGAGAAAAGTCCCCCTCCCCTTCCCAACTACAGCTCAGCCAAGAATCAGTACATACATGAGTAAACAGAGAAACAGTAGATGGCAGTACAACAGAGAAAGCAATCTTGAAGATAATGTCAGTAAAAAGTCTCAGCTGAAAAGGGAAGGAATCCCTTATGTCAAATCTATCTTTCACTTCCCTCCTAAACAGCTCCAAACCCCTCCACAATAAACTTATTCAGTTCTCATTGTGTACCTAAACAGCTAGATTTTGGTCATAAAAATTACCCTAATTCAAACAAACACCAAATATTTACAAAGCACTTACCATATGTCAGGAGCTGGTTGGGAAGTTTTGATACAAAGAAACAGGAATGGCAATAGTTGTTCTCAAGGAGTTTTCATTAGGATACATAGAAAGTAGCTGTCAAATAACATTGGAGGGGAAAGCACTAGCATCTGAATTACTTAATCTGAGACTAAAAGGAAGTCAAAGATTCTAAGAAATGGAGGTGAGGGAGGAGGGAAAGCATCCTGGGCATGAGAGACAACCAATGAAAAGATCAATATGGAAGATGGAGAATCATATTTGATCTACACCAAACAGAAGAGTATGCATGAACCATAGATTGTGAGAGGGAGAGTAATTTATAAGAAAATTGAAAAGAGAGGAAGGGCCTAATTATAAAGAGCTTTGGTGGACAGAGGAGATCCTAGAAGTAATGGTTAATCAATTGCACTTACTGAGTAAGGAAGTAAGTAACATGGCTTAGACATCTACTTTAGGAAACTCATTTAGCATCTGGATGAAGAATAGATTGAAGTGATAGAGACTTGAGGTTAAGAAGACCAGTTGGGACACTATAATATTAATATAAGAAAGTGTTAATGAGGGCCAGAACTAGGATGTTCATGTTTTTAAATGAAAAAAATGAGATACATATGAGAGTTTCTGTGGATACAGATATAACAAGATTTGGGACCATTTTAAATATATAGAATAAATAGCAGTGAAGAGTTAAGATAGCACCAAGTTTGTGAACCTAGCAGATAATTGAAAAGAAGGTAGAGCCCATGGGAAGTATAGGTGTTCAAGGAAGAGTAACACTTCTGGTGTGAGAGCTTGGCGATACCTTTTCAGGGCTACTCATTCACCTTTGGTGTCCACTTGGCTCTCAAATATCACCTGTGGCTTTAAGAAGATGTAGCATTGTACCAGCCAAACCCTGACAAATCATCCCTGCAGACTGGCTAAACCAGATTGAACCAGGTTAAACCAAGAAGTCACAAATACCTTGGTGAGTTAGGGGGTGCATACCCCAAGCATGTGAAGACTTCACATACACACACCCATGGGTGGATGAGAACAATTTGTTCCAACAGCCATGAAGGTGGCTAAAGCAGGCTCTATGAAATACTTAGAGTTGGGGCAGCTAGATTGCTCAGTGGATAGAGAGTTATATCTGGAGAGAGGAAGTCTGGGGTTCAAATGTGACTTCAGATACTTCCTAGCTCTGTGACTCTGGGCAAATCACTTAACCCCCATTGCCTGGCCCTTACCACTCTTCTACCTTGGAACCAATATACAGTATTGACTCAGAGATGGAAAGTGAGAATATCTTTAAATAAGAACTTGCTATTTAGTAAAAATGAGTTATGCAAATATACAATTGAGATAAATAGATAAAGAAAACAGATATGTTATACTTTTTCTTACCTGAACCTGAGAAAGAAAGGCCATTCCACCTATCTCTCTTCTGCCTCTCTCACATCTATTATTTATTAAGCTTCAGAGAGAAGAGGCTGCCCCATTCTTGCCTTAGGACTTTTTTCCCCAGTGAAATTCAGTGGCCAGCATTGAAGAGGGTCTAGCCCCTCTGTAGCATTTGAGTTCTGGGTTATAACCTGTTCCAGGGGTCAGAAATTATCACAACTGGAGGCAGATGGACTGCTGATCTGTCTCCCCTCTTCTTCCCCCACTGCCAGTTGTCTGCCTCTCCATGTATATTTTCCCAATTTGAGCAGAGAAACTGGTCTCACCAGCCCAGAACAGCAGTGTCTTTCCTCAACATCACCATCAGTTTTGCCCATAGAATAGAACTGGGCAGCCTTTCCCAAGGTTCTGTCCAGGGCTAAGGACAGCTGCTAGGACTGTCCTACCCACCTCTATTGCAGTGACTCACAAACAAGAAAGGAAACAGGAAACACCAGCCCATTGGTGCCCACGGCACTGTAAAGGCAAAAATGACAAAGGTTTGGTCAAAATCAGGGCAGGGGGGAGAGGGGGAGCACTCACTCTACTTTCTGCTCTGTAAGGGTTGACTGAGTCTCCACAGACTGACTCAGCTTGCCCAGGGCCCTCTGGATCCCATATAGTATAAATGATTTCCAAGAAACTATGAAAGGCTGCATTGGACTGGTGCCAATTTTAAATAGAAACTCAGTTCCCTGTTTTGTTGGGTTAGGGTCACAGTAGTTGTAAATCAAGATTCTCTCTCCTTCCCTTCCTGTCATGATACTCTCTAGTCCTAGATAAGCATTGAACAGTAAATATTTATTTCTTTAAGAGAAAGTCAGATTGTTTTAATGATACATTTGATTACGGCTGTTTTCACCCAGCTGTGGCTCTGGGAAGGCTGGGTCCTTCCTCTTGCCAGCAGGACCCTCCTCAGAAGCCAGAAGTAGCCTGGGGACCTCTGTAAACCTTAAAATTCCTTAGACTTATAAATGTTGGAAATTTCACCATTGGGAAATTTCATACTTGAAAAATTTCCTATTGATAGTGGGAACTCTATTGGAATGTGAACCCCATTGGCATGGGAGGTTCCTCCTCCTCCCTTCTTAAGATTACTTTAGGACAGAAACCTTTTGCTGAACAATGGAAAGGGCTTTGACCTATGCTTAAGCATAGAACAGGAGTTTCTTTGAGTCATGATTAATTTTAGAATTGATACAATAGAGATACTTGGAATGACAGAACCAGGTCTTGGAAATTACAATCTCCACCCTACTCAGTCCTAACAGGATTTAGGAAGGGCTGCAGCATAGATCAAAATTTAATTATTCCAATCTCTACCCTACTCAGGGTAACAGGATTTAGGAAGGGCTGTAGCAAAGGATCAAGATTTAATTATTTGAGAATATGA
The DNA here is from genome assembly GCF_027887165.1 of Monodelphis domestica. Taxonomy (NCBI): domain Eukaryota; kingdom Metazoa; phylum Chordata; class Mammalia; order Didelphimorphia; family Didelphidae; genus Monodelphis; species Monodelphis domestica. The sequence continues at coordinate 326,095,724 of NC_077229.1, read as the reverse complement.
CCTTCAACAGACATGTGCAAAGCCACAGACCTCTGGGCGGTCCTGGGTTAAGGTAGAGCCACCATTGGCACAGGGAAGACATGGACAGTGATTGGAGATGTGAGAACTGAGGGGAGGGAACTTGGATGGTTTCCTTAAAGAGAGAGGGGTCTGAGGACTGAGGGGGGTTGGTTGGAGAGGTTTTGGCTGGGAGAGGTGGTGCTTTGAGAGTCGGCTCTGAAGGAAGCTGGAGGTGGAGGCCCCTGAGACTGTTTCTCCATTTTGGTCACGTGAGTAATAGGGACTGATCTCCTTTCTTTGCCCCAGCTATCTAAGGGCTTGGGCCTTTTGGCCCAGTCTAAACAGAAGGGGTATTTAAGCCCTATTCCCTTCTCTCCCCTTTCTCTCTCCCTCTCTCTCTCTATCTCTAATACCTTTCTTCCTCCTGTTTGTAATTAAACTCCATAAAAAGTTGACTGCTGACTTGAGTTTTCATTTAGGAATTACATAGCTGAATTCCTTGGTGACCTTAAATTAATATATATCAGTCTTTTAAAGTGATTTCCCTGTCACACCTCTCCTTTCCATCAGAGTCATTAAGGACTTGGGAACACTAGTCACTCTTTGGAGCAACCTCACTGGACATCAACTTCTCCCAAGTATGAGGTTCTCCCAGCCCCTTCCAAGAAATTGCCCGGCAAACTGTAGAGTTTTCTTCCTAATGCCACACTGACTGACTCCATGGCAGCATGGAAGTCCTCATGCTCAAAGTGGCAGACACCCAACTCCTCTGCCATCATGAGGAAAGTCACACCCCAGTGCTGTGCCATGTCCAGATCCCAAGGGCCCCTGGGTGATTCTTGCTGCCTTAGGGTGGAAAAGTGCCTGCTATGAATTGTATAATTGAAAATCTATTACCTTAAAGGGGAACTACATTTCCTGAGAGACCACTGACTTCCAGTCATTATGTACTTCCTATAAACAAGGAATAAATATAGAGGGGGAAGTCCTGCTCCTCCTCTCTTTGGCTTGCAGCCAGTGGTGATGGTGATAAGGTGGGAATTTTGAAATGGCTAATCAGCCATGTGCACATGGTTTTTATTTATGTCCTCTTTTTATTCCTTGATTTCTAATGATTATTTTAATAAATCCTCCTTAAAATATAACATTTTTCTGTTAAGATATAATTTAAAATTTTACAGTTGGTGACTAGAAGGGATGAGAAAAACTCTCAATTGTTTTTAAGATAGTCTAGATAATTTTTAAGCCACATTTCTCCCTCCAAGGCTTTTTCCCACCCCACCCTCTCTTTGGAGCTGCTGCATTTTTCTTTCCCTGCTTTTTGCCCAGGCACCCTCTCTATGGGTTTTCAGTTTGAGGACTCTTGCCCATTTCCTTGAACCCATGTTCCTGTTCCTCATTCCTTGTTCCTTGCTGCTGACTGACATTTCTGATACTGCTTCTTCCAGCCCCTGACCCTCATTGGACCCCCAGACCCCAGCCGCCAGCAACTCTGCTCCTGATCTCCAGGCTCCAACCCAGATCACTCATCCAGCACCAGCCCTGGTGGTAGCTGCCACTGTGTCTTCAAAATCACAAACCAATGGGTAAAAGCTGGGGTGTTCTTTCCTTAGGCAACAATTAGCTTTCATGTGGCAGGGGACCTGGGGGGTGGGGAGACAGGGAGACTCTTCCTAACAGGAACTTGATTACAAGGATGACATACTCTATGAAAGAACAGTACCTTGATTATTTCAAATAGTTTCTACCATTCATGAGTGCACTGATCCTTTCACTTATCTTGTCTGAGATTCAGAGGAGAATCAAACCTTTGCCATTCTGCCCTGCTCAGGCTCTAAGATTCATTAAATTTGGGATTCCTTCACACTATGCTCAACAAGGAGTTCTCCCTCACTATGAGAGATCCCACAGTACTGACAGTAGGGATATAAATGGTTAGAAAAAATAACTTGAAAGAGAGTGGAGGTTAAAATTTTAAGACTTTTCAGACTCCATTTTTTTTAAATGAAAGTCTCTGTATTTTATTGTATTTTGCTAGTTGTTTAAGATTTTATTTTTTGGTTTTAAGTTCATATATTAACATATTCAATACTATTCTGTTACACTGAATCATTTTAATGTACTGAGTTTTAACTACTGTTATATTGTTACCTTTCCCCTATAACTATACTGAACAAATATTATTGAATAAGCCCATATAAAAAACAGCTTTTTCTTCTATTTTGGCTTTGTAAATTGTCACATAGAGGATGGTTAGACTTCATCAAAAACTGGTTACAATTGTATAAAAATCTTTTGAAATTTTAATAAGCTAAATAACTCAAATTTATTTTAATAGGTCTTTAGGCATGATTTTTAGATGTTTTTTCAACAACTCTGATCATTTTGCCTGCCTCTAACAGGAGGTAAGATCCATTTTAGTATCTGAAGTGAAGTACAATTATAATCCCCACCTCTGGATGGAACATCACAGTCTCATACCAAAGGAGCTGGGAAGTTAATCCCAGGGCATGGTACCCCTGGATGGCTCCCAAAAGAGGGGCATCTCTCATTTGTAACTCCTCAGCTCACTTTACTCTTTCACCAGAATGATCTCTAGATTCGTGGTGATAGTTTTAGACTCAACAGCAATAGTATAGATATTTGATTTTTTTCTAGACTTCTGCCACATTTTTGTAATGATGATATGAATAGATTTTTTTAAAAAAATATCTCTGCCAAAGTTGAAATATTGCTACACCTGAAACACTGCTGACAAGTATCCTAAGGTTTTTGCTTTCTTTACATGTCATACAGCAAAGTCATATGAAATAAGATAGTGGATTTGTTTGCTATTGTCATTAAATAAACTATTATAATTTTGGGAATATTGATACTTTTTGAATGTGCATTACTGTATTACTATTCTCTATAAAAACTGTTACTTTGTGAAAATCATTTGTTTTAAATGCACAGTGAATCATGGCCAGGTTTGAAAAAGAAATGAATCTCATTTTTTGGTGAGAAACCTTTGTATTCTACCTTTCCTTAGCTGACAAATTGTGTCAATGATTATAAGCTATATATTTTTTATTTTTAAAACTCTTTTATTGTTGTTTTTGCTTGCATGTGCAATATACTATTTCAGTTTTTTATTTTTTTATTTCCTGTTTGTATTTGAAGCACATGTCACCAGTATTGAAATTTTCTTTAACTTTTTTGATTTTGCTGTTATATAAGTTTAAAATATATTTGCTATAATGTCACCACATACCCAAAAAGCTTTAGACTATAAAAATGATGCCACTGATTGTTTAAAAAAAATTTATGGGACTTTGATTAATTATTCTGTCTGATTACAGGAGGAGGGAATACAAAAAGAGACAATGAACAGTGCCAAAGAAGCAGAAAGTTACTTGCATAGTGCCAAAGAGCACAAGTTCGAAGAGATCAACCAATCCCAATGGGAGTGATGAAATTTTGAGCCAAGAGTGCAAGGACTTAATCATGTGTGAGACTCAAGGTTGTGGTGCTCGACATATGTTAAGATGCAGGACTCCTTGAACCACACCCCTTGTGAAAAATACTTTCTATGAAAGTTCCTAACAATTGACTGTTATGGCTCCCCTATCCCTGAGAGTGAAGGTAAAATCAGACCAGGGAATAGCACTTCCCTATCAGTCCTTTTTTCTCTCTTATAGTATGGCAATTTCTTGTAGTCTTGGCTGCAAATGGGTAAGTAAAATGTTACTGCATTTTGTCCTACATATTTGTAGGATAGAAATCATTTTAATCGGGTCCTGATTCAAGGACTTGTTATAGGTTTATTTTCTTTTACTTAGAATTTTTACACATAAGACTTTGATAGTCTATATTTCATCCACAAATCATTTTCTTTTTTATTTGGATTTTTTATTAGGTTTTTGATTTCTCTTGCCAATTGATTCATACATCTCATAACTCAGCCATGTATTCCTAAGTGATCCCTGTGTTTTTCAATCACCCTCTTCGGGGGGGTATAACTTTTAATATTTTAAATTGCAAAGTTTAAATTCTTTTTGAGAGTAACTTTAGGTTAAGAAACATGATACCTCTCCGAATCCAGAAAGTGAACTCTTTGGAGAAGGCACCATGAAGATGCCTCCACAGGTCACACACTGCACCAGAAAATCCAGAGTGAACTTTGGGATGTGGTGTTCTGAACTGCGTGGGGTTGGATGCATTTGTATTGTATGTATACTCTTATACCTAAGGGGACTGCCCCAACTGGCTTTTTGTCAATGCATCTAGCAATCATTGGTTTTATTCTCTTTTCCTCTTATTCTCAAATTATTGTAATTTCAAAGTTGGTATGTTTACAAGACTCACTGGATAGATTAGTCTTCCCCAGGTCTAAGGGGGGAATGTATAATTAAAAATCTGTTACCCTAAAGGGGAACTACATTTCCCAAGAGTCCACTGACTTCCTATCATTACATACTTCCTGTAAACAAGGAATAGATACCCAGGGAGCAATCCTGTTCCTCCTCTCTTTGGCTTATAGCCAGCAGTGATGGTGGTAAGGTCGGGATTTTGAAATGGCTAATCAGCCATGGGCATATGGTTTTTATTTTATATCCTCTTTATTCCTTGATTTCTAATGATCATTTTTTCAGTACTTTTTAAATTTTTTTCCATTAGTTTACTTAGTCAGTTTAGAACATTATTCCTTGGTTACAAGAATCACATTATTTCCCTCCCTCCCTGCACCACCCTTCCCACAGCCAAGATGCAATTTCATTATTTATTACATGTGTCCTTGATCAGAACCTATTTCCATGTTGTTGTTTGCAGTAGGATGTTCATTTAGAGTCTACATCCCCAACCATATCCCCTAGACCCATGTATTCAAGCAGTTGTTTTTCTTCTGTCTTCCTACTCCCACAGTTTTTCCTCTGAATGTGGATAGTGTTCTTTTTCCTAGATTCCTCCAAGTTGTTCAGAATCACTGCATTGCTACTAATGAAGAAGTCCATTACAATCGGTTGTACTACAACGTATCAGTCTCTGTGTACAATGTTCTCCTGGTTTCTGCTCCTCTCACTCTGCATCAATACCTAGAGGTCATTCCAGTTCCCATGGAATTCCTCCACTTTTTTATTCCTCTGAGCACAATGGTATTCCATCACCAACATACACCACAATTTGTTCAACCATTCCCCAATTGAAGGGCATCCCCTCATTTTCCAGTTTTTGGCCACCACAAAGAGCTCAGCTATGAATATTCTTGTACATGTCTTTTTCCTTATGATCTCTTTGAGGTACAAACCCAGAAGTGCTATGGCTGGATCAAAGGGAAGACAGTCTTTTAGCACCCTTTGGGCATAGTTCCAAATTGCCCTCCAGAATGGATCAATTCACAACTCCACCAGCAATGCATTAATGTCCCAATTTTGCCACATTCCCTCCAACATTCATTACTTTCCATTGCTTTCATGTTATCCAATATGCTGGGTGTGAGGTGATACCTCAGAGTTGTTTTGATTTACATCTCTCTGATTATAAGAGACTTAGAACACTTTTTCATTCTAATGATCATTTGAATAAACCTCCTAAAATACAATATAATATTTTATTATATAGATTTAATTTTAAATTTTACAGAATAGGGCCTCTGATCCTGGATGACACCAACAACCAGAGACATCCAATGGGCTCTGAAGCTAGGAAGCAGGATGTCTGTTGCCCTGTTGCTTGCCAGTTAGAAACAGACAAAGCCTGGTTGTCCTGACTCTTCTAATTGTTATTCAGGTGCCTCTAACTGCCAGGCCTTACCTGAGATCTTCCCTGGAGGAACTGTTGGCTTCCTTGAATGAGGGCAGTTCTCAAGGCAGGTGATGCTTTCTAGACCTGGGCACACATAAGTGTTGAGGAGGTAGCTGTCTTCTCAAGTACTTCCTTGTAACCAGTGTGGGACAGATGAGGCCTGACCTCCAGTATGGGATCAGCCTCACCCCACCATTTTATCACTTAACCACCATGGAATTTTGTGCACAATGTCTACTACTCAGGGGTAATGGCCAGAGCATTTCACTTGAGAATTTTCCTGTCACAAGAGGTCAGGTTTCTCCCCTGTACATTCTGGGTATAGAGTACAGAACAAAGTACAGTCCAAGGCAGCCTTGGTCCTAAATCAGCCCCAATTTGGAACACAGAGATGAGAGCAATGAAGGGTCAGTCAGTGGTTTGGGCCCACTGTAGAACAATCCTAGAGTCTAAACCTCAGTTCATAGGTTGGACTATACCAAACTGAATTTGACCCCTCAGCCCCAGGATGAGGGGGATAGTAGCATGGATCTTGGAACCTTTTCCCCTTTTTTAGACTTCTAGCTCAGACCCATAGACCCCAACTCTGACCAACTTTCTCTTTTCCCCTGAATGAAAGTGCTGTGGTGTCCTAGCCAGGAGCACTGTTAGCACAAGTACTGCCTTCTGCGGGCAATAACTAAGTAGCCCTTCTCCACTGCCAGTTTGCTCAGGGTAGGAGCTGGGATCTCCCAAGCTCACCAGGATGGGAGTTGAGCATTAGCTTCAAGCAGAGCCCAAGGCAAGTGGTATATTCCATCAAGGCCATTAGCCTTGCTCAGTGCAAAGGGGTTCGGGCTCTGAACTGATTGTTGGGCCCCAAATGTCTTCCTAAGGTCACTCAAGCTGGTGTTGGCATATGCAGGAAAGAGCTGGGTGGTATCCAGTCATTCATGTGCTTGGCCTGGAGAGAAGAAGCATCTTCACCCCTTATCTAGTTTGAAAACATTGAGCTGTTAGGCAATGATAACATCACAATTGATAGATATGCACCATTGAACCCAGCAACTCTGATTCCTGATTTGCCAATGGGTGGAGAAGAATTACATGATTGTAATCAAGTGGTAAAAATGATGCACAAACCCAATGAACACCTTAAAGACATGCTTCTTATTAATCCAGAAATAAGAGTTATACACAGATGGGTCCTCCTATATTCACAATGGGAGGAAAGTCACAGGAGCAGCTGTAGTTGACAATGACAAAACACTTTGGCATGCATCATTGCCTAGTCACGTTAGTGCCCAAGGAGTCGAGCTCAAGGCTCTGTTCATGGCCTTAGAGTTAGCTAAGATGAAAAGAGCTAACATTTTTTTTAACTCGAACTATACTTTCTCCACTGAGCATTAGTCATCATACATATGGAAAAACAGAGGGAATAAAACTTCAGCTGGGAAAACAATTGCATATGGCAAATTAATAGACCATCTTATAAATGCTGTAGACTTTCCAAAAGAAGAGGCCATAATCCATCGTAAAGCATATACTCACGGAAAGGACAGAATATCCCTAGGGAATGATAGAGCAGACATAACATCAAGATATGCTGCAAGCTTCGGACCCCCGTGTACTGTATTTCTCTCGGATTGAAAGGCATAATCTCACCAAAGTCTACAACAGAGAAGAAATACAGTTATTGAAGGAGCATCTAAGTGCTAAACTAATCAAAGGCGTGTGGATTGCTCAAGGAGGTAGACCGATTCTCCCTAAAAACTCTATCAACATATATCAACACTGTAATTAATGCAAAAGGACATTACAGGGTGCAAGGGATTCTGGATAAAATACAGAGATTTGGGACAGCACCAAAAATAACAGCAAATGTCATTAGAACTTATCAGGGACGTCACCGCCAGGCGCCAGGAAGTGACGGCAAGCCCACAACTCCCCCCTTTACAAGCCGGCGGGTGAGCCTCTGCGCTCTCTCTTTGCTGCCCGCGCCAACCATGGGGATCGCCCGGGACAACTGGCACAAGCGCCGCAAGACGGGGGCAAGCACAAGCCCTACCACAAGAAGCATAAGTATGAGCTGGGCAGGCCTCCCGCCAATACCAAGATTGGCTCCAGGCGCATCCACACAGTGCGAGTCCGAGGAGGCAACAAGAAGTACCAGGTGCTGAGGCTGACCGTGGGCAACTTCTCCTGGGGCTCCAAGTGCTGTACTCAGAAAACCAGGATTATCAATGTGGTCTACAACGCGTCCAACAATGAGCTCATCCTGACCAAGAAGTTGGAGAAGAACTGCATCGTGCTAGTGAATAGCACGCCATACCGCCAGTGGTATGAGTCCCACTATGCCCTGCCCTTGGGCCGGAAGAAGGAATCCAAACTGACTCCTAAGGAGGAAGAAATTTTAAATAAAAAGCGGTCAAAGAAAATCCAGAAGAAATATGAGGAACAGAAGAAGAATGCCAAGATCAGTCCACTTCTGGAAGAACAGTTCCAGAAGGGCAAGCTCCTGGCCTGCATCACATCGAGGCCAAGCCAGTGTGGCAGGGCAGCCGGCTATGTGCTTGAAGGCAAAGAACTCGAGTTCTATTTAAGAAAGATCAAGGCCCAGAAGGGCAAATAAGCTCTCCCAAATGGTTAAAAAAAAAAAAAAAGAACTTGTCAGGCATGTGAAACATGCAAAAAGTATAATCAAGGACATTTTAAGAACATAGCATTGGGAGGCAGACCACTCAGCTATATGCCTTTCCAATGAATTCACATTTATTATATTAAGATGCCTAAAGACAAGGGATACAAATACACATTTTTGATTGTGGATAGACTGACAAGATGGGTTGAAGCATATCCATCCAAGAAAAATGATACAGCAATAGTAGTGAGATTTCTATTAAAAGAGATAATATCTAGACAGGACATTCCCAATACCATAGACTCAGAAAAGGGGTCCCATTTCATTTCCCAGGTTCTGCAAGAAATCTACAAAAACTTGGTGATCAAATGTAATTATCACTCGGTTTATCGACCCCAATGTTCAGGCCAGGTTGAGAGGATGAACAAAGAATTGAAGACCCAAATAGGTAAACTCTGTTCAGAAACACATTTAAAATATATAGCTGTTATGCCTCTTGCTTTCTTCAACATAAGAACTACACCAAGAACTGACTTGCATATATCACCATTTGAAATGCTACATGGTCAACCACTTTGGCATGGCAGGAGAGTAAAGCCATCATACTTGTTCATGTTAAAAGGGGAATGTATACTTCATGAATTTTTAAAACAGATACAAAATAGTTTAGACAAACTAAGAAAAATGGGTTTTCTTATGCAAAGAATACCACTAGATTTTTTGTTGCATAAGATAAAACCAGGAGACAAAGAATGTCAAGAACTATAATAGAGAATCTACAGAACCAAAATGGATCAGTCCAACAATGGTTGTAATAACAACCCCAACATCTATAAAACTTGATCAAAAAGATATGCATGGTTCCATGCTTCACATATAAAATTGCATCACACCCATAACATTGATATCTATGAAAATACATTAATACAACATCTGAAACAAATGGCCCCATTCATAAGCAACACAAATAACCCTAGCAATGATCAACAACAGTCTCTATGAATAGAAAGCTATGAAAGAAAACATAATGGAAAGATATTAAAGGCAAAACAAAAATAACAGACAAGAGAGCAGTGCATATGTTAAAAATGAAATGGAAAAGCAATTCTAAAGCAAATGAAACAGTTCCAGATAGGAACATAGAAAATAAAACAGACAGAAAAGAAAAAACAGATATTAAAAAAAAATAGCTCCAAATAAAAGTCTCTACATAATTTATACAAAGTCTCTGCCAATAATAGTAACAACAAATAAAGTAACAAAGTTATTTCACATGAAAATATAACTCCATGACCAAACAAAATACGTTATATCAAAATTCTATCTCCAAGATATATCTAAAAGACAGCAAACCATAAATCCCCTTGTGAAAACTCAAATATCGAAAAATGAGAAAACTTCAAATTCATGTTCTTAACATATCTAATAACTTATACTATAACATTATACATATACCCACTCATGAAGATGATCATATGAAAAGCTTACTTCCACAAATGTAACAACTCATGAATACTGAAAAACACTCATGAAGAATTCATACCTTACTTCCATGAGCAGTGAAAATTTTCAATCTTACATACATGCACATGTAAAATTTTACACACATGCTTGTTCCTTATTATTCTGATATGTTCCTGAATGTTAAAGGACACAGGACTTTAATCAAGAGTTGATGGCAGACAAAAGTATCATGAAGCACAGATGAAGAAACCAAGACACATAGTTTTCTACAATCAACATCAAAAGACATGGAAGGACTTTGAAATTTTGGACTTGTGGTCATGAGGTCATGTAAGAAAGTGACATACATGTAACTTCACATATATACATATGCATGCTACATATAAATACAATGTAGAAGGTAATTTCTTGGACTGGGTAAGTATATAACAAATGCACAATTGCAACACAAAATTCATACTGATATATAAATTTCTGTGGACAATTCAAACAGACAAAGAAATTTCTTATATGCATGAGTTTGCACAGAAATCAAAACAATGTATTATATTTGTACATATGTAAATTTGTATAGATATAACCTATGTACATATGTAAATACTAATGTACTAACACACTAACTATATTAGAATAATTTATTAATGTTCTAATGACTAACAATAGGTCACCTTAGAAAATTTGTTAAAAGTCTTAGGGAATGTAGGGACAGACGTAAACTTAAGTAAAGAAGTTATATTACATTATGGTTTTAGGTTAACAATTGTTAGTATTAGAAATTTTGCTGAGTTGAATTAATAGACATTAGGAGATAGGACAGTTACATATTCAAAATACTGTTGAAATTGTTTTAAATTGTTACATGGTTTGTTATTATGTTCAAAAAATGTATATTCATGTAAAATCCTTACTTACCTAAACCATTTTCCTATACCCAAATTTAGCATAGAATTAGGTAGGCAGAATGGTTAAAATAGATTAGGATTTAATATTTTGGGAGGGTAAAGGAATGTTAAAATAGTTAAGGGTTAAGAATCAGATAGTTAGATATGAAACAAGATATATCTCAAAGGTAAGTAACATCAATACTGGATGCAAGTTGCATCCTTTCCAAAGACAAATGGGGAATTGTGGAGAAGAGAAAAAGAAGTCCACAGAAAAGGTTGGAAAAGCAAAGACTCCAGAGCTGTCACTCAAGAGAATGTTCTAATTAGAATGGGGATGAGAAAAGACTATTGAGAAGGATCAGAAAAAAAACTGAAATTTTGATCTCTTTGCATTTGAGACAGAAAGGAATAAGGGGTCTCTTTTTGCCTTGAAGACAGAAGGGAGAAGGGATCTCTTGGCTTGGGGACAGAAAGAAAGAAGGACAAAGCCCAGCTCTCTCTAATTTCTCTGCTGTGTCACAGTGACTGAATTTCCAGACCTGTTAACCCATTTCTCAATCTGAACTATATTCCACCATCCTCCAACCTAGGAATTATTCTAGTGTTTAGGGAAACCTCAAACCTTCTTTCCCTCCATTTTCTTACTTTTACCTTTCTCACCAATAAAACCTTTACTTATCTTAGAGAAAAGAGTGCTTCATTTGATACACCACTCTGAGTTGATTAAGAGAAACCAACTGAAGAATCAATGGGAAATAGAAGGGAGGAAGGGAGGATGGACAAAGAGGGACAAGCAGGGAGGAGGGAGGTAACCAAGGGTTGAAGGGAAAGAGGGAGGAAGGGAGGAGATTAGCAGATTTGATCTTTAGTTATCATTTATCATTCAAATAATCCCTTATTACACCAGCCTGGTTGAAGGGAGGCCTTAGCAGGGAAAGCTTTGGTGATTGATCCACACAGAGCAGCTTCTGTTTCTTATGTTTGCCAACAGAGGAAGGGGGGAGGTAGGGCCATGCACCCAGTGCCCTTGTGGACTGAATCTCTGATCAGATGGGAAAGTGGAACACCCCCCCCATAACCCCCAAGGTCATCAAGCCCAGCAGAGCTTGCTCAGAGACTGGGAGGAAGATGCCTGTCCTCCTTCCTGTTAAAAGTTCTTCACCTTCTAGCTGTAGCCCACCTTCCTGGCTAACTTCTACAGTGCCCCTTCCAACCTCCTAGTCCAGAAAAATTGCCACTCTGTAATGCCCTTCCTCCTGCCTAAACACATGCCCCACACACAACACTATAAGAGTGTGAGTTCCTTGAGGGCAGAAGTCATTTTGCCCCAGCTCTGACATGGAAGTTCATAGTCAAGGGGGAGAAATCTAAGGTCTGGGAAAATACACAGCAACCAGGAAAAAAGAAAGAAAAAGAAGAATCTCAACTAACAAGCTCCTATGATGACAGGGAACTTTAAGGTATAAACTCAAAAGAAAATGACATGAAAACATCTAACGCAAAGCCTGGAAAACATGTATATTAGACACAAGATCAAAAAGAATTCCTTTAAGAGCTTAAAAAAGAGATTTTTACAATGTACTAGGACACAGAAATGTTGCAAACAAATTGAGAAAAGAAGAAATAATAAATGCAATTTCTTCAATCATAATGTGATAAAGATTCTAATTAAGGGTACATGGAAAGGCAAATTTAAATTTAACTGGAAACTAAATAATCTAATTCTTCAAAACTGGTAGGTCAAAAGATAAATAGAAACAATTACTGGCTTCATTGAAAAGATTGACAATGAGTAGACAACATTTCAAAATCTATGTGGTACAATCGAAAGTAATGTATTTCTCCTTTAGTGGCAATGCAGTGATCCTGAACAAGCTGGAGGGATGTATGAGAAAGAACACTATCCACATTCAGAGGAAAAATTGTGGGAGTAAAAACACCAAAGAAGAACCCACTGCTTGATTGCATGGGACAAGGGGGTTACGATTGGGGATATAGTCTCTGAGTGAACATCCTAGTGCAAATATCAACAATATGGAAATGGATTCTGATCATAGACACATGCATTACCCAGTGGAATTGTGCATAGGCTACGGGAGGGGAAGACAGGAGGAAGGGGAGGGAGAAATAGAAAATGATCTTTGTAACCAGGGAATAATGTTCTAAATTGACCAAATAAAAAAAGCAATTAATTAATTAATAAAAGAATACAGTGGAGGACAAAGAAAAAATGGTGGCTTAGTAGCAGTGAAAGCTAGAACTGCTCAGATAATCCTCTCAAATGAACCTTAAAAATAGCACCTCAAAATTACCAGTCACAGAACCAACAAAGGGATGGAGTGAAGTAACTCCATATAGAAAACATCTTGAAAGTTAGCAGAGAGGATCTATTTTTTTTAATATATTTTATTTGATCATTTCCAAGCATTATTCGTTAAAGACATAGATCATTTTCTTTTCCTCCCCCCCACCCCCCATAGCCGACGCGTAAGTCCACTGGGCATTAGATGCTTTCTTGATTTGAACCCATTGCTTTGTTGATAGTATTTGCATTAGATTGTTCATTTAGAGTCTCTCCTCTGTCATGTCCCCTCAACCTCCCTGACTTCCAGTTAAGATGGCGGCTTAGAGAAAGCTAAAGTTCAGATCTCCGGAAAACCCTTCCCGACCGATCTCAAACTATAAGCTCCTAAGGCGCCGAAATTCAAAACAATCAACAGCATAGACCCTGGGAACCCTCCTGGACCTGGACCCGGATCAAAGGCACGGCCCCCTCAAAAGCCAGAACCCGAGATCACTCGGACCTAAGGGGTAGGAGCGCAGAGTCCAAGGCTCCCAGAAGCCTCAGCCCCGCCCGGCTCAGAGAGCAGGGTCCTTTGAAACAACAACAACCTTCAGGGCGGGCAAGACAGCCTCACGGGCTGGATCCTGCTATCCAAGTCCCAGTGAAAGTCACTGCCTTCGGAGCTCCCCGCTGCAGAGAGCAGGCTTGTCTGAAACAACAGCAACCCTCAGGGCGGGCAAGACAGCCTCACGGGCTGGATCCTGCTATCCAAGTCTCAGCGAAAGTCACTGCCCTCGGAGCGCTGGGAAGCCAAAGCCCATCCCCCCGCAGGCCGACAAAACAGCCTCACGGCCAGCTATTCTGAAGGCAACTTCCGGAAAGCAACCCGACCCAGAGAGCCGGGGGAGAGTGTGGCCTTGTGGTCCGACCCTTCCATTCCAGTTCCAGTGAGGCATATTCAGTTTAACCCAGGGAAAGCTCATAGAACCGACAATCTGCCCAGGACTAAAGCCTCTGAACACCAGACAGAGATAAGAAAAGCTAATCCTCCCCATTCAGAGATGGCAAACTCCACAGAAGCACAGAAGCCCCAAAATACCAAGAAAAATAAGAAGAAAGGGGCGACTTTGGACACATTCTATGGAGCCAAAATACAAAATACAGAGGAGATAGAAGAAGATATACAAGAAAATTCTCCAAAATCTTCCAAAGGAAATGGAAACTCTCCACAAACCCATGAAGAATTTGAATCAGAAATGACCAAAAAGATGGAAGCCTTCTGGGAGGAAAAGTGGGAAATAATGCAAAAGAAATTCACGCATCTACAAAACCAGTTTGACCAAACTGTAAAAGAAAACCAGGCTTTAAAGCAAGAACCAATAAAGAGAGGATCTATTTTCAAGGGATAAGGGAGAACTAGAAGTAAAACTGCACACAGAGAAGTGTAGATCAATCACCACCATGTATAGTGCTAGGTTCTAAAACTAAGCAAAAATCAACTTTGAGACCCTCAGCCTTTGCCTGAGCCAACAGCAAAGTATCCCATGCCCAGCCCATGAAGTCACAAGCCCTGGCATGAGCCTGTAGTAAAGCTCCAAATTCTATAGTGCTTGACCTATTCAAGCCTGTGGTGAAGCTCTTAATCCCAGAGCAATAGCTCATAGAGCTCTGAGTCCTTTAAGCCAACAGCATTCCCTAGAGGAAACATAATCATTTGTTTTCAGAACTCCCAGCCCATAGGCCATCACACCACCTCATAATAACTGAAACTTCAGAAAAAGAGTTGAAGGTAGCAACAAGGAACAACTGAAGTTTAAGAGAGTGCATTATCTAACCAGAAAACAGAGCCTACCTTTTAAATATAAGTTTAAAAAAAGGTTGCAAAATGAGCAAAGATCAAAAGAAACAACTAACCATAGAGAATTTCTATAGTGACAAAGAAGAGCAAAGCACAGACTCAGTAGGGGACAGTGATCAAAGAAGCCACATACAAAACTTTAAAGAAAAATGGGAATTGGTCTCAGGTTTGGAAGGGCTCAAATAAAAAATAGAGAACTTTGATAAATTTGATTTTTAAAAGGAAATTAAAAAATCAATTTCCAGCATCAAAAATGTAAAGGGTGAATTCACCTCCAATGAAAATGAAAATTAATGCAATCATTAGGAGCTATTTTGCCCAATTATAAGACAATAAATCTGACAAGTTAGGTGAAATGAATAAATATCTGCAAAAATATAAATTCTCAAAAATCACTAAACTGTCCCATTTAATTCAAAAATACCACTAATACGTATATACTTTCAAAAAGATCAAAGAAAGAATAAAAGGATCTATGTGTAAAAGTTATTTAAAATAGTACTTTTTATAGTAGCAAAGAAAGGGTAACAAAGCATTGAACCATCAATTAAGGAATGGCAGAACAAATTATGGTATGTGAATATGATGGAATATTAAAGCAAAAAATAACAAATGGGGCAGATACAGAGAAATGTGGGAAAACTTGCATGAACTAATGAACTAATGCCAAGAGAAATAAGCATAACCGGATGGGTTATCAAACTGCCATTACATTGTAAAAGAAACAGTTTGAGAAACTTAAGATCTCTGATCAATGAAATCACCAAGCACACTGTAAGAACTTTATTTTGTGTGACTATACCTATGTTGAAAGGTTTGGGGAAACTTTCATCATGGGTGGGGTTCTGGGGGTCAAAGTATGAGGTGTCAACATGGAAGTTAGAGGTCCCCAGACTTGTAGCTTGGAGGGATTTAGTGATTCCCCAGTTTTATTTAGTGTGGAGGTGAAAGTCTCAAGTTGAAGCTTGTTCCTGTGAGAATCCACAATCCACTTCAGATGGGGGCTAAACCCAAACCAAAGTCAAGTCACTCTTCTAGTCTCCAGAAGCCTCTCCCAGTATATCAAACCCTCCTTCCAAGGATGGTCAAACTCAGGACTTTCAGCTTATGAGACTGACATGCTGCCTGTAGTGCTAGAGTCACTCAACTTCAGCTTGGGCTTAGCCCCTATCTGAAGTGGATTGTAGATTCTTACAGGAACAGGCTCAAATCTGAGATTTTGACCTCTGAGCTAAATAAAACTGGGGAATCACTAAATCCTTCCAAGCCTCAAGTCCAGGGACCTCTAGATTCCATGTTAACAGAGGTAACTGAAAATTATTCAAAAGAAAAAGTCAAGATAAAACATTTTAAAATGTACAGTGAAGCTTAGAGGGAGGATCAGAGAGGGAAAGAGATAAACAGGAAAATATTGGTACTAGCAAATTAAATGTAATTTATAACAAAAGGAATACACAGTATATGCAGATATTGTGATTTCTTGTACAATCCCCATTTGTAGCAACTTTGTGTCAACCTGGAACCTGGAGACCCCAAGTTTGTCCCTGTTCCACTGAGAATTCGCCATTAGGGAGGTTTCAGACTTGACATTTCAGAGAGAGCAATAGACCTTGAAGTATTTTATTATCCAAGTTGAAGTGGGGCTGGCCACCTAAACAAATGCTAAGTACCCTTTTAGTCTTGGAAGTTCCCCCCATTGTATCTGAGATCCTGCCCAAGAAGACTCACATCTGTGCAGAACCCACCCTTTAACATACTTTGAAGAGTAAATCACTCCCTCATGCCTTAGCTTTGGGCTATGGTTCCTTTCCCAAGCCTCATTGCATCCCCTCAGTATAGTTTGGACACTCCCATTTCCTTTTTTTTAAAATAATATTTTATTTGATCATTTCCAAGCATTATTCATTAAAGACAAAGATCATTTTCTTTTCCTCCCCCCCACCCCCCTTAGCCGACGCGTGATTCCACTGGGTGTCACATGTGTTCTTGATTCGAACCCATTTCTATGTTGTCAATATTTGCATTACAGTTTCGTTTAGTCTCCCCTCTGTCATGTCCCCTCAACTGCTGTAGTCAGGCAGTTGCTTTTCCTCGGTGTTTCCACTCCCATAGTTTATCCTTTGCTTATAAATAGTGTTTTTTGTCCTAGATCCCAGCAGATTGTTCCTGGACATTACACCACCACCAATGGAGAAGTCCATTACATTCAATTATACCACAGTGTATTAGTCTCTGTGTACAATGTTCTCCTGGTTCTGCTCCTCTCACTCTGCATCACTTTCTGGAGGTTGTTCCAGTCTCCATGGAATTCCTCCACTTTATTATTCCTTTTAGCACAATAGTATTCCATCACCAACATATACCACAATTTGTTCAGCCATTCCCCAATTGATGGGCATCCCCTCATTTTCCAAGTTTTGGCCACCACAAAGAGCGCAGCTATGAATATTTTTGTACAAGTCTTTTTGTCCATTATCTCTTTGGGGTACAAACCCAGCAGTGCTATGGTTGGATCAAAGGGTAGACATTCTTTTGTCGCCCTTTGGGCATAGTTCCAAATTGCCCTCCAGAATGGTTGGATCAGTTCACAACTCCACCAGCAATGAATTAATGTCCCTTCTTTGCCACATCCCCTCCAGCATTCATTACTTTCCTTTGCTGTCATGCAAGCCAGTCTGCTTGGTGTGAGGTGATACCTCAGAGTTGTTTTGATTTGCATCTCTCTGATTATAAGAGATTTAGAACACTTCTTCATGTGCTTATTAATAATTTTGATTTCTTTATCTGAGAACTGCCTATCCATGTCCCTTGCCCATTTATCAATTGGAGAATGGCTTGATTTTTTGTACAATTGATTTAGCTCTTTATAAATTTGAGTAATTGAACTTTTATCAGAGGTTTCTATGAAGATTGTTTCCCAATTTGTTGTTTCCCTTCTAATTTTAGTTACATTGGTTTTGTTTGTACAAAAGCTTTTTAGTTTGATGTAGTCAAAATTATTTATTTTACATTTTGAGATTCTTTCTATGTCTTGCTTGGTTTTAAAGCCTTTCCCCTCCCAAAGGTCTGACATGTATACTATTCTGTGTTTACCCAATTTACTTATGGTTTCCTTCTTTATGTTTAAGTCATTCACCCATTTTGAATTTATCTTCGTGTAGGGTGTGAGGTGTTGATCTATTCCTAATCTCTCCCATACTGTCTTCCAATTCTTCCAGCAGTTTTTATCGAATAGTGGATTTTTGTCCCAAAAGCTGGGATCTTTGGGTTTATCGTATACTGTCTTGCTGAGGTCTCTTTCCCCCAGTCTATTCCACTGATCTTCCTTTCTGTTTCTTAGCCAGTACCAAATTGTTTTGATGACTGCTGCTTTGTAATATAGTTTAAGGTCAGGGACTGCAAGGCCCCCATCATATGTGTTTTTTTTTCATTATTTCCCTGGATATCCTTGATCTTTTTTATTCCAAATGAATTTTGTTATGGTTTTTTCTAAATCAGTAAAGAAATATTTTGGGAGTTCAATGGGTATGGCACTAAATAGATAAATAAGTTTGGGTAGGATGGTCATTTTTATTATATTGGCTCGTCGTATCCATGAGCAGTTAATGTTTTTCCAATTGTTCAAGTCGAGTTTTATTTCTGTGGAGAGTGTTTTGTAGTTGTGTTCATATAGTTCCTGTTTGTGTCTCGGGAGATAGATTCCTAGGTATTTTATTTTTTCTAAGGTGATTTTGAATGGGGTTTCTCTTTCTAGTTTTTGCTGCTGAGCTGTGTTGGAGATATATAGAAAAGCTGATGACTTATGTGGGTTTATTTTGTATCCTGCAACTTTGCTAAAGTTGTTGATTATTTCAATTAGCTTTTTGGTTGAATCTCTAAGACTCTTTAAATAGACCATCATGTCATCTGCAAAGAGTGATAACTTGGTCTCCTCCTTGCCTATTTTGATGCCTTCAATTTCTTTTTCTTCTCTAATTGCTACTGCTAGTGTTTCTAGTACAATGTCAAATAGTAGAGGTGATAATGGGCATCCTTGTTTCACTCCTGATTTTATTGGGAATGCATCTAGTTTATCCCCATTGCAGATGATATTAGCTGATGGTTTTAGATATATACTGTTTATTATTTTTAGGAACGACCCTTCTATTCCTATGCTTTCTAGTGTTTTTAATAGGAATGGGTGTTGTATTTTATCAAAGGCTTTTTCTGCATCTATTGAGATAATCATGTGATTCTTGTTGTTTTGTTTGTTGATGTGGTCAATTATGTGGATGGTTTTCCTAATATTGAAGCAGCCCTGCATCCCTGGTATAAATCCTACTTGATCATGGTGGATGACCCTTCTGATCACTTACTGGAGTCTTTTTGCTAGTATCCTATTTAAGATTTTTGCATCTATATTCATTAGGGTGATTAGTCTATAGTTTTCTTTCTCTGTTTTTGACATGCCTGGTTTTGGAATCAGTACCATGTTTGTGTCATAAATGGAGTTTGGTAGAACTCCCTCTTTGCTTATTATGTCAAATAGTTTGGATAGTATTGGGATTAACTGTTCTCTGAATGTTTGATAGAATTCACTGGTAAATCCATAAGGCCCTGGGGATTTTTCCTTAGGAAGTTCTTTGATGGCTTGTTGGATTTAATTTTCTGATATGGGATTATTTAAGGATTCTATTTCCTCTTCTGTTAGTCTAGGCAGTTTGTATTTTTTTATATATTCATCCATATGACCTAAATTGGTGTATTTATTGCCATATAATTGGGCAAAGTAATTTCTAATGATTGCCTTAATTTCCTCTTCATTGGAGGTGCTGTCCCCCTTTTCATCTTTGATGCTGTTAATTTGCTTTTCATCCTTCCTTTTTTAAATTAGATTGATCATTACTTTGTCTATTTTGTTTGTTTTTTCAAAGTACCAGCTTCTTGTCTTATTTATTAAATCAATAGTTCTATCACTTTCGATTTTATTAATTTCTCCCGTAATTTTTAGGATTTCTAGTTTGGTTTGCTGCTTGGGGTTTTTAATTTGATTACTTTTGAGTTTTTTTATTTGCATTTCCCATTGATTGATCTCTGCTCTCCCTAGTTTGTTGATATATGCACTCAGGGATATGAATTTACCTCTGATTACCACTTTGGCTGCATCCCAAAAGGTTTGAAAGGATGTCTCGCCATTGTCATTTTCCTCGATAAAATTATTGTTTCTATGATTTCTTCTCTAACTAAAAGATTTTGGAGTATCATATTGTTTAATTTCCAATTAGTTTTTGATTTGGTTTTCCATGTACCTTTACTGATCATTATTTTTATTGCCTTGTGATCTGAGAAGGCTGCATTTATTATTTCTGCTTTTCTGCATTTGTGTGCTATGTTTCTGTGACCTAATGTATGGTCAATTTTTGTGAATGTGTCATGTGGTGCTGAGAAGAAGGTGTATTCCTTTTTATCCCTATTTATTTTTCTCCATATGTCTATTAATTCTAATTTTTCTAAGATTTCATTCACTTCTTTTACCTCTTTCTTATTTATTTTTCGGTTTGATTTATCTAAATTTGATAATGGTTGGTTTAAGTCTCCCACTAATATAGTTTTACTGTCTATTTCTTCCTTCAATTCTCCTAGTTTCTCCATTAGAAATTTGGGTGCTATATTATTTGGTGCATACATGTTGATTAGTGATATTTCCTCATTATCTAAAGTCCCTTTTAACAAAATATAATTACCTTCCCTATCCCTTTTGATCAGGTCTATTTTTGCTTTGGCTTTATCAGATATCATGATTGCTACTCCTGCCTTCTTTCTGTCAGTTGAGGCCCAGAAGGTCTTACTCCATCCTTTAATTCTGACCTTGTGGGTGTCAACCCACCTCATGTGTGTTTCTTGAAGACAATATATGGTAGGGTTTTAGATTCTAATCCATTCTGCTATTTGTCTACGTTTTATGGGTGACTTCATCCCATTCACATTCAAAGTTATGACTGTCATTTGTGAACTCCCTGGCATTTTGATATCCTTCCCTGGTTCTAACCTTTTCTTCTTCGGCTCTACCTTTTAGTCCAGTGATTTACTTTAAATTGGTCCCCCTTGTCCCCTCCCTTGATATGTTTCCCTTTTTAGTCCCTCCATTTTTGTTCCCTCCCCTTCCCACCTCTCTTTCCCTCCCCTTTTGTTTTCCCTCTCCCACTCCCCCCCTTGGTTTTCCCTTCTCCCTACCCTTGTTGGGTAAGAAAGAATTCAAGATCCCAATGGATCTGGATGTTTTTCCCTCTCAGAGTTGATTTCCCTGAGAGTAAGGTTTAAGTAAAAACTCTCTTCTTCTCCTTCTTATAGGACTTTCCTTCCCCTCCCCTTCCCATGTGAATCTTTGTGTGAGAACGATTATTCTATTTGGTCTTTCTTTTCCCCCTATTTACACATTACATTTTCCCCACATGTTAGTATACATAGATTGATAGAAATGTAGTCCTTATAGAAGAGAGTTTGAGTAAAAGAATAAGACAACATTTTTCTCCTTTTCCGTTTCCTTCATATTTACCTTTTCAGGTATTCCATGCTCTTTGATTTTCGATATCGAACTTTCCACAGAGCTCTGGTCTTTTCATTGCAAAAAGTTGGAAATCTATTTTGTTGAATGCCCATACTTTCCCTTGGAAGTATATAGTCAGTTTTGCTGGATTCTTGGTTGAAGACCCAGCTCTCTTGCCTTTCTGAAGATCATGTTCCATGCCTTAAGATCATTTAGAGTGGAACTTGCAAGGTCTTGTGTGACCCTGATTGGCATTCCTTTATATCCAAATTGTCTTTTTCTGGCTTCTTGTAGGATTTTTTTCTTTTTTTTGAGAGTTTTGGAATTTGGCAATTACATTCCTGGGAGTTGTATTTTGGGGGTTTAGGGTAGAGGATGTTCTGTGAGCTATGTCAGTGGCTGTATTGCCCCCTTGTTCTAGAATCTCTGGGCAATTTTCTTTGATTATATCTTGTATTATGATGTCGAGTTTGCTGTTTATTTCTGGCTTTTCTGGAAGTCCAATTATTCTTAAATTATCTCTTCTCCATCTATTTTCCTAATCTGTCCCTTTGTCAGTGAGATATTTTATGTTCTCTTCTAATTTCTTGCTCTTTTGGCTTTGCTTTATTAGTTCTTGCTTTAAAGCCTGGTTTTCTTTTACAGTTTGGTCAAACTGGTTTTGTAGATGCGTGAATTTCTTTTGCATTATTTCCCACTTTTCCTCCCAGAAGGCTTCCATCTTTTTGATAATTTCAGATTCAAATTCTTCATGGGTTTGTGGAGAGTTTCCTTTTCTTTTGGAAGGTTTCAGAGCATTTGCTTGTGTTTCCTCTTCTATCTCCTCTGTGTTTTGTATTTTTGCTCTATAAAATGTGTCCAAAGTCGCCCCCTTCTTGTTTTTTTTTTAATTTTGGGACTTTTGTGCTTCTGTGGAGTTTGCCATCTCTATCTGAGTGGGGGGATTAGCTTTTCTTATCTCTGTCTGGTGTTCAGAGGTTTTAGCCCTAGGCAGATTGTCCGTTCTATGCAGTTGTTGTTCTGTCTTCCTGGGAAGCCAGGAGTTGCTGGTGTGTCCCTGTTACTGCCCTCCTCTCCTCGGCACCCTCCTGATGCTTCTCCGTTGCCTTACTTCCACGATCTAAGCCTAGCTTGGCCCTTGTTCCTGTGCCTTAGCCGGTCAGCTGCAACAGTCTGCGCAGGGAGGGGCCACGACTTCCAGGAGCTCCGGCTCCTAATGAGATTAGCTTTTCCTGGGTTGAATTTAGTAGGTCTTGAGGCTGGGACTTTTTTCGTGAGACACCAATGGAAGGATCCAGCCAGGGGGTTATAAGCTCCCCCCTCTCTCTCTGTTTCCCTGTTGTCTGGGTACCCCCTCGACTGAGTTAGGTTTTTGTCTGAGGCCGTGGCTTCCCTGAGCTCAGGGGGAGGGCTCCTGATAAGAAGATTAGCTTTCACTGGGTTGAACTGAGATTCAGATGGAAGGTTCCAGCCAGGGGGTTACAAGCTCCCCCGTCTCTCTCTGTTTCCCTGCTGTCTGGGTGCCCCCACGACTGGGTCAGGTTGTTTTCAGGGTGTGGCCTTCAGAATAGCTGGCCCTGGGGTCCTTTTGCCAGCCCTGCAGGTTACTGTTGTTTCAGAAGACCCTGCTCTCTGAGGGGAGGGGCCGCGGCTTCCCGGAGCTCCAAGGGCTCCTCCCAGGGGGTTACGAGCTCCCCCTTCCCTCTCTGTTTCCCTGCTGTCTGGGTGCCCCCTCGACTGGGTTAGGTTGTTTTCAGGATGTGGCCTTCAGAATAGCAGGCCGTGGGGCTCTGAGGTTGCCTCTGCTGCCTCGGACTCGGACTCGGTACTCTGGGTTGGGGGAGATGGGTCCTAGGACCTTCCTTCTGCCTACCCCTTAGGTCCGAGTGGTCTCGTGTTCTGGCTTTTGGGGGGGGGCATACCTTTTGATCCAGATCCAGGTCCAGGAGGAGGACTCCCAGGGTCTATGCTATTGATCGTTTTGAATTTCGGTGCCCTAGGAGCATATAGTTTGTGTTTGGTAGGGAAGGGTTTCAGGAGATCTGAACTTTAGCTTTCTCTAAGCTGCCATCTTGACCGGAAGACTCTCCCATTTCCTTTTAGATAAGGAAATGTCAATCAACCACATTTCCCTGTCCTCAGTTCTCCAAAAGGTATATAAGCTCCCCATATTCTACTGTTCCTCAGAGCCATCATCTAGCGCTGTGATACTCCCAGGCACATGTCCCCCGGATCCCAGAGTCTAGGACCTGTAAAGTTCTTGGTGCTGGGCTCTGTATAGTGGAAAAATTTGGGCCTATCCCTTTCATTATTAAAGACTTGTTTTTCTGACTACTTAAGCAGTTCTCTGTTTGTGTCTATAGAACATTAAATGTAAAAGAATAATAGCAAGATAGCGACTTGACACAGGAACATTTCTATCTGAATTGCATTAGCAAATTAAGGAATAAATAAAAAGGCATTTGTTAAGTATTCATGATGAACCAAGTAGCATAAGTGATAGAGTTACAAATAGAAAAGCAAAAAGAGTCCCTTATCTTAAGAGACAATACACATAGAAAAGTGGAAGCCAGAATAGGATATTTGGTTTGGGAAATTACAGGAATATTGAATGGAAGCACAAGGTATCTCCAGGAGCAACAGCAGAGTTGATGTGATTTGGTTCATAAAAGGAAAGCTAGATGTGGTCTGGCATGGTTATTGGGGAGAATTTTGAGAAGTAAAGTGAAGCAGCACCAGGTGTAGTTGTTAACTAAGGCAACCACCAATTCATTTAATGGACTATAAGTTAGTAGTTTTAGGCATGAACTGAATAATTCTTCCATAACTTAGTTTTTGGACTGGATGGCATGTCAGCTAGAGAAAAGATGAGGTAAGGCTACATCCTGACTCTAGATGCCAACTAGGCAACCACCAATGAACACAATAAATTATATTGACATAGTACTTTAATTTTAGCAAAGCAATATTCATATACTATCTCAGGATGGACAGAGAGGAAATAAATAATAACCAGATACACTGACTACTATCCATTTCTACTGATTAATGTTGAAATGATTGTTAGTCAAGAAGGAATCTGGAATTTTTCTCTAAAGATGCTGAATTCTGAGTAGAAATTTGAACAACATAGGGACGCAGATGGTATTTTCATCTCTTCTTCCAGCTGAAGATTAAGACATTAGAAAAAGAAGGAGGACAAGAAAAGTGAACATCTGGCTAAATAGATAGTCAAAGCAAAGACTGTTGTTTCTTGGATAGTAGCCTGAAATTTTAGAATGACTAGTCCCTGGTGAGGGATGGAGTACATCTCACTAAGTCTAGGAAGAATGCATTTGGCAGAAGACTTGCTGACCTAATTGAGATGGTTTTAAATTAACATTTAAGAACAAAGGGAAAAAAAACTCAGAAAAATACTGTGAAGTTCAGATTGTGACAGAATCTGGCACATGAGAAAAGTGCCAGGCTGAAGAGTGTGTGAAATTGATCACCTTGATGGGGGAAGAGCCCCAGGAGTAGGGAATCTTGAGGAGGAGAAGACTGGCTGGTAGAGGAATTGCTCCCTCTCAGTCTTGAGAAGCCAAAGACAGAAGGTGGGAAAAAGACTTTCTCCTGAGGGTTACCTACTTTTCCTGCTGGTGACTGGAAATCTTTCCCCCCAGCACTTCACAATTAAAGGGACTTTGTGAAGATAAACCTGAGCAGACTTTACCTCAGCTCCTGTTGCCCAAGGGTGAGTCAACCTGACTTTCTCTTGGGGCTCAGGCTGCCAAAACCCGAGTTCCCCTCAAACTCAAGGAGGGAGGAAAAGTCCGATACAACTTAACCTCCCCTTTATAATACAAGATATAACACAAGACAATCATTATGACATAAAACAATAATTCCCCAAAATTCAAATGAGCAGAAAAGGAAGTGAACAAGGAGAAATAATTCTCAGTTAGAAGATAGATTTAGAGTAAATGGAAGATAGATTCAAATACACTAGCAGCCAGAAACACTGGGAAAGGCCTCCTGTAAAAGGTTGTATCTGAAAAATTTTTGAAAGAAACCAATGCTGTTAAGAAAGATGGTAAAGAAAAAGAGCATTCTAGGAATGTAGGTGAGACAGTGAAAGGGTATGGAAGAATAACAAAGCATGATGTATAAAGAAAAAACATTATGATTGAATCATAAACTTGGAGGAGAACGATAAGGAAAGAAGACTGAAAAGGTAGGAAGGGAACAGACTAAAATAAAGGACTTTATATTTAATCCTAGGAATAATAGGGTGCTCATTTGTTTATGGAGTGCAGCTAGAGTATCATAATCAGACTTGAAAGTTAGTAAAAATTATTTTGGCAACACTCTGGAAGGTGGATTGGAATAGGAAGAGATTGGAATGGCAAAGCGTTAAGAAAAGACTCAGCAAAGAAAACTAAGTATAATCCAGAAAAAAAATGAAAGAAGAAAGAAGAAAAAGTACCCAGGATGAAAAAGAAAACAACAATGTTAATAGAAGCAGTCAAAAAGAATAAGGACTGAGAAGATATTTATACTTAAATCACTGATAATTTGTGAAAAGCATATTCTGGTGAATGATGAGGCTGAAAACAAGATTTCAGAAAGTAGGAGGAAAGTGGAAGCATTGAGTATGGACATCTTTTTGAAAGAGTTTAGCAGAGAAGGAAACTAAAGAATAATAGGACAATAATTAGGAGGAGTGAGAGAAGAGAGTGAAGGTTTTTTTTATAAGCATGGGGAGACATGGATCTGTTTGTAAGAAGTAGTGATGGAAGCAAAAGATAGGAAGACACTGAAGATTAAAGAGAGAGTTAAGATGATCCTGGGACCAATCTGTTGGAGAAGATGGGAAGGGATAGGATTAAGATTGCATATAAAGGGACTGACCTTGACTAAAAGACATTACCTCTTCAACAGAAATTGAATTGAATTGAATTTGGAAATAATTGGGTATTATGTCAGAGAAATATAAACTTAAAAGAGAAAAGTAGGAACTCACAGTGAATGACTTCAAATGAGGATAGGATGAAGGTTTAGAAGACTTCTGAAGAAAAGATTCATCTACTTCAGCCTCCTTTCCTCTCTGATTGAAGGGCTGGAATGTAGAGTACAAATTCTTCCCAAAGCTTTCCTTTATGGAGAACAGAAATTAGACTTCAATATATTCCACTTTGTATTTGCATCTCTGCCTGATTTCAACTCCAGGGAACAAGATGCACCAGACACCTTCTAATGTTCCACCCCTCTTTCACTTTCCAACCTCCTTCTCTGTCTTATCTTCCTCTATTCCATTGCAAACTCCTTGAGGGTGGAGATTCTCTTTCCTTTTATTAATTTGTATTCCCAGAACTTAGTACAGTTTCAGGGACATAGTGGGCCCTTAATAAATTTCCTCATATTACTGTATTATATAGAAAAGCTTTCATGTTGAGTGGTAAGAGAATAAATCAGTCAAACATAAAAGGATAGTCTGCTGATGTGAAAGTCAAAGTGAGCTTAAATAACATAATTTTGTAATATAGCCAATCCATTCAATTATATGGCTTTCAGTAGCTCTAATCAGTAGCATTTGACTATCAAAGGAGGTGTGTGCCAAGTGTAATTTAAGATAGCAATGTGTCAGGACATATAAGACAAAAGTTAAATGAGCCTTGGTGAATAAAAGTGGCTGAGTCATCTTGGGATTCATTAGAAAAGGAAAAAAGAAAATTAAACACAGTTAGGTACTTGATCTCATATTCAGTTAAAATGTCAAAAAGCTCAGAAAAAAGAGGTATGATTCTAGAATTGAAAATCTAAAAGGGAATATAACTCATATGCAATAAAAGATTCTAAAAAATAAAATTCTATGTGATCACAAACAATATTGAAAACAAAGAAAAAAGACAGTTGTTTAGCTATACAGTGAGTTTACATGTAAGTTTATGAGTTCTTTCTCTGTACTGTGAATATTTATTTTTATCCCTTATCTGAAATCATAAGCATGACTCCTGCTCTTGAAGATTTGCCTGAGACACCTACAAACTATTCATCCAAATTTTCATCTTGATATATTTTTGAATATTTTGTTCTTGTTTGGAGCATAATATTGTGTTTTGCTGTTTTTTTCCTAATCCAAGTTGCTATTTTCTTTCATTTGAATCAGTGGTTTAATCTATTCATATTTAATGTGATGAATATTAGATTTATATTTCCTCTACTTAATTGTTTTTTATTAATTTTCTTTTAAGTCAGTATTTGATCCTTACTATTGGCTTTGCTTACATTATTCTAATACTCTACTGCCCATCTTCCCTCCTATTATCCTACCTTAAACTAAATTTCATGAGTTCATTTAAATGATCATTTCATTTTGATGTTTATTATTTATTTATATCATTTTGTTCTATCCTCTCCATTCCCAGATTAGAATCTACTTCAGAATCCTCTCTTTTATTGCTACATATATTAACTGTATTTAAGTAACAGAGACTCATGGAACATTTTTTTTTCCAAGAAAGGTAATGTGGATTAAAAGAAAGGATAAAGAGATGACCTCCTAACTTAAAAGGCCTTGTTTCAAACATTTCCATTGACATATGTTGGCTATGTTACCTTAAGCAAGGAACTTAACCTTGCAGTATTCTAGAGAGCTCTATAAAAATGAGATAATGATGTAAGAATAAGTTGCAATAATGTGTTGATTTGCATTGGGAGAAAAAGTTGATTCCCCTGGGACTTCTCTATTCAAATGAAATGGCAGCTATACATAGCCCCTACCCTCTTTATTTCCTTTCCAAGTTAATTTATCTGAAATATAATATCCTCTTCGTGAGAATTTGTACATCTGTCTTCTTTCATTATGATTTCTCTGTAACTCATATACATAGAGCATCTAAAAGTCAAAGGCTTTGCTGTCTGCTCTGTCATTTTTAAGTGAATTAATGTTTATTTTTCACTTGCCTACTTTGTTTGCTTCACTATTTAGTTTGAAGGGCCTTTTCTAAGTTTATATAGTGGGAGATACATTATTTCCCAAATTATAAGGCATAGTGGTACTCCATGATCTGCTAGCCCTTGCTTGGCTTTACTAAGGATAGTATATGCTATTTTTATACTTCATACCAAGTCCCTCTCTTCCATTTGGATGTAGAATGATCTTGTAGATTTATATACATACTCTCTCATAGGGTATTCAGAACTCCTGAGAAAAAACAGCTCTTGCCCAGAAGACAGGTCTACTGAGTTAACCAATCCCTCCCACCATATTATGCTTACTAGAGGATCCCTATTTTTCTGATGTCTAGGATGAAACTCATCTCTTACTCCTCCTTCAGATCCCATCCTTCTATTTCTTACCATATCCCCTATGTCTGCCCACACACACTCTTTCTAGTCTCAAGTAGGTCAAAGGATGATACTTCCTTTCTCCCTTTCCCAAGGCAGACTTGGAAGTGATACCCTAACTTCTCATCACCTGCAATCCTCCCCACCAAAACAACTGTTCTTTGGGAACTGATTCTTTATTCCCCTCCTATTCAAAAAAAGTTTATTTTTGTGACCGCATGGATTTTAGTCCATTAACTAATTTGATTTTTTCTCCTTCCTGCCTCCTATTTTCTTAAACCATTAGCTCTTTAGACCCCCTACCATGTTATCATCTCCCTTTGTTCATTTTTTGGCTCTCAATCAATATAAGAAAAAAAAACAAGATGCTGCTTCTAGATAAAAAGAAAGCTGATTTCTTTGTTTAAATTTCTTGTGTGTGTCTGTGTGCCTGTGTGTTTGACTGGACCTGTGATTTCATCAACACAAGAACTTCTATTCAGGACACTCTAGCAATGCAAACTGCAGCTATTTCACAATTTAAAATCTTTGAGGATTTATGTTGCCAAGTCAAATAACTTGGTCAGGTTCACAAAGCTATAGGTGTCAGAGGATGAATAGGGGACTCAAACTGAATTCCTCCTAACTCTAACAACTGTGCATTCACAATTCAAGCTACCTGCCCTGTAGAAACGGCATAGAATAAAACTAGCTTTGTACTCTCCTTACCATAGACTGATTCTGTTATTTGCCTTGACTCACTCAGTCTACAAACATTTAATTGTGCCCATCATTTACCTTTGCTAGGTTTTGTAGATACAAGTACAGTGGATAAAACCAAGTCTACTCAAATGGAGCTTACATTCTGATGGGAGATGTAATGACTAAATCTATAAGGATATAAAGATAAAGAGAATAAGTTAAAATAAATACAAAGTAGTTATAAATATAAGGTAGTTTAAGTGGGAAGGCAACTTTTCAGATAATGAGGCAAGATGATTGGTCTTCTGTTGCTAAGGGGAGAGAGTATGTGATAGTAATCTCCATCACCACCCTCTCTACCACAACACACACACACACACACACACACACACACACACACACACAGATATCTGAGTACACATATGCTTGCAAACCACATGATCCAACCAGAGCCATTATGGAGCTGGTTTTACAAGGTTTGGTTATCCTTAGAATGGAGTGAGGTTGGGGGTAAAAGAGTGAGAGGAAGTTGGAGCAGGAGTTTTTTAACTAAGCCCTATGCTGTTATTTCAAAAGGTTTTACACTTGTGGAGATGCTTCCCATTGTCTTTTCTTTTTGAAATTAAAGTGCATTGTTTTCCTTAGTGGTGAGCTAAGTGAATTTTGCTAAAACATGGCTTATTCAGACATCTTCTGTCATGTGATTCCATTAAGTCAGATTTTTAATGGGAAATGTGAAATAAGATAAAACCATTATAAAAAAAAAGATAAAACCAAGGACAAATAAAAAAGAGTAACAAGAACATGGGGGCAGGAGAGGGACACAGTGTCAAAAGAACTAGAGTCCAGAATGTTCTGAGGCTCATAAAGAAGTGTTGAAAACCACAAGGACACTTTACTAAAGTTTTGCTTGAAGCAATCCAAAGGATTGTTTCTGGAAAGCACTTTTTAAGTCATTAATTGCTTAATAGATGTGAACTATTACACATGAGACACTATGGCTGCAGCTTGCTTTAACAAGATGTTTATAGTCTTCACACTGAAATAATGTTGAAAGATAGACAAAGAGATAGAAAGAAACTACCTAGCCACTTTGGAGGAGCTCATTTCTCCAGGCCCAGATAAGTAGCATCCAAAGGTGCTGAAAAAAAAAAAAACCTTCATTTGTGACCTCAGTCACTGCTGGCAACATGTGAGAAATTATGTTGGATGGAAAAGGTAGGAGAACACTAACATCCTACTCAAGGTCCTGGAGAAGTGTCTTTAGTAGAGGGCTAGGAGCTTTGTCCTTTTCCTCTTTGAAAAGTATAGTAGTAACTCGATGGAGATGGAGAATTTGTGATTGTTGAACTTTGGACATCATAAAGGTGGAAGGAATTTTAAATATGTCCTCTTAATGAAAGAATTAATAGTTAAAATGATCTTAGCAATGTATAATATCTATCTAAAATTTTTAAAAGATGAAATTTAAAAGGGACAAATATAAAATCCCTCACTTAGGGGCAAAAATCTAATACAATAAATAGAGGAAGGCAAGCCTTATTTGGCAGCAATGAGGTATAGTGAAAAGAACATCGGACCTGCTTAATTAGTTATATAATCTTGGGCAAATTACTAGGTCTTTCTGGGTCTTTCTTTCTAAAAGATTCTATTGAGGTATGTGTGGACAAAATGATATCTAATTCCCCTTCCAGATGATAGAACATAGTGAATTCAATTAATATTTGGAACATTGGGGGCTTGGGTAATTATCTGAATTTTTAGATGGAGCACAAATTCAAAATATTGTTAGGACCAACCAGCATTGGTTAGATGTGATGGGAACATTCCATTGTTGGGATGGAATTTTGCTTGGTAAAAGTGACCAGGAGTGGAATGAGCTGCCTCCTCCGGACCTCTCCATCACATGAAGTAGATAAACAAAAGTTGTATCACCACCTGATATGAGCTTGTATAAAGGGAATCTATCATTGAGGAGAAGATTGGGCTTGACTTCTAAGGTCATCTAATTCGGTGACTTACTTTTGTCTTTCCCCAACGACAAATAAGTAGTACACACCCAGATGTAAAGAAAATGGAGACAATTATTAGCTAATCATTCAACATGCATTTTCACTCTTTGCAATGTCAAGAACTAGTTTCTACCCTCTTGGAGCATATATTATGAAGAAAGACTAGCTGACAAACCAAAAAGGACAAGTTTGCTCAAGACAAATCAAGCAGTTTTTCATCTCAGTGCAAATGATTTCAGCCCATTAATTGAAGCCTGCTGGAAATCATTTGTTGCCATAACTCATTTGAAGCCTCATTCCTAGTTACAATACATTTCTCAACTCTCCTGCTCTTTATGACTTTTTGTCAATAATGCTAATAAGGTAAGTAGGCTTCCATATGATTATATGAGTATAGAAAAGAGTTTCAATGCTAATAAAGATTTTGTTTTTGTTTTACAAACAATAAGAACCACATTTTTCCATTTATTTCATTTTGGTTTTGAAGTTTTATAATGCACTTGTAAAGATCAGGTCTCAGACACAGTGCTGACTTGAAATTATTCCGCTTTTGCTCTTTTTCTTAGAATTGTCTTTGCCATAATGCTTTCCAGACCAGGGCAGCTTTTCGGAAATAGTAGAGGAGGGAAGGCCTAATACTAATGCAGGTTTGCTAAAAAGCAGGGCCCACCCCCACCCTGGCTGTTGGCTTGGCAGCATTTGCCAGTCCAATGATGCAAGGTCACTCCTTATACTTTTTCAACAGGGGCCAAAACTTTGTCTTGTTTCTGAGACCCGGGTTGTTTGCCAATTGTTTCTAATATGGTTTAGTAGAGTTTATCCATGAAACAGAGACATGGCTCTATTTTGACATTTGGCAAAACCAAAATGCAGAGAACTCCAAAAGCCAAAGTTAAACAAGCAATTTGGTCTCCTAGCTGAAAGGTGCAAATAAAATGGAACTTGAGAATATATTTTGTTTGTCAGGGCAAAAAAAAAAAACACATGATTACATTGGCACTAACTCTAGTGGCAAGGATAACCAGTTACATCTCATTGCCTTAATCCCAGCCTTGCAAAGAATAGGAGACTGATAAATCTGACTAAAGACAAATGCAGCATCAAGGGAAAAGCATCCAGGTAACAGAGGTTTCTTTTTGCTTCCTTCAAAATCCATCTTGGAAAAATTGAAAACTAAAATTAAGATTAACATTACAAGTTTCAAACAAGTTTCTAGAATTTTCCATAGCAGGATTTCAAGGCTTCATTTACTGTGCTTTGTCTTTAGTTGTCTTAACTTTGGGATTCCATCAGTTAAAATAGCCCATTGAGTTTCTAAAGATAAATTGAAAAAAATAAAATAATTGTTTTATCTAAGACCAAAATCACTCCTCTTAATAGGAGAGTTTTGAAAACAGAAAAAAAATATTTTGTGTCTGTACAATGTAGAGTAAAAAGGAGAGTTTGGAATTAGCTGGTGACATTGGTTGATGTAGGTAAGCAAAGTATAAACTCAAGCCAAAAAAGTCCACTTTGGAGTCCAAATCATCTGTTTCCACTACCCAAACAACCTAGAAATGTATTTAAGCCTTCATTTCACTTTGCCAAGACAAGTGTAACTTATATGCAAGAGATGTGTACCATGTATTTTCCCCCAGTGATAGACATCCACAATTTGGTACCCTCTGACATTGAACATACCATTTATATAAATGTTCCTTTCTATAAAATAAGTCATATAATACTTTTCACACACATTGAAGAAGAATATCTTCATTTATATTCTTAAAGGCTTGAGTAGTCACCATCATGTGGTGGTACTAAAAGGAATGGCACAGAGAATAAGGTTAAACAAAACTCCCTAAAGCCAGTTCTGGTTTGAGAAGCCACATTTCCTCCCTTATTCCTCCTCCAAAACCATGTGTTAAAATAGATAACTTAACCTTTTTTTAAAAACTTTATATACCTAATTTGTTT
The DNA here is from genome assembly GCF_027887165.1 of Monodelphis domestica. Classification (NCBI taxonomy): domain Eukaryota; kingdom Metazoa; phylum Chordata; class Mammalia; order Didelphimorphia; family Didelphidae; genus Monodelphis; species Monodelphis domestica. The sequence continues at coordinate 326,062,326 of NC_077229.1, read as the reverse complement.
GATCTTCACAATATCACTATAAAGGAAGTTCTATAGCTATTTTTCTCTCAGTTTTACAGAATGAGTAAATTGAGGCTCAGAGAGGTTAAATCATTTATTCCTACACAATTAATTTCAGAATCACAAGCTCTCATAGCTGAACATCTAGCATACTTTCTACTATATCAGATTACCTTTCAACTATACTAAATAGTCAGATAAACAAAGGCATAGAATGACAGACAGATAGATATATAGATGATAGATAGCTAGAAAGATAGATAGATAGATAGATAGATAGATAGATAGATAAAAAGATAGATATATAGATGATAGGTAGATAGAAGGATAGATAGATAGATGGATAGATAGATAGATAGATAGATAGATAGATAGATAGATAGATAGATAGATAGATAGACAGATACCTTGCATTATCTTTGACTTTTCCTCTAGCCCAAAAATGGTAGAATCTAGATGACAGAACCATAGGTTTAGAACTAGAAGGAAACTCCAAGGTTAGCAAGTACAAAGTCTTTCAATTTATGAATGAGGAAAGTGAGACATATAAAGGTTAAGTGACTTACACAAGGTCACACATATCTAGGAACAGAGGTAGGCATAATTAAATGTTAAACCAAGATATATTGATACTATCCTAGACTGGTAATTTGTAAAATGATCTAATAATGTTTCTTGATCTTTGGTTATTTATTAATCAGAAGACTGCTAACTCAAATTATATTTTTAACTTACCTTTATAATTTAACACATATAGGCATTATGGGGGAAAATTCATCTCATTTGCAAAAAAGATCAACATTAATGTTTGGGAAGGCTGGGCTGACAAAATTGAGGACAGATGGGGATATAAATCAATTGGAGTTAAAGTGAATTCTAATGAGTTTCTCAGTCCAATATCTCAGGTACGTATAATGGAAAATTATTCCATAATTTGAATAAAATAAAATAATTGGGGGGTAAGTCTCATAGTCCCTCCACCCTCCAGCAGTTTATTTAGAAGGCTAAAATTGAAAGAAAACAACTCTTACCTCTCAGCTCTATTCCTCACTTCTGGACTTTGAAACCATACTTTTGCTATTTCTGTCTCATTCTAGGACTTCCTTAAGTGCCTGAGACATTCTTGCTATTTAATCACACAGAATGCAAGGTATCTTCATCTCTTCTTCCAATTTTGGCTTCCTTTTATGTGTTGTTTTCCTTTCTTCGAATGTAAGCTTCATCAGGGCAGGGATTGTCTTTCTTTTTGCTTGTATTTTACTGCCTAAGGCTTAGCACAGTGCCAAGTACATAGTAAGTGCTTAATACATGTTTCCTTCCTTCCCTCCTCTTTTCCTTCTTTCTTGAAAGACCTCAAAACTCTAATCAATGCAATGACTCATCTTTTCTTAAGATGACTGACAGTAAAATATTGTCTTGCTCTCAGTGGAGACTTGGTAGACAGTAGATGTAGAATGAGGCATGTACTTTCTCAGACATGGTCAATATATCAGGTTACATTGCTTAACTATTCTTTTTTGCCATGGGGAAGAGTTCTGTTGGTGGGGAGAGAAATGATGACAGTATAGGTAATTGTTGAAATTATTTTTTACATCAATTAAACATAAAAACCAAGGAACTATAGTTGAGGGGGCAGGTAGATGGCTCAGTGGATTAAGAGCCAGGCCTAAAGATGGGAGGTCCTAGATTCAAAACTGATCTCAGACATTCTTAGCAGTATGCCTCTGGGCAAGTCACTTAACCCCAATTTACCTATCCCTTGTCACTCTTCTGCCTTGGAACCTATACAAAATATTGATTCTAAGATGGAAGGTAAGGTCTTAAAAAGAGAGGGAGAGACTTATAATTGAACCTTTTAGTCTATTCTTTACTCTTAAAAACAGACTATTTTTAAGACTTTTATTTTTAAGATTTTTTTAAAATATTAATTTGTTTCATCAACTAGTTATTTGGTCAATATCTTTGCCAAGAGCCAACTCAGCAGTAACAAAAGGCAGCAAGGAAAATGACACAAACTCATTTGGGGGTCAGGAGGACCCCTGAAGCTGATAGCTGTCAGAGGCCAGGTTTCTTTGGAATAGCTACTATTTTATAGCGAGAGCCAAACAAGGTTGAGATTTTGCACAGGTGTCTACATGTACAATAAAAGTAAATGATTGGTAAAGTGATATAATGCAATCTTGTTTACGTCATCCAGTCTACACAACAGTTTCTACAGGATAATAAATCAACAACATCCTAATTTAGATTTCTAAACAAATGTATACATCAGTGTTTTCCTAGGGTGAAAGGGAGAGAGGGGGCTTGAGGCTGTAGGCCTCAGGACAAAAAGGTGAGATAAGGGGCAAACTTCTGCTGCATTATGGCCTTCAGATTTGCTAAAGGTGCCTTCATGTCCCCAGAGCTTTGCTTGCTAGGGTTTGGGGCTTTATTTCCCACATATCTTAAATAATACAAAGAGTAATGGGAGAGATAGTCTTGATGAACAGAAAACTAGCCTCCTGCTTGAGGTCAAGAAGACCTATATCCCTACCTCTAAAATATATTGTCCTTGTGACTCCGGATCTTGAGGCAATTCTCCAAATCTCTTAATTACAGGACAGCTACCTGCCTGCTTTGGGCTCAGGAGTTTCAACATGAAAAGTTCCCTTTATCACATATCCAGTCCAGACCATATTATAATAAAAACAAGAGTGATCAGTCTTATTAACATTAATATTCTCTGAAAAGAATTGGGTGCACAATGATTATTTAGGAAATTAATAAATAAAAGCTTAATGACCAAACCTCCATTTTAAATGCTCTTTACACAGTACCCCTGCAGTTAGGAAGGTAAAGGACAGAAGAAAGCCTCATATTTTGCAGCTAGTGGTTTCTTTGAAAAATAGTCCACCCCTCACCCCCAAAGTAGAAAACTAAGTAAGATACAGGTTACGCTGAAAATCAACTGAAGGAGGCCAAAAATGACCTATTTTCTCCACAATACAATCCAGGAAGAAATCATTTCCAAAGGATTTGTTTACAAAGACAGTATCCTCATTTTGCTTGTAGTTTCCTAATGTTATCTTCCACTGAGTACCCAGAGTCTTCATTCTTCCAGCTCCTTGTGTGCCCCTCTTCCTGCAATATTTTTTATTTTGTGAATATTCTCTATTTACTTAGTAGTGATCATACTCCTTCCCAGCAGAATGTAAACTCCTTGAGGACAAGGAGTTTGTTTTTATCCTTGTATGCCCAACATCTAGGTAATGCCTGGGTCACAATAAGGGATTAATCAATTGTGGATGAATGATCTAGGAAAGAGGAAACCTGAATATCATATTCCAATCTAAGAAGCTAAAGGAGTTTACATGGTTATGGGCACTTGCTATCCAGTCACTTCTCTTTTCTCAGCTATTTCCATCTTATTACATAACGGTCAATTAGTAAGAGCTAACATGTTCACTGAAGAAGGAATGAACAAAAGAAGAAACGTTTTCTGTCAGCAGGTAGAAATGTTTGTCCCCTTCATTTAAAGCTGTTGACATGCACAAGTAAGTCCTGGTTCTCTTTTTTGAATGAGTATGGGGGGGGTATAATGCCAAGATCACTGGATGTGCAATAAGACCTTGGATTGTGAAAAAAAATAGTATAGGATGTAGAATCATAAGACCTAAGTTTGAAGATGCAAAATCCTACCTGTGTGACTTTGGGCAAGCTATTTAAGCCTTAGTTTCTTCAACTGTAAATTGAAGTCCCTTTTTGGCTCTAAAAATGACATCCTAAATTTCTGCTCTGTTACTACTTACTTACCCATGTAGCACACAGAGTGCCTGGCACTTAGTTGGTGCTATAATTGCTGCATATTCCCTTCTTCTTCCTTCCTCATTGATTCATGACACAGTCCCCAACTTTTTCAAACTTCAAATGAACTCAAGAACAACATCCTTCACAAAATATTTCATACCTCTTTCAGCTACTAGTGTCTTATCTCCATCATCAAATATTCTGTATTTATTTTGTCTATGTAAAAGGAGATGAAAGAGTCCAGTTCACAGAGAACAAAGCAGGGACTCTCTGCCTGATGATAGCCAATCGTAGGGGCTCTGTTGATACCACTACTGTTAGGGTGTGATAGTATCTAATGGAAGGGACCTGCACCTAATTCAGATCATGGGCAGGTGTGATCTCACTGCTTCCTATCCTCTGAGTAATAAAGAAAACCCTTTTCATTATCTGCTGAGCCAAACTGCATACAAAAGGCTTCAATGAATGAGTCTCCTTGTTGTCGAAGACATGGCACATGTGCCCCAGTATGCCAGAGGGGGCAGCTTCACTCCCCCAATCTGCTCCACATTTTTTGCATGCTTCACCACTCTGTCTAGCAACCCAATGTGAGCACTTCTTCCCTCTGCTGTCTTAGGCAATGCAGAGGACTCACAGATGGTTTACAGGTGCAGTTTGGGCACATGATCTCTAAAAGGCTCACCAACATTGATAGACCTATCTTTCCTAGAGGTTGTCAAGAAAGAAAAGCAATGAGATTTCTAGGTAGAGAGACAAAGACCACAGGTCTATTTTTCTCCCCATTTGTGAGGACTGAAATATTGAAAAATGCATTTCTTGAGAATAAATGCTTTCTCACTTTGGGGGTGGGGGACAGTAGAATGCCAGGGAATACTATTTGTTGAATAGTGCTTGAATGAATCAATTTGTTGTTGTTCTTCGGTCATTTTTCAGTTGTTTAGGATTCTTTGTGACCCCTTTTGGGGTTTTCATGGCAAAGATACTGAAGCAGTTTGCCATTATCCTCTCCAACCATTTTTACCAGATGAGGAAACTAAGGCAAATAAAGTTAAGTAACTTGCCCTGAGTCACATAACTAGCAAGTGTCTGAGGCTGGATTTGAACTCACATCATCCTGACTTTAGGCCCAGCACACTTTCCACTGTGCCATCTAGATGCCCAATGAATCAATAAAGAAAGAAAATAACTTACTAGCTTATGGTTAGATTTATTCTTCTTAATCATTATTAAAAAGTGCCTCATTTTCCTCATATTTAAATGAAGTTAATGATATCCAAATTTCCTTCTAACTCTAAATCCTCATTGCCAAAATTGTTACAAAAGGGAATTTATCTTTGACTGTTTTAAGAACTCTTAAAAAATTTCTTGACATGAAATGAAATAACCAAAAACACGCTCAAGTCAAAAAAAAACAAAACAACCCATACTAGGAATTTAAATTAGTATCTTATAGTAATGATTAAGAATGTTTCAACCAGGGATATCTGGGTGGCCCAGTGGATTGAGAGCCAGGCCCAGAGAGAGGAGGTCCTGGGTTCAAATCTGACCTCAAGATACTTCCTAGCTGTGTGACCCTGGGCAAACCACTTGACCCCCATTGCTTCACTCTTACCACTCTTCTGCCTTGGAACCAGTAACTTGTATTGATTCTAAGATGGAACGTAAGGGTTTAAAAAAATGTTTCAACCTTTTGCAAAATGAGATTTCATCTAGAATTGTTTTTGGTGATATTCCATTTCCTCATCCAAAAAAAATTACATTTGCCCATATATATATGTATGCATATAAGTAAAGGTGAATTGAAATTAAATTTTCCTTGAGCAATTTTAAATGGCAAGAAATCTTATACGATCATTAATTTAGAATTGGAAGGGATTTTGAAAGCCAACTAGAAAGACCCCTTCATGTAACAGATAAGGAAACTGGGACCTAGAAAAGTTAAGTGATTTGTCCAAGGTCACAGAAGTAGTCAATGGAAAAGGAAAAACTTACCCTCCAGTCCTGTAACTCCCAAAACAGTGTTCTTCCCACTGTATCATACTGCATCTCAAGAAGTCTGCCTCCCAGGCTCAATATTTACCCCTACTAAATCTACACACATACTCATCCATGAAAAAGAAAATCTGTGTTGTTACTTAATTATGATCCTTAAAATACACATACCTTCACAGGCATGGACACACACACACACACACACACACACACACACACACACACACACACAAATATATAAACACACACCCTACTTTCCCCTTTCCAAAAACCTTTCACAATATTCTTCTTAAAGTCTAAACAACTAGTACACCAGTTGTCATCAATCCCAACAAAACCTTTCTTATTTGCTCTTGTGTTTTTATATTGACTACTGGTATCAAATCTAGGTTATCTTGACATTCAACTATTTTTCAATATCTTCATCATGTCTTTGGGTCATTCAACATTATTTTTTTTTAGATAGGACAATGCAAATGTTCTTCAAGATTTCCAAGTCTCAACATCCATGTAATTCAATACCTTGTGTACTCTTCCCCTGGAACAAAAAGAGTCAGAAAGCAACATACTTGATTGAGTGGGAAAATCAAGCCAGCCATTATTCCTGTAACTAATTTAAGGGACTTTAGCTGGAGATATACTAGCTTGCAAATGAAGTTAGCCAGGAATTTGAGGGATTGTGAGGTGTTTATGGAGTTTGAAGTGGCATGAGCTGATTGGGAATTCCCATGCCTTTTTCCAGTAATGACACAATAAGTGCTATTGCAGAACCAAAACATTGGCTCCTTGGGCAGAAATCTGCCATTCTCGGGCCTAATGTGTCCATCAACAGTCTGGATCTTTGACAAGCCCTAGGCAGGTAGCTTTAGTCTAAATGAGATTGAGTTTTCTTTTTTTTTAATTAATTTTTATTCCTTACCCCATTCTAGTACCTCGAAAATTCACATCCAAAAGAAACATCTTAATTTGAAGCAACCTAACATCACTGTTCTTAGTATCTATTACATTTGGACAACAGCTTTTTGTTTAATGTTTCCTTTTATCGAAATATTTCAGACTCAACTGAGCAAATGAATTTGCTCAGTAGCATACTTGCTAAATACGTGTATGCTACTTTGAGTGAATAACATTAGTATATCGTATATTAAAACCACAGTGCAAATATACATGTTAGTACATGCATCAGAATCATTATTGTCCCAAAGTAGAGCTAAGGTTTATTAAGGAGTCTTAGCTATCATCTATCCTTTAATGAAACCACAATTTTAAAAGAGGGTTTCTACAACATTTTTCCCCCACAGAATTCATTACCATTCTCTTCCAGATGACAGGCTCTGGAAATTGTCATTTGAATGTGTCCTCCATCAACTGAAACAAAACTCTTTATAACTCCTGCATTATTCTCCAGGGTGTAGTCTCCTCTACAGGTTCCTTGGCATGGGCTGGATAGAGATACTCCCACAAAGTCAAAACTTGCTGCCTGTTGTGGGGTACAGAGGTGAACCCCTGGGGTTCAGGAAGGATAACTTTTGAAAGAAAGCAAGACTCCAAAACTTAGCTTAAAAATGTTAAGAGAAATGTAATAATTTGGAAAGTAATGTTGAATCTGACCAGGAGGGCAGCATAGGTGGAAGCCTGCCTCCTAGGTGGAACAGCATGGGTAGAAAAGCTATCCCTCCAGATGCCATTGATTCTGGGGGGTTTTTATACTCTTTAAAATGGTGAGGACATGACTCTGGAGCAAGGGGTTAGTGGGGGGAGGTTTGTCTGAAGGCATGGGGGTGGTTCTAGTGAATTGGAGGACAGATGGGTGAGGTGGGTCTCTTTTTTCATCTTTATTCAATGAGACAATCAAAGAAGGGTAATCCTCAAGGTCAGATGTTCTGGGTTGGGAGTCACAAGGATGTAAGGGAGCAAAGGAATTTCCCTGAAAAATAGTTTGCCTGAGTTTCTGGGGGTAAAATTCCCATGCCACTGCCCAGTTTCAGGATGACATTCCTACACTCAGGCTTTCAAATCCTTGGGGAATATGACAAAGGGCAGACTACTGAATCACTATAGAATCTTAGCATCCCTACAGACTTAAAGACCTCAAGTCATGGCTGAACAAGAATTTTCCCTTCAACATACCCATCAAGTAATCATTTAGCCTTTTCCTGAAGATCTCAAGACAGAAAGTCCACTTCCTCCTATATTAGTGGGGAAATTGAAGAAGGAACCAACGTTCCAGCTATTGGGGAAATAAATATAAATATCTTCCTCCCCTTCCCCCAAGTTGAACTGTTAACAAATGGAGTCAATTCTGACTGGACTAAAAGGGTAAGTAAATTTCCCCTTAGCTCACCTTTCTTTAAGTGATGTTCTTTGAAGTTCCCCTCCTAACACATTGAGTCTGACTGAAGTCTCTATTAAAATAAAGATGTCTATTTATTTAGGTATAAAGGGTTGGAGAGTAATAAGGACAGAGGGAAAAGGAAATCCCTAGCTATTTCCTATACAGATCTGGGGGGGTTGAACCAGGGTCTTCTTCAGGATAAACTCTGAGGTTCCCCTAAGGGAAAAAAGGCTTTATCCTGAAAGTGTCGCCAGTTGAAAGGTAAGATTTCTGTGGCTCAGGCAAAAGGATGGAAAAATGTTTTATCTTCACAGCAGAGTAGTTCCTCTCCCCTCAGCTCATGGAGCAAAAGAACCTTTACAACTTTCCAACTGCTCTTTTGAGCTTGGTTGAAAAGTTCCATAGCATCCCCCTATTTCAGCTGGGGTTCCATTTCCTCTTCTCCTGAGTCAGTCCTTCAAATTCAATTTTTTTCCATTGTTTCTGGCCTTTCCCTCTTATACAAATCCCCCTTTTCTGTTTTTGTACAAAGTCAACCAGACTTCTGTACTAGAGTTTAGTACTTACCTTATCGATTAACCATATATTCTAACTATCTATCTTATGAAATATGCTATCCTAAATATTCCACCCCCCAAAAAAATAACAAATCCTAATCTATGCTCAATATTCTAATCTCTCTAATGTCTATGCTAAGATTAGGGTTAAAGGAAAGTGGGAGGGTAGGGAAATTCATTCAACTACAGAAGTATTTTGAGCATAGCAACAGATTCACAATTGTAACACTTTTCTGTAACAAATTAAATCTTCCTATCACAATGAACAATAACAATTGTACTATCAACTCTTATGAACTCTATTAACTCCTAAATTAACTATATTTCTTTTAAAATTATATCATAAAATATAGTATTCTCCTGTCCCTAATCTATCTCTAGTTCCAAACTTCCCTAAACTAATCTTTCCCTGTGTGTTAATAATTAATATATATTAGTATTCTTAAGCTATGTTAATAAGTTAATTCATTAATATGATACAAATGTACATTGTTTTCCTATACAAATTTTACATATGTGCAACTATGATACATTTTACATGAGTCTTGACCATAAGTCTTTCAAACAAGAATTGTTGTATCTTCTTGCCTGCATGAGTCCTGCAGAAGCTCAAATAGGTTTATCTTATGTACGATGCAACCAAAAAATATCAGTGTGAATAAATGTTTGTATATTAATTATGTATTGTTGCCTATGTACTTAGTCTATCAGTGACTCCTCTTCATGTTATGATTTAATGTATATGTGAATGCATTGCCCTATATGTGAAATTAACATGTATGATGAATAATCTTTCGTGACCCATTATCATCAGTCTTTGATTTTAAAGTTCTTTTGGTGTCCTTGGTGTTGATTGAATCCAACTATGCAGGTCCTGTGGCTTCCTCTGTGCAGCATTCATATGTGCCTATCATCTCACCTTGATTGAAGTCCTGTGTTCTCTGATGATTTTAAAATACAGGACCATGCATGCGTGTAAGATTATTGTGTGTATGTGTGTAAGACTGATTTTCTTCTTGTGTGCATGTACAAGAAAGTAAGCAAGAAATCTTCATGCATGCATGTAGGTCTTCTATTAACCAATCTTCATGTATGGGTGTATGCAATGAAGTTTCTACAATTTGTTGTAGATATATCATATATGGTTTTAATATATGATTTGGATTTTGAGATTTTGATTTTGGATATGATTTGAATTTTGTAATTTGGATATCTAGAAATCTGGAGTGGAAACTTTCTTCTATTCTTGATTTAAACTTGATTGTTGATCTAAACAGAGATTCTTTATGATGTTATGTGTTAGCAGAGATTTTTGTTCTATATGAGCAGAGATTTGTTTTCTTCTGTTAGCAGAAATTTATTCTTATATTAGCAGAGATTTGTTTGTTATCTGGAGCTATATTCTTGACACATAGATTCATCCTATATTTTTGTGCAGTGCCTTTATTCTATTATTTCTTCTTCACTCATTCTCATTATTCTCATTTATAGGAACAATTTCATTTGTTGCTAGGGAATTTGACATTAGTTCAGATTCTAATATTTCTTTTGCATTTTCTTCAGGATATTTCTCTAGATCTTCTATATTGCTATCGATATTATGGGTCTAATGTTGTTTTACGTGTGAGGCATGATACCACTGATCTTTTCCTGAAACTTTGATGGATGTAGGAGTAGTTAAAATCACCTCCAAAGGGCCATTCCATCTTGGTTCAATAGATGTTTCTCTAACAAAATTCTTCACGTATACTTTATCTCCAGGCTTGATATTGTGTAGTGAGGAGTCCAGAGGTGTTCTTTGGACTAACAATCCTAACTTTCTTAATTCTTCCAACCTATTTTGTATTTCTACTAGATAGGTGTGAAGTTGGCATTCTCCTTTTATCATGGATATGTAAAATGGTTTTGCTGTTCTACCATGCCACAATGGTTGTCCATATAGAATTTCAAATGGGGAGATGTGCAAGTCTCCTCTAGGCCTAGTTCTAAGATGAAATAAAGCTAAAGGAAAAACCTCTGTCCACTTTAGCTGAGTTTATGCAGTTTTCCAATAGTTGTTTTCAATTCTTATTTCATATGTTCTACTTGCCCTGAACTCTGAGATCTATATACATCATGTAGACTACTTTTTATTCCCAGGTTCTCATATACTTCTTGCAAAATCTGTGAAGTGAAATGCCACCCCCTACAACATTAGGAACTCCATATCTAGGAACTATTTCCTTCAGTAGTGTTTTTACTACTGCAGCTGTTTTGTTGCTTTTAGCCACATATGCCTCTACTCATCTAATTAGAGGATCCACTATTACCAATGCAAATTTAAATCCCTTGTCACTTGGCATGTTAATGTAGCCTTTCCTTCTTATATACTCCCAAGGTAGCCCATTCTACTCAGAAGGGTAGTAAAGTCCCCATCTGAAGAGGAATGTTAAAACTGAGATTCCCCTCAGGGTGGATTCTCACAGGAACAGACTCAAACCTAAGGCTTTCACCTTCACTAAGCTAAGTAAACTGGGGATCACTAAATGTTTCTAGCTACAAGTTTGGGGGCTTCTAGATCCCATGTTGACAGATGTCATGATCTCTAGTTATTCATAGAGTCAGTCAATTGACAAAGTTATTACTTCATTCCATGCCCTAATGTAGATGCTCTCTACCCTATTAAAGTCCTCACTACAATACTCAAATGTATCTGTTACTTCAAATAAGTTAGTATTTCTTTCAGTGATGAGAATGACAAGTCATCTTTGCCTATATATCCAGTGAAATTATTACAAGTATCCTCCAATAAATTAACCACAGGGAGTACACTGAACATGTTGGAGGTCTTCAATTTCTTCTAATATCAGGAGGGCATCAATGGGACACTCTCACTGGTTACCAGTTACTCATTCTCACTATCCCAACTCTCATTATTTCTCATCTTTCTGTTGTCCTGGATCTCATCATTGTCTCTTGAAGTTCATCTCTTTGGAAAATCACAACTCTGAAATATATACTTCTTCAGCATTCCCTGACCTTTCCTTCCATTCCTTTGATTGGAGAAGATGAAGGATAGATATTCAAAGCTCTAGGGGCAGCTAGGTGTCTCAGGTTTGAGAGCCAGCTCCAAAGATGTGATGGGCTCAAATGTGACCTCAGCTACTTCCTAGCTGTGTCATCATTTAACCTGCATTGCCTATCTCTTATCACTCTTCTGTCTTTAAACTAAAACACAGTAAGGAGAAACAAACAAACAAACAAACACAAAGAAAGAAAAGGAACAAAGGAACAAAAAACAAAGAAACCTAGAAAGAAAGGAACAAAGAATTCTTCCAGGAGAAGCCTAGGGCATAATTTCTTAACCCTGCTACAGGACTTCATCATTCCCTCAAGTTATTAAACACACTCTCTTTTACCTCCCCCATGCCTTTTTTGCATCTGTTAATATAGGCATATTCCCTGATTAGATTGTGAACTTCTTGAAAATGGTAACTATCATTACCTTTTGGTTGTATCCTAGAATTTAGCATGTTTCCTGGAATATAGTAGGCTATTAATAAATCTTTGTTGTCGTTCAGTAGTTTCAACTGTGTCCTACCATTCAAAACCCCTTTGGAGGGCTTTCTTGGCAAAGATACCACAGTGGTTTGCCATTTCCTTCTCCAGATCATTTTATAGTTGAGGAAACTGAGGGAAACAGGATTAAGTGACTTTCCCAGGGTCACTCAGCTAGTAAGGCCATATTTGAACTCATGAAAATTAGTCTTCCTAACTCCAAGTCCAGTATTCTATATATTGCACCACCTAGTTGCCCCTACATATTTTCTTACCATTATTCAGTTTCCTGGTGACCTCATTTAATCTTCTTGTTCTTCAGAGTGCCTCATTGGCTAGATATTGCTACCAAATCACACAACATTCTCTTCATTATCTTCTCTGTGCTATTGATTTTTAATCCTTGAAGGAGTATTATCTTACTACCAAATGGCAATAGAAGTAAAATTTTGCTATTAAAAAGAACTTTGCTTTAAAGCTATCTGGGCTCATTAAAGAAGCTTTACAATGTTCCAAAAGCAACCCCCCCCCCCATGTGTTCAACTCTGGATCAAATTTGTTCATCTATCTATCCCAGATATATCAAATGATGGAAAAACTCTTTGGTCACCCACATAAATGTTAAAATGTGAGAAATAAACATTCTTCATTTTTTTTTGTTTTTTCTTGGGTAGATGTCATGCTAGAATCCTCTAATTACAGGAGAACCATTCATTATCAATAATTTACATCATTTGTAGAGCTCGTAGAGGACTTCACCACCCACAAACCCTTCTCAACTTAGACTTGAAAACCCTTCTCAAATTGAACTCCATAACTTGATCTTCATCACAGTGTTGAATGCCTTTACTAAACAAATATTTCCTTATTTTATTGACCTAAAGTTTCTCATCATTGGGTCAAAGAATTAGATTATTTATTTGGACATATCTTTCAAGGAATCTTTAATACCTTTAAAAGGCTTATCCTCCATTGTGATCTGTGCCAGAGAAAAGAAATATTTTCCTAGGAGTTCTCCACAAAATGTAATCATATATCCTTTATTTACTTACAATTTCAATGAAGAAAAATTAGTATCGGGAAGATGACAAAAGATAGGTTGGAAATATATTGATTAGGAGAATAAATCAAGATAAGGAAAGGTTTATGAACCACTAAAAAGTAGATCTATCACCAATACTTTTTTGAAGAGTCAAAGTCATACACAGAAAAAGAAGCCATTTCCTAACATCATGGAATCAACTAGTGTTGCTTAGAGTCATTTCTGAATGAGCTGCATGTGTACAGTTATACTATGGGCCCATATAGATTAGTTTTCAGCCTGAGTTGGGTTACATGATTACTAAGATCTCTCATCTAACTATGAAGTTTTTTGTTTCAATGCTTTTCTTGCAGGGGAAATTACACTCTATTTTTTCCCCAGCAAATCAATTCCTTTTACCGCCATTCTTAAAAGGTCCTGAAAATGGGTTCAAAGATATTTTAAGGAGCTCTTACTGAGTATGGTAACATTCATATAATTTCAGATAGCTTGCAATGGGGAAAAAAGAGTTCACAGTTGAAATCAAGTTTTTCCCTGTTATTTCTAAGCTTCAAAGTCATGATTGCTTACAAGTTCTTCCCAGGCCAATCATGGCAGCATAACTCCTTTGATTCCCCGGCTAATGGAGAGGCTGAGGCCAATGGATCACTAGTGCTTAGGAACTCTGAACTCCCAACTAAGTGTCTACATTAAGTCAGGAAATATGATGATTCTCTTCAGCCATAAGGAGGCCATCAAGTTGGTTAAGGAGGTAGCAAACCTGCTCAGTTTATAAGTGGAGAAGAGAAAAGCTTCCATGCCCATTTATAGTAGGAATAGGCCTGTAAATAGCCACTGAAACCAGTGTCAAAGAGAGAACGAAAAAGAGAAAAACAGAGAGACAGAGGAGAGAGGAGACAGATCTGGTAGTTCTTCCAGAAATGTCACAGTGCTAATTGATGACACTACATATTGATTAATATTTTTTAGCCATTGCTTTCATGGAAACAGAATGAATTCTTGATTTTTATTTTCTTGTTGATTTGAAATGAGATTTCTCTTTAATACCATAACTACAAGAGAAATCAAATGTTAAATATTTCAAGCATCTTGCTTCATCAGAGAATATTGCTCACTCCACCCCCACTCTCATTCCCATCTAGGATAAGGGAATGGGAGGGAGTTTTCCTGGGTTTTGGCATTTATTAAATAGTATGTTGTGGTACAGTTGCAAGTGGATCATTTCTCAACACTCCTCAAAAGCTTTTGGCTTCTTTTCAGGTACTTCCAAGATCTGTTAAAGCACCCAAAACACCATATGTTCCACAGAAACTATTCTGAAGGCCAAACATGTGCTTTTCCCTGCATCAATAATTATAGGTGTTCATAGAGCAAAAACTGGCTGTAATAGAACACCCTGAGGGATAAGTCCCATTGTCTTTTGTCCTGAGTGGAAAAGGCCCAATGGGAATGCACCTCTAGGGTGTTCCTTGATTTCATGATTATCAATCTCTATGCATATTTATTTATGCATATATTAATACAACAGAGACAATGAGGGCTAGGGACTGGGGGGTATTTGAGAGGAAGCAAAATAGCTTTGTAGATGAAAAGAGATTAGAAATTTAGTCCAAGGTTACTCAAACATTTTCTATGAATGAATTTTATATTCCAATTATTTATAAAGACACAATTAATTAATTTATGCTTAAGAATAATCTGATTGTGTAATCATGGAATTGTGACTCCCCCCCCAAAAAAAATTAAACTTAAATGTCTAATTACTCAGCCTGTAATAACTTAGTGCCTACTCTATACATAGCACTGTACTAAATACAAAGATACTAAATTCTGCTCAACAAATAATGGGGATGGGAGCTGCTAGGTAGCACAGTGGATAGAGAGCCAGGCCCAAAGACAGGAAATTCTGGGTTCAAATTTGACCTCAGATACTTCTTAGCTGTGTGACCCTGGACAAGTAATTTAGCACTCATTGCCTAACCATTACCACTCTGATATCTTGGAACCAATACACAATATTGATTCTAAGACAGAAGGTTAAGAGTTTTAAAAAGAATAATAATAATGGGCAGTAGCAGGACTAGAATGAAATTGCTAAAACTTAGATCTTCCAATGTGTGTATATATATATATACAACAACAATAATAATCCCAATCTTGTGGCAAAATAAGAGTGCTAGAATTAGAAAATATGAGCCTCTTATTAGCTATGTAATTAGCTGGGTAAGTCACTTAAGCAATCTGAACCTAAATTTCCTAATCTGTCAAATGATGGAATCAGATTGGATGACTTCTGAGGTCCCTTCCAGTTCTAAATCTATGAAACATCTTCTTATAAGATAATATAACAGGTGTTATGATACAAATAGGGCTAAAATATAGGTTATGACATCAAGGGGTATAAGAAAATACTCTTATGCAGATATTAACCATGAGTAAAAGGAGGAAAAGGCATGGACGTGCACCTCAAGATTTGGGGTACTTGAGGTTACAGAGAACCTTCTCCCTATTAATTATAGATGAATTTAATAACAAGTTCAAACTGGGAAGGTACTAAAGTAGAGGGAATAGGGATTGCCCTATACTTTGCCACAGATTGGGTTTGAGTCTCTCTCAGTTTTTGAGCTGAGGTCAGGCCTTACAGGCTTGTGGAAGGTTTCTTTTATTCCTGTCTATGCTATATGTGTGCTAGCTTTCTTAAGTTCAAAGTCTTTAGCAGGAGACAGCAAGAGGAAAAAAAGATTCTGACCTTCAGAACTAGTTGGGTCCATATCTTCAGGCTATAATGCCCCAAAGACTGGCCTTACAGTTTTAACTACTCTTCTTAAATCCTTTTGTTCATTGACATGATCACAGGAATCCAAGTAGAGAACACAGTTGGGAAAAATTCAGGAATAGAGGTACTTCTCTCCATAGACAGGAAGAAAATGCTCCTTTAAGTCCAAGGGCCTGGAAAGAAAGTCACCACTCAATAGCAACTGTTACTCTCCCAGTCTCCCCTACCCCTACAAACTGTCATCGCTGTCCATCAATCTTCACTCTAGCATTCCAACTGTTGTCTGCTCCACCTCAGTGGCAGAAATGCCAAAGCTTGTTTCAGTTTTCCTTTCCACAGGGGTTTATAATCTAAAAATTATAAGATTTATTCAGTCCAGGAGGTATACTTCTTATCATTCTTATTATTTACTATTTATTGAAGACTCATATTCTCCTAAAATCTACAAAGTGCTGTTTGAGTTTATGTTAGTATGTTATAATGTTAGTATTTCTGTGAACTTAACTGTTGTCCAGTCAATCCTGCACTTTGGTTATTAAAATAATTACTAGCACAATGCCAGGCATATAATGTACTTCAAAATATTGACTGATTGAATGAATAAATGGTAAAATAAAAAAAGAAAGAAAGAAAGATAACACAGATAACAATCTATTTCTTGGAGCTGTTTTAATTTGATATACAATCAACCTAAATCAAATGAAGTCAGGGGGACAATTGTTACAAAGAAAATAATCATTGAATTGGAAGTACTCTGGTACATGAATTTGAATCCTAGCTCTGCCCCCTCAGCTAAGTCCTTTAACCTCTCTGAGGCCCTCAGTTTCTTCATCTGTCAAATGCTTGTGTTAGACAAGATGACTTACAATCTTTGTATCCTTAAGTCAAGGCAGTTACAGAGCAATTCAATCGATTATTCATAAATCTATCTAAAAAGCTAATTTTCTACCATGTACACACAAGGCCTTTTCTAAGTCTAAAGTTGAGAGGAAAGAAAAGAGAAATAAAGGAATTTAAATTTATTATTGGTGCTCATTATTTAAACAGTGGCCTGATGTTGCTTGTTAAACAGAGAGAAATGCTTTTAGGCTTCCATTTGCTGTTATTCAAATATCTGCTATAAACATCCTACCAAATGGGCCAGTTCCATGGGCACCCAGCCACATGACCAAATTATGGATGCTTGTAACAGATATAAAGAGTTCAGAGAATTGGCTTCAGGAAATAGTCTGTCACAAACCAATTTTCCTTCAGCTGAGAGCTTTGATAATTCTGTGTTGGGGTCCATCTAAATGAATGAGCCTGGGCAGATGGAATCATTAAAGCATTCCCTCTTCCTGGATTCTTTAATTAGCAAAGCCAAAAGGATCAGTTTATTGCTGAGCTCAAGCAATTCTCTGGACTATGGAAAATTTCCCACCAAATCACTGTCCTTTTGCCTACAGTCTAGGTTATATTTCCAACCTCTCCTTCGGTTTTATTGAAAGGACCTTTCTGTAAATGAAAACTTTTTTTTTCCTTAATGTCTCTTTTGAGCATTTCATCACATTAATCTGCTTTCTTTCCCACTTTAGTTTTGGCTTCATTGATATTTATTCCTTATGCTCATTCTTTGGAAAGCTGGTTTCTGAATAATCCTTATTTTCCTGATTAATTCATCACAATTTAGAAGCCAGTCACAGTACACCATTTGGTTAAGGATTTGGGGATTAGCAAGACTCTTCCCCCCCCCAAACTCATATTTCTCATTGTTCTTATGTAATATTTATTGGGAAAGGAAATAGGATTGGAAAAATGGGGATAATGGGAGGTTGGAGGGGTGTGGAGGAGTTTAGGGGAGAGAGAGTATATTGCTTGGTATCAATCTTGTTTCCTTTCCACACATGACTTTCTCTGCTGATTCCCAATGGGAAAAACATTAACCAACTGAACTTGTATCTTTTCACCTCCTTGGACAAGAGTCTTACACTCCTAGCTCTCCGTCTTCTTCCCATCCTGGGTGCAAACCCAATGTATATAACATTCAGTATTATTTAGAATACCAAATGTTCATTTCTTTTTTTTAAACCCTTACCTTCTGTCTTAGAATCAATACTATGTATTCAGTCCTTGGCAGAAGAGTGGTAAGAGCTATGTAATGGTGATTAAGGTCACTTGCCTAAGGTCACACAACTATGAAGTGTCTGCTGGTCTCAGTCCACTGAGAAACCCAGCTGCCCCCGTTAATTTCTAATAAAGCAAAAAAGACAAAATCATTTTCATTGATGATCTCCCATAGAAGTACATACAAAGACTATTAGAAAATGTAAATAATTGAAAGTAGTAGACCACCCCCTCATCCTTCATAACTATTACATTATCTGATTGAATGAATGGAAGTGTGAGCTCTCCCTCCTAGCATTTTAGTGTCCTACCCAAAAAAAAAAAAAAGGAGCAAACGTGCAACTTTTATGTAGACCAAGATTTGTAATATGAAGACAAGAAAGTCCAAAAACTGAGCCCAAACAATACTAGGGCACTGCAAAGCCAGGAAGGGATTGTGTGGTTGTACATGTATGGATATGCATGCTTTTCATTTACAATCAAACAAAAGTTATTTAATGTTTTAATAAAATATGACTCACAAATATTCCTATCTCTTGTACTTTATCAATATTTCCATTGTAGCCTGTGCTTTCCTCAGGGTTTGACTCAGCTTAAAACTTCCTTGAGGGGGCAGCTGGGTAGCTCAGTGGATTGAGAGCCAGGCCTAGAGATGGGAGGTCCTAGGTTCATATCTGGCCTCAGACACTTCCCAGCTTTGTGACCCTGGGCAAGTCACTTGACCCCCATTGCCTAGCCCTTACCACTCTTCTACCTTGGAGCCAATACATAGTATTGACTCTAAGACAGAAGGTACAGGTTTAAAAAAAAAAAGAAGTGGGAAGTGGAATGTTAAGTCTGGGAAATGCAGAGAATAAGAGAAGGGGATTCACAAAATAAGTCTCAAGGAGGAAACTGGACACGAATTCTGGAGAACCACAAGTTCAAGGAGTATATATGCTTTCTAAGAAGCAACTGGGGATGCACCAAAAGTTTTTGGACAGGAGAATGAAACTGTCAGACCTGTACATTAAGAACTACTATGTCATTAGAAATGACAAACAAGATAGTCACAAAAAATTTGGAACTCTGAAAAGACATATCCACTGCCATCAAAGGAAGTGGCAGTCTGAATTCAGACTGAAGCATACCATTCTTTACTTTATTTCCTTCATGAATTTTTCTCTAGTATAAGCAATATGTATCTCTTTTCATATCATAAAATATGTAAATATATTGTATATTAACACACGTACAACATATATTACCTGCTATCTCAGGGAGAAGGGATAGGGAGAGAGAACATGCAAAATATGAGAACTGGTTTTTTTTTTAAATAGGATGTTTAAAAATTCAAATTAGTGAATACAATAAAAACTAATATCATGATCATTTTTTTTTATTTCCTTTGCTTAAAATCTGGCACAAAAATAATTTGACATCTAATATCAGGCATAAACCATGAAGGAAATAGTTGTATGTGTGTTTTTGTATGCTTTCTTAAAAATTCATTTAAGAATTCTTAAAGACATCCTTTAAATTCTCTTCTTTCTAAAAAAAGTTTTTTCTGCTGTTTCAATATTAAATATAAGTTGTTTTCCAGATAAATTTAAAATTGGATTTCTAATTTGCATTTGTTAGATGAAAGCTTTGGTTTCTCAGCTCTCTTTCCTCTAACTCCTAATACATATGGCTATAAAACAGAGATTCTGCCTCTTAGTAGCAGAAGGCCTCAATGTTCACATTTAATATGGATTTTCAAATATGTAGACTTCAAATATTTTCTATGTATCTTCATCCAGGAGATGCATGGTGGGGAGATGGCAGATTTTCATACCTTTCTCCCACGAACAACCAAAAATAACTCTACAGAATCAAAGCTTTAAAAAAGAAAAAAAAAAACAGGCAAGAGGCCAGAGTGAAGCTGAACATCTATAGAGCAAAGTTTCTGATCATCTCAGGCCTGTAAGGCAGGAATAGAGCTTTCAGAGTTGAATCAACAAGGTAGAGTCGGGGGTTGAAGGCAGGATTAGCAACCCCACTTCATTGGCCTGCATCCCAAGGGTACCACCAGAATCAGTAGGCTGAAGGCTCTGGGAGCAGCTGTGTCTGCTGCAGCCTCCCCTTCTGACAGCTGGCCCACAGCTGGGGATTGAAGGAATGGTCTCTGAGGAGTCTATGACTATTGGACTCTGAGAGCTGCTAGCCATCAAGGAATTTTGGAGGCCCAAGAAGCACATACTAGACACTGAAACTGGCCTGTGGCAGTAGAAGTGGAGTAAGGAAGGACCAGACAGGAGCTCCATCAGCTGTGGTCACTCATAGGATAGTGGAATCCCTGGATATTACCACAAGGCTCCATGGAGTGGCTGCTGGCAGCAACTGTGGCAGAACTGCCCACTGGCTCTGATCAGAACACATGAGTTCAATCACAGACTGGGACTTGAGTGAGAGAACAGGACTCTGTTCTATAAAAACCAAAAAAATTAAATAAGACACAGGTAGAAACAAAGAGAAAAAAAATCCTGAAACCGGAGTTAACATGTCAGTACAAAAAGAACACTGAGAATCCAGTAAAAAAAAAAGTCAATAATTAAATCTATTGTCTTGGCTGCCAATTTTCAAAAAAAAATAAATAAAAATGAGTAACCAAAGGAGAAAGAAACCACCTATTGATAACTACTATGGGGACAATGAAGATCATGGCTCAAACTCGGAGGACAAGGCAGTAAAAACACCTAATTCAAAAATAGCAAAGAAATACAATAAGTGGCCACACGTTCAAAAGGAGCTTTTGGAAGAGCTTTAAAAAAAATGACCTCAAAAACCAAATGAGGGAAATGAAGGAAAAATTAGAAAGAAAAAAAATACAAAAAAATCAAGAAAATTATGTAAGAAAGATAATCCAAATTGGAAAAAAAATCTAGAAACTCACAGAAGAATATAATGTATTAAGAACAAGAATTAGACAGGAAGAAGCTAATGGTTTCCTAAGACAGCAAGAAATAATAAACCAAAATTAAAAGAATGAAAAAATAGAAGAGAATATGAAACACCTTTTCACAAAACAATGTATCTGGAAAATAGATTAAGGAGAGACAATATAAGAATAGTTGGATTGCCAGAAAGTTATGACCAAAAAAAAGTTTAGAATCTGGAGAGGCAGCATAATAAAGTGAATAAAAAAAATTGAACTTGAAGTCAAGTCCCACATTCAAATCTTTTCTCTGATGCTTACAAACCTTGAGATGACATTGAAGTAACTACTTCTCTGAGCCTCGTTTCTTTCATCTTTTAAATGGGGATGATAATAATATCTTTAGTAATGGGGTAGTCATATAAAAATGTACAAATGTCAATTGCTATTGCTATTGTTATATGCATTCACACAACAGGTAACAGATATGTTTTAGCCACAGACCCTTGTAAAGTGGTATGAATTGCATGGGGTGTATTGCAAATAAAATCATAGATGTTTCTGGATATCAAAGGAACAGTTGTCTACAGCCTAGGCTATAAAATAGCATCAACATTTGACATATAATTTTAATCTTCATGTAAAAAAAAGTTTCTCTTTAAAATGTCAGTACAAGATGTATGTTAACTTAACAGTTCTTCAGAGAAGGAGTACGGTGTGTTATAAGTTACACTGGTCTGAGTATCAAGAAACTTGACTTCTCGTCCAGTCACTTAACCTTTCTCTTGGCCTCAGTTTCCTCATGTGTAAAAAATTAGGAGATGGGATCATTTGACCTCAAAGAGCCTTTTGAGCTCTAACACTATGATTCTATTAAACTAAAGCCTAAAAGTCTAGGCCAACTATTGCACCATATGCTGTAGTTACATCAGACTTTATTAGCTCAAAAGGCAGGATCTGTGCAATGTCAGGAATAGGAAAATATCCCAAAGGTTTCGAGCCTGGGATAAGATTATACTAACATCCAGATGGTTCTTTGCTTTGATGCTATCAGCCCTTCAGTACCATCCAAAACAAACCAAAATCTAATCCCTCACATCTAGCTCTGTCACCCAGTCCTGGCCTGCTCCCTAAAAGGCAGGAGTTGAGCCACAAAAACTGTGTAGGAAGTTTAGGTAAAGGCCAGTGAATTTCAGAAGTCACAAAGTGTGGAATTACAGAGTTTGGAAAGGTTTTTGCAGGTCACTTAGCCCTTACCTGAATCATGAACTCTTCTGGTTACTTCTTGTCAAGATGATATCTGATCTCAGCTTCAGTGACATGGAACTCACCACAGTTAAAAAATATCATTTTAAAAACAGCTTTAATTCAGAGGAAGCTTTTTTCTTATGTTGACCTGAACTATGTCTCTTTTCCCCATTTATGTGGGGCCCAAAGAGAGTAACTATAATGTTCTTTCTGCTATTTACTACTCATGTGACCTTGAACAAGTCATTTAATTTCTTTTGGAATCAGTTTCCTAATCTATAAAATGAAAGAGATGAACTAGATGGCCTCTAAGTTCCCCTATTCTCCAATTATGACAATCAAACAAATATTTGAAAATACTTCTCACTTCCACCCCTCAGTCTAATATTCTGTGTGATAAATATCCCTAGTTGTCCCCACATCAAATGACCTGATTTTAAACATTCTTTTTGTTACATGATGAGAATAAATTAAATCCCCTGCCCCTCCAAAAATGAAACAAAACATTTAGTTTTCTAAGATTTGTTTTTCGTGAATATAAAACTATACAGGGACACAAACTTTAGTTAGCAATCAGATTTTACATCATGAGTTTCTCTAATGGTAATGGAATTTGTGTTAATATGCTTAGTGAGGATAAAAATGAGTAAGGACTAGAGAGTTGAGATACTTTCCACAACACAGGAGAGCAGTTCTTTTTTGGCTTAAGAGGCATTGGACAAAGGTTCAGGAAATGAAGTCTATTCCTTCTCCTCCCACTAACATTGTTTAACTAGAATTCAGAATAATTCAGCTTTTCCACCTGCAAATTAAAAAACATTCTTTGCTTTTGGTTCCCCTGACAAAGTATCTGGGGAGGAAGAATTGGCTCCTACTTTAATGGAAATAAAGTATATGGGGCTCCAGGACCAATTCCCTGAACAAAAAAAAGCTGATTCAACTTCCTGGGAATTCTCCAATGGGAAAGTTTCAAAAAAACAAAAGGTAAATGTGTTGTCTACTACAATTTTCTCTATAGAATGGACTGAATAAAGATAGTCCATTATTTCAATTTCCCAAAAAATTTTCTAACCTGTCCTTCCCTCCTAACATTCCCATACATTTATCCAACTTTCGCCGTCTTATTGTTCAGTTATCTTTCAGTCGTGTCCAACTCTTCATGGCCCCAGTTGGAATTCTTGGCAAAATACTGGAATGGTTTGCCATTTCCTTCTCCAGATTGTTTTTCAAATGAGGAAACCCAGGTAAGCAGAATTAAGTGATGTCCCAGGATCACACATCTAGTAAGTGTCTGGGGTTGGATTTGAACTCAGTTCTCTTTTTAGAGTTTATTTGTTTCCTAGAACCTTGACATCCAGAGGATTCTCTGATAATAACAATAATAGCTCACACTCATATGTTATTTTAAGGTTTCTAAAGAACTTTATGAATATTACCTCATGTAATCCTTAAAAGAACCCTGAAAGGTAGGTGCTATTATTATCTCCATTTTATAGCTGAGGAAAATGAGGCAGATAGAATTAGGTGACATACTCCAAACCACATAGTAGCTGAGGGCTGCATTTGAATTCAGATCTTCCTGGCTCCAGGTCAGTGCTCTTGCCACTGTGCTACTTAGCTGTCTCAAAAATGAAACTATTTGTGCACAACAATTTGTGTCTGACACACACAGACTGAAATCTTTAGTTTTTTCTTTTTTTCTTTTCAGATCTGGAAACTGTTGTCTTCACTCACACCTTTGGGAGATCTAATTTATTTGTTCAAGTATTTTTATGTGAAAAATCCTTTGAATTTCCAATGAACTTTAAAATGATCAAAAATTTTTCCTGGCCTGTATCTCATTTGCATATTTCAACCAGCTTGTGGCAGAGGCACAAGAAGCATTGGAGTATGAGAAAACTGAGACTTGATGAGGTTTGCTCCAGGTTGTTTCTTCTTCCATATGCTTTCATTTATATGAATATTCGCCTACATGGTAACACATACATGATATAGATGAAGACCTTTCAACATATCTCCTAAAAGCGATATTCTTCAAGAGTTACTATTTCTTTAAAAAATAACCATTTCCTCCGGGCCAACCTTTCTGAACTTCAAGTCACCCAGTTATGAAATGATGGAGTCTGGACCATCCTTACATTACTTTAATTTTTGAAGACCTACCAGAAATTGCAGCTGGTCCAGAGTAAATCTCCTTTATTATTGAGGCTCAAGAAATAGTATCTGTTGGTATAAGAACATCTACTTCTCAAACTGCGAAGTCATTAAAGAACACTGCTTATTAGGCCAAAATACCATACCAGAGGAAATTAAACTATGAAATATTCAGATCCCTTGACTCCTGACTTCTAGGGTCCCCCTAATCAGAGATGTGCTGATAAATTTTTAACAATTGACAATTGAACCTCCATAATATACATATTATGGAGGGCCAGTATTTGTGTGTGTGTGTGTGTGTATGAATAAATATATGTATGACATACTTTTAAATTGGCAACATTTTTCTACCACTTTTACATCCAGACAAAAAACAAAAAACACCAATTAAACAAGCCCTAATTTGTAGTATTTGTTGATTTCTAAGGTAAAAGGCTTACTTAAAATTTAACAATCAGCTTTTTGAGCCCATTCAAACTGGCTCCAGCACAGCACTCTCTATCTTTGACATAGATACTCCCTAGAGAAATGGTAATGGTTCAGGAGATTCCTCTAGGAAACAACTGTTGCTGAGCTTGAGACACAAAGTCATTACCAAACAGGCAGGCAGGTTATAGAACTTCACAGTGAATGAATATCAGCACCACCCAGTGGTTAAGTATTCATCTTAAATTCTCTTACACCATGATCTTTCAGAGTTATCCTTGATGCTGGAGGAGTGGAATTGTACTCAAATTATTCAAATGTAAGGCTTTCCATTCATCCCAAATGAAGCACTTAATTGATTCAGCTCAATGTTCCAACCTGTCAAGATCTTTTTTGCATCATGACTATCATCAACTACATTAGCTATTTTTTTAATAAAAATATTCAACAGCAAAGGACTGAACAAAGATCCCTGGAGTACTCCATTGGAGACCGCCAGCCATGAACCTTTAGCAACTACTTTTTGAGTCCATTCTCAATGGTTCTGAATATTTCTAATTATATTATTGTCAAGTCTAAACCTCTACTTGAACAATATGAGATATTTTACCAAAAGTTTTGTTAAAAGGTATGTCACTTACTTCCGGTCAAGATGGCGGCTTAGAGAAAGCTAAAGTTCAGATCTCCGGAAAACCCTTCCCGACCGATCTCAAACTATAAGCTCCTAAGGCGCTGAAATTAAAAACGATCAACAGCACAGACCCTGGGAACCCTCCTGGACCTGGACCCGGATCAAAAGGTACGGTCCCACTCAAAAGCCAGAACCCGAGATCACTCAGACCTAAGGGGTAGGAACGCAGAGTCCAAGGCTCCAGGAAGCCGCAGCCTGGCCCGGCTCAGAGAGCAGGGTCCTCGGAACAACAACCCTCAGGGCCTTCTATCCAAGTCCCAGTGAAAGTCACTGCCCTCGGAGCTCCCCTGGCAGAGAGCAGGGTCGAAACAACAGCAACCCTCAGGGCGGGCAAGACAGCCTCACGGGCTGGATCCTGCTATCCAAGTCTCAGTGAAAGTCCTTGCCCTCGGAGCTCTGGGAAGCCTCAGCCCATCCTCCCGCAGGCCAACGAAACAGCCCCACAGCCAGCTATTCTGAAGGCAACTTCTGGAAAGCAACCCGACCCAGAGAGCCGGGGGAGAGTGTGGCCTCTTGGTCCGACCCTTCCACTCCAGTTCCAGTGAGGCATATTCAGTTTAATCCAGGGAAAGCTCATAGAACCGACAATCTGCCCAGGACTAAAGCCTCTGAACACCAGACAGAGATAAGAAAAGCTAATCCTCCACATTCAGAGATGGCAAACTCCACAGAAGCACAGAAGCCCCAAAATACCAAGAAAAATAAGAAGAAAGGGGCGACTTTGGACATATTCTATGGAGCCAAAATACAAAATACAGAGCAGATAGAAGATGATATACAAGAAAATACTCCAAAACCTTCCAAAGGAAATGGAAACTCTCCACAAACCTATGAAGAATTTGAATCAGAAATGACCAAAAAGATGGAAGCCTTCTGGGAGGAAAAGTTGGAAATAATGCAAAAGAAATTCACGCATCTACAAAACCGGTATGATGAAACTGAAAAGGAAAACCAGGCTTTAAAGGCCAGAATCAGGCAGCTGGAAGACAACGATCGTGTAAAAGAGCAAGAATTAATAAAGCAAAGCCAAAACACCAAGAAATTAGAAGAGAACATAAAATATCTCACCGACAAGATGACAGATCTGGAAAATAGAGGGAGAAGAGATAATTTAAGAATAATTGGACTCCCAGAAAAGCCAGAAATAAACACCAAACTGGACATGGTGATACAAGATATAATCAAAGAAAATTGCCCAGAGATTCTAGAACAAGGGGGCAATACAGCCACTGACAGAGCTCACAGAACACCTTCTACACTAAACCCCCAAAAGACAACTCCCAGGAATGTAATTGCCAAATTCCAAAGCTATCAAACAAAAGAAAAAATCCTACAGGAAGCCAGAAAAAGACAATTTATATATAAAGGAATGCCAATCAGGGTCACACAAGACCTTGCAAGTTCTACTCTGAATGATCGTAAGGCATGGAACATGATCTTCAGAAAGGCAAGAGAGCTAGGTCTCCAACCAAGAATCAACTACCCAGCAAAACTGACTATATACTTCCAAGGGAAAGTATGGGCATTCAACAAAATAGAAGACTTCCAACTTTTTGCAAAGAAAAGACCAGAGCTCTGTGGAAACTTTGATACCGAAAATCAAAGAGCAAGGAATACCTGAAAAGGTAAATATTAAGGAAAGGGGAAAAATGTTAACTTCTTCTTTTACTCAAACTCTCTTCTATAAGGACTACATTTATATCAATCTATGTATACTAATATGTGGGGAAAATGTAATGTATAAATAGGGGGTAAAGAAAAATCAAATAGAATAATGTTTCTCACACAAAGATTCACATGGGAAGGGGAGGGGAAGAAAACTCCTATAAGAAGGAGAGGAAGAGAGGGTTTTTTTTTTTTTTTTACTTAAACCTCAATCTCAGGGAAATCAACTCTGAGAGGGAAAAACATCCAGATCCATTGGGATCATGAACTCTATCTTACCTAACAAGGGTAGGGAGAAGGGAAAACCAAAGGGGGGAGGGGGAGAGGGAGAACAAAAAGGGAGGGAAAGAGAGGGGGCAGGGGGAGGGAAGAAAAAGTGAGGGACTAAAAAGGGAAACATCAAGGGAGGGGACAAGGGGGACTGATTCAAAGTAAATCACTGGACTAAAAGGTAGAGCCAAAGAAGAAAAGGTTAGAATTAGGGAAGGCTATCAAAATGCCAGGGAGTCCACAAATGACAATCATAACTTTGAACGTGAATGGGATGAACTCACCCATAAAACATAGACGAATAGCAGAATGGATTAGAATCCAAAACCCTACCATATGTTGTCTTCAAGAAACACACATGAGGCGGGTTGACACCCACAAGGTCAGAATTAAAGGATGGAGTAAGACCTTCTGGGCCTCAACTGATAGAAAGAAGGCAGGAGTGGTAATCATGATATCTGATAAAGCCAATGCAAAAATAGACCTGATCAAAAGGGATAGGGAAGGTAATTATATTTTGTTAAAAGGGACTCTAGACAATGAGGAAATATCATTAATCAACATGTATGCACCAAATAATATAGCACCCAAATTTCTAATGGAGAAACTAGGAGAATTGAAGGAAGAAATAGACAATAAAACCATACTAGTGGGAGACTTAAACCAACCACTATCAAATTTAGATAAATCAAATCAAAAAATAAATAAGAAAGAGGTAAAAGAAGTGAATGAAATCTTAGAAAAATTAGAATTAATAGACATATGGAGAAAAATAAATAGGGATAAAAAGGAATACACTTTCTTCTCAGCACCACATGGCACATTCACAAAAATTGACCATACATTAGGTCACAGAAACATAGCACACAAATGCAGAAAAGCAGAAATAATGAATGCAGCCTTCTCAGATCACAAGGCAATAAAAATAATGATTAGTAATGGTACATGGAAAACCAAATCTAAAACCAATTGGAAATTAAACAATATGATACTCCAAAACCATTTAGTTAAAGAAGAAATCATAGAAACAATAATTTCATCGAGGAAAATGACAATGGCGAAACATCCTTTCAAACCTTTTGGGATGCAGCCAAAGGGGTAATCAGAGGTAAATTCATATCCCTGAATGCTTATATTAACAAACAAGGGAGAGCAGAGATCAATCAATTGGAAATGCAAATGAAAAAACTCGAAAGCGATCAAATTAAAACCCCCCAGCAGAAAACCAAACTAGAAATCCTAAAAATTAAGGGAGAAATTAATAAAATCGAAAGTGATAGAACCATTGATTTAATGAATAAGACAAGAAGCTGGTACTTTGAAAAAACAAACAAAATAGACAAAGTACTGGTCAATCTAATTTAAAAAAGGAAGGAAGAAAAGCAAATTCACAGCATTAAAGATGAAAAGGGGGACAGCACCTCCGATGAAGATGAAATTAAGGCAATCATTAGAAATTACTTTGCCCAATTATATGGCAATAAATACACCAATTTAGGAGAAATGGATGAATATATACAAAAATACAAACTGCCTAGACTAACAGAAGAGGAAATAGATTTCTTAAATAATCCCATATCAGAAATTGAAATCCAACAAGCCATCAAAGAACTTCCTAAGAAAAAATCCCCAGGGCCTGATGGATTCACCTGTGAATTCTATCAAACATTCAGAGAACAGTTAATCCCAATACTATACAAACTATTTGACATAATAAGCAAAGAGGGAGTTCTACCAAACTCCTTTTACGACACAAACATGGTACTGATTCCAAAACCAGGCAGGTCAAAAACAGAGAAAGAAAACTATAGGCCAATCTCCCTAATGAATATAGATGCAAAAATCTTAAATAGGATACTAGCAAAAAGACTCCAGCAAGTGATCAGAAGGATCATTCACCATGATCAAGTAGGATTCATACCAGGGATGCAGGGCTGGTTCAACATTAGGAAAACCATCCACATAATTGACCACATCAACAAGCAAACTAGCAAGAACCACATGATTATCTCAATAGATGCAGAAAAAGCCTTTGATAAAATACAACACCCATTCCTATTAAAAACACTAGAAAGCATAGGTATAGAAGGGTCATTCCTAAAAATAATAAACAGTATATATCTAAAACCAACAGCTAATATAATCTGCAATGGGGATAAACTAGATGCATTCACAATAAGATCAGGAGTGAAACAAGGATGCCCATTATCACCTCTACTATTTGACATTGTACTAGAAACACTAGCAGTAGCAATTAGAGAAGATAAAGGAATCGAAGGCATCAAAATAGGCAAGGAGGAGACCAAGTTATCACTCTTTGCGGATGACATGATGGTCTACTTAAAGAATCCTAGAGATTCAACCAAAAAGCTAATTGAAATAATCAACAACTTTAGCAAAGTTGCAGGATACAAAATAAACCCACATAAATCATCAGCTTTTCTATATATCTCCAACACAGCTCAGCAGCAAGAACTAGAAAGAGAAATCCCATTCAAAATCACCTTAGACAAAATAAAATACCTAGGAATCTACCTCCCAAGACAAACACAGGAACTATATGAACACAACTACAAAACATTCTCCACACAACTAAAACTAGACTTGAGCAAATGGAAAAACATTAACTGCTCATGGATAGGAGGAGCCAATATAATAAAAATGACCATCCTACCCAAACTTATTTATCTATTTAGTGCCATACCCATTGAACTACCAAAATACTTCTTCACTGATTAAGAAAAAAACATAACAAAGTTCATTTGGAAGAACAAAAGATCAAGGATATCCAGGGAAATAATGAAAAAAATCACATGTGATGGGGGCCTTGCAGTCCCTGACCTAAAACTATATTACAAAGCAGCAGTCATCAAAACAATTTGGTACTGGCTAAGAAACAGAAAGGAAGATCAGTGGAATAGACTGGGGGAAAGCGACCTCAGCAAGACAGTATACGATAAACCCAAAGATCCCAGCTTTTGGGACAAAAAACCACTATTCGATAAAAACTTTTGGGAAAATTGGAAGACAGTGTGGGAGAGACTAGGAATAGATCAACACCTCACACCCTACACCAAGATAAATTCAAAATGGGTGAGTGACTTAAACATAAAGAAGGAAACCATAAGTAAATTGGGTAAACACAGAATAGTATACATGTCAGACCTTTGGGAGGGGAAAGGCTTTTAAACCAAGCAAGATATAGAAAGAATCACAAAATGTAAAATAAATCGTTTTTACTACATCAAACTAAAAAGCTTTTGTACAAACAAAACCAATGTAACTAAAATCAGAAGGGAAACAACAAATTGGGAAAAAATCTTCATAGAAACGTCTGACAAAGGTTTAATTACTCAAATTTATAAAGAGCTAAATCCGTTGTACAAAAAATCAAGCCATTCTCCAATTGATAAATGGGCAAGGGAAATGGATAGGCAGTTCTCAGATAAAGAAATCAAAACTATTAATAAGCACATGAAGAAGTGCTCTACATCTCTTATAATCAGAGAGATGCAAATCAAAACAACTCTGAGGTATCACCTCACACCTAGCAGATTGGCTAACATAACAGCAAAGGAAAGTAATGAATGCTGGAGGGGATGTGGCAAAGTAGGGACATTAATTCATTGCTGGTGGAGTTGTGAACTGATCCAACCATTCTGGAGGGCAATTTGGAACTATGCCCAAAGGGCGACAAAAGAATATCTACCCTTTGACCCAGCCATAGCACTGCTGGGTCTGTACCCCAAAGAGATAATGGACAAAAAGACTTGTACAAAAATATTCATAGCTGCACTCTTTGTGTTGGCCAAAAACTGGAAAACGAGGGGAGGCCCATCAATTGGGGAATGGCTGAACAAACTGTGGTATATGTTGGTGATGGAATACTATTGTGCTAAAAGGAATAATAAAGTGGAGGAGTTCCATGGAGAATGGAACAACCTCCAGGAAGTGATGCAGAGCGAGAGGAGCAGAACCAGGAGAACATTGTACACAGAGACTAATACACTGTGGTATAATCGAACGTAATGGACTTCTCCATTAGTGGCGGTGTAATGTCCCTGAACAACTTGCAGGGATCCAGGAGAAAAAAACACCATTCATAAGCAAAGGATAAACTATGGGAGTGGAAACACCGAGGAAAAGCAACTGCCTAAATACAGAGGTTGAGGGGACATGACAGAGGAGAGACTCTAAATGAACACTCTAATGCAAATACTATCAACAAAGCAATGGGTTCAAATCAAGAAAACATCTAATGCCCAGTGGACTTACGCGTCGGCTATGGGGGGTGGGGGTGAGGAAAAGAAAATGATCTATGTCTTTAACGAATAATGCTTGGAAATGATCAAATAAAATATATTAAAAAAAAAAAAGGTATGTCACTTGTACCTCTAGGATTCCCAACATCTGTCAGGTTAGTTACCTTGTTAAAATAAAAAATGCAATGAGATTAGTCAAACATGGCTTGTTCTTTTTTGTTTCAGTTTTCTTTTTTTTAATAATATTTTATTTGATCATTTCCAAGCATTATTCATTAAAGACAAAGATCATTTTCTTTTCCTCCCCCCACCCCCCATAGCCGACGCGTGATTCCACTGGGTGTCACATGTGTTCTTGATTCGAACCCATTTCTATGTTGTCAATATTTGCATTACATTTTCATTTAGAGTCTCTCCTCTGTCATGTCCCCTCAACTGCTGTAGTCAGGCAGTTGCTTTTCCTCGGTGTTTCCACTCCCATAGTTTATCCTTTGCTTATGAATAGTGTTTTTTGTCCTAGATCCCTGCAGATTGTTCCTGGACATTACACCACCACCAATGGAGAAGTCCATTACATTCGATTATACCACAGTGTATTAGTCTCTGTGTACAATGTTCTCCTGGTTCTGCTCCTCTCACTCTGCATCACTTCCTGGAGGTTGTTCCAGTCTCCATGGAATTCCTCCACTTTATTATTCCTTTTAGCACAATAGTATTCCATCACCAACATATACCACAGTTTGTTCAGCCATTCCCCAATTGATGGGCATCCCCTCGTTTTCCAATTTTTGGCCACCACAAAGAGCGCAGCTATGAATATTCTTGTACAAGTCTTTTTCCTTATCTCTTTGGGGTACAAACACAGCAGTGCTATGGCTGGATCAAAGGGTAGACATTCTTTTGTCGCCCTTTGGGCATAGTTCCAAATTGCCCTCCAGAATGGTTGGATCAGTTCACAACTCCACCAGCAATGAATTAATGTCCCTACTTTGCCACATCCCCTCCAGCATTCATTACTTTCCTTTGCTGTCATGCAAGCCAGTCTGCTTGGTGTGAGGTGATACCTCAGAGTTGTTTTGATTTGCATCTCTCTGATTATAAGAGATTTAGAACACTTCTTCATGTGCTTATTAATAGTTTTGATTTCTTTATCTGAGAACTGCCTGTTCATGTCCCTTGCCCATTTATCAATTAGAGAATGGCTTGATTTTTTGTACAATTGATTTAGCTCTTTATACATTTGAGTAATTAAACCTTTGTCAGACGTTTCTATGAAGATTTTTTCCCAATTTGTTGTTTCCCTTCTGATTTTAGTTACATTGGTTTTGTTTGTACAAAAGCTTTTTAATTTGATGTAGTTACTGTTACTGCCCTCCTCTCCTCGGCACTCTCCTGATGCTTCTCCTTTGCCTTACTTCCATGCTCTAAGCCTGGCTTGGCCCTTGTTCCTGTGCCTTAGCCAGCCAGCGCCAGCACTCTGCAGGGGGAGGGGCCACAGTTTTCCAGAGCTCCAAGGGCTCCTAATGAGATTAGCTTTCCCTGAGTTGAATTTAGTATGCCTTGAGGCTGGGACTTTTTTCCTGAGACTCGGATGTAAGGATTCAGCCAGGGGGTTACAAGCTCCCCCCTCTCTCTGTTTCCCTGCTTTCTGGGTGCCCCCACGACTGGGTCAGGTTGTTTTCTGGATGTGGCCTTCAGAATATCTGGCTCCCGAGGCCCTTTTGCTAGCCCTGAGGTTTGTTGTTGTTCCAGATGACCCTGCTCTCTGAGGGGGAGGGGCCGCGGCTTCCCGGAGCTCCGTGGGCTCCTCCCAGGGGATTATGAGCTCCCCCATCCCTCTCTGTTTCCCTGATGTTTGGGTGCCCCCTCGACTGGGTTAGGTTGTTTTCAGGATGTGGCCTTCAGAATAGCAGACCATGGGGCTCTGAGTTTGCCTCTGCTGCCTTGGACCCAGACTTGGCACTCTGGGTTGGGGGGGATGGGTCCTAGAACCTTCCTTCTGCCTACCCCTTAGGTCCAAGTGGTCTCGGGTTCTGGCTTTTGGGGGGGGGGGCCGTACCTTTTGATCCAGGTCCAGGTCCAGGAGGAGGACTCCCTGGATCTATGCTGTTGATCGTTTTGAATTTTGGTGCCCTAGGAGCATTCAGTTTGAGATCGGTAAGGAAGGGTTTCAGGAGATCTGTACTTTAGCTTTCTCTAAGCCACCATCTTGACCGGAAGGAGCATGGCTTGTTCTTAATGAAGCCATACTGATTATTTAACCACTGATATATCTATATA
Organism: Monodelphis domestica; assembly: GCF_027887165.1. Taxonomy (NCBI): domain Eukaryota; kingdom Metazoa; phylum Chordata; class Mammalia; order Didelphimorphia; family Didelphidae; genus Monodelphis; species Monodelphis domestica. Next base: position 326,028,303 of record NC_077229.1, on the reverse strand, counting down.
TATCTATATCTATCTATATCTATCTATATATCTATCTATCTATCTATATATCTATATATATCTATCTATATCTATCTATATATCTATATATCTATCTATATATATATATATATATATATATATATATATATATATATATATATATATACTAACCATGTCTTTAATGATCCACCCTAGAAGTTATCCCAGAAATCAAAGCCAAACTTACTCAACTATAGCCTCCAGATTCAGTTTCATTACCTTTTTTTTTTTGAAAATTGGGACATTCACTCTTCTCAAATTTTGTCTTGCCTCTGCCATTTTCCATGATCTTTCAACTTAACTGGCTCAACTATCGTATGTACAGGTTCTTTCCCTATCAATTATTCTAGTCCAGGTGCCTTGAATTCATCAGTAGCAGTTAAGGAATCTCTTACTATCTCCTTACCCACATTGGGTAACTTTCTGTTACCTATTTTTGCCCTTTCTATTGTAATTTTCATCTTTCTTAGCACATAAAATAAAAGCAAAATGAGAAAGTGAAAAACTCTGCCTTCTCTCTGTTATCAATTGGTGACATCTCATCTACTTTCTCTGATCTCCCCTTTTCTCCCAATATGAGATATTTTAATCCTGACTTTTAGGACTCCTTACGTTAATTTTATGGGGCAGCTAGTGACACAGTGGACAGCATCCCAGGTTTAGTCAGAAGACTTATCCTCATGAGTTCAAATCTGACCTCAAGCATTTAATAGGTCCATGACCCTGGGCAAGTCACTTAACACTAGTTGCCTCACTTTTCTCATCTATAAAATGAACTAGGGGAGTGGCAAACCACTGCAGTACCTTTGCCAAGAAAACCCCATATGGGATCATAAAGACTCAAGCACAACTGAAAAAACACTAATTGTATAAGACAATTCCAATATCTTATATTCATCCTCTATTGACTGAATTTGCTCTCAACTATCAATGTCTTTTTTTTACGTCTGAGTATATACCAAATTCCCTGTGCAGTCATACCCCTATCTTCAGACAAATATCATTTCCCCCTTGATTGTGTTTTTTTCTTGTCCTAGTTTAATAATTTCAACCTTTAGCATCTCCAGTCCCTACTTGACTGCTGATTCCTGTATAATTTTATTACATGGGATCCTATTCCTCTTAACCCTTTAAAATATGTTTTCCCATAAGTTAGGATATTTTTCATTTGCCTAGATGTCTTCTTTTTTATCTCAAACTCTAATAAAATTTGAATGCCTCCAGGGTTCCCATCATTTCCACTCCAGCCACCAAGTGCCCTCTGCTGCTGATCATCAAATTCATAAGACAGCATCCTCATACTACTTCTTCTACCATTTAAGGATGGAATTGTCATTGACAAGTCATGTTTATTGGTCAATCTTTTTTTTTAAAGAAAGAGCTCTAATGGAGGCAGCTAGGTAACTCAGTGGATTGAGAGCCAAGCCTAGAGACAAGAAGTCCTGGATTCAAATATAGCAACAGATATCCCCTAGCTGTATAACCCTGGACAAGTCACTTAACATCAGTTACCTAGCCTTTACAGTTCTTCTGCCTTGGAACCAATACACAATATTGATTCTAAGAGGGAAGGAAAAGGTTTTTGTAAAAGAGCACTAACAAAGATCTTTATAACTGAAGAACACCATCATTGCCATATTTTCTCTATGTGGTAGATGCATTTTATTTCCCAGATTACTTAACAATTTTCCTTCTCTGTCCAGATGTTCAGTAGTATTATGATACTAGATATTCAGTGCAAATTAGGCTTGTGATATCAATGGGTAGATTGAAAGGCTCAAGTTCATAGTAATTCTACCCTTAGAAATATAGTTATGAAATATACAAATGAATCATGGTTATATCTCCAGGAAACTCTAATGATAGATTAGGCTGAGGTCTAGAGTAGGGTGGGGGAAGGAAGAAAAAAAAAGGTAAGAATGTCTAGTATTGCTTCCAAGCTTTAAAAAAGGGGAATGAAAGAAAATGCTCAGGAGAGATCAACCACTGGTATTTATGATAAAGAAGATTAGATTAGTTAAATGAGGTCATTAATAGAATAAAAGTATGTGTTTAGAAACAAATGTCCATCACACCTAGCTAAAGTAAGGTAGGAGAAGAGGTTAAGGACTGCCTATGTAATATTTATTGGGAAAAGATGGGAGGAGTGAAAATACACAAGGGATACTAAAGGTTTGTAGCAGGGTATGGAGGAGTTGAGGGGAGAGAGGGAATATTGCTCAGTGAGGCAAAGGAGATGCCTGCTGCCAAGAGGAAGCAGCAGGGGTCTGATAAGGACTGTTTGTCGTTAAATGACTGAACTGATTTTCAGCTCCCTCTATGCCCTAGAAAAGATAGTCCATTTATCTGACTATAAATTCAAATAAGATAAAGTTTAATAACCAGTTTGGATTTTAGAGGTATCAGGAAAGAGGGGCAAGGTATGTCCCTAAATAAGGTTGGAGTCTTCCTCAGCTTTGGAGCTAAGGCCAGGCCTCACAGGCTGGTGGAGGGTTTCTCCCATGCCTGTCTACTCTATATCTGTTAGCTTTGTGAAATTCAGAAACTTAGCAGTAGATAGCAAGCAACCAAGGAAGTTCTAACTTTCAGAGCTGATTGGGCCTGTATCTTCAGGCTGAACCAAGAAGAGACACTTCTAATCCAGACTTGGAAGCCAACCCTCCTCTCACCTCTCACACCAGGAAGGAAAAGAAAGCCCAGGAGGAAGGAAGTGCTAGTCACAAGACCCACTGCCACTCCCAGTTGCCCCTTCCCCTACCAACTGTCAGTCTTGACAATGTCTTCTCTCTTGATATTCCCACTATTGCTTGTTCCAACACAGTGGCAAAAAGTTCAGAACTTATTTCTAGTTTCCTTTCAACACCTACCAGCCACTTTCTCCAAATCCTCTACAACTATCTGAAACAATGCTCAAGATTTTTTAAAAAGGTTTATACTTTGCCGTTTGAGAGCTTTCAGCTCCTCTTTCTCTGTGGAAAGATAGAATTAAAGAGGAAGAACTGTTAATGATATCATAGCTGCTGCTGCTTTTCATGGCTAGGGGAATTGCCTATCTCTAAACCTCTCCTCTTCTTTTTCATGGGATCTGCCACCATCCCAAACTAGGTGATATTTCATCACCCTGGAAAAAAGAAAGCAAAAAATAAGAAGTATGTACAGGTCAAAGCAATTATTTCCCCTTTAGAAAAGACATTTCAACATACTTACTAAAATCACTTCTGTTTCTCCTTCTACTGTCCATCATCCAAATGTTTTCTCCTTAACCCTCATTCAAGGTGGTTATATAAGCCATTCCTGTCTCATTTCTCCCCAAGCAGCTCTTAGCCTTCTACCATCCTAAAGCCCCACCAAACTCATCTCTTCATTCTGATGCCTTACTCCAGCCCTGCAATTCACACATACCCCTTCTGCCCCTGTTGTATCTCCATATTATTGGATGGCTTCTCTCAAAACTTCTATTTAAGGAGGCATGCAGACTAGCCAAGCTCATTCCTTTCCTGGCTACATTCAGACTTTCTCTGCCATGGCCTCCTGGACAGTATCTTAATCTCCTTCCTCCTCTTTTGAGTTTCCATTTACATATTGTCTTCTTCCATTACAATATCAGCTTCTTGATGACAGGGACCATCTTTCTTTCTACTTGTATTTGTATTCCCAGCATTTAGCACAGTGCTAATACACATAATAAATATTAGTTGACTGAAATTTGCTTCTTTGTATTGCAAACAAGTTACTCTTTCCTGTTCCTTAAAATTTGTATATAGTTGTATATATTTGGGGCTAGTGTTTTTCTTTGATTTTCTTTAGACTTTGTTCATCTTTGTGTACTCTTACTTCTGCAGTTTGCTTAATAAAAATGGAAAAGAATTGTTTATAAAAGGAAGTGTCCTCTCTTCATCCTTGCCAAGAAAGGCTAGTAAGTTTGACAAAGATATTCATTGATGGTTATACCTGAGTTTGTGTCTTATGAAAATAGAAATTATTAATCATTAACATTTAGTAAGGGTTAGGAAAACTGGGGGATTAGGAAAGTGGTACATTCCTGTTTGGTTTGGATAATATGGCTTAATCATTTATATAAAAATTGTCTCAAAAGTCTTATAGAAGTTTTCATTTTTAATAATCTCAGAAGTATAAATGTCATAAACTCACAAAATTTGAAAGGTTAATAATTATTTTAAATTTTTAAATATAAATGTTTCTTGTTAAAATTTACCTTAAGAGCATTCTAAAAAGGAGATTGGGAGGCATAAACAATAATTTTCATGTGACTCTGCAAGAAAGATGACTAATAAAGATAGATCAGGTTACAGAGGAGGCTACCTAAGTAAAAATATCTTCCTTACTGATCCATAAAACCTAAACATATAGAAACTATAGTGCATGCAATGCATAATAAAAGGCCATCATATTTATTTAAAATTTAAAAATTTATTATTCAAAATTCACAAAATAAATATTTTTAAATTGAATGATTAAACTTTCAAATGGCTATTTTTAGCTTGAAATATAATATTGAAGTTATTAAAGCTTAAAACTGCACAAAGACCTTTGGGACATTGTATAAGGTAAAATCTGCCTTATTAAAACCTTTAACTATTGGTCCTAGTTTTGGCTTCCAGGTTCAAGCAGAACAATGTCAGTCCTTCCACACAGCATGCCTTCAAATATCTGAAGATAGCTTTCATATCTCCTAACCCTCACCCTTACCAAAATGAAAAAAAAAAAGTTTTCTATCCAAGCTGTACAACCCTAGTTCCTTCAACTAGTCTTTATCTGGTATAATTTACTATTTCTTCCATAAATATTCTCATCATCCCTGGATTCACTTCAATTTACCCATTCTAAAATATAGGCCCTACAATGGATGAAATAGTCTGAATATTATATAAGCAGAAGAGGTCTATAATCTTCTGCCCTGGACCCTTACTTTTCCTAAAGAAATCTAAGATTACTTTAGCTTTTGGAGGCTCCTCTAAAATACTTCTGACTCATGTTGAGATTATAATCCTCTAAAACCTTTGTCTTTTTAATTTGAACTGTCGGTCTTCTATCTTGTCTTCCCTATTGTGTCACTGTATGGCAATTTTTAAGCTGTATTATTATTACATTTCACCTTGTTAGACTCAACTTATCATCCTAGTCTTCTGAGATCTTTGGAATCATGAATCTTCTATCCAATATTTATTATTTCATACTCCCATATTCATGTCATCTGAAAATTATAGAGACATATAAGACTGTCATTATTTCAAGTCATAAAAATGTTTAAATACTGCTTCATGGACTTAATGGACATAACCTTATAGCATTCCCCTAGAGACTTCTCTCCAGACTGATACAGGTCCATTAACCAAATATACTTCTACACTGTCCAAAACAATATCATGATGCTTGGTGTAATGCTTTATTGAAATCCTGGTATTCTCTGTAAAAAGTACTTCTTTCCCTTATCTACCAATATATAACCCGGTCCAAGTAGTGAGGGACATCAGCCTGGTATAACTCACTCTTAATGAACCTAGAGAGGCTGTTAACAATCACCTTTTCCCTTGTTTTTATTGTTGTTATTTAGTTGTGTCTGCCTATTTGTGATCGACACTAACTCATTTTAGATATGAGGAAGGCAAACAGGGCTTAAGTGACTTGCCCAGCATTATACAGCTAATAAGTGATGGAAACCAGATTTGAACTCAGGAAGATGAGTCCTCCTGACTCCAGCACTCTATTTAATGCACCACCTAACGTTCCCTTGATAAGTGTGCATGAATCATGCCTTTATCATTTTTTTTCTAAATTTTTTTCAAGAACAGGGACAAGTTCACTAATCTATGGCATGATATATCCACAAACTTCTTTTAGAAAAACAGTACATTTTTCCATGTCCATTTCTGTGGAACATCCTCTGTTGTCCAAAAATCATTTCTTCTTTTAAGATAACAACACTGGTTCCTCAATCACATTCAGGCTATTTTTGTACCTCGGGATGTAGTTCATTAAGACCAAGTTCTAATCTAAGTGAATGAAGCAAAGAGCTCTTCTGGCATCTCCTTATTTATATTAGATTTTACCTCCCTATTTAATTATTTTTATACCAGTTTGAAAGAAATCAGAAATAAAACAGAAGCTAAGTATTTCTTCCTAACCACTCTCTATTATTATAGAATTATCCAGCAATCGCTGGTTCTCTATTTTTTAAATCTCTCCTTTCTAAAACTTTTTTGGGTGTACTCAGAATTTACTGGAAACTTTAGCTTAATCTAAGGGTTTAACCCACTCTTTGAACAAATTTCATAAAGCATCAATTTTCATTACCTCACTTTTCTGAACTTCACCTACAGAGACCTCTAAATCTGTCAATGAGCAACAGAAAGAAATGTTATTCACTTATCAAATTGCCCAAAGTGTTTTTGTCTTCTACACCTAAAGCTTTAAGCCTAAATTTTACCAGATGACATTTAGGCCAATCACTCATTTCAGAGAGGCAAAAATGGAGGTTTATAGATTCCTATGTAACAATTAAATTCCCTGAAGGCTGTATTTTAAATTTTAAAATATTCATTTAGCAATATGTCACTCAAGAAAATCTAACTAGCTAATAGACACCCTCAAAGTCCAAAATGGGCCATAGAACTCAAGTGGGGAAGAAGGTGGGGGCCCAAGAGAGAGCAGGATGTGAGCTGAAGCACCCCAGGTTGGGTCAGAGGCTTAAGTATAAACAACTAAGCAGCTAAGCAGATAATTTACATGAGTCCCCCAAAAGGCTGACTTCCTGTCACTCCAGTCAATATGCATATACATATAGATATAGATCCCTTCTGATGTCATCATTCAGTTGCAACTTGGGACATCTCTAATTGGAGAATAGTCACACAGGAATTGGTATCAGAGATTAGAACTTCATCACAGGAAGGAGGGTGTCCCAAGGATGCCAAGAGATTCACCATGTGGCTGCCAGACTGATTGCACAGTACACATTTCCCAATATGGTGGCTACAGCTGATTTCATCACCCAAGAGAGTCCTTGCTTACATATCAATAAGGAGCAGAACTTCACTCTGCCTATAAAAGATCTAAGAAAAAGAAGGCAGAACCCAAACCAGTTTCATAGCCTGGGGGAGACCTCTTTTGTAGTTTTAAAATCATTTCTCAAAAAATATTCTAATTCAATATTAATTTTCCACACCTACTTGCCTAAGATCACACAGATGTGACATAGCTAGAAGAGGAATTTTAATCTACATCCTTTGACACCAGAGTAATGCTAAAATTGCAGATTATTCCTCTAATACATGATCAATTTTTTTTCTTTCTGTCTAGCTGTGATTTACAGCCATGCAAATATCACTCCAATGACTTCCTAAAGAATCTAAATTGCAAATAACTCAGAAGGGGATAAAAAGATGAATAGTTGGGGACAGCTAGTTAGCTCAGTGGATAGAGCACTAGGCCTGGAGTTGGGAAGACCTGGGTTTAAATCTAGCCTCAGACATTTACTTCCTAGCTTTGTGACCCTGGGAAAGTCACTTAACCCCACTTAACTAACCCTTGTTTCTCTTCTGCCTTGGAACTGATCATTAGTATAGATGCTAAGACAGAAGGTATAAGGTTTAAAAAAAAAGAAAAAAGTAGAGGTGAGTAGACTGAAACCTATTTTTGAGGATGACTTGAACTTGAAAAGTGAGGTAAAAATTATATGTATGTCTGAAAAAATAGTTTGCTCTATTATGTACAAAGGATGAAAAGAACAGTCTGAGTGCCACATTAGTAGCCTCCAGATATCTAAAGAATTAATGAAGGCCTCTACTGTGTTACTTGAATCTTCTAGGAAGGATTTGTACAGAGACACATACAAAAATTGTGTGGAATGAGAAAAAGTGGATCTGTGCCAAGGAGGAAGTACTCACAAAAATATGATTGTAAATCTTCATAAAAAAAAAAAAAGGCATGCCAGAGTCATTTCATAGGAGCTCGTGGGAATCAATTGTTAAATTTTCAGTGTGAACACTGATACTTATAAATCAGCAAAATGTTAAAAATCAGAGCTTGATTTATCACTTTGCTGGTTGACTTAAAGAGACAAGGAAAATATTAATAATTCAGATAAAAAATTAAGGGATGTCCTGAGGTTCTTTTTCCCCAAAAAAATCTAGTTGTTAAATATTTACCAGTGTATCCCTGTATATACATTTGAATTAAGCATTTTCTATATATATATATATATATATATATATATATATACACATATATATATATATTTATCAAGTGAATTATATGACCCTTTCCACAAAATTCCTATTAATTCTTTTTGCTTTTCAAAAAGGAAAAAAATTACCATCAAATTATCCAAATGGCAATGTTCTCTCTAATGATATTAGATTAAATTCCATTAAAATTAATTTAATCTAACAAATCTCTTCTTTGGGAGATTTTGAACAAGAGGTAACAATAATATTAGTTAACATTTGTTATGTTGTTGTTCTTGTTCATGAGGTTTTCTTGCAAACATACTAGAGTGGTTTTCCATTTCCTTCTTCAGTGAACTAAGGCAAACAAAGGTTAAGTGACTTACCCAAAGTCACACAGCTAAAAGTGTCTGAGGCCAGATTCAAACTCAGGACTTCTTGACTATAGGCCTATTACTCTGTCCACTGAGCCTCAATATATGCATAGCATTTCTTATAGAATTCTTTAAAGTTTATAAAGCATGTTATGTATTTTTTGTATTTAGTCTCTATTATTGTCATTCTCATTTTCCACTTGTAGACACTGAGGCTAAAATAGATTAAATGATTTGTCTAGCTCAATATCAATAAATATTTGAGACAGATTAGAATTTAGGACTTCCTCACATCCACTCTTCCATCAAGCAGTTTTTCAGGACTTTGCTATGAAAGTCTTGTCCAAAAGAAGGAATACATAGATGATTTGCCTTAGCATCAGAGGCCAGCATAGGATTTGAGACTTTGAAATTCAGATATGCCAACATACTCTGGGGCAAACAATTCCAGGTAATCTGAAATAAAAGAATGGATTCAAAGGAAGGGATGTTTGATTTGGGGGTATCCAAGGAAGAGATTTCATTCTTAAAGTTCACTTCTTCAATCAGAAAATAGCACACCTTTGGATATCACCCCACTGTCTAAAAGCTTGATTTCCATAGAAAGTTTATCCTACCTAAAAGAAGCTGGAAGTGAAAGGGGAATCTTTTGAAGTCTCCTCTGCTCCAAACACCATTTTTAGAATTTTCAGCTATTCCAGAAACACAAAGTATCAAAGCATTGGTCAAAGGAAGAGACTTTCTAAAATATCTGCTTTTGAGGACTTCAAGTTCCTGAAGAAATGAAGTAAAGTATCCATCACAAAATGGCATTGGGGGCATCTGGGTAGCTCAGTGGATTGAGAGCCAGGCCTAGAGATGAAAAGTCCCAGGTTCAAATCAGACACTTCCTACCTGGGTGACCCTGGGAAAGTCACTTAATCCCCACTGCCGAGCCCTTACCCCCTCTTCTGCCTTAGAACCAATATGTAGCATTGATTCTAAAAGAGAGGGTACAGGTTTTAAATTTTAAAAATTAAAAAAATTAAAATTAAATGGTACTGTTATGGATTGCGTGGAATAAAGAACCTTGCTGAATGAAAAGATCATATTAAGAAGAGACATGTGACCGACAACATGGAACAATGGGAACTTTGTCAACTCCAAAACATTGAAGAAGGCCCTAATCTTCCCTTTTTCCAGATTTCCTTATTTCAGACAAAGGCACCCCATCCTTCCAGCCTTCCAAATACAAACTTCAACTTTATCCTAGAATACTGACTCCCTCAAACCACATATTTAATAAGCTGCCAAATTTTGCCCTTTCAACCTTTCCCATATCTTGTCTCTTATCTCTTTTTTCACCCATGTAGATGCCACCTTAGTCCAGTCTCTAATTACTGCTTTCACACATAAAAGAAAGTACTCTCTCTTTACCTTAAACTCATAGATTGCCTCTATTTCTTTATGAAAAAACTCAAGCTCCCTCCTTGTCAATGAAACCCTTCCTGGTGTCTCCTGCTAGTGTATTCACTTTCAAACCTCCTTATATTCAACTACTTCAAATACATTTGTTTACTTTACTTTTATGTTGTATGTGTTTATACATAAGCTTATATCTACATCAGGATGTAAGTCCCTTGCAAGTAAGCATGGTTTCATTCCTTGATTTACTCTCTCCAATACCTAAGAGAGAATAAATACATGACTTATTGCCCAAAGGTATACCAGCACCCTTGGACTCACCCATTCCATTCTTGGATGTGGTATTTTTAAAATAAAGAAATTTGATGACTTTGAGCCTCACTAGATTTTTTTTTTTGCATTCAAGGAAAACTTTTATTTTTCAAGTGTATCCACAAAACAAGTCAATATTACAATGTTTTATAAAAATATTAAGTTTTAGGCTACCATTTTTTAGTTTTAAAAAGTATTTGTGCTAGAGGGTTTTTTTTTTCTGCCAACTTTCATTTTTTGTTAGGGTATATTCCACATTAAGTTTTGGGGGTTGAAAAGTTGTTGGAAAAAAAGCTTTAAATGTATAAAGTTGATTTTCTCAACAAGTTTAAAAATACATAACCATTTAAAATGAATACATATTAAGTTAGTGTAAATTTCTTTACTATACAAATGTTATTACAAGGAACTATTTCCATTCAGTTAAAACCTAATGAATACCAGCATCATTTTCTGGCTTTTTTCTTTAATGACATTAGTACATAAACATATAATTGTGTTACCCTTTTTAAATGCTTAGAAAAAATTACAATTTCATAGTTTACATAAAGCCCTTTAAAAATCTGATATCACAGGTTTATAGAAGGTAAGGGAAAATGATATGATGGCACTATTTTTAGAAAGATCCATTTGGTAGAGGGATTCAATACTAAGTAGGTAATGTAAACATGAAAAATCATAATCTTTAGTACCAGAATTCTATTGCCCACTTGCATTATGGTTTTCCATCACATTTTTTAAAAAATGGCTTGAATTTTAGCAGATACCAAAGGATAAATTAAAGTTTTCATGATTCATTCAGGTAAATGAAAATTATAAAACTTCATTTCCAAACTCGAGACATATGATGTTATTGCTTAATACAAGCTATAACTGCAAAGAGAAGCTTAAAAAAATAACATAAATGATTACCTTCAAAGATGTCTCCTTTAAAAACTACATTTATTGCAAGGGGAACTCTTTTTATGGAATTACCTTCAAAACCAGCTTGTAAGTCAAACAAGAAAAGTAGCTTAATTACAGTCAAAAATCTCTTTTCTGAACCTAAGGGTTAGGTTAAAAAAGTTATCCCCACTTGATCCTCAACCATGTTTGTTCACCATAATTAATTTGAATTTTGGGCTATTTCCAAAAAGCAGATCCATCTACAAATGACTAGGAAGATCTGTCACTACTGGGAACATTTAAAAGAATAAGTTCTGAAGGCAATTCCAAACAGGTTCCAAAAATGTTTTGGGCAATGACAGCATTGTTGGAATAAAGGGTATATAAGCCTTCCATGTTAACTACTCTGAAGGGGACAACACAGAGTTGGATGTATATTTTAAAAAATAAAGCCATAGAGCCTCATGATCTTAGTCACATTACTTATGTCTGAAATCACAGAAAATAGTTTCAGTGTTGGTTGTTTTGAATGCCAGAAGAGCTATGTTGTCACTATATTAGGTCAACAATAAACACTATGTCCCTCTACCTTTATTTTTTCAAATTCTCTTTTCCCATTTTCCTCTTAAATACATCTTCTTCTGTCTGTTAAATGTTTTATTAAAAAAAAAAAAGCAAAAGTGAAATCATTCAAATCCCTGAACTAGTGACATTTTACATTTGTGGCACCCATCACCATGAGTACATAGTTACATCTCACAGTACCAATTAATTTTTTTAATGCACTGTCTAAAGATTGGTCTTTTTTTTTCTTCTTAAGAACTAAAGATTAACAACTATTCCCTCAGATTGTAGAATATGATTTCAAGTCACAAATTGTCAACTTTTATGATCATAATCTCATAAAATATTAGCACATTTCCTAGATACCTCATTATTCTAATTGGAGCTAGTCAAAACATAATTAAAAAGAAAAATCTCTCATGCTATTTTCCAGTTACATTAAAATAAGTATTAACAGTGCATTATGCTTTCTAATTTCATTGCCTGACACCTAACATTTAATCAAGTTATATACTGTTTAGATTTATTTTTCTTCTTTCCAAAACCTGGATTATCTCATGCAAAAGGAAAATTAAATCAATGTTATAGATTTATCAAATATGAAAAATTTTATTAAAATTATGAATGGAGAAAATTTTACAGAACTAGAATGGAAATGTTTGGTCCAATATCAAAAAGTTCCTTGATTTAAAATTATACTGAAAGTGTCATTTTGCATTTGTGTTTATCTCCCAGGTTTATACATAATGCTAAACAGTTTTCCCCTAATGTCAAAATTCTGAGTTTGGGGGGAATAAAGAAAGGAAGGGATTTACAAATAGTAGCCTTGTTGCTATTCATTATCATGCCAACACTCATACTGTCATTAGTATCTTAGTTAAAACTTCCTTTGGACCCTGAAATAAGTTGGAAAATTGCATCATTGGTTCTTTAGAGTTTAACACTTAAAAAAAGTGGTTTTGTGCAACTGTATCTGGAATTCCAGTTTGCCATGGAAAGCATGCAGAGTGGAGAAGATTTTCTTCTTTAGATTCCTTTATGTAAGTGAGGAACTCTACACAAGTTCTTTTACATTTTGGCAAATTTGTGCATATAGTGTAGGGTTGTGACTTATAAATTGTCACCTGGCTGGTACTGTGGTTCTGTAGCAGTAAAGTAGTCTTCTAAGAAGGACTGAATATATTCAAATGTTGGTCTTTCATCAGGGTCCTTCTTCCAACAAAGGTTCATCAGCTCATGGAGAGATTCTGGACAGCCCTGAGGACAAGGCATTCTGTATCCCCATTCTACCTGTTCCAAGACTTCATGATTTACCATCCCTGGATATGGCACTCTACGCTTTGTTACAAGTTCTGTTAGCAGAATTCCAAATGACCAAACATCAGATTTAATTGTGAAATGACCATACAATGCAGCCTCAGGAGCTGTCCACTTGATTGGAAATTTGGCTCCTTGCCTTGCAGTGTATTCATTATCTTCAATTAGCCTGGCTAATCCAAAATCTGCTATTTTACAAACAAGATTATCTCCTACAAGGATGTTAGCTGCTCGAAGATCTCAGTGGATGTAGTTCATTCTTTCGATATATGTCATACCATCAGCAATCTGTACTGCCATATCAACCAGTTGGGGGAGCTTCAAATTCTTTCCATCTCCTTCCTTAAGGAAATCTAATAAGCTTCCTTTTGACATAAATTCAGTGACAATATAAATTGGTTCCTCAGAAACAACAGCATATAATGGAACAAGTCTTAGTTTCTTCATGATCTGAGCTTCCTGAAGAAAAGCTTCCGGCATCATTGTACCAGGCTTTAGTGTTTTGATTGCTACCTTTGTCATCCCATTCCATGTTCCCATCCATACTTCACCAAAACATCCTTGTTCTAGTTTAACTTCTAGACGTAAAGATTCTCGAGGAATTTCCCAAGCATCTTTTGCCAAACCTTGAGTCTGAGGTTTCACAATGGGACACACAGTTGTTAACTTATGGCACAAACCATCAGCATGTTCTGTGTAGTGTTTGACTAGTTTCTGTAAAGTATCAAATTGTGCTCTGGTTGTGATATAGTATCCACCATTGTCAAGTTTCCGAATTTTGTAGTGTTTAACATTGTCACCCCTTATCTCATCTCAATCACAAATAGAAAGGGGAAAAGCACCTTTGGTGGTTTCACTTTCTCTTACTAAGAAGATACCTCGTTGGTTCCCAGGATTGAGAAGTAGGCTCTCAGCATCTTTTCTGCCCATTTTGCCAAAATACCACTCTTCTGCCTGAATGGAGTCGGCAGGAGCTACATAATTGCTAGGGATATATCCAGTCTTTCCTGTAGCTATGGATCTTGCTTCCCACCAGTCTCCTTCTGTATTATTAATTATTTGAAATCTTTCACTCTTCTTAAAAGAAAGATCTTCTGTAGTTCTAGCTTCATAATCATATAAAGCCACGAATATAGTGACACCACCTGTTAGACCAGTAGAATGTTGACTTGGCATAGATGAAAAGGAAGAAGTAGCACCTCCAAAAGGTGTCATCCCTGCTGAACTTCCAAATAGTGCCATGGAATGACTGGAAAAATTAACAGTTGATCCCTTTATTGAAGATGACTGGCACCCTAGGGTAAGTTCTGATCCAAAATGACCGACATTTATGCTAATGGGCTCTGAACTGCTTTCGGTTCTATATTTCATAGCTGGATCTTTGTCTCCCTTACTTTTAATGCACCCCATTGCTGATTACTACATCTTGAGAGACTTGTGTCTTTGGAAGTGGAAGCAGGAAGAGCAAGTAGAAGGTGGAGTCAGCTTAAATAACCCTCTCTGCGGCAGCCCAGGTGAGGACCTCACCTGGGATTATGGGGAACTCTGAGAGCTATCAAGGACTCCTGGGAATTGAAGTCCGGGGTTCAAATCTCCATTTTTACAATTAGTGGCAATGCAGTATTCCTGAACATCCCGGAGGCATCTGTGTCCGCTCACATGAGTGGCAGCTGCGGTGGTGGCTTCGGTTGGAAGATGGAGGGGAGAGGAAAGCGAGGTGTAGTCCAGAGCCCAGGGATCCTGGCGGGCAGCAGGACCTCCCTCTCCCTCTGCCACCCTCACCGCCTCCTCCACCTCCTCTGTGAGAGCCCACTAGATATTTTTTTAAACATCAACTGAGACAGTAGAACAAAGTTTACTCTTTCTATATGTACTCCCATTAAAGTAAAAGTCCCTTAAGCACTATATACAAATCTGGATCATGTTTATCAGAAAATAGCTCAGAATATGGAGACAATGACTTGCCTATAGCGGTAGATGGTTGCCACTGATTTTATAATAGTCTACCCAAAATCTAATAGGAGGCAGTCAAATGTAAAGGGAAGTCTGCTTTGATATTCATTCTGACTCCAACAATTCTTTCTCTGGAGGTGGATAGCTTTAAAAGTAGACTCTTGACATTATATTTCCCCAGATATTTGGTAAAATGTTTCATCATATTAAGCTTCTGTTTTCCAGCACTCAGTAAGTATTCATTAGAAGCATCTCCTTAAAAATACAAGGAGTATGATATTTAAGTAATAGAAAAAAACAAGTCCCTAACTGAAGTATCAAGGTGGATAAATGGCTTAATCCACCTTAGAGAACTGCCTAGATACCCGGTTGTTGTCTCTGAGTATCTCAGCTCTCTATCTGTTAGAGGAAAGCAGGTTTCCATCACTGGATCAGTAGCCCACAAAACCCTAGAGATGATGTTATAGGGAGAAACGGTATCTATTTTATTGTAGATGAAGGTTAGGAAGTGGGAATTAGGAAAAAGGGTTCCCCAGCTCTAATTCTCTTAACTCATACCCACAAAAGCTAAGTTCATCATAAGATGAATGCTTCTGATCTTCAGGCTCCTCGGCAGCTTCCTATTTCTGACTAAATGTCCCCCAAAATCTATCTAACTGACTATAATTCTCAGACTCTGATTCAGTTATTGCTCCCTAAGTTTTCTCAAAATAGTGCTAAAAGTGGACTTAGGATGACTGAATCCACCTAGCTGGGCCTGAACCCTGAGGAAAATTCTCAGACTCCAAGGGTTAGGATTTCAAGGTAAAATCACCCAGCAAGTTCACACACACAGCAGGGATAATTAATTCTTCTCCAGGATGCTCACCAGATAAACAGGAACCTCAAGAAAATGGTTTGAAGGTTTCCCTTTATCCACCAAAGGCTTGAGGTAGGAAAGCTCACAAAAGCAGCTCTTCCTATCCCAGCTTAGACAGGAAGTGAGTAGTTGTACCTTCAAAACTCTTCTTCCTATGCCTCCTGCATTCCAGAATCTCTCCAGAGTTCCTAGCATGTGGCCATGCTAGAACCTTAAAGACAGCCTTCAACTTCTCTTAAAACTTACTCTTAGCTTTATAATTCTACCATTACAGTAAATATCACTGTGTTCCTAGAAACAGGGACAATGAAAATAAGCCCAATTCTATCCAGTTTGCTATGGTTATTACTGGACAAAGTAAATAAGAAGTCAATATTTTGTACCAGAATTATTTGTACCAGAATAATATTTTGTTCCAGAAATCATCTGGAACAAAAAAAAAAAAAAGCACCATTGCTCTTATTCTTCTAACAGGATTATATTCTGTTGTTTTCTAATGTATTTAAAGAAAGAAACAGTATCTGGTTGAAACTCATGTTCTGCCTTTCTTCACACAAAGACACACACACAAAGATTTTAACTGAGCTCCCTTTTGTGTCAGTTTCTTACATAGAAACTACTTTGTCTTCCCTGATTTTTTACTTTCAGAATACAGCATGCTCTGAATAGAGGCAAGATATGTTGCCTTTGGCTCCCGGAGTAGGTTTCTGCTGTCGTCAATTCTCTGCAAAGCACCACTGATTTTGCCAAAGGTATTAGAGGTAAAATATTACTATATGACTGACACCCAGAAAGTTGAATATCAAAAGGCCAGAAAAACAGGGAAAGGATAGTTTGTAAACTGAAGTTCCAAGGAAATGTCTTTCTTTAAGATTAAATTGTATGATTGGCATCTTAAAATGTCAACATATAAAGCCTTAACTTGTTAAAAGTTACAATTTTCAATGAATTTAAAGAGGAAAGATTGAACTTGGAAGCCTCTATAGTACTGATTAATGATACAGAATCTGTAGAAGTCAAACAGAATACGATTTAGTTTGTTAGGAATAAATATAAAATCCTTGACTTGGCACATAAAATTTTTACAATATGAGTATAGAATGAGGGGATATTTTGCTGAACAAAGACTTGGGGGTTTTGGTGGCCCACAAATCCAAAATGAGTTAATAGCATGATATGGCTGTCCACCAAAAAAAAAAGAAAAGAAAAGGAAAGAAAAGAAAAGAAAAGAAAAGGCTGATCTATAGAAATGTATCCATACCCAGAAGATGCTAAGAATGGAGTAGCCAAAGTTCAGAATGGTAACAAAACAATGAAAATTACAACAATTCAGTTCCAAATACCATAATTTAAAAAGAGAGATTAACAAATAGCATCATGACCAGAGGAAGGAAACCAGGAGGAGGAAGAGTAACAAAATCAAATCATATAAGAATTGGTTGAAAGAAATGAAAATATTCAGCCTGAAGAGAAGACATAAGGGAAGCATGAAAGCTGTCCTCCCATATGGGAAGAATTATCATATGGAAAAAAGAATAGACATCCTTGATTCTACAGAGGAAAATAGTGGTAAATGGGTAGAATTTATGGGCAGAAATTATTATTCAGTCATGTCCAATTTTTCATCATCCCACTGGAGTTTTTTTGACAAAGATACTAAAATGGTTTGCCATTTCCTTCTCCAGTTCATTTTACAAATGAAGCAACTGAGGCAAACAGGGACAAGTAACTTGCCCAGAATCACACAGTGAATAAGTATCTGAGGCCAAATTTGAAGCAAGGAAGATAAGCCTCTCTGAGTCCAGGCTCTGTACTCTCTCCACTATATCACCTATCTACTCTTTTGAATAGAAGGTTCTCCTCAAAAGGAAAACTTGTCATCAATTTGAGCAATTTAAAAAGGAATTAGCTATCTCATGGGAGTAGTGTCCCTAATCATCAAAAGTCTTCAGGCAGGCTGAATGACCACTTGTCAGGGAGACCGGGGAGAAAGCTCATGTACTAGACTGGGTTCCTAGAGAAATGACCTAAAAAGTCCCTTCAGACTTTGAGATTATATTATTCTATATGTCTATAAGACCTTGTTAACTTTCATAAAACCAAGAGTTGAATCTCCACAGAAATTTAAATTATCTTCTTTGAACTTAAATAATTTTGACCTCGGGCTATTTTAAAGTAGATGATAGGGGGAAGCTAGGTAGCACAGTGAGTTGGGAACCAGGTCTAGAGACGGGAGGCCCTGGGTTTAAATCTAGCCTCTGGTATTTCCTAATTGTGTGACTCTGGGCAAGTCACTTAACCTCCATTGCCTAGCCCTTACCACTCTTCTGCCTTAGAACCATTGTACAGTATTGATTCTAAGAAGGAAGGAAAGGGTTTAAAAATAAATAAAATAAAGTAGATGGTGCTCCTGTCATTTTTATATTATATTTTACTTATCTTTAGATAATACAAATGTGTGAATGAAGAGCGGTCCTTGGAGCTAAGAAGAACTGAGTTCAAGAGCTGCCTCTGCAAGAACTAAATATATGATGTTGATCATATCACTTAGCCTCAGTAACTCATGCAATTCTCTTAGGCTCTAGGTTACCAATAGGTACAGGCTGACATCAGTAAAAGCAATTTCCTCAACAAGTTTCCATACACCAATGAAATCACTATCCCGTTTAAAAATCAATAATTAGATAACTCTAGCCTCTATTAACCTATCATCTTCTCAAGCAGTTAGCATAATTTGAAATACACAAAGGCTTTTTTTTTCTTTCTTAGTGCCTTCTTTCTTGTGTTTCAGTTTATTGGTTTAAAGAAATTGCCAAGCTATACAATGCTATTAAAATACTTTCCACAAGTAGCAATATTTCTATGGCAATTCAAAATTATACACATCTCTTGGTGTGTGGTTATATTAAATTGTAAAATAGGATTTCAGCAGATGGGCCACACACAACTTATCTCTCAGGCATGCTACATAAAAAGAGCCCAGAAATTCTGGTACCTCTCACATTTCTGGGCAAATTTTACCAGCTAAAAACCATAATCCCACCACCCCAACTCTATTTGCCCATGTCAAACCAACCTAAATAGAGAACTCTGTGGCCTTGGGATCAGGAAATCTGGGTCCACATTCTAGCTCTGACACTTGTCAACTTCACATTCCTGGACAAGTGTGAGAGTTAAAATTAATATACAATAACTCCAATATTATATTTATTAGACTTATTAAAATAAAAAAAACTAGAGTTAAAAACCTGCCTAAGGAAGAGGGAAGAGCCACAGAAAGTTATATAAATGTGACCATGAAAGGTGGTGGAGAGAGAAGAGGAATTCTGGGAAATACTGAAGGACTTCTGGGGGATGAAGTCAAAGGGTTCAAAATTCTAATTAATACACAAGTTTCTTAGCCTCATTGAGCAACAATTTCCTCATGTGTAAAACGGAGATACTAGAATTTTCAGAACTTGCAACACAGAATTATTATAAGGAAAAAGTGTTCTATAAACCTTAAATCTCTACAGCCACATGAATCATTATAATAAATACCTCCTCACAGAATCCTGAGTGGTGTGAAATGAGAAGTGATGCTCTTATTGGGAAAACTGACCTAGAAAACCAAGAATTATATAAATATTGTTCATGGTAGAAAATGTGGGAGTTGAAAATAATATCTGATATGAACAAATGATACTTCTTTTTACATTCCATTAAACTGAGACTTTTGACTACTATGATCTTCTCTGAGAACTGGTTATTTTAAAAGGAATGTGCACTAAAGGCATCCACCAGTAGAGGGAGCACAAAGCTAGGTTGCAGCCAGTGAAACAAAAATAAGAATAATTAGAAAAGATACATCTCTGGTATTGGGGGATTGTGAGAGATCATCCCTGAAAGCTTTTTTATGATATCCTCAATAAAAAGCTGATTGGCAAAAATAAAACAACAATTTGGTAATGATCTTTATCATATCTGTCATTTTGTATTAAACTGTCAAATGCCTCTATTTTTCTACCTCTACATCCTCATGACTATTTGTTAAAACCCTTAGTTGAACAGATAATCTTTCTATATATGTGAAAGACAGGTAGTCAATGTTAAATAATTCAGATTAATGTAAGGGATCAGGACACCAACTGGGTCAAAGATAAGTGGGTCAAACAGTCAAAAATGCCCACAGGATAAAACAGAGACACAGAATGTCAACCAAAAATCAAAATAGTCATAATGCCTTCATAAAGGGTTAGCAGGCACTGGGAAAGAAGATATTCTGCCTTCTGGACTTCTGACTTCTAATATAACCAGTCACATTATTTTGTGGTATCCTTCTTCATTTCTACCTCCCACTTTTGCTGGCTTCCTTCAAGTCTCAAGTGAAAGTCCCAGCTTCTGCAAGAAACCGTAACACTAATGAAATTATCTCAAATTTGTTCTTTATGTATCTTGTTTGTTTTTATGTTGATGTTTGCAAGCCATCTTTCCCATTAGACAATGAACAACATGAAAGCAGAAACTTTTTGTGCCTTTCTGTTTATCCCCCAGTGCTTAGCAGAGTGCCTGGCACCTAATAGGCACTTTCTAACTGGAATTAAAGTTCCTTTTATATGGCTATAATTTGATTTTATATCATCTTCATAATGACAAAAAGAGAGACAGACAGACAGAAGGAAGGAAGGAAGGAAGGAAGGAAGGAAGGAAGGAAGGAAGGAAGGAAGGAAGGAAGGAAGGAAGGAAGGAAGGAAGGAAGGAAGGAAGGAAAAGAAAGAAAGAAAGAAAGAAAGAAAGAAAGAAAGAAAGAAAGAAAGAAAGAAAGAAAGAAAGAAAGAAAGAAAGAAAGAAAGAAAGAAAGAGAGAAAAAGAAAGAAAGAAAAAGAAAGAAAGAAAATTTTAAAGCATATTTCTTCTTTTAGGAACCATTGGACCTAAAGAGCAAAGGGAAGATGATGATACAATGTTTCTTTTTTTATTTCTGTTATCTATTTCTATATTTTTAAATTGCTCATGAAGACATTAATTCTTTGTGCTGAGACTTGAAGAGAGAAGGAAGTAGGTCATGTCTGGGGGCTAAGGCAACCTAATTTCATAGATAACTACACACACACTCCTCTTTCCCACTAATCTGTCAGAAACTGGTGGAGATTAAGGCAAGGTCTGAAGCTAGTATGTAGTGACAACCAGTTACCTTATAGTCCTACTTGAATAAAACAGACTTGTGTAATTAGGATCTGTACCTAAAACTACTATTCCCAGCACCCCACTCTCCTTCTTTTGTTACATACTGATGTAGGCAGGATATAAATTCTGTGTAGTTCTGCCTCTCCCTCTCTTCTTTTCCTGTGGTGATAGCTGTGGACACAGGGTTTTTGAACAGGTAGAAAAGCTTGGTCACTTGGTTTTATTTTATTACATAATTACCTTTTTATTCCTTTATGTTAATTATTAATAAATCTTATAAAATATTATTCTTGAAGTTGGATATTAATTTTAATCTTATATACTGCTCCCCAATCAATATCCACAACCTTTCTTAGTGCCTATAGTAATATCCAAACTCATTGTACATTTCTATGAAAATTATCTTAACCCATTACATTTGAAATGTTTCAGAGAAAGTTGTGCTATTTGCTAGGCCCAAAGAGATTTAAATCATATCTGCACACATAGAATAAAATGGCTATCTTAATTTGCTTGATCAGCTTAATTTCTTTTTGAGGATATAGCATTGGTAAAAAGATGAATTTATCCCATTGACTAGTTAATACTAATCTAGTGAATGGTCAGCTTAATCATACTGCATGTACATTTGACACATAACAATTCAAATGACAAATCTTATTGTTTCTATCTCTATAATATTTCTTCCATACATCTCCTTTCACCCATTCACATAGTCAGCACTCTAGATCAGGCCATCATTACCTCTCAGTTGGTTTACTGCAATGGCCTCCTATGTATTCTGCCTACCTTAAGCCTCTTGGGGTACATGGGGTGTGCAAGGAAGATTAGCATCTCTGATGTGAGGCCTTACCTAGTGAGTCCTTTTTAGGGTTGCTCACTTACCGTTGGATTTACAGCTCACCTAACTTTTACCTGTTGCTCATGAGGCTCACAGCCTCATAAAACTGGCTCAGTAGAAAGGCCTTGAATGGAATTAGAGATTCCAAGAGATAGAAGTGAGCATAGGAAGCATTTCAATCAGGAGACACCCTGTGTAGAGGCATAAAATTAGGAAATGAAACACTATGTATTGGGAATGATGAGTAGGTCAGCTTGGTTGGAATACAATCTGTAAAAAGAGGTATGGAGAAATAAAACTGGAAACATGATTTGGAAACATTGTAAAGGATTCCAAATATCATGCAGATGATATCTATTTTATGCTAAAGGCAATAGGGAGCCTCTGAATCTTTCTGAACAGTAGAGATATTATCAAGCCAAATGTTTGGGAACATCAATTTAATAATTGCTAGGAAGATGGTCTGAAGACAGAGATAGGAATGCCAAGTAGGAGACCATGAAAATAAGGTTTTTCCTTCTATATTAATACACTTTTCTATACTTGAAAAATATAGTAGAATAATGTGTTCTGTACATACTGAACTTGGTGTAATAGATAAAAATATATAGTGTCTGCTGACATTATACAAGCAATTAAACTATCCTTCATCATAAAGCATATAAGCAGTATAGTTTATCAAAAAGAGAATAACTGACAGTAAAAATGGCTCACTACTTTTAATTCAGCAAATGAGATAGTGGGCACACAAATGTTACAAGTATACACATGCACAAATACATATTTATACACCTATGAATGTGCATACAAACCCTCTTAAACCAGGACTTATATATTCCAAGAAGGCTGTCTTACTACATTTGCAGAAACTTTTTATACTAAAGTTGTCTTCAGGCTTCTGGGTAAACATGGAGCAGTGTAGATGCAGGACTCTTCCTCTCCTCATCACCTACTGATATATACTACTTCAAAAGGCAAAAAAAAAATTCATATGAATGAAAGGACTCCACAATAGGGCACACTGAAGGTATGTGGGATTTGGGCATTTCCACACTATAAGGGGGTGAAATAGCTTTCACCAAAATGGGAGCTGATCAACCCTCCTGTGAACTTTAGATTACTCCACCCTACTTAGTCTAACAAAATCAGGAATGTCTACACCCATACTTAAGATTAAGTATTTAGGAGGATGGCCTATGACAGACATGTGCTAGCAAATGACAAATCAGAAACAACTGACAGACCCGTGGGCTGTCCTAAGTCAAGCCTAAGATATCATTGGTACATTTGAGATGCAGGAAACTGATGTAAAACCTTCTACATATTTCATGTCACTCCCTCTTTCCAGCCTCTTTGACGGCAGAGAGGGGACTGACAGCAGCTTGCTGAGCATGTTGGCATCTTGGCATGGTGGCTGCTATTATCCAAGTTTAGTGGTGAGTTTTCCTTGATACCATACTGGAGGAAACATAGTAAACTAGTTCTTCTCTGAGATCTCTCAGAGTTTAGGCTGATTTTTCTCTCCTTTACCTTCCAAACACTATCCTCTTAGAGAAAGCCTGTAATCTTCAAGGACCTTGTGGCAGAGGACTTTGAACTTGCCTGGAACAGACAGGGTGGGAGAAATACTATACATTTTCCCTTTCTCTTCTCTTTGATTTCTTCTCTATATATTGATTACACCACCATATATTTCCAAACTGACTTGGGTATTTTATTTGGGATATCCCCTGATGACCAAAAATCAAATTTAGATTAGGTCACAACCCTAAATTATCCTTACACTCCCCCACCCCACATACATAGAGCCAGTGAGCTAGAATCAGTGAGCAAGTGAGGGGCACCTCTAGAGTGAGTGAAAGTCACCAAAAGGTCTTTGGTAGCTGACTAAGACCACAAAAAACTTACCCCTGAGAACAGCTAGGCTTGAGACCCCAGCAGGCTGAAGAACTCAGACCTTGGGCTCTGAGATAGCAGAGACAAGGGTGGCAAACAGTGGAAGCTGCAGAGACTCGAGAGGTGACCTCAGGCAAAAAACCATCCTCCTTAGCTCCATTCATAGAGTCTACCTTTCTCACGCAGAATTCTTACTGGAAAGGGAAGGAAAAACAGGATAGTGATGGCCAGCAATGACAAGGAAAAGAAACTTCCCAACACCAAGAAGAACAAAAAGAAGGATACCTTGGATAATTTTTATGGAGAAAAATCCAAACTATAGAAGAAATAACCGAAGAGGATATAAAAATAAATATACCCAAACCTTCCCCCAAAACAGAAATAGGCCACAGGCTCTTGAAGAATTTAAATCTGATATTATGGAAATATGCAAGAATTTTGGCAAGAAAAGTGGGAAATAGTTCAAAAAGAAAATAACAACTTAAAGGACAGGAACTCCCAATTGAGAACAAAATTAAACAGCTGGAAGCCATGTATAGAAGGATAGACCAAAACAAAAAGGAAAATCAAAAGATTATAGTGGAAGACCAATCCTTAAATATCAGAATTGGGTAATTGGAAGCCAATGATCTTGCAAAACAGCAAGAATTAATAAAGCAAAGTCAAAAGATTAACAAAATAGAAGAAAACATAAAATATCTCACTGACAAGATGACCGACCATGAAAACCGGTCTTGAAGAAACAATTTGAGAATCATTGGTCTACTGAAAACCCAGAAATAAACAGAAATCTTGACATCATGGTACAAGAAATTATCCAAGAAAACTTCCCTGAGGTTCTTGGACAAGAGGGCAAAATATACATTGACAGAGGTTATAGAATACTCTCCAAACTAAATCCTCAAAAGACAACCCCCAGGATTGTAACTGTCAAATTCAAGAGTTTCCAAGCTAAGGAGAAAATATTGCAAGAAGCCAAAAAGAGACAATTCAAATATCAAGGAGCATCAATCAGGATTACACAGGATCTGGCAGTTTCCAAGTTAAAGGACCACAAGATTTGGAATATTATATTCAAAAGGCAAGAGAATTTGGTCTACAACCAAGGATCATCTACCCATCAAAACTGACTACATACTTCCAGGGGAAACTATGGGCATTTCAAAAAATAGAAGATTTCCAAGTATTTGTAAAGAAAAGACCAGAACTAGGCAGAAAGTTTGATATCCAAACATAAAAATCAAGAGAAACATGAAAAGGTAAATAAAACAAAGGGGTAAAGAAAAAATGTTCTTTTATTTAAATTTTCTTCTTTAAGGGCTTTAATAAGATCAAATTGTTTATATTAATATATGGAAATGTTATTTGTAACTCAAAAAAATTATATTCAGTAATATAGAAATTAGAAGAATCATACATAGGTAGAGATTGGGATAATAAGTGTTCTAAGATGATATGAAAAAAAAAAGAAAAAGGGAGTGGGGAATAGAAGATGGTACCAAGAGAAACTTGAACATAAATAAGATAATCTATATCACACAAAGAGGCAAATGGGAAGGGGAGGGGAAGAAAGTTATTATAAGAAAAAGAGGAATGGAGTGCTAAAAGGTAATACTTAAACCTTACTCTCAGTGAAATCAATTGTGAAAGCGAATATCATCTAGATACATTGGGGTATCAATTTCTATCTCAGCCTAGAGGGAAATTGAGAAAGGAAAAACCAAGTAGGGGAGTACAAAAATGGAGGGAAAGAGAGGGGGAGGGAACTTAATAGACCTTAAAAAATAAGAAGGGAACAAAAAGGGAGGGGAAGAAAGGAAGTAAAATAAGGGTGGGGATTAGGATGACTGACTGAAAGCAAACCACTGGTTTAAAATGATATAGGGAAAGAAGAAAGGGCAGAACTAGGAGATGATATCAAAATGTTGGAGAATACACAAGTGGCAATGATAACTTTGAGCACGAATAAGATGAACTCACCCATAAACAGAGAGCAATAGCAGAGTGGATTAGAAACAAAAATCCTACCACATGTTGTCTACAAGAAACACACATGAGGCAAGTAGACACTCACACAGTAAGGATTAAAGGTTGGAACAAAATCTATTGGGCCTCAACTGAGAAATAGAAGGCAGGTGTTGCAATCATGATATATGACAAAGCCAAATTAAAAATAGATCTAGTTAAAAGAGATATGGAAGATAATTATATCCTTATAAAAGGCAGTATAGACAATGAGGAAATATCAGTACTCAACATGTATGCACCAAATGGCATAGCATCCAGATTTCTAAAGGAGAAACTATCAGAGCTCAAGGATGAAATAGATAGAAAAACTATACTAGTGGGAGACCTGAACCTTCCTCTATCCAAACTAGATAAATCAAACCAAAAAATAAATAAGAAAGAGGTAAGAGATGTGAATGAAATCTTATAAAAATTAGAATTAATAGATATGTGGAGAAAAATAAATAGGGACAAAAAGGAATGCACCTTCTTTTCAGCAGCAAATGGTACATTCACAAATATTTACCATGAACTAGGGCATAAAAACATTGCAAACAAGTACAAAATAATACAATAATAAATGCAACCTTCTCAGACCATAATACAATGAACATAATAATTAGTAAGGTTACATGGAGAGGCAAGTCAAAAATTATTTGGAAATTAAACAATACAATTTTCCAAAATCAGTTAGTTAAAGGACAAATCATAGAAAGAATTAGTAATTTCATTGAAAGAAAATTACAATGATGAGACATCCTTTTAAAATCTATGGAATGCAGCCAAAGCAGTACTCAGGGGAAAATTTATATCCTGGAGTTCATATATTAACAAATTAGGGAAGGCAGAGGTCAATTAATTAGACATGCAAAGCAAAAAACTAGAAAGTGAACAAATTAAAAATCCTCAGATGAAAACGAAATTAGAGATCCTAAAAATCAAAGGAGAAATTAATAAAATTGAACGTCAAAGAACTATTGACTTATTGACTATTGATTTAATAAATAAGACTAGAAGCTGATACTTTGAAAAAACAAATAAAATAGACAAAGTATTTGTTGATCTAATTTAAAAAAAAGGAAAGAAGAAAACCAAATTGACAGTATCCAAGATGAAAAGGGAAACCTCATCTCAAATGAAGAGGAAATTAAGGCAATCATTAAAAATTATTATGCCCAATTATACGGCAATTAAGGTGATATGGATGAATATTTACAAAAATATAAATTGCCTAGACTAATAGAGGAAGAAATATAATATCTAAACAAACCCATATCAGAAAAAGAAATTGAAAAAGCCATCAAAGAAATTCCTAAGAGAAAATCCCAAGGACCAGATGCATTCACAAATGAATTCTATTAAACATTCAAAGAACTAATCCCAATATTATACAAAGTATTTGACAGAATAAGCAAAAAGTAGTTCTACCAAATTCATTTCATGACATAAATATGGTACTGATTCCAAAGTCAGACAGGTCAAAAACAGAGAAAGAAAATTACAGACCAATCTCCTTAATGAACAAAGATGCAAAAATCTTAAATTGAATACTAGCAAAAAACTCCAGCAAGTGATCACTAGGCTTATTCATTGTGATCAAGTGGGATTTATACCAAGAGTGCAAGAATGGTTCAATATTAGGAAAACCATTTGCATAATTGACCATATAAACAAGCAAACCAACAAAAACCACATGATTATCTCAATAGATGCAGAAAAAGCCTTTGACAAAATATAACACTCATTCAATTGAAAACACTATGAAGTATAGTAATAAAAGAACTTTTCCTAAAAATAATAAAAAGTATATATCTAAAACTATCAGCAAAATCATCTGCAATGGGGATTAACTAGAAGTATTCCCAATGAGACCAGGAGTGAAACAAAGATGCTATTTATCACCACTATTATTTAACATTGTACTAGAAACACTAGCAGTAGCAATTAGAGAAGAAAAAGTAATTGAAGGTATTAATATAGGCAATGAGGAGACCAAGCTATCACTCTTTGCAGATGATATGATGGCCTACTTAAAGAGTCCTAGAAAATCAAACAAAAATCTAGTCGAAAAAAAAAAAAAACAAATAACACCATTATTAAAGTTGCAGGATACAAAATAAACCGATGTAAGTCATCAGCGTTTCTATATATTTCCAACACATCTAAGCAAAGACAAACCCAGGAAACATATGAACACAACTACAAATCACTTCCACACAATTAAAACTAGATCTAAGTAACTGGAAATTGCTCATGAGTAGGATGAGCCAACATAATAAAAATAGTAATCCTACCCAAACTTATTTACTTATTTAGTGCCATACCCATCAAACCACCAAGAAACATTTTTACTGAATTAGAAAAAAAAAACATAACAAAGTTTATTTGGAATAACAAAAGATCAAGGATATCCAGGGAAATAATGGGGGGGGGATGTGAAGGAAGGTGGCATAGAAGTACCAGATCTCAAACTATTTTATAAAGCAGTGGTCATCAAAAGAATATGATACTAAGAGACAGAAAGGAGGACCAGTGGAATAGACTTGGGGGTAAGTGAACTCAGCAAGACTGCCTATGATAACCCTAAAGATCCCAGCTTTTAGGACAAAAATCCACTCTTTGACAAAAACTTCTGGTAAAATTGGAAGACAGGCTGTGAGAGATTAGGTTTGTATCAACATCTCACACCCTACAAAAAGATGAATTCAGAATGGGAGAATGACTTGAATATAAAGAAAGAAACTATAAATAAGTTAGGTGAACACAGAATAATATACTTGTCAGATCTTTGGGAAAGGAAAGATTTTAAGACCAAGCAAGAGTTAGAAAAAATTACAAAATGTAAAATAAGTAACTTTGATTGCATTAAATTAAAAAGGTTTTGTTCAAACAAAACCAATGCGACCAAAATAAGAAGCAACAAATTGGGGGAAAAAAATCTTCATAACAAAAACCTCTGACAAAGGTCTAATTACTCAAATTTATAAAGAGCTAAATCTATTGTACAAAAAAAAAATCAAGTCATTCTCAAACTGATAAATCAGCGAGGGACATGAACAGGCAATGCTCAAATAAAGAAATCATTATATTAATAAGGACATGAAAAAGTGTTCTAAATCTCTTATAATAAAAAAAATGCAAATCAAAACAACTCTGAGGTACCACCTCACACTTAAAATATTGTATAACATGACAGCGAAGGAAAATAATGAATGCTGGAGGGGATGTGGAAAAGTTGGGACATTAATGCATTGCAGGTGGAGTTGTGAATTGATCCAACCATTCTGGAGGGCAATTTGAAACTATGCCCAAAGGATTTTAAAAGACTGTCTGCCCTTTGAACCAACCATTACACTGCTGGTTTTATACCCCAAAGAGATAATAAGGAAAAAGACATGTACAAGAATATTCATATTTATGCTCTTTGTGGTGGCAAATATTGAAAATGAGGGGATGCCTTTCCAATTAGGGAATAGCTGAACAAATTGTGGTATATATTTGTGATGGAATACTATTTTGTCCAAAGGAAAAATGAACTGGAGGAATTCCATGTGAACTGGAATGACCTCCAGAAATTGATGCAGAGTGAAAGGAGCAGAACCAGGAGAATATTATACCCAGAGACTGATACACTGTGGTACAATCAAATGTAATGGACTTCTTTATTAATAGCAACACAATGATCCAGAACAATTCACAGAGATTTATGAGAAAGAACATTATCAACATTCAGAGAAAAAAATTGTGGGACTAGAAACCCAGAAGAAAACCCACTGCTTGATCACATGGGTCTATGGGGATATGATTGGGAATATAGACTCTAAATCAGTGGTTCTCAAACTTTCTAATGCTGTGACCCACAATACAGTTCCTCATGTTGCAGTGACCCCAAACCAAAAAATTATTTTGGTGGCTATTTCAAAACTGTAATTTTGCTACAGTTATGATTCAGAATGTAAATACCTGATATGCATTATGTATTCTCATTGCTATAAAATGAGAGGGTGAGAACTGATGCTCTAAATGATCATCCTAGTGCAAACATCAATAATATTGAAATAGGTGTTGATCAGGGACACATGTAAAACCCAGTGAATTTGTGCATCCACTATAGGAGGGGGTTAGGAGAGGGGAGGGGAAGAACATGATTCTTGTAACCAAAGAAAAATATTCTAAATTGACTAATTAAATCAAATCTTCAAAAAAAATAAATATAATGTTGTCTTCATATTAAGATGGTGACCATGTGAGTGTAAATATGTTATGAGGTTAAAATTGATGTAGAAATATAAAATATGAAATCATATATTTATCAAATGATTAATGTGCTATAATTTGTGGGATGAAAAAATAAGCATAATGTCCCCTTTATTTGTTTCCCAGAGTCCCCAACCCCTATTTACTTTAGGCTTATTCTTGTTTCACTGATCTTCTCTGCCAGCATCCACAGTTTCTATTGATATGACTCACCCCCAAAATGTGTGATGCTTACCTTATTAATCATTGCCTCCCTAAGTGGGAGTTCACACAGAGATCAGAAGAAGTGGCATGGTTTAGGGACAATACCAAAGTCTCTCTGAAGAACTTTGGTATCAACTGCAAGATATGAGAGACACTGGCAAAGGACCATCCTGCATGGCATGCCCACATCAAAGAAAGTGCTATACTCTAAAAGCAAAGAAGAATTGCAATAGCTCAAAAGAAAAATGAAATATGCAAATTAAGAAATGTCCCCAGCCAAAATGTTCATGTGACTGTTTGCACCCAACTCATGGCAGTGCCTTTGGAGCTCATACTGGTCAGATCAGTCAAATTGGACATGCTATAAATAGAACCAAAAATAATTATGTCATGTTGGTCCTCTTCAAGTATAAAGGGCAACAATCAAACAAACAACCATATGGGAGGCAGTCTTACAATGAAAAGAGAGCTAAAATGGCCCATCCCCTTGTTACTTTAGGGATCTCTGATAAGTCACTGAACTTCTCTTGGCCTTTTTCCTTCTCTGTAAAATAAGGGAACTGGAAAAACTTTAAATGACCTCTGAGGTTCTCTCCTCTTCTAGATCTAAGAACCTGTGATTTCAGCAGTTCACCTTATCCATAAAGAAAAAGTTGTCAAGGGATGAGGTCTTCCTGAAACTCGCCAAGGAATATAAAATTCATGTACTTTTTCTCTTTTCTCATGTCAGGAAAACAAACTCCCATTAGTCACTCCCATTCTCCATGGTGAAATTAAGATTTCAACTTCAAATAGCCAAGAATCATATTAATAGCAATAATAGAGGAGGAAGGCATTTCTACTTGCTCAGACTAGACAAATAGTAGGTTTGGGGTTTTGTGTGGGGGTGGGGGAGACTTATTACAAATTCTTGCAGAAATAAGAGTTTCACCAAGTGTAATAAAATTAGTAAGTTAAGATTTTAGTTTTCATTAGAGGAGCTTTGGCAATGGTCTTTAGGGTTTTTTATTTTGTTTTGTTTTGTTTGCTTAAATTTTGACACAGAGAGGAGAGTTCAATGTGTATTTCCAACTCAGTTTGGGAGTAAAAATCTTAACACAACCCACCTTTAATGTTTTACAGCCAGTTGGGAAATAGCACAGATGTATTTAGGTCATTGGCATAAGTCAGCTGGGGGTTATCCAAAGACCAAGACATTAACAAAAACCTTCAGGGAAAACTGTGATTGAAAGGAAATCTTCATATCCTATAGGCAACTACCTCTAAAGTCAAAAGTCCAGACTATCAATAACTAGCCATTATACTATCCACAGCCCCCATATTGCCCAAAGATAAATATATTCTAGTCCAGATATTCTTTTATTTTAATAAATTAAAAGAGTAAATGGGGAAACCAATTAAGGGAAATGATTTATAAAAGGTAACTGTTATGCTTATAGTTCTTGTTGGAATAGATAAGATTTTCCTCTAAAGTAGGTTTTCAAATTAATCTTTATCTTGACAAAAAGCCATGGAAAGAAAAATATAATGAATGATGTGTTACATTTTAAAGGTCTCTTCTCAGTTTTTCTGGGCATAAAAAATAGTGAAATGGAGTGCAATGGAAAGAGTGTTGGGTTTGAAGTCTATAGAACCGAATTCATTCTCTGACTTCATCATTTACTACCTGTTTTATTTTGGATAAGTCATTTGGCATCTTTGGTTTCCCTTTTCCTTTCTTTAAAATGAGAGGCTTAGACTTTCGGGTAAGTCTGGCGGCAGTCTAAACACTGGTTACTTACTCTCCTCAGCACACACTGAAAAGGACTACCCCAAAATACCTTAAGAATCATTTTCAGAGGAGCAAAGGAGCTGTACAATAGGGCACAGCATTGAAGGTGCTTGGGATTGGGGCTTTTCCAGTCTATAAGAAGGTGAAAATGCTTCCACCCAAACACAAGCCTATCCAGCCTCCCCCACCCCCACGTACAGAGACAGAGCCAGCGCACGCCAAGACGAATGAGCAAGGAGAGCCTCTGGAGTGAGTAGGGGGCACCTCTGGGTCCTTGGGAGCTGACTAGGACTGCAGGGGACTCACCCCTGAAGGCAGCTAGGCAGAAAATCCCAGCACACGAGAGAGTGCAGACATTAGGTGTCCAGAACAAGCACACCAGCCTGAGCCAAGGAGTGAGCAAGGAAGGCTTCTGGAGAGATCAGGGGGCACTTCTGGGTCCTTGGGAGCTGATTAGGACTGCAAGGGACCCACCGCTGAAAGCAACTAGACCGGAAAACCTGGCGGGCAGGAGAGCGCAGACCCTGAATGCCCATGGGAGAGTGGCACTGAGAAGAGCTGCAAAGGACTGTAGAGAATTGAGAGCTTGCCCCAGGCAAAATCCTTGCTCCTTAACTCCATACACAGAGAATCTGCCCAGCTGACTCAGATTTCAGACTAAAGAGGGAAGGGAAAACATCCAGAAAAATGGCTAATCTTGCACAGGAGCTCAAATTCCTTCCAAAAAACCCAAAAAGAAGGCTGTGACCCTCAAGAATTTTTACAGAGGAAAAACCAAGACTACAGAAGAAATACTGGACAAAACTCAAACAAAGGCCAAAAAAAAAAAACGGAAATTGTCCACAAGACCTGGAACAACATCAAATGGAGTTTATCAAAAAGATGGAAGCCCTCTGGAACAAGAAGTGGGAAATGGTTCAAAAAAAAAGGAAGAAGAAATCATAGCTGAATACCAAAAGATTACAGCAGAAAACCAGGTCTTAAGGACCAGAATTGAGCAACTGGAAACCAATGATCTTGAAAAACAGCAAGAATTAATAAATTAATAAAGCAAAGTGTCAAAAATATCTCACTGACAAGGTGACAGGTCAGGAAAACAGAGGAAGGAGCGACAATTTGAGAATCATTGGTCTACCTGAAAAGCCAGAAATAAACAGAAATCTTGACACCATACTACAATAGATCATCCAAGAAAACTGCCCTGAAGTTCTTGAACAAGGGGGAAAAATAAACATTGAAAGAGGTGATAGAACACCCTCTACACTAACCCCCCCCCCCAAAAAACAACTCCCAGAAATGCAATTGCCAAATTCCAGAGCTTTCAGGCTAAGGAGAAAATCCTACAAGAAGCCAAAAAGAAAAAAATTCAGATACAAAAGAGCACCAATCAGGATCACACAAGACCTGGCAGCTTCAACACTAAAAGACCACAAGGCCTGGAACACGATATTCAGAAAGGCAAGAGAACTGGGTCTTCAACCAAGAACCACCTATCCATTAAAACTGACTATATACTTCCAGGAGAAAGTATGAGAATTCAACAAAATAGAAGATTTCCAAGTAAGGAAAAGACCAGAACTAAGGGGAAAGTTTGATATCCAAATACAAAGATCAAGAGAAACATGAAAGAGGGGGGAAAGGAGAAAAAATGTTTTTTTTTCTTTTTTTTTATTCAAACTCTCTTCTTTAAGGGCTACAATTAGATCAAACTACATATACATACATATATATTTATATTACATATGTATGTATGTATGTACATGTATATATATATATACACATATATATTAATATATGGGGAAATGTTATTTGTAACTCTCAAAAATGTTTTCATTATTATAGTAAATAGAAGAATCATTCATAGGAAAAGGTTGGGGCATTAAAGGATATTAAATGATATTAAATAAAAGGGGGAGGGGGAATCAATGATGATACTACGAGATACTTCAAGCAATAAAATATATAGAATAATCTTTGTCACACAAAGATACACATGGGAAGGGGAGGGAAAGAATACTCTTATAAGAGGGAGAGAAGAGAATGCTAATAGGTAATACTCGAATATTACTCTCAGTAAAATCAATTCTGAGAGGGAAGAGCATCTAGGTCCATTTGGATCTTGAAGTCTATCTTATTCTACAGGATAAGGAAGAAGGGGAAACTAAGGGGAGAAAGGGGGAGGGAGCTAAAAAAGGGGGGAGAGAAGGAGAGGGAGGAAAGAACTTAACAGACCCTAAAAAAAAACAAGGGAAGCATATCAAGGTAGGGGAATAAGGGGATTAAGTAAAAGTAAACCACTGGGTTAAAAGGATAAAGCAAAAGAAGAAAGGTCAGAACTAGGAGAGAATAATATCAAAATACTAGTATCAATATCAAAATACTTGTATCAAAATACAAAATACTACAAAATAAAATTCAAAAGTGACAATCATAACTTTGAGCTTGAATGGGATGAACCCACCTATAAAATGTAGATGAATAGGAGAGTGGATTAGAATCCAGAATGCTACCATATGTTGTCTACAAGAAACACACATGAGGTGAGTAGATACTTACAAGGTCAGAACTAAAGGGTGGAACAAGACCTATTGGGCCTCAACTGATAGAAAGAAGGCAGGAGTTGAAATCATGATATTAGACAAAGCCAAATTAAATTAGACCTAATTAAAAGGGATAGGGAAGGCAAATACATCCTGATAAAAGGGAATATAGATAATAAGGAAATATCACTAATCAATATGTATGCACCAAATGCTATAACAGCCAAATTTCTAATGGAGAAACTAGTAGAATTGAAGGAGGAAATAGATAGTAAAACTGTACTAGTGGGAGACCTGAACCTACCACTATCAAATTTAAGTAAATTAAGTAAAATAAAAAATCAAATAAAAAAATAAATAAGAACGAGGTAAAAGAGGTGAATGAAATCTTAGAAAAATTAGATTCAGTAGATATATGGAGAGAAATAAATAGGGACAAAAAGGAATACACCTTCTTTCCAGCAGCACATGGTACATTAAAAAGATTGACCATATACTAGGTCATAAAAACATGGCATACAACTGCAGAGAAGCAGAAGTCATAAATGCAAGCTTTTCAGATTATAAGTCAATAAAAATAATGATCACTAAGGGTACATGGAGAGCCAAATAAAAAATTAATTGGAAATTAAATAATATGATCCTCCAAAATCGACTAGTCAGAGAACAAATCATAGAAACAATTAATAATTTCATTGAAGAAAATGACAATGCTGAGACATCCTTTCAAACTCTATGGGATGTAGCCAAGGTAGCACTCAGGTGAAAATTTATATCCTTGATTTCATATATTAAAAAATTAGGGAGGGCAGAGATCAATGAATTGAAGATGCAAATATAAAAACTTGAGAGCAAATAAATTAAAAAAACCCCAGAAGAAAACCAAATCAGAGATCCTAAAAATTAAGGGAGAAATTAATAAAATCAAAAGTGATAGAACTATTGAACTAAAAAACAAGACTAGAAGCTGGTATTTTGAAAAAAAAAACAAAAAAAATAGACAAAATATTGGTCAATCTAGTAAAAAAGAGGAAAAAAGAAAATCAAATTAACAGTATTAGGGATGGAAAGGGAGAACTCACCACCAATGAAGAGGAAGTTAAGGCAATCATTAAAAACTAATTTGCAGAATTATATGGCAATAAATATGCCAATCTAGGTGATAAGGATGGATATTTACAAAAATATAAATAGCCTAGAGTAACAGAAGAAGAAATAGAGTTCTTAAACAACCCCATATCAGAAAAAGAAATTGAACAGGCCATAAAAGAACTGCCAAAGAAAAAAATCCCCAGGGCCTGATGGATTCACAAGTGAATTAAGAACAGGTAATCACAATACTATACAAACTATTTGACATAATAAGCAAAGAGGGAGTTCTACCAAATTCATTTTATGATACAAATATGGTACTGATCCCAAAGCCAGGCAGTCCAAAAATGGAGAAAGAAAACTACAGACCGATCTCCTTAATGAACATAGATGCAAAAATCTTAAACAGGATACTAGCAAAGAGACTCCAGCAAGTCATCATGAGAGTTATTCATTTTGATGAGGAGGGTTTTATACCAGGAATGCAAGGATGTTTTGATTTCAGGAAAACCTTCCACATAATTGACCATATCAACAAACAAACCAACAAAAATTACATGATTATCTCAATTGACACAGAAAAAGCCTTTGACAAAATACAATACCCATTCCTACTGAAAATACTAGAAAGTATAGGAATAGAAGGATCCTTCCTTAAAATAATAAACAATAGCTATCTAAAATCATCAGCCAACATCATCTGCACATGAAAAAGTGTTCTAAATATCTGATAATCAGAGAGATTCAAATCAAAACAACTCTGAGGTACCACTCCACACCTAGCAGATTGGTTAACATGACAGCTACGGAAAGTAATGAATGTTGGAGGGGATGATGCAAAGTCAAGATATTAATTAATTGCTGGTGGAGTTGTGAATTGATCCAACCATTATGGAGGTTTGGAATTTGGAACTAAGGCCAAAGGGCGCTAAAAGACTGCCTACCTTTTGACCCAGCCACAGCATTGCTGGGTTTGTACCCCAAATCTTTAGATAATAAGGAAAAAGACTTGTATAAGAATATTCATAGCTGTGCTCTTTCTGGTAGCAAAAAAACTGGAAAATGCGGGGATGCCCTTCAACTGGGGAATGACTGAACAAATTATGGTATATGTTGGTGATGGAATCCTATTGTGCTCAAAGGAATAATAAAGTAAAGGAATTCCATGGGGACTGGAACAACCTCCAGGAAGTGATGCAGAGCGAAAGGAGCAGAACCAGGAATACATTGTACAGAGACTTATACACTGTAATACAATCGAACATAATGGACTTCTCCATTACTGTCAATGCCTTGTCCCTGAACAACCTGCAGGGATCTATGCAAAAAAACACTATCCAAAAGCAGAGGACAAACTGTGGGAACAAAAACACCAAAGAAAGGCAACTGCTTAACTACAGGGGCCGAGGCGATATGGCTGGGGATGTAGACTCTAAATGAACATCCTAGCTCAAATATCAACAACATGGAAATGGGATTGGATCAAGGACACATGTGATACCCAGTGGAATCACCTGTTGGCTATAGGAGGGGAGGTGGGAGGGGAGGGAGGAAAATAAAATGATTTTTGGATTCAATGAATAATGTTTGAAATTGACCAAATAAACATAATGTTTAAACGTGAAAAAAAATGAGAGGCTTAGACTAGAATACCTTTGAGATCCTTTCTAGTTCTATATCTTTGATCCCATGAAATTGTTTTATTCATGATTATTTTAAAATATTTTTCTCTTGAAACACCAAATCTGTGTTAGTATGATAAATTATAATGTAGCAAGACTCTAGACTTACTATCACAACCCATAAACATGCTAGAAAGTTGGGTTTCCAGAACATAGTTATAAATCCTTTTGAGGAAAGAATGATATCCCTGACAGGAAACAAGGTCCTAATGCTCTCAATTCAAGACCCCACCCTCTATATTCTCTTATATAAACCCCAGTAATTAGTTCCCTAATATAATTTACTAGCAGTAGTTAATATCTCCCCTATATTATTTGACCAGTTATCTCCTTGATATTATGCAACCAAGTAATTTCAATTAGCTTTTGCTAAAGAATATTGGCTGAGAAAATAAAATGAGAAAAGAAGCATAAACATCTTCCCCTTTGAATTTGGCACATCTTCCCCTATACCATAATCCCTGAGGTGATTGGGCTTGTGTGAAAAGTAGTCAAGAAACATTTCTCCCTGCTCTAACTGGGAGTCAGGGAAAATACCTCCTGGATCTAATAATACTATCCTTCCTTTTAGGAATTCCCAGTAAATTTAGTCTTAAGTGAAGCATAAACCATGGAGGAGACACTTCCTTGCTCATTGTAGACAGTGCTTTTTCTGTTACAAGTCATTACTCATAACTATCTTGTTCTTCTGATCCTCTGGTGTCTCTTATGACTAGCCTTGTGACATTATAATAAAGCTCACAAGGTCGTCCTTCCACATATGGTAATCAATCAAGAAAATATCACA
The DNA here is from genome assembly GCF_027887165.1 of Monodelphis domestica. Taxonomy (NCBI): domain Eukaryota; kingdom Metazoa; phylum Chordata; class Mammalia; order Didelphimorphia; family Didelphidae; genus Monodelphis; species Monodelphis domestica. Next base: position 325,990,185 of record NC_077229.1, on the reverse strand, counting down.
GAATACTGTTAATTCTCTAAAGTGAGAACAAAGATTTTCTTTTATATGCCACCATAAAGAGCCAAAAATGGGCTCCCAAAATCTCCATGTCAGCTGACAGTAAAAAGAGCACCTCCACATGTTCAGAGGATTAACCCTTATTCATCAGTCCCCTTGCTTGAAGAGGAACATGAAATCATAATTTTTATTTAGAATGGATTTTAGGTTTAGAATGTAAGCCTATTGAATGTAGACTGTTTTACTATTGTTTGTTTCTTTTTTATGACAGCACTTAACAAAGTGCTTTGATGCTGTTCAATAAATACTCTTTTTTGATGATACTTGACTGATTACAGTGTATCTAGCTCATCCCCCTCATTTTTATAGATGAGAAATATGAGACCAGAGATATCAACTGACTTAGTCAGGGTCTTAAATATCATATGTAGCACATCCAAGATTAAAAACCAAATCCTCTGAAAAACAAAAACTCTAACAAGGTCTACTCATCCATCATCTCTATGACATTAACTGAATAGGATATCTACAACTTTCCCTATTAAAAGACAGAATTCTCATATAGACTATATGTTGTCTAGGAGAAACACCAAAGCATCCTTCTAGTTTGTGTCAACATACCTAGTACATCCTGCAGAAAAGCTCTACTCTGATGCCTACTCATAGGTGATAGAGTCTCAAATTATATATCAGTGGAACAGAAGATCTTTCAGGTCCTATAAAGCTTGAAAAGCTTTAAATCCAACCCTTGTAGTGGATGATATGTCTGTCATTAGTAGGTCAATCAGACAGGTGAACAAATATGGAATTCTTTGGCCATTGCAACTCATAAATTTCAAAATTCTTTTCTATATGTTAGCCCTCTTGTTGGTTCTTTGCCTGACCCTTTTATGTATTAATGGATTTTTTAGGAATAATTACCCAATTAATGCCAAAACAGACAAGAATAGATTCTTGAAGATAGGAACAAAAAACAAAAATTAGGACTGGTCTTAGATTGGACAGTATTCTGGATAGGTTGGAAGTTTATTGGGGAATGTGGCCATAGAAATTAGATAATAGTCTAAGCAAAGCTGTTTTATAGTGTAGACATTCAAAGGAATCATGTTAGGAGACCCTAGCACCTTGTTGGGAAACCCATGGCACATGTGCCAGAAGGAGTTGCTCCCATCCCTCTCTCCAAGTGCTGCCTACAATCTCCTCCTCTTCAATCATAGTTGCCGAATAGATATTCCTAAAATATGAATGTGACTATCTCAATCCTCCCTAACACTAAAAAATCATAATGGCTTTCTATGTCTCTAAAATAAAATTCAAAATCCTTAGTGTGATTTTTAAGGCCTCCCAAAACTGAACTCTAGTCTTATTCCATTTTGGTTTTTCATATAGTCTCAGTTCTGGTTGTACTATCCTGTTAGCTGTTTTCTATACTGCATATGACATTCTATTTCCTGTCTTTATACCTTTGCACAAATGATTCCTCATGTCTGTACTGCATTTTCTCCTTACCTCCATCTAATAAATCTCTAGCTCCCTTCAAAATATAGCTTGGATGTGACCTCCTAAACAAGACTTATCCTGATCATCCAAGTTATTATTATTTTTTCCTCAAAATGATTTTCTATTACATAGCATAAATTTTATAATTGTATATTATTTTAGACAGTTTGAGGTCAGAGACTCATCTTTGTCTTTGTATCCTAGTGTCCTATCAGAGTGCTTTGTACACACATTATAGGAAGTTAATAAGAACATGTTTGTCAAATTTAATTGAATACAAATAGTTGAGGAGCTATCATGTGGAAGATAGATTAGGCTTTGCCTATATGGTTATAAAGAAGAGAACTAGAACTAAAAGTTGAAAGTTGGAGGAAAGCTGATTTTAGCTCAATATAATGCAAACTTCTCTAATAATTAGAAATGTCTGAAAATGAAATAAGCTGCTTTTCAAAAAACTGATTCCCTACCACTGGGGGTATTCAAGCAGAGGTCCAATGATTAAGATTCAAGGATAGCATAGGAATTCTCCCACTTCAATGGGGAAGAAGGTTGTGGATTTCTCTCAAAGCCATTCTGATTCTTAGATTTTATGATTCTAGAAGTCCATTTTCTGGAACCAAAATACAAGGTCACAGAAAGATAAGTTGATGCTTAACCTCTTGAGCTAAAAGCCCTTGTATTCTCTAGCCCAGGAAGCAGATTAGTCCTTGTACTTGGAATACAGTCAAATCTGCAGGTGGTGGCTAAATGACTTCAGCTGGGGGAAACCAGATCCTGGCTGTTCATTACAGTAGCCTTCATTTTTTCTTCTGTTGCTCATACTTACATAGCATTTTACAGTTTACAAAGCATTTTGTTCACAACAATCCTAGGAGGTAGGAAATTCAAGTTATTCTTCTATACAGCTGAAAGTGAGGCTCATAGAAAAGGCACTTGGCCATGATAACATGCAACTGTCATAGTGTGGGACCCAGATGGAGAAAACTCTTTCCAGAACACAAAGTTAGTTTCCCAAGTCTGTGATTCCTTTTTGCTTCCCTTTCCTCTTTTAATAATCTCTAGTAAAGTCCTTCTGAAATGTTGTAGTTAAACTGCATCTTATATGAGAATCTTGGACAAGTGGTACAGAGTTTAGTTGGAGACCCATCACATTACAACTGGGGAGAAGGGAACATATAGATTTGTTATTTCATTACTGTGAAGAATTCCAGGAATGAAAACTACTTCTACCAATGCTTATCAATACTTTGTCTACAATGTGTAGTCTTAAAGAGTTACCCAGGGCACAGAGTTCAAATGAATAACCCATTGTCACATAGTTAGTATGTACTAAAGTTGGTGGGGCAGCTACATAGCCCAATTCCCAGAGTGCCAGGCCTGGAGTCAGGAAACTCATCTTCTTCAGTTGAAATTTGACTTCAGACACTTCCTAGATGTGTGACCTGGGCAAGCCACTTAACCCTGTTTGCCTCATTTTTCTCATCTGCAAAATGAACTGATGAAGGAAATGACAAGCCACTCTAGTTGGTATCCTTGTCAAGAAAACCCCAAAAAAGAGTCAGTCATGACTGAAATACCTGACCAACAACATTAAAGGTAATACTTGGACATAAGTTTCTGGTACTATCCACTGCACAGTGTTGGCTCTCTGCACTAATCTAAGTTCTATTTGTGCTTGCTCTGCCCTGAAAAAAGGATATAGAGTTAATTCTTATTTAACCAATTTGGAACTTGGGTTCTTAAATTACCAAGTTGAGAGAAGCTTATAGCTTTTGCTTTTTAGATCTACTCACATCTAATTACCAACATTGAAAATCCTTAGATTATTCAGTTCACCGAGTTTACACATCACTTTGTTTTCAGGGCACTATTTCTATCACTAAATTACATCATATATTGAATTTCATACAACTGGAGAATGTGGAAGAAGCTTTAAATATCATCTTTCTAACTACCTATGAAGTAATAAAATGCTCACATAATGTGTGCAGATATTTACTACACAAAAGTCAGTCTCATTGCTTTTTTGTCATATATACTGTGGGTACCAATTTGGTGAGGCTTAGAGTTAATTGCAAAATGTAAACTCACCAAATCTTATACTTGTAAGAGACCTCAGAAGCCATCTAAATCAATCCATCATATTGAATATCAGCAATAGAAAGTGTTTGCCCTCTTACTCTATCTTTAGTCTACAAAGACTGTATCACACCAATGTTCTCAATATAACAAATATGTATGCGTTTCTTTGTCATCCAAAACATATGTGTCTAAATGGGTGAATTTTACATGAGAAGAATCCACTTCCAAGTTGTTGTTTCTTCAGTATCTTAATACATCAAAAGATCTGTGTTTTTATTAATAGAAGATTTTCTTCTACCAAGAAAACCTCCATTTCAATAGTGGAAGTCTTCATGAGTTTCTGTAGTTCCAAAATTTATCATTCTGTATTGAACACTTTTGAACTTAGGTATGCTGCTCCTCAAATAAACAGTATAGCACAGACCTGTGCTTGAAATGTTTCAAGCTTGGAGTGGTCTTATGGAACTTATACTTAGCTAGTGTAACCTTGGAGAACACAGAATCAGTCCTTATACCATACTAAGGTATCAGAATAGGACTTTAGTGGATAGCCATAACATTGCCATTTCATAGGAACAAAGAATTTTTTATTTAGACCTAGGAGAGGAAAAGAGGAGTTTTGAATATTAACTAATATTTGGGGAAGCAACACATGAGTTGGAATACAAATAGAAAAAAATAGTCCCTGCCCTCAAGGAGTTTACATTTTATTGACAGGATATAATAGATAAGTAAAATGTTAAAATATATGAAAAGTAAGTGCAAAGTAAAATAAATATATATACATATATAATTAATATAAGGTGAGGAGAAAACCCTAACAATTGAAGGTAGCAGGAAAGATCTGATAGAATAGGTGGCAATTGAGATGTCTCGAAGGAAGCCAGAGATTCAAAGAGGAAGGAGGAAGGATAGCACACTTTTGATTATATGAGAAGAATTTTTAAATGTTTTGAGTGTTCTAGACTCTTTTGACATTCTAATACAATCTGTGAATCCCTTCTCTGCATAATGGTTTTTAAATGCATAAAATAAAATCATAGGATTTCAAAACAAACTAATGATACTGAAATACCATTTTTAAAGAAGTTCACAAACCCTGTGTGTAAAGGAAACTAAAACAAGTTCTGGACTTTCTGCCACTGTGTTGGAACATGCAACAGTGGGAATATTAGAGAGAGAAGAAATTGACAAGATTGACAGTTGGTGGGGGAAGGGGCAACTGGGAGTGGCAGTTGATCTTGTGACTAGGACTTCCATCCTGGCATTGGAAGTGGGAGGAGTTTGTTCTTCCCAGTCTCTGTATTGGAGTGTCACTATTCTCTTCAGCCTGAAGAGACAGGTCCAACCAGCTCTTAAGATCAGAACTTTTCTTTTTGCTTGCTGTCTACTGCTAAGATTTTGAAATTAAGAAAAGTAGCACAGATATAGCATAGACAAGAATAAGAGAAACCCTCCACCAGCCTGTGAGGCCTGGCCTCGGCTCCATAGCTGAGAAAGACTCAAACCTTATCTAGGGAATCCCTCTTCCCTTTCCAATCTGAACTGGTTATTAAATTTTATTTTATTTGAATATCACAATCAGATAAGAGGACTATATTTTCAGGGGGCATAGAGGGAGCTGAACCTCAATTCAGTCATTTCAACTACAAATGGTTCTTATTGGACCCCTGCTGGGTGATCAAAGTCTGGGGAAAGGTTTGCCCCTCAGGAGGGTCCATGTTTACCTGCTTTGGGGCATCTTCGGAACCAATCCATAGAGAAGACATCCCCAAAAGTTATCATAAGTGGCTCATTTCTCGGACACCCCGTTTTGTTCAAAAATAGCCTCTCGGCAGGGGGCATATTTCTCCTTTTGCCTCACCAATAGCCATATTCCCTCTTTCCCTTCAATTCCTCCATTCCTTGCTAGAAACCTTCTGTATTCCCTGTTTTTTTTAATCCCCACATCTTTCCCTATAAATATTACATAGGTTAAGAAGCACTGCTATACAGTGGCTGAAAATCCTTTTATATCTGAAATTCTATGTCTCTACTTCTCTAAATTTTTTTCTAATTTTTCTAATTTTTTAATTTTTCTAATTCTCTAAATTGCTCTAGATAGAATACTAAAGAAAATGAATTTTGGGAGAGGGAGAAATTAAGGATCTGAAGGAACCCAGTAGCATTTAAATCAGGATTACTGAATGAATACAGAAGCAGATTGGGAAAGTGAAAACTTGGATCAAAAGGAGTTTGATATAAGGATTTCAATTTCATCCAAATGGTTCAAAATATGGCAACAATTAATTCTTTGCTACAAATAAAATTCATCAGACAAAGGCTAGAAAATATATGCCAGAGAAAGAGAAGAAAAATAGTTTCCCCTTAATTGAGGGAAAGTAGATTCCAAAAGGTTCTGAGAAAGGATAAACAGATCTATGAATTAATAGTCTACTGGGGAAGTCAACACAAAAGATATGGGGAATTTTTAATAATGAAATTCTAAAACTACAAATAGAAATTATTCCACTTAAGAAAAGGGAAGAGATACCCAAATATTGCTACAATGTAGCTGAAGAGAGAATCTATGAACCAACTCATTTTTAAAGCATACCTCTAAAAGACTGGCAAAGGGTGGGAAAATGTAGCAAATAATACAAAAGTGTTATGAGAAAAATTTAAGAGGTACTAAAGACCAAAATAATATGACAATTATAAAATAAGAATGAGAAAGAAGAGTTTGGTTTTGATCATAGCCAAAATATTATGCATAATTATATGTTTTGCTTTCTTATAGCTTTTATTTGTTAATAAATTAGATATATACAATAATTTAGTATTCAAATGTAGAAAAAGTAAGAGTAATTACTTTATTAGTCAAATAATCTTCCCATTTAATTAATGAATATTTATCTGAGAAGGGTTGAGTAAGTGAGAGTATTGTGATTTTATTAATGAGAAATAAATTACCAAATTATACCCACTAAGTCACTCTAGAGCTTAGGAGAACAGAAGCAAATATAAGAATGAGTCAAGGGCCTGGCTGAGGATGGCATACAAATGAGTATGGTCAGTACCATTTTAATTTTATTAGCATAACTATCTATAGAGGATCATCCTTATTACCATGACCTATTATACTGCATTTTCCATATCATGGCATTTTAAAAGTCATTATAATGAGAACAGAATAGGAAAGGCAAGCATATCTAAAGTGGAAAGGAGTTAAAAGTGAGGATAACTGTCATCATATGTGGGAAACAAGAAGTTTCCTATAAGAGGAAATATTTGAGTTGGGGCTATAAAGAATGGGGTAAATGGTTGAAGGAAAGAAGAATAAAGACTAGTATGAGCAAAAGTATGAATATAGGAAACATAAGATACATATGGAGCCCTAAAAAAGTATAGAAATGCCTAAAGTCTTAAAGCTTTGAGCAAGTAGATCATTATGTTCTGTTTTTATATTTCTTATTGCTAGAATATACTTCAATTTTCCTTCAGGATTCACCTCTGCCCCAGCAATCTAAGGTCATGCCCTGGAGACCAAGAGGTCTTATTGGTGGACATCAACATATATATCCTTGGCTGGGTTTGCTTCTCTAAGGCCATCTTCACATCCATCCATAAAATGATCATACCCTGAATCAAAACACCCTGGCATCCAATCTCCCATATGTGTTAAATATCCCTAATATAGAATATAAGCTACTTGAGAGTACAGAATGTCTTGCTTGCTTATATCTGCACCCTTAATGCCTAGCACATTACCTGAGACATGATAGGCACTTAATAAGTCAAACTCCACACCATTTGAGACCAATAAAAGCATCTTGGAATTCATTCTTTGCTACTAAGAGTTCCATTTACAGTTGGAATATTTATTATGAGTTGGGGGTTGTTGGGGGGAAAATACCTAAGTCATTCCCAGATGTGAATATTTTAATGTTGGAATAATCTTGAAGCTCAAATATTATAAAGAATGCACATCTGTTCCCAAGATTCTTTTCTTGAAGCCTAGTAGTTTAAAAACCCAATTAATATTCAGAATACCAAAGGGAAACTCTTTTGGAATATACAGAGGCCAAGAAAGAAAGATTCTGAAAGCACAGTTTTCTAGTAAAGGCTGCTGGGATACAAAACCCAAATGAAATAGCTTTCTGCATACTACTTAGAATGTCATTCACAGTTTTCCACCAAGTTTCTATTGAATATGATTTGTTGTACTCCATCATTGCCATATTTAATTCATTAGTAATATAGCAATTAATAAGAGTAATTTTCATTAAGATTGTTTCATAGAAAATTTACAGAAATTACTGTAGTGATTTTGAAGGAAGAAAGATATATCATGGAAAAGAGATCAAATGATACGAAAAAGTAATTCTCATGATTACTACAAACTATAAGCAAGCATATGAAATATTGTTTCATATCCCTGTAATAAAAGAAATTAAATCCAAAGCAACTCTGAGGTGTAAAAAGCCAGAAAACTAGGGAAAATTATAAAATATAGAAATAGACAATGTAGAAGTGCTATAGATGAACATGCACACAAAAAGACTTGGTGGAGAAGTGAATTGGTCCAACTATTCTGTAAAACAATGTATCTTTTAAACTAAGAAGAAAGACTAAAATGTCCTCAGACTTTGACCCAGAAATCCCTCTCTTAGGAATCGACCCCAAGGAGGTCAAAGGAAGACCCAATAAGCACCAAAATATTTACAAGAGCACTTTTTGTAATAGCAAAGAATTGAAAGCAAAGTAGATGTTTATTGATTGGGATTAACTAAACAAACTGGAATGTGAATGAAACATTATTGTATTCACTATAAGGAATCATGGATATGAAAAAATAAAGAGAAGAAGGTGAAGATTTATAGGAATTGATGAAAAGCAAACTAAGTAGAAACAAAAAAAAAAGTATGCGTGACATTAACAATGTAAATGGAAAAAAATAATAGCAGTAACAAAAATAACACTGAAATAATGTGTAGTTACAATTCATTAGGTTGACCATGAAGAAAATACATTCTCTTTGCAGAATTAGAAGAATAGAGATATGACCCATTTTACATTCTGTCATACTGAGTTTTCATAGGTTCGTTAGTTTTGTGAGATGGCTTATCTTTCTTCTTTTTTATTACTTATTACAAGGGCTATTTCTCTAGGAATTAGAGGGTATCATGCAAAGTATTTAAAAAGGTGATGTCAAAACAAAGGATATCAACAAGTTTTCAAAGGCAGAAGTTGGAGCGGGGTTCACTAAGATATGACCTGATTGACCATGAAAGGTCTGCAAAAAATGTATCCACAGTTCTGTTCTTCATTAGCATTAGTAATTTGGTTCCTTAACTTTTCCAAGAAAATAAAACCAAGCCTGTAGTGTTTGGCCAATAGGGAAAAAAAAGAAAAGAAAAAGGAACACTATAAAGGCCTGAGATCCTAGTAAAAACAACAACAACTCCCAAGTCATACACATATCCTTGTTTCAGACCTATCTTCTCTTTCTAGAAAATAATAGGATATTCTATGAAAGCTGCCATTTCATAGGAACTTTGTTAAATTGTTCTGTTTTGGCATTAGAACTTCTAAACTACCAAAAAAGTAGCATTGCATCCAATGCATTTGGCTTCTATTAATTTAACCTTTCTTCATTCTATTAAATGAGACATATTCATAGTTGTCACTAATATAAGCTTATAATACTGGAACCTGAAGACAGAAACTTTGCATAGAAAATATATCTGTTGGATTGTTTTTAAAATATTTAGATAGTAGTATTTCAACTTCCGTATGCCTCGTGTATATAACAGATTGTCACTTTAAGATACTAATCATCCATATGGAAAGGCTTAATACTTAAAGAAAAGAAAAAGTGTATTTGCATAAAGGAAAAGAGATACATCACAGTGGATGTAAGATACTTCTTTCTTTCATAGATGAACAGTTTTGTGCCTGAAGAGAGGAGGAAAATAACTTTGGTTTAAAAAAAACTGAAAAATATATATGTAAATAAATAATTATAAGATGGGATTCAAACAATTTGGCATAGAAAATCAACTCTGGCATGACTGTAAAAGCCTGTTATCTTTTTAAAATGGAGAGTGGTGCCCACTTACATGTGAATAATGATCATTTAAAGGGGCAGAGAACTTTCAGCACATGAATATGGAGAAAATTTCAGACAGAATGTGAGAGAAGATCATGTTGAAAACTAATTATGTTTAGAATTGCCAAGCATTTTTACCTTAAAGCTGATTTGTATATAACTCTTTTAAGACTTAAAAGAGTAAATTCGCAAAGTAAAAAATCAACTCTTTAAAGACTAGAAAATGATTTAAAACTATTGATTCTATGAAGGAAATTTGCCAAATTACTACCTTCTAAGAGAAGACTGAATCTTTTATTTAGTACTAAGAGATTTGATTTGAACCAATGAAATAATCTGTAGAAGTCTGAGGTTAATGTGGTAGAAGGAGGAGAAGATTCAGCATGGTGCCAAAAAAGCATCTTTGTTAAAGCTCTTCAAAAAAAAAACAGCAATAAAAGCACCCAATAAGAAAGTTTTGGAAATTAGTTAGCAATGTGAAGTGCTTTTTCTGGATAACTGATGGAAAAGAGACCTCATGATTGTAGTTACCATTCCTTATTAACTGTGTGACCTTGGGAAAGTCGTTTAACATCTATGACTCACATATTCATCATATATAAAGTGAAGGGGTGGAACTAAATGTACTCTGAGGTTCCTCCCAAATCTAGGTCTATGAGACATAGGATCTGTGATGGGTAAAGCAGGTCAGCCCTGAATAATGTACCTCAGACAGGTACCTGACAGCATTTGTTAAAAAAGAGTATTGATTAATTGTGGTATCTGATGGTGATGGAATAATACTGTGATGTAAGGAATGATAAACTGGAGGATTTCTATATGAACTGGAAGAACCTCCAGGAACTGATGTAGAGTGAAATAAGCAGAACCAAGAGAATATTGTACACAGAAAGTGAAACAATGTGGAACAATTCAATGTAATCAACTGCTCTAATTAATATAAGACAATCCCAAGCGACTTATGAGAGAGAATGCTATCCACATGAAGAAAAAGACCTGTGGAAGTAGAAACACAGAAGAAAAACAAATGACATAATTTGTTTATATGGATATATGATTTGAGGTTTTGTTTTTAAAAGATTGATCTATTACAAAAATGATTAATATGGAAATAGATATAAGTGATTACGTTTGTATAACACAGTGGAAGTGCTTATCAGATCAGGGAGTGGGGAGGGTAGAAAAGAGGGAAAGAAAATGAAATGTTTTTTTATATTTTTTATATTATATATAATTTATAAAAAAGATATTTTTAAATTTTTTAAAGAAAAGACAAAAAAGAGTATTGATCTTCAAGAGAAATATACTAGGAGCCCTGTATGGTCATAAATGCAAGTAGGTGAGATTTTCTTTTGATATGGGGGAAAGGATATTCAATTCACTCAATATAATTTAACTAACAAATCCTAAAGAATTTATTGTTTTTAAAAAGTCCAACCATGTTCAAAGTACCATGCTGGCCTCTAGGGTGTAAAAAGACAAAAATGAAAGTGTCTTACATTTTACTACAGGGGATACAAACCTGTACAAAGATAAGTAAATGCAAAGTACTGCAAGAAAAAGATCATAACAATGGGGAAGATGGTTAGAGTTGGGAGAGAATCAGGAACAACTTTGAATATATGAGGTGGTATCTAAGTTCAACCTTGATGGAAATGAAGCATTCTAAAAGCCTAAAGAGAAAATATTGCAAGCAGCTAAAATGAAACAATCCAATCAAACTGTTGTTTGTGCCATGTAGGCACAGTCAGAGTAACACAAAAGATTGAGTAGCTTCTACATTAAAGGATCAGAAGACCTGGAATATGATATTCCTGAAGTCAAAGCTGAGACTTCAACCCAGAATCACTTACCCAGCAAAACTGAGTCAAATCCTTCAAAGGAAAAAATGGGAATTCAATGAAATTGAAGTCTTTCAAATATTCCTGATGAAAGGATCAGAGTTGAATGGAAAATATGACTCTAAAATACAAGATTCAAGAGAAGCATAAAAAGGCAAACAAGAAAGAAAAAACAAAAGATATACAATAAGATTAAACTATTTACATTCCAACATGGAAAGGTGACTCTTCTAACTCCTAAGAACTAACATTATTTGGGCAGTTAGAAGAAGTATATTTAGACGTAGGGCAAGGGTGTGAGTTTAATATGATGACATAATATCTAAAATTATAAAACTAAGGTTTGAGAAAGGGGAATGCATTGGGAGAAAGGGGGAGAAATAGAATGGGGTAAATTATCTAACATAAAAGGCATAAAAGAGCTTTTACAGTGAAGAGAAAATGAGGAGGGGGGAGAAGGGGAGTCCTTGAACCTTACTCTCAATCACAATTGGATCAAAGAAGGAAGAGCATTCACAATCAATTGACTATAAAAATCTATCCCACCCTACAAGAAAGTAGGAGGGAAAGAGAATAAGAAAAGAGAGGGCTAATAGAAAAAGTGGTAAATTGAGGAATGTGTTGATCAGAAACTAAAAACTTTTGAGGATGTACAGAATGAAAGAAAAGAGGAAAGAATAAACAGGGGGATAAAATGGAGAAGAATACACAGCAGTTCTACTGCTGAAAACAACTTTACAAGAAGTTTCTCTAATAAAGGCCTCATCTCTCAAAACCATAGAACAAATTGAATGTATAAGAATACAAGTCATTCCTTAATTAATAAATGATTAAAGGATACAAACAGGCAATTCTCAAAGTAATTAAAGCTATCTATAGTTGTGTAACATGTTCTAAATCACTATTAATTAGAGAAATGCAAATTAAGATAAGATACTCCTCACACCTATCACACTAGCTATTGTGTCAGAAAAAGAAAATGAAAAATTGAAAAATATTTCAGAAAATTAAGACACATACACTCTTGTGGAAGTTGTGGACATATTCAACCATTCTGTAGACCACTTTGGATCTAGACTCAAAGGACATTAAAACAGTACATACTCTTTGCCCCAGCAATCCCATTACTATGCTTGTATCCCAAAAAGGTAAAAAAATGTAAAAGGATATGTGTGTGTGTGTGTGTGTGTGTGCGCAAACATATTTAAAGCAGCACTTTTTGTGGTGGCAAATAAGTAGAAAGTGAGGGGACATCCATTAACTGGGGAATGTCTGAGTAAGTTATAGTGTATGGTTTTATGGGATACTATTATGCTATAAGAAATGATGAGCAGGAAGAGCTCATAAAAACCTAAAAAGATTTACACAAAGTGATGCAGTGAAATAAGAAGAACCAGGAAAATATTGTATACAGTGACAACAATATCACACATAGAACAACTGTGAATAACAGCTAGTCAACGCAATACAATGATCCAAAACAATCTCAAAAGACTCATGATAAAAACTGCCACCTGCCTTCAAAGAAAAAAAAAAACTAATGGAATCTGAATCCAGACCAGAGTAAATTTCTTCATTTTCTTAATTTTTCTTATTCAAGTTCCCTTCCACAAAAGTATTAAAATGAAAAAATGTTTTACATGATTGCACATGTAAATTGTATATCAGATCATTTGTCATTGCAACTGGGGTAGGGGAGGAAGAGTATTTGAGACTCAAACATTTTTTTTAATGTTGCAAATTGTTTTTACATGTAATGGGGGATAGGAGAGAATATAAAACAAAGAAAGAAAATGAATTCTAGTACCAAATAGCAAGTGTCTTTTAAGAAAGATAATCTATTCAGAAGTTAATGACTCATCATATCTTAACATCTATCCTATAACATCTTTCCTTAATCAGGAAACTGAACATTAGAAAGGTATAGTCTTGCCCAGGGTCATGCTGATGGTACATGTCAGAACTAGGATTTGAATCTAGGATGTAGAGTCATATCACAGATTTAAAACTAGAATAAAAAGCCATTATAGGTCATTTAGTTCAATGTCTTCATTTTACAGATGAAAAAAACAACTAAGAGACTGTAAATGAATTGCCTAAGGTCACAAAGTAGTTATTAGCAGAGCTGAAGTTTAAATTCTGGTCCCTTGATTCAGTACCCTTTCCAGTATACCATTGGTATTATAATGCTAAATTGTAGTTGCCAGGGAAAAGCAGGATGATGTTGCAGACCTAGGTAATAGGTTATTCCATCTTCTGTCTCACACTGAAACTTAATCCTTGGTCATTCTAATATTACCCCAGCTGTATTGCCTTTCTAAATGACTTTATAAACTCTACAAATTTTCTGAATTCAATACAACTATCTATCCTTTTCTCAATGAAAGTGGGAATGGATACTTAAGCATTTCAAGAATCATTTTATAAGCATGCAGAGCAGCTATAGATATTTTTTTGCTTTCCTCAATAAATGCCATTTAAGTAGCCTATTAATGTTTGCAAATCACTAACCATGCATTATCTCATTTGAGTCTTACCATAGAACCAACCATATGAGGCAGGTATTACAAATATTATTTCTTTGTTTTACAGAAGTGAAAACTACTTTTCAGAGAGATAGAGTGACTTTCACATGATCATGCAGAAATGCATGTCAGGTGCAATATTGGAACCCACATTTTCCTGATTAATTTCAGGGCTTTATCCACTATCCACCCCACTATTTATACTTCCCTAGTGCAGCTCCTGAACTGAGAACTTCAACAGTGTTTGTAGCTCCCTTTTATATTGATCAATTCAATTCTAGAAAATAATAATCATAGGTCCAAGGGAAGATGCAAAAATGATAGCCTCTTCCCTTAAGGAGCTTATAGTCTAGTAGAATGCAACATCCATACAAGATAAATACAAACTACTTTGTAGTTGCTTGTGAGAAATATAGAACTGAAGAAGTCAAGGTACTTTTTTCCTACCTACTACATGATTTTTGAGGAACTTCATGGCTCCACTAGGGTTGATATCATGGAGTATGGCTTATTACACGTGATTTCACTTGAAACTTTGGGGATAAGGAAAAGTATGATGAAATGTTTTTTTTAATTTCCATGTTTTAAAGCCTTGTTGAGTTTTCTGTTTGAAAAAAAATGTTTAAAAAAATGTCTGTTTCTCCACCATAGTCCTACTGCACCAATTGCTAGTTGTGGCATGATACTGACCTTAATTTTCCAAAGATAGAGCATAAATTATTGCAATATGCAATGATTTTGAGTATATGTCTCATAGTCTCATATATCTATCACCCAGATAAATTCAGAGAGGTTCACCACCAGGAGATGAATTGGAGAGGGGGAGACAGAAAGGAGTGTGCATCAACTCATGAAACTATCTGTTACTATTAATAGCAGCTAGGTGGCATGATGGATAGAGCATTAAACTTGGAGTTGGAAAGACCTAAATTCAAAACCAGCCTTAGTCACTAGTTGTCTGAACTTTGGCAAGTCACTTAATTTTCTGTATATCAGTTTCCTCAAGTGCAAAATATAATGCCTCCCAAGGTTGTAGAAAGAATAGAAAGAGATTAAATTTGTAAATATGTTGTTTTTTAATGAGAATTTTTAAGTCAAGTTTCTCTGAAACTGGAAACATGAACACATCTAAGAAAGATCTTTTTATTTAGAATCAAGAAAATTACGTCATTCGTCCAGATAAAAATTTATTTTAAAAAGATAAGTATTTAAATGGATTGGTAACAATTAAGAATTAGTCAGAAAGGTACTAAGTTATAACTAAGATTTAATTTTATTTTATTTTAAAACTTGCCTTTAGGATCACTTTACTACTTAATGTTTATATTTAGTAGTTTTGAATAGCTATATTTTGGTTTCCCAAGAAAAGGACAATTGTACTCATTTAAAATGATGTTCATTTATGTCTTAAAGCCTATGTGTAAGGCCTGACTGTTTTTAAAGATGAGGTCAAAACCAAGGCACTCACTATTCATGACATAGTAAGCTATTTTTGTCAGCAAAGAACCAAAGGGAAAATATGCAGTTTGAAACAGAGAGCTTAAACAAGAAAACATTACCTGGCAATAATAACTTTACAGAGGACATTATTATCCATAAGTTTCTAGAATTTTGGTATTATTTTAGATCATTGCACCATAGAGCAGATAACCAGGGGTTATAGAAAATATAAGAATACAAGAAGTGAGTCAATACATAAAAAGCACATTTTGTATGTACTATACTAAAGTGTTGGGAATGCAAATACAAAAGCTCCTGCCCTCACCGGCTTACATTCTCTTGGATAAGACCACACACAAAAGGGAGTGGACATTTAGAGGGTTATAATCTTGGAAGCTGAAAGGATGGTAAATCAAATAATATGGCAGTTCACTAACATATCCTTTTTCTAAAGCCATGGTAGTATTGATTTAACTATAGTTCTTAGGGCAGGATGAAAAGTGGGTGGTGGAAGAAGGAAGGGTATAGACATAGCAGCAGGCTGTAGAATGGATGGTGTAAAAATGAGAGCATAAGATCTCTGGCAGTTTAGAACTTAGGGACTTGGTACCCTCCAGCTCTCTCTCTTGACAGTATCAACTCAAGAAACTCTTACTATTAGTAGCAGCTAGGTGGTATGATGGCAATGCTGAACCTGGAGTCAGAATCTAAATTAGTGACAAGAGCCACACATATCTTGATGTTAATTTCATCTACTAAATTCAGATTAAAGGAAATGTCATTTTGTGCAGTGTGCTTGATCTTCATTCAAAACAGCTCAGATAGAAGGAGTTTATGTTGATGTAACCACAGGAATGACACTGCCAATCCAAAGGGTGGGAAAATTAAGCAGGTGCATCCACCATGCCAGGATCAGCAGCTGCAATTAGTCACTTTGCTCAAATGTAAAGTAACCACAGACTGCATTTATTAAGCTAAATTCAAATGCCATTTTTATGAAGCTTTATTTGATCCTATCCTCAGCTCTCACATTGGATTTATTTCGTAACTTGCATGATCATCTTTCTCTGTAAGAGTCTTACCCCCCTTAAGAGACTGTAAACTCCATGAGGACAGGTGTCTATCTTCTGAACATTTTTCATCTCACAGAACATTTCATATTATGTTTACTAGATGTTTAATAAATTTCAGTTAAATCAAATTGAAACTGAAATGCTAATATTTTCCTTAGGCTAATTCTACAATTCTCTTGACATACAATGACTTATCAGTAGGAGAAAATAAAAAGGAGCAACATAGGGCATTTACTAAAGTGAAATATTATGAGCATGGTGGACAGCATTGTGTATGTGCCTTCACTTTCAAGTATATCTTTGTGCTGTGCTAGTATATCTACTCCCTAAAGAAGAAACCTCAAGTGTATCTTCCTGTGTGTTCTCCATGGTATATCTTGCTGTGCCTTTCAGTGAGCTTCCCAGAAGTCCTTGCATGTGAAACATCAATAGGGAATAAGTTATTTATATTGCCTAGAGTGCCTTAGGCTTAGCAATAACAATTGCTTGCCTGATATAACCTCCTGAGACCATTCCTCTGTTTTCTCATGCCATAACTTCAGCAGAAGTCAGAAACCAAATCAGTAACACCAGCAAAATTCACTAGATCCTCAATACTTAAGTATATCAACTAACATTTTCCATTAGTACAGAAGCACTGAGATGTTTCCCAACATAGTTGCTATATCTGTTCTATTCCCTGCTCCTGCATATTTAAGATCATATTAGAGAGTGGAGGGGGGGCACTTATATATCTCCAAATCAAATCCACTTTACTTGCTCTATGAAGCTAAGTAATAAGTTTATCTGGTTCTTGGTTTCCTTACATGTAAAACAACAGTAGTAATATTTCCATTACTTAAATCCATTTTCATCCATGAATGTCATTGGGATGGCTGCTGATTTGGCTGTCTTGTCAAGATTTCTTTAAACTTTCTCTTTTTCTTTATGAGCCAAAAATTGCTCATGATCATTCATAATCATTCTTCATTAAATTTCATGAATGAGTTGGCAATTTAACTCAATGTTGTCTGTCATGATCTGAGAAGTAAAATAATGATTAAATAATTTAATTTCAGGATTTTTTTGGTCTGATTTTTGTGGCAATTTACTTCCATTGATTATATTCCTAGATTAGATTATTATAATTAGAGTTAATGTTATTTCTTTTTTCCATTACATTTTTTATAGTTTTCAACTTTAAGTATCTCAGAGTTATTTCTATTATATGACATCATCTTCTCATTATTCTTTCTTCTTGGCTTTTACTTATTCAAATTTTTACTGTTCTGGAGCAAATAAGTTGAATCAAAGAGAGAAATATCAATAAAAATAGAATATTCATAGCTTCGCTCTTTGTGGTGGCCAAAAATTGGAAAATGAGGGGATGCCCTTCAATTGGGGAATGGCTGAACAAATTGTGGTATATGCGGAATACTAATGTGCTAAAAGGAATAATAAAGTGGAGGAATTCCATGGAGACTGGAACAACCTGCAGGAAGTGATGCAGAGCAAAAGGAGCAGAACCAGGAAAACATTGTACACAGAGACTGATACTCTGTGGTACAATCGAAGGTAATGGACTCCTCCACTAGGGACAATGCAATGTCTCTGAACAATCTGCAGGGATCTAAAAAACACTATCCACAAGCAGAGGATAAACTGTGGGAGTAAAAACACCAATGAAAAGCAACTGCTTGACTACAGGGGCTGAGAGGAAATGACTGAGGAGAGACTCTAAATGAACATTCTAGTGCAAATATCAACAACATGTAAATGGGTTCTAACCAAGAACACATGTGAAACCCAGTGGAATTGTGTGCTGGCTATGGGAGAAGTGGTTGGAGGGGGACGGAGGGAGGAAAAGATAATGATCATTGTTTCCAATGAATAATGTTTGTAAATAACCAAATAAAATAATGTTTAAAAAGTCAAAAAAAAAGAAATTATCATGTATTCAAGATGTTTATATAATCTATAACCCTGGTCTCTCACTCCATATATATATATATATATATATATATATATATATATATATTTATTTATTTATTTATTTATATATATATAATATTTTATTTTTATATATATTTTATATATATATATATATAAATATTTTATATTTATATATAAATAGTAAGGGGGAAATGGGGTTAATTTTTAAAAGGTTGGACTTGAATATTTGGGTGTGGTCACCAGGAATTTACTTAATTACAAAGAGATTTTATTTACAATTTATTTACAAAATGTAGAAAGAGTGAAGGAAGAAATCAGAGAGAGGATGAGGTAAGATATCTAGCCTGAGTACTAAGTAATTTATTCCTGCCCCCTCTGGGCAGGGAGAATTAGTTTCAGTAGGCCTTGGCAAAGCCAAGGAACCAGGAAGTATCTCCCAAAAGTAGGTCTCTCCAGAGCATAGCTTTTTCAGAAAAATCCAGCAGTTAAGAGTCAGCCTTTCACTCACCACATGTGCGTTCAGTCAGCAGATACTTCTGCCCCTCTTCACCAGGCTCAACTCAAAAGCATGAAGAATTCCTCCAATCTCCACTTCCAAAAATGTAGAACTGAATCTCACAGGAAGTAATAGCTCCTTTTCAAGATGCTTCTTTTGAATCACTTCCCATGTCTTCCCCTAATTTTATGTCTACCAATCACAGTTGACACTTTGTTTTAGGACTGCCCAGAAGGCAGTCCATCGATTCTGATTTGTCATCCACTATCACACACATGGGTCACAGACCTTCCCCACTCAATGTGTGAAATGGGGGGGGTTGTACCTTTGGTGATTAAATCTAAAAATGGGTAGATCTCCATACTTAACTTTTAAGTACCATGTTCTAAAAATAGACAGGGGTTACAATTTAATCTTCACAATCAAGGGAGAGTTAAGTATTTTCATTGTTATAATCAGGGGAGTGTTAAATGTAATCTTCACAATATGATGACCTTTTGCTACCTTTGCATTGAAGTAACAAAATATCAAGTTCTTTATAGAATTCATCTGCCATTTCATCCTAATAACTAATGTTATAAGCTTCAATTATATTCATAATAGTCACTTTGCAAATATTTGCCATGAGTACCACAATTCATAATGACAGAATATTCCATTAAATGTTTCTTGTTGCCTTTAAGTATTCGGGAAAAAATTTCTACCAACTCCTTTCTTTACCTCTCCTTGAAGTTCTTGTAAACCAATATTCTTAGCTGTTATGTCCTTCCTTCTGGTTTTGTTTGTAGCATGAATGCCATGATGTATACAATTTTGACAATATTTTCACTAATTAATTGCTAGACAAGGATCTCACATTTGTAGTGTCAATATTCAAATTCATTTTTACTAACAATCTGAAAACAGCAATCCTTAGCACCTTCATCCCCCTTTCCCACCACTTTGTCAATGTCATTGCAGAACTGGAAGGGGTAGACAGGATTAAGGGCCACTTAAAATTTTCCTTTGTTTTATGAGTGGTCATGGTCCCCCCAAAAAAATGTGGACAGCCTCCTGATAATGTAGTTCTCTGTACTAATAGGCTGGTCTTCAGAAAACAGATTTTGCCTATTATTTGTAGTTATATTGAAAGGTTTTTCCATCATGGTAGAATCTGCCAGAGTATAAGCTGACAATTGGTATAACCTTTAAAGACTACAAGTCATACTTGTACAAAATTATTCATAACTACCTGTTATATGTTGGCAAAGGATTGGAAATTAAGGGGATGTCCATCAATTGGGGAAAGGCTGAACAATTATGGTATATGATGGTGATGGAACACTACTGCACTATATGAAACAATGAACTGGATGGTTTCAGAAAAAGTTGGAATGACCTACATGAACTGATACAGAATGAAATAACAGAACTAGGAGAACATTGTACACAGTAACAGCAATATTGTATGATGATCAACTGTGAAAACTTGACTGCTCTCAGCAATACAATGGTCAAGGACAATTCTGAAGGTCTAAAGACAAATAATGCTACCTACCTCCAGAGGGAAAAAACTGTTAGAGTCAGAATGCAGATCAAAGCATGTTATTTTTCACATTAGTTTATATATGTTTTTATTTTGTGGTTTGGGTGTTATATGAATATTCTCTTACAACATTAACCAAAAATGAAATATGTTTTGTATGATAATACATGTATAACCTACATCAAATTGCTTACCATTTCCAAAAGGGGGGAGGTAAGGGAGAGAGAGACAAATTGAAACATAATTTCAGGAAACATATATTGAAATTTGTTATTATATGTAACTGGGAAAATAAAATATCTTTTTTAAAAAGAACCACAGGTCATTTCCATACTAAAATGAGGCATTGGAGTAGTATTTTATGGATAATTAATGCCAAAAAAAGATGAATGAGAAAACATCAGTTAATATTGATGCATAGGCCTAAAGATATCTGCTTTCCATTTAAAATCTTCATGAGAATTATCTATACACAAATGAAGAGCAACCTCACTGAATGTATTAGCAAGAAAAAGCATCTAATTATGGTGGAGAAAAGATCTTATTCTGAAGAACAAAACTGCTTTAACTATTCTTTTATAAAATGGTATCTTCTATCCATTCATCAAAAGTATCCAGGTGAATTAGTGTATTGAGGGATTGAGATCCAGGCCTAGAGACGGGAGGTCCTAGATTCAAATCTGGCCCAAGACACTTCATAGCTGTGTAAACAGGGGCAAGTCACTTAAACCTGTTTGCCTCAGTTTCCTCATCTATAAAATGAGCTAGAAAAGGAAGTAGAAAATCACTTCAAGATCTTTGCTAAGAAAACCCAAAATGGAGTAACAAAGAGTCAGATGCAAATGAATCAACTGAATAACAACATGCAATAAGACTGTCTAGCAAAAACTAAAAAGAACTATCAAATGAAGGCCAATGGTGAGGCACAAGGTAGGTGTGAGTTGGCTACAACATATAACCAACAAAGAACTTTAAAGAATGGTAGGAAAAGATATCCAAAAAAAATTGCATGATAGGAAGAAAATATTGACTAGTCACATAAAAAGCAAGGGATGACACGTAAATAGCCAGAGTACTACACTACCTAATAGTATACTACACATAATATCAAGAGAAAGGCACATTAGGTAGATTCCCCTGGAGCAATCTCCTGTGATGACTGGGCAAAATTCAAATGTGATGGGAAGGCATGGATGAGTTTTAATCTGTATCATTGGAAGGAAATCATGACTACATGAGAGAGCAATCCATTTTAATTTTTCAGTCACTAAATAATCATTTATTAATGGTGGAAATGGTGATTTCAATTTTAGACATAAAACTCAATTACTTCTATGTTTTTATGTGTATGTAAAAATATATTAACCAACTAACAAGTAGATTTTAAGTGGCTACTATGCAAAAGACACCATGCTAGGTACCACAAATTCAAGATAAAACTAGAAAAGCTCTAGCCAGAAAAGAATTTAAAAACTATGAGAGAAAACATACACAGTAATTTCAATGGAGTCATTGGGAATCGAGGGAATCAGGGAGCATTTCATGTATGAGGCTTGAGAATAGGTTTGACTGATGCTGGGAATTGTAAAAGGTAGAAAGGAATGCATTCCAGGCATAGGGAATGGCATGTACAAAACTATGGAAATGGGAAATATAATGGAACATATGAGAAATAACAAGGCCAGTTTGGCTAGAATGCAGAGAAAAAAGAGGAACAGGGTAACAGCTAGAAAGTAATACATGAGCCAGATTGTAAAGGCACTAAATACAAAGAAGAGGAATTTTTATTTGATCCTGGCCACAAAAGGGAACTACTAGAACTTCACAGAGATGATAGACATGGTCTGATCTGTGTTTCAGTAATCTCACTTTGACAATTGTGTGAGGATGGATTGGACAAAGGAAGAATGAGTTTCAGAGACACCAATAAGGAATATTTTTGCAATACTACAAGGAAAAAAGACTTAAAGATTGAAATAGGATAGTGTCCATGAAAGCAGAAAGAAGAAAATTGATGCAAGAGGTGTTGAAAACAACTGTGGTGGACTTAGACAAGTCCTGGACTTGCAATTAAACACACTTTAGATCAATTCTCAGATTTTTCTATTTATAAGCTATATGACTTAGGGAAATGACATCAAATCTCTCTACTCTTCACTTTTCTTAACTTGGAATAATATCATCTACTTCACAAGACTGATTCAAATGAGATGTATATAAAGCATTTAGTAAAACATGAATTTCTATGTAAATGTCAACTGTAACTAAAATTATTTAAGTAGGAGAAATATACTTCTTATAAAAGTCAAAGCAATAATAGAAAACTGGCACAAATTCTATATTTAATTATTGGGATGGAATACTGCTGGATCACTAGAAATGGCAAACAGGTTAATTTTGGAAAGACCTAAATGAAGTTTTGAAGGATGAAATGAGAAGAACCCAGAGAACATTATATGCAGCAATAGAATATTGTTTGAAGAATGATTTGTGTATGTCTACCTCCAGTGAAAGAATTGATGAACATAAACAAACAAGACATAGTTTTAAATATACATATATCCTTTTGTCAAATGATGACTTCTCTAAAAGGGATGAGATGAAGGAGTTCACAAAATGTTTCAATGTAACAAACAAATAAATAATACTTTTTAAAATAGTATATGAAATCCATGTGCATTTGAGGAATCTCTTCCAAATATTAATTACTGACTTAGTCTTCTTTATATTTTTTTAATAAAACCATGGAAATAAATATTGTCTAAATGTCCAAAAACCAAAACTAATCAAAGGTAATATAATATAGTTTAGAAGTTAAGTAATAATCTATCAACAAGAAATAAAAATAATAATTATTTACATTTCTATACATCTTTTGGGTTACAAAATACTTTCCCCTTTATTATTTCATTCCATTATGATAATAAAAAAACCAATAATGTAGTCGTGAAAACAATGTAAGGGCCATTTTATATATAAGAAATTCAGAGACCCCAGAGAGCCTGGGAAAAGTGAACAAGGTCACTCGGTGAATAAGTGACAGAGTAGATTTCAAACCTAAACCTTCTAATTTCAAGCCCAGAGTTCATTTTTCTATGCCATACTATGTGAAGTTCAAGAGTAAACACTGCCTCTACTCTCTGTTGTTAATGATCAATATTTCTTTTCTATTTATTAAGTGATTCTAAGAACATTAATAAATGAATGGATGAATGGATGGGTGCAAAAAATATGTAAAGTTGTAGTGGGGTCAAAAAAAATCTTAAGGGTAGATAGAATTTTGTGGTGTAACAATTTAGGAAATGTTATAAGGAAAATGAAATTAATAAGTATCCTAAGAAATATTATTAATAGGGTTGCCACACAAAGAACTCAACCATTCTGTATCTATATTTATGTATGTGTGTGTGTATGTAATGTAATAGAACTCAGGATTATGGATTTTTGCCACAGGAGCATTCTATTTACAGTGTCACATATTTACCTCACTGTATCACCTGGGAAATTTTTAATAGTCAAGACAAGGCATGAAGCATTTATTTGGGTGCTATTCATGCCAATCATTGTGCTAAATGCTGGGGAAAAAAGAAAAGGAGACAAAAAAAATAGTCTTTGGTCCTAAGGAGCTCACATATCTAATGGGGGAGACAACATGCCAAGACAACAAACCAAGTAGAAACACACACACACATACACACACACACACACACACACACATACACACACACACACACACACACACACACACACATATATATATATATATATATATATATACATACATATTTACATATGATAAATTGAAGATAATCTCAGAAGGAAGATACTAACCTTAAGGAGGACCAATTCTTCCCCCTTAAAAAAAAGTTCTCTTCTGGGTTGATATATCTTCTATCCATCTTGTGAGTGCTATGCTTTGTCAGTGTCCTGATAAATGAAAGCTCAGTGCCTCTCACTCTAGAATACTTCTTTCTCTAATTTGTTAGATTTTTAGATTTTTTTATGTTTACTTTGTTGTGAACTTGTTGTTTCAGCCCTGTGAAGGAATTTTGGTTGTAAGAAGTATAACCACTGATGCCAATCTGTGTAATTTGTTACATTCACACTTTTTTTCTAGGAATGTTACTTCCACAAAAATTGAGACTTTACTGTATAATAATCCAGATGAGAGATGATAAGGAGTGGGTTACCCACAGGTATGGAGAGAAGGAAATAGAAAGGGAATATGTCATGTAGAATTTCCAAGACCTGCCAAGTGATTCCAAGCAAGGTTTGGAAAAAGAAGGAGAAATCAAAGATGAGACTGAAGTTGCGAGCCTGAGTCACTCTTAAAAATGGTGCTAACCTCAAAAAGAAAAAGGGGTGTTTAGAGAGGAAAAGATTTAGGTGTGTGGATGAGCTCAGTTTGGGACTATTATAATATACTCAGGTACACACAGACATCTCTATATTTATAGACACATACAGGCACCAACATTTATATTTTATTTGTCTTTTATAAGCACAGTCCATCAGCAATATGTATGTGTATTTGTATTGAATAGATCTGGTTTTAATTCAAAAACATCTTCTCTGTGTCATTTTCCTAGATTTATGTTTCTCATTTTGGTGAGACCATTACCAGCTTGTTCTGGACAAGTAATCAACATATACAGTAGAAAATGCTCCTAACTGGGAGACCTATATTTGGATAAAAGAGTGTAAGTTTGAGTACCAGTTCTTGTACTTATATTGTGGCCTATATTACCTTGAGTAAGTCAATTAACTTACTTGCTCAGTTTCCTCCCCACTATAAAAGGATGGGAGAGGGGCCAACAATGATCTCTAAGATCCCTTCCTAGGATCTTATGATAGAGGTCCTTGATAAGTTACATATCTCAAAGGTCTTGACACATAACAATCGTTTCATAACCTTATGTGATATTGAGTTAATTTTGATGATTTACTAACTTATTTATGCAGGGGAAACTGGTTTCAAACTAACAATTAATAAATTTTATTAAATGATAAAAGAAAACAAATGCAAGGAAGAAGTGGCTCAAATGTATTCAATCATTGTTGGCTAATGAAATGCTGGTAATAAATTTGCTGAATTAAGCCCAGTTGCTAGATCAGCTCCACTATGATTCATTGTGAGGTCTTCTACCTGCTGCATATTCTGCTTCCGCTGCCATAAGGCAAAGTTTTCTTTATCAGTAGATGGAAGAAGATAAAGGCAGAAAGAAAATAAATCAGTTGAATAACTGTCTGAAAATTCCACATTAGTCCCCCTCCTTTACACTTTGTAATCCAGCTGAATGAGCCTTTTTTCTGTCTTCAAACCTGATAGCCAATCTCTTCTCTCCAAACCTTTGCTTTAGTTATATTTCATATCCAACATGCACTCCCTTCTGCCTCATAAAACCTGTCTCTTTCTCAGATACAGCTCATGCATTACCTTCTATGCAAAGATTTTCTTGGTCTCCCATGCCCCTCATTCTTAACTTGCTTGTATTTATTTTGAATATATTTATATGAATTCTCATTATACTTGTTATACATATATAAATATATGCATATACTTTTGTTGGTGGTGGTCATCCTTCACTTTTGAAGAGAACCAATGATGCCACAGGATTTAGTCTTGACCTGAACATGAATTGGATTTAAGTGAAGCAGAATTGCACAAAGCTATCTACCTCTCTCTCTTCCAGAGCCATCAAAGTGTGGAAGTAAGATAAAAGTTAGAATGACTGGTGATGATCTGGGATTCAGTGGATGACCTTGGCCTCTTTGATATCTAACCAAATTCTAGGCACTCCACAATGCCTGCTTCAACTGCCTTCATGACTATTGGAACAAATTGCTCTCAACCAGCCCTTCCACTGGGGGAAGTCTTCACATGCTTGGCATCCCCTTAAGTCACCAATGGGTTGGTGGCCTGTTAATTACCCTCAGCCCTGGCCTTCTGCTGAGATGGTTTTATCCATTTGTGGTCACTGAATGTGCTACAGTTTCTTCAAGTCCCAGGTGAAAGGTAGACACCAAAGATGGATGAGCAGCCCTGAAAAGGGCTAGGCAAGCCCTCATGCCAGCAATGCCAGTCCTCCCTGAACACGTCCTACACCCTACATAAGTATATATGTGCATACATGTGTATATATTTATATATACACATTGTTTCTTCCATAAGAATTAAGATCCTTGGAAAGAGGAATTATTTTATTCTTTGTATTTATATCCCTCTACCTGGCAGACAGTGAGCATGTAAAAAAAAATGCCTGTTTGGCTGATTAAAAATAAATCATGGTAATATAGCATTAATTAGATAAGGCACTTGTTACCAACTTATTAGGTGAAAGGAGCCCTATTTCTTGTGTGAAGAGTAGGAATTAGTACTTCCTTCAGCAGAATATTTGGAATGCTATAGATATTAGCACAGCCCCTACACTAAGATAAAATGCAAATTTGTGAATTTTTTTTAAGAATGGATTTTTTAAGAATTTTTTTAATCAATGGCACTCTTTGTTCTTCTATAATGACTGCCAGATCATAGGCAGAATCTGTAATCATTTTCTCCTAGACCAAGGACTATTATCATGGTCCTCACATATCATTAAAAAACTACATTGAAAAACAATGTGTATGGAGGGCTAGAGGTTGGTTATTCTTCCCAAGCTCCCCTAAAAATGGGCCTCCTGGGGAGGCAGAGTCAATATGGTGGCATAGAAGCAGCAAAAGTTCAGACCTATGAATAACCTTCCTTACCAATTACAAACTAAATGCTCCTAGGGGACTAAAAATCAAACCTAACAACAAGACAGAGCCAAGGAACCCTCGTGCTGGACTCAATTCAAAAGGTACACACTCCAAATATCCAGAATACAAGAAGACTTGAGTTTAAGGTAAAGGCAGAAGGAAGGTCCCAGGACCCATCCCTCTCCCCTCCCCTGTCCCCGCCACCTAGAGCACTAAGCCTCCAGTGTCAGCAAGAACCTCTGGGTGGGCAAAGGCACTGGCCTGGAGGGTGTACCTTGCAGACAGGGCTGTGCCAAGCTCAGATCATTGAACACAGGAGGTGGGGAAGGAGTTGGGGAGGGAGAGCAGAGCAAACAGCCTGGTCACAGTGGCGGAGACACTCCATATTGCTCCAGCCTTCCAGGAGGTTTTGGCCTCAGAGCCCAGCCAGCCCAACCAAGCTGAATTTAATCCCATCAAAAGCCTTCAGATGTCTGGGAATCCCAAGATCCAACACCCTTCCCCCACAGACTGCTGAACTTTAATCCAATCAAAAGCCTCCAGAAGACAGAGAAGCTCAAACTCCAACACACCTCCCCCACAGACTGCACAGAAAGATCTCCTGACAAAACTCCAAGAGGGGAGACTGACAGAAAACCCCAAAACCAAAAAAATGAGAGGAGCAAGAGCAGAGACAAATATGGGGAGTTAAGAAGGGGTAAATATGAGCAAACAACAGAAAAAGAAAAAAATAAATTACAATGAACAGCTTCTATACAGGCAATGAACAAAAACTGGGCCTCCTGACTCCTGAATACATAGAAAAGCATAGTGTCTAGAAACATTTACCTTTCACAAGATTCATTGAATTGAATAAAAGACTGGAAATAGGAGGAGAAAGTAGGGGCAAAAAGCAATATGATATAGTGATTTCAAGTCAGAAATTCAAATCCTACCTCTATTACTTATTACCTGTATGATTTTGGACAAGTTACTTTATCTCAATTTGCTTTATCTCAATTGCCTCAATTTTCTCACCTATAAAAGGAGGGAATTTGACTAAACTAGGCCTCTAATATCCATTCCATCTCTAAATCTATTATCTGAATGTTGACTTTATAGGTGTCCCACCAATGGTTTGCCCAAGATGACATCTAGAACTTACCAAAATATGGCATATATTAAATAAATGTGGCAAAAAAGAAATCTCACTAGAAAAAAATTTCTTCAGCCCCCTTATATGACTCACCAAAACTTCATTTTTACCCAAGAGTTCCAACATATGACCAAGGCCAGAAGTTCTTGGAACTGCTTTCCCAGGAAATTAATATCCCCAAGAGCTATATCCCAAATTTGGAACCCATTGCCCTTCAGCAGAAGTTGTGATGTCATTCCAAGGTAAACTTCTACAGGAAGATACAAGCAAACTTCCTTCAGTACAGCTGCCACCTCCTACTTAAAGCCTTTCTGATCCCCATCTCCACCATCCCTTTTCATTATTAGCATTCTTTCTTGTTTGTAATGAATCTGTATATAAGGTATGCCCACCTCAGAATATGAGGTCCTAGAAGGATGGGATTATTATTTTTGTCTTTATAAGGCAAATGCAGTAAATATTTGATAACATTAATAAGTTCTTGAATTAAATCCAGAAAACCTAAAGGCTTCATCAGTCCTTAAGATTATTTGTTTAAATGCAAGACAAAAACCTAAACAGAACCCTTGGCTTGAATGGGCAAGATTGCCTATCAGTTGCCTTAATTAATTATTCATTTTTGAATTCACAAGCCAACTTTCAATGACTATGGGATATTTAGATTGTTCTCATAGTTCTATTTATAATGAGCCAGCTGGCTACCCAAGGCATCCAAAACATTAAAAAGTGAGGACTAGCTATCCATGCTTGGCAAACTGGCTAGGCAATCACTTATTCCACTTAAATAAAGGGCATATTCCAGCCAAATTGAACAATAGAGATCAAGGTAGAGGGGAAAAGAAGATCATATGAGTGTATATATGTAATATAAGTAAATAAAACTTTGGGAAAAACAAGAATATGTCTTGGTCTCTAAGGTTTATATTCAGCTATCCTCCTATTTGTTTCCCCCCTCTTCTCCCAACTCCCAAGAAAGTTCATTCCTCTCTCATATACAAAAATCATTAGATTCTTTCTAGTGCTCATATTGGGCCACTAGGTTATATAAGGGATAGAATGCCAGACCAGAAGTCAAGAAGACCCGAATTCAAATATAATCTCTGGCATTAATAGCTATATTACTCTGGGCAAAGCACTTAACCCAGTTTGCCTCAGTTTCTTCATCTGTAAAATGAAGTGGAAAAGGAAAGGGCAAGCCACTGCAGTATCTTTGCCAAGAAAACCTCAAATGGAGTAATTCCTACTTTTCTCTCTGCCAACTACCTTCCTCATTTTCTCTTTGCATTCACCTTCCTGATCACAGTAAATAAACAATGGGATAAATTGAAATGTAGATATAAGCAAGTCCTTCTATCACCATAACTATAGCTATGCATTTATCTTCAATCAGTAGTCATAAGTTCATTATTTGAAAATGAATCAGAGCACAGTGAAACATGTTCCAAACTGGAAACTAGATAACTAAAACTTCATATGCACCAAATGACCAATAAGGCCAATAATTCTTTCCTCCACTCTTTGATATTACTATGTCTGAATTTAGATACACCCTAAAAAGGCATCATGAGGACTCTTTATCCATCATTTCCATGATGTTTGACTAAGCTGAATAAAAATAGGAATGATTTTTTAAAAAGACAATCCTTCCTATGGCACCTGGCCACAGTCCTCTGAGTTTAAACAGTAGAACTTGGCATCTAATCATATGGCACAAATCATGGAATTTTCAATCTTGTACTTCCTTTCATACATACCAAAAAAATAAAAATAAATAAAATAACAACCACAGTTGTGTGGCCTCTCAGGACCTCAGAGGGAATAAATGACCTCCAGTACCCACTTTATATCAGCCAATAGTTTGCTGTCCATCCACTCAGGCCTATACACACATAGAAACCTGTGTTTCTGAAGTATATTCGCTAGTGCAAAAGAGGGACACCAAGAGTCATCTTAAGTAAATATAAACTTTATACCTCATGGGAGCCTTTTTTGAGTGGACAAAATAAATAATATTTCAGCTACATTGAAAAAAAGCAAGAATACCAATCATGATCTCAATTATAAATGGGGAAATTTCATTATGCTGAAAGGAACTACAGACAATAATTAATATCGATATTCAAGATATATGGACCAAATGTCATAACATATGAGTAAAGAAGCTAAACAGGTTACAGGAAGAAATAGACAGTAATCTATAGCAGAGACCTCCAGGTATCCCTTTCAGAGATAAACAAATATAAGCAAGAAAGAAGTTAAGGACCTGAACAGAATTTTAGATAAGTTATATGTGATAGATCACTGGAAATCATGAAATGGAAATAGCAAAGGATAAACATTTTTCTCCTCTGTGAATGGCACAGTTACAAAAAGTGTAAGTAATGGATGAAAGAATGAAAATACATTCAACTCTGAAGTTTTTTTCCTGAAAGGCAATAGGTTGAGTGAACTGATTCTTCCTTTCTCCATTCTAATGTGATATTGCCCACTACCTTCATATTAATCTTCAGAAGAAAAAAAAAATTCTATCATGTCCAAAACATACAATAGTTCTTTACTGCCTCTCAGATTAAGTCCCAACTAACTTAGATTCCTTAAGAAAGAATTTGCCATTTGATTAAAAACTTCTGGGAAAACTAAAAAGCAGTCTGACAAAAATTGGGCGTAAGCCAACACATTATGCCATATTAAACTATACATTCTAAATGTATACTTGACCTTAATAGTATAGAACATAGCATAAAAAATGAAAGAGAAGCAATCATATATATTTTACAACTATGTATAAGAAACATTTTTTTAAATCCTTGCCATCTTTCTTTGAATCAATACTGTGTATTGGTTATAAAGCAGAAGATCAGTAAGGACTAGGCAATGGAGGTTAAGTGACTTGCCCAGGGTCACACAGTGAAGAAGTGTCTGAGGCCAGATTTGAACCTCACTTAGTCTTACATATAAGTCCTGGTTTCCATTTGTCCTCTTCTTATATAAACAAATTTACAAAGTTCAAATTCTTAGCTGTCCATTTCAGCTTTTTATCTTTGTTTCTTGTCTCTAGAAACTTTTATTAATGCTTTTCCTCTGGGATTCTTTAAAATTTTTTCCTCTGGGCTGGAAAGTTATCTTCTTTTTGTCAATATGGTATGCTTGACTGCTGGGATCTTGTTGTCTCAAACATTGTGCATCACTATTATTTCTTTCTGGTGTACTTTTTGATGTTAATCAATTTTTGTTTTCATTTATCAGCACTATCTTTTTTGTAACTCTCTTCTTCTTTTATGTCTGGTATGGCGATGTTGGATTTTTCTGGTTTTATGTGAGAACAGTGGCACCATGAGTCTTTCCTTGAAATTTTTATAGCTGTCGGGGTAGTAAGTAATACTTCATGTGGTTTAGTCCATTTTATGTTTGAAGTAAATTTTCTATTGAAGTTTTTTATGTATACTTTATCTCGTAGTTTGATGTTGTGCAAATTGTAATACATGGGTACTGTTTGTGGTATCAAGTCCATTTTGTATAACTCTGCTATTCTTGTTTGTAAAGCTTGTATATTTTTTGTTAATTGACAATCTGGTTTGAGAGAAGTTCTAAGTCAGAGAAAGGAATATGGGATAGGATCATTATTTTGTTTCCTTCTTCCTCTGTTTGTTTTCTATCGGTATATAATTTTGTTCTACTCCTAATTCAGTGTCTTCTTCCTCAACCTCAAAATTTTTAAAAAGTTCTAGATAATTCTTGATTCCCAATGCCAACATCATTTCTTCTAATGATTTTGTGTTTTCTATGCCCTGAACTAACTCTTCTGACAGGATTGTTTGTTCTTGATTTGAGTTGTTAATGTAATCATCTGTCTCCCACTCTTGTAAAGCTTTTTGATTTTGATTGTAAAGTTTGATATATTCAGAAGGTTCTTAGTCTTCCTCATTTTCTGAGTCAAATATCATTGTATATAGTGATTCTGTATGATTCACGTCTTGTTCTGACTCTTGCTCAATAATTTCTATATTCCCCAAGTTTTTTTGCTAGCTCTTGCTAGTATGCTGCAACTCTGTGTTATGTGTTGATAAATCTGGTTCTGTGTTCTCATTTTGTTGGCATGCTTGGACCAAATAGGTGTTTGCATTTCTATTTTGTTCATATCCCCATTTTGTTCTTCAACTACAGACTTCTCTTGATGCTTTGAACATTAATTTTGCGATCTATCATCAGTTTGCAATTGAATTGCATTATCGTGAAGACTTGAGGATGGTGTGATAATGTTTGTGTTTGCTTTTTCTTGTGCAGTTGCTATTGGTTGGAATTCTTTTACAGAAGGACTTAAGGTTGACTTTCCTATTATGTCATTGGTATGTTCTTTTGTAATACCATCCCTGCTTTCAGTGTCTTTGTCTCCAGGAGGTCTGCTAATTTGAATGTTCTCTGTTATTTCATTTTCCTCCCAACTGGACCATTCTGTTGTTTGCTCATGTGTTTCAATTAATTAATTTGCAGTTTGTTTAGAATCTTTAGAACTCTCTACTATTTGTCTTTCATGTGGTTCTGTTTTTGGTTTTGCTGTTTGTTCTACATTTTCCCTTTCTAAAGTATATTCTTTCCTTTCTGCTAAGTTACTTTTGTGCGGAGACATGTTGCAACTCACTGTTGCTTGGATCTAATCTTTCATGTTCTTTGCTTTTTAAGTTATAATGTCCTAATAAGTTTAAGGTTTGTGTATTATAGACTATTGCCAGATCTGTTCCTTCCTCTTTCTTTGTATCTCATTCCACTGTTCCAAAAATTTTCTCTCTAATCTCTATTACATCATTATCTAATTGGATTTATTCTTCTATCTGCTCTTTAGTTTTATTTTGTGCTTTTGGACCCCCAAATTCTATTTGCATGGAATCTCCTTTCTTTTCATTTTCCCTATTTCCTTTCCCATTTTTCCTTTTTGATGTTACCCCATGCACCTGGCTTTATAACTGATATTGTTTGGCAGAACCTGAGACTACTTGCGAATAATGTGGTTTTGTTCCTTGTTGGATGTATCTCTCCATGCTTTCTAAATTTGGTGCTTGCAATAAATTCTTGCAATTACATTTGCAACATTTTGCATTTGTTTGTTTATTGTTGCTGCTATACTTTATGTTGCTTTTCTAGGACCTCTTTTTGTTGTTACCATAGAATAATTGTGCATTTAAATAGCAGTCACAAACCATGTGTCCCAATTTCCTGCAAAGGAAACATCCTTTGATTATTTTATGTGTAATTTTTTGTGGGTGTGTATGACTGCAGAGTGGCTAGATTTTTTTATTTCTTCAATTTCTTTATGTTTAATTGTTCTATTTGCCTCCTTGAGCTTGGTTTTAAGCTTTTCTATTATTTCATCCTTTTCCTCTAGGATTTCTTTATGACCTGTGAATATTTAAGTTGCAATTTTTCTTAAATCTTCCAGAGTTAGAGTTTCCCAGTCTGGGCATTGAAGTTTAAAATATGACCTAATAGGTGTGTCACTGCCTTTCACAAAGTGTCTCCTTATCTGTTGGAGATTTTGTTTAGTTCAATTTTCAAAACCAAGCTCATCTGCTATTCAATCACCCTATCAAGGAACTTTGATGGATGTTCCCCACTCTCCTGCCTCAATTTCTCAAATTGTCCCCAAGTATCTGCTATTTTTGAAAAAACTTTTCATTGCCTCTAATAGATCTTCTCTGGCCTTTTTTACATAACACAGATTTGCATAATTAGATAACTCTAAGTCTGGTCATTCCTCTGGCCATGATGTTAAATTTGGATTGTTTCTAGTTTCATGAATAAATTGTTCCTTTTCCCTTTTTGAAAAAAATTCTGTGAGAAGAATGTCAGTGTCCTGGAAATTTGGATCATAAATCCTAATTTCTCTTTTAAATTCTTTCAAACATCTCACAGGCCCTGAAAATGAGGAAGGCATCCATTTTTCAGACTTTCAAGGTCTACTGCTATAAATGACTTATGTGTTTTAATATGAATTATGCCACTGTCTAGTTATGGCTTGTTTGATCTCCTAGTGGCAATATTGGTACTCCCCCTTCAGTCCCATCTGTCTTTTCTTGCTTAGCTACATTGTTATTTTTAGGTATGTCTTGTTGTGTGTTAATATATTTGCAACTTTATTTCTCCTCAGATAGTTGCTTAATCATTTGCTTTAGTTGTGTCATCTCCACCCTCATAGCAAAAATCATCACTGCCATTTCATTATCTTTTGCTTTTTTCCCATAAATTAGATACATACCTTTTTTCAGGTCATAGTATGTTTGGATTAAGGAGAATAATGTTCCAGCATATATGGGAATGAATGAAATCAAGTGATCTACACTAATCTTCAGCCACTGAAAACTTTCACAGATGTTAAGTAGAAAATAAATATAATCCAGAATCTTGACAAAAAATAAGTTGTAAACCATATAAAAGAAATGTCTAATCAAGGCTAGATAATCCATGGCAAGTAATAATTTCTTTGGTGTATCTTGCTTGTATCTTGAAAAGCCTTTTTCAAAGGAAAAAATGTTTTTAAGTCTGTCCCTTTAAGAGTTGCCTCTTCCCTTCAGAAGGAATGGTTTTTTATTGGCTGTGGTGTTGCTAGGCAGATTAGCTTCACTCAACACTGCTCTCAAAATGGCTACTTTCCACAATCACACAGGCTTTTGAAATGTATGTAGGCCTGATTTCCCTGAAACTTCCCTGATGCCTCCAACTGCCTTCTTTTTTTCCCTAATTTTTGGCAAAATACGCTGGAAAACCTAGCTGACTCTGCCAAAACTGTAATATTTAATGGAATTGTGAGGATTGAAGAAGGTACAAGGGATAAGAAAGGTTCTGTAACAGGGAATGGTGGAGTTGAAGGGAGAGAGAGAATATGGATGCTGGTGAGATAAAAGGAGAGAGATATCCCTGCTGAGAGGCCATCTTTGAAAAATGGGGTTCCCAGAAATGGGCCAACTATGATAGCCTGAGGGGATGTTTTCTCTATTGATTGATGTTAAAGATACCCCAGAGTAGGTAACCATGGACCCCCCTGAGGGACAAGCCTCCCCCCAGACTAAGGTTGCCCAGCAGGGGTCTGATAAAGACCCTTTATAGTTGAAATGACTGTCCTTGGGTTCTGCTCCTGCTATGTCCCCTGAAATGATAGTCCTTTTATCTGACTGCTGTTATTTAAATAAAGATGAATTTTTAAAAAGTTTGGATTGGGAGGTATCAGGGAAGAGGAAATTGGGATTTCCCTAGATTGGGTTTGAGTCTCTATCAGTTTTTGAGATAAGGCCAGGCCTTGCAGCCTGGTGGAAGGTTTCTTTTATTCCTGCCTATGCTAATCTGTGCTAGTTTTCTTAAGTTCAAAGTCTTTAGCAGAAAACAGCAAAAGGAAGAAAAGTTTCTGACCTTCAGAGCTGGTTCGGCCTGTCTCTTTGGGATGATGCCCCTAAAAACTAGCCTGACAGTTCAGACTGCTCCCTTTAAATCTTTTTGTTTGATGACACGATCACAGGAATCCAGGTAGAACATATAGTTGGG
Source organism: Monodelphis domestica (assembly GCF_027887165.1). Classification (NCBI taxonomy): domain Eukaryota; kingdom Metazoa; phylum Chordata; class Mammalia; order Didelphimorphia; family Didelphidae; genus Monodelphis; species Monodelphis domestica. Next base: position 325,954,280 of record NC_077229.1, on the reverse strand, counting down.
GAAATCCAGGAATAGAGGCACTTCTATCCCAAGACAGGGAGAGAGCACTCCTTCCAGCCTTAGGGCCAGGAAAGAGAGACCTTGAGACCAACTGTCACTCTCCAAGTTCCCCACCACCACCACCACCAACTGTCATTCTTGTCAATATCTTCTCTCTTACATTCCAACTTCTGTTTGTTCCACCTGAGTGGCAGAAAGTCCAAAATTTGCTTCAGTTTTCCTTTCCACATTGCCCATCCTTACACAGTACATGCCATCTCACATGACCATGTCTTTGCATTGGCTATCCACCCCAACTCCATGCCTAGAATCCTCTCCCTTCCTCACTTTTGCCCTTAGAATCTTTTCTTGACTTCAAAAATCAGCTTAAATGCCAATTTCTATATTGAACTTCTCATAATTCCTTCAACTTTTAATCCCTCTACCCCCCAAATCACCAGGTATTGGGTGTTACATAGCCTCTAACTGCTCTAGACAATATGTAACAGAAAAGGCAATGGACCTACAATAAAAAGGTTTACTCAACTGGGAGTACATAAGAGTGAAATCAGAGACTCATGTACCCCTTCTTGCTGGAACCTGGACTTTGATAGATTGATTCATTTTCACTTTTCTTATGTAAAATTAGAGCTTCTTAGTCATTTCCATATCATGTCACAATGTATTCCCCTCACCTGCTTCTGCCTCCCCTTATTATGTAGTTGTCTCTCATTTAATCTAAGTTCCTTGAGGACATGGACTGCCTTATTTTCTTAGTGTTGTGCTTCTCTAGGACTTGGCACAGTTCCTGGCATATAAGTGGTGCTCCATAGATACTCATTCATTCATTCATTGGTGCTGAGTCTTTTTCATTTGTGTATAATTCTTCATGATCCCATTTGGAGTTTTCTTGGCAAATGTATATTTTAAAATTAATATCCAAATACTCCAATTATTATATTTATAAAGTTTATTAAAAATAACTTGAAGTAAAAAGCCTGTGTAAAACCATCCTTCCCAACTCTTACACACACACACACACACACACACACACACACACACACACACACACACACACACACGGAAAAAGAGAGAGAGCAGGAGGAATTACCAAAACTTATATACAAACATGAACAGGCAACCTGGTGAAGAGAAAGGAATTCTGGGTAATACAAGAGGAATTCTGGGGAACATAGTTAAAAGGTAGAAAATTTCCACTTAAATACACAAAGATACCAGAATGGTTTGCCATTTCCTTCTCCAGCTCACTTTACAAATGAGAAGGCTGAGGCAAACAGGGTTTAGTGACTTTCCCAAGGGTATACATCTAATAAATGTCTTAGGCCAGATTTGAACTCAGGAAAATGAGTGTTCCTGACTCTGGACCCAGAATTCTATCCACCTAGCTGCCCATTTGTTCATCATTCATGTGCTCCTTGAGGCAGTATTTTTTTTCTTTATATCCTTAGCATCTCCTGCAATGCCTAATGCACAGTAAAGGCTAAATAAATGCTTATTGACCTATTAATTGATATTCTGGACACATAAGGCTGATTCATTCATTAGTATACTCCTACTATGTGCCAAGCACTGTGCCATATCCTGGGGGGGAAGCAAATAAGATAATCTATGCCCTAAAGAGTGTATATTCTTACTTTACCCATTTAATACTGAATTTTAAAAAATAAAAAAGCAAATAAAAATATATTCAAACCAGAAGGAACCAAAGCTTGGGAGAGTGACATTTTAGAAACACAAGTCAGAAGCAGCTGGGTAGCCCAGTGGATAAAGCACTAGGCGTGGAAGAAGGAGGTCCTGGATTCAAATTTGACCTCAGATACTTCCTAGCTGTGTGATCCTGAACAAGTTATTTAAACTCAGTCGCCCAGCCCTTACCACTCTTTTGCCTTGGAAACAATGCTTAATATAGATTTTTAAGACAGAGGACGGGGGTTAAAAATAAAAAACACATAAGTCAATTCAAGAGGGAACAGTCATTTGAAATAGTGATTTGGCAGTGTGAATTGACCAATAAAAGTCATTCATGATCTGCCTGAAATATTTACTTTTCCCATCTGTTCTGTAGGTCTCACCTAGACACAAGCCAAGAACTTTGGATATATATACACACACACACATATATATATATATATATATATATATATATATATATATATATATACTCTGTTATAAGTAGTTAATAATCCTGCCCTTCCTCTTTGATATAATAGAATGCAATATTAAAGTTGATAAATAATAAATAGGTAAATAGAGAAATGAATGAGTGAATGCAGCCAATGTCCTGGAACTCAGAAGTGATGAAAATGAAACTGACTCTGGAGAGTCTAGCTGTATTAATGCTAAATCATTCACATGGGATTAATTTATATATTTGTAAGTGCATGAGGTCGCCTAGAACTCTTCCTTAACAAAACTCACCACTTCCACCTCTGGGAACCCCAGGTTCTTTGAAGCTACTGCCTCTGCTACTATGATCTAGGAGATCCTGAAATTCTATAAAATGACCTCCATGACCAATAAAGAACTAATACTATATTATGTGGTATTTTCTTCCTAAGGGAAGGATCACTTAACAATCCTCAATTTACATTCAGAAGCTCAGGAAAAATCCAGTAGTGAAACATCTTTCCTTCTCCACCTCCAAAAAAGATAACTCTTCATCAAGCTAGATTCCATTTCTAAACCACTCTGAGAAAGAACAGCCTTCCTCTTCTAAATCTTCATTATTTCATTCCTTCCTTATATGTCAGGCAAAATAAATAATGACAAGTTATATAATCCGTTTCCATCACCAAACATAATAAACAAAAAATTGTTTTCTTTCCCAGCAGTTGTCAAATTCTCTTCCCCCTCCTTTTCTTGGGCACTGATGTTATGCATTATTGACAGAAAATTATTCAAAAGAAGAAAACATTATTTTTTGAAAATATGACTTTCAGCCAATTCCTGGTTTTAGTCTCTGGAGAGAAAATAAGCAAAAACAAGACCCACTACATACACCCAGTTAAACCAAAATAAAAGTCATAAGAGTGAACAACTTATTAGAAAGGAAAATATAGAGCCAAAAAGGAGTGTTTGTTTTGAGAGCATCTGTGCATAGAGTTGAAAAAAATCAGGAGAAAGTTATGGAAATGATCACAGAATCAGAGCTACAAGGAATTGCAGAGGACTCCAGTACAATTCCTTCTTTTTAAAGATTTTAAAGATTCTTCCTTTAAAAGAAATTGAGACTTGAGGAAGTTTAATAATTATTCTAAGGTCTTGTGTAGTATATGTTAGAGGTAGGAATTGAGCCCAGGTCCCCCAAATCCAAAGCCAGCATCCTTTATATTGTATTTTGTTGATCCAGGTGTAAGAGAGCTAAGAAGAGTCTCATTTTATTTCCTTTTTTATAGATAAATATGTGTGTTTATATATGTATATATATTCTTCCACTAAACTCCAGCCCCAACACTTCTTTATAGTGTGACTGTCAGAAGGCTATGCCAAACATTAATGAGTATGCTTTGGGTATAGAAATTCAACCATATCTAAGTGCAGTCAATTATTTCATCATCAAGGCCACACTTCTCCACATTACCCAGACAGATAACCTTGACTTGACTTTGTCCAATGCTTTGCTGAAATCTAGCTAAATGATGAGGCAACTAGACAACTCAGTGGATGGAAAACTGGGCCTGAAGTCAGGAAGACCCAATCTCAGATGTGTGACCCTGGGCAACTCACTTACCCTCCATTTGCCTTAATTCAGTGGAGAAGGAAATGGATTAAGGAACAGTTTGGGGTAGTTAGGTGGCACAGTGGATAAAGTGCCAAGCCTGGACTCAGGAAGATTCATCTTTGAATCTGACCTCACACACTCACTATCTGTGTATTGACAGAGGGCAAGTTACTTAATCTTGTTTGCCTCAGTTTCTTCCTCTGTAAAATGGGTTAGAGAAGGAAATAGCAAACTACTCCAATATCTTTGCTAAGAAAACCCCAAATGGGATCTCAAAGAATTGGACACAACTGAAAACAACAAGTGGGGCCAGATTGGTGAGAAACTTTTCCTTAAGTCTCATAGTCAAAGAAATCAATTTGAGTAGATCTCCAGGATGATAAATCAAAAGACTTATATTTGAAACAGGAAACAGATATGAACAGCACAAAAATCCCTATCCCAAGTTTCCTTCAGTGTCATAAAATTTGAACAAACTTAGTTAAACAGAGGGTACAAATCTTATTAAAACAGACTATTGTCTATTGTCTGTCAAGTTACAAATTTACACAATTACAGCATTCACAATCCATTGTTTGGGAGGAGATATTTACATATCAACAAAGTCATCCAGGAAACTCTCTATCAAGGAAATCCTCTTACAACTAATTAACAGTTAGTTAAGGGAGCTAACAACAACTAAATCACTCAGGAAAGCTCAGGCTTCCCTTTGACTCTTACCTGAGGATTGTGCTGACACCATTTTTATTGGACTATACCACTTATCGGTATTTGCCCTCTATCTCCTCTTGCTTCCATTCTCTTTTCTCTATTCTGTCAGTGACCTTATCAGTCTCTTTTCATTTATTATTAATTATTCAAGCAACTTCCAAAACTAGGTATCTAGTCCCTTTCTTTCTCCTGAGCTCTTAGTTGTTACATTGATCTAAGCTGGGCATTATGGAACCAAGTCCTCCAAAAATATTGACTCACTAGGTCAAGGTTCTAATCAATCTATAAGCAATTATTATAAGCATCTATTACAAGCCAGGCACTGTGTTAAATTATAGAGACATAAATAGAAAGAATGAAATAATCTACATTCAAGGAACTTACATTCTCATGGAGACAACAATATATCTATATATGTATTTATATATTTCATTTATTTATATTTATATATATTATACATGTATTTATATATTTTATTTATTCATATTTATATATATAATTTACATACATTTATATATATATATATATATAAACAGATAAATAATATGTGTTATGAGAAAATTTGGGATTAACCCTGGGCTGTGTATTAGGTGGTTCTTTTGTTAGGTGGTTTATGGTAATATGGGGTTGCTGAGCAAACACATTAAGCAATAAGGTAGTAAGAAGTCAGACTCCTGTCCCCCTCCTCCCCTCCCACCAAACTGTTATTCTCTTTGGCTGGAATCAAGCTGGAATTCAGAATGAGTAAGTTGACTGAAAATATAACAGATAACTTACTCTCAAGATTGCTAGAAACAGGAGTTTATTTTAAGGAAGGAGGGGAAAGGGAGTTTTGATAGGAGAGAAGGGTTAGGATTTTTCCTGATCTATTATAAATCTAAAAATAAGTAAGTAGAATTATATAGTCTTATAAGAGGGATGTTATTAACAGTTTCAAAGGTCTTCAGAGTCAAACTCCAAGTATTTCAGAGAGAAAATCAGCAACCAACAGGCAGAGGAATCCTCAGCTCTTCCTCCTCAAGGGTCAGGAAAAAGAGTTCCCAGCAGCAGTTTGTGTTCCTCTGCCTTCTCCAGGTCACATTCTTCCCTGAAATTCTTCCTTTATGGACAGATCTGCAAGCTTCCTTTCATTGCATCTGTTTTACCAGGTTTTCTGAAGTATTACTTTCTTATAGCTGGGAAGGGTGTTCCCTCAAGAATAACAGGCTCCAATGATTATCTTTAAAAATAGAGAAATTTATTAATTTGAATATAAGTTGAACATGAATTAAATGGCCGGGAGGCAGATACAAGTAAAGTTCTGCCTCCATGAAGAGAAGTGATAGAGTTTTTATATTTTACAAGGAACCAGAAATGGGGCATGTGGGGGATATGCAGGTGTGAGGTGAGAAGCACAAGCGTCCCTGACAACAAAGGAGGATGAAGTGTATATCTCAGGGAATGAATCAATGCCTGAGATGCAAAGGGAAGGTGTATATTTGTTTTTATTAGGAAGCTAGGGGAAATGCTAAGGAAATGTATCTCTCAGAGACTCCTTTTAACATACAGTTTCTTTCTTTAGCCAACAGGAGAGGGGTGCAATAATGGGGAATTCCTCACTTGGTATTCCTCTGGAATTCTGGGGGTTTCCAGGGGACCCTATAACTCATTTCAATATGCACAAATATGTATGCCACAATATACAGATAGATAGATATATATATACACCTATGTCTGTGATATATGTGTCTGTGCTATACACACATACATATATACACAAAGACTAACTTAAAATAAATACAAGATAGTTAAATATATTATATTATAATATTGGGGTAGTAAAGGATGTTATTAAGGAGGATACTGCAGTAATATACTTTGCTGTATGATCACAAAGTATTCATAGTCTCCCTCCTTATGACTCAGTGCACAAACTGGTCTGGAAATCTTTCTTATAAAACCTTATAATTTTTGTTTATAGATATTAAAGGTTTAAGGATATATAAAAGGGTTCATTAACACTAAAGTATCTAAATCACTCCACCCAACCAAATTTCACTGCAAAGCTAAGTCTTCAAATCTCAGGAATTGTGAAAATGGAAATCTTTATTCACTGTCTATTCTGAGTTTACACTTGTGGAAGGGAATCCTTAATTCCTTTTGTCTGTTTTCAATTAACACTTGGTTAACAATAACTTAAGTATCTCTACTTAGTATCTCACTAGATTGTGAAGACAGGATTAACTCTCCTTTATCTACTTTTGAATTGAATCAGCAAAAGCTTCAACACCCTATTTAGAACTAGGTAAAGGAGCTCTCTAACCTTTCAACTTAATCAGCCAGGAAATGAGAATTCACACCTCAAGCAGTCAGGAATCTCTGAAAACTTTTGTTGAGTATTCACCTCTCCAGTAGGTGAGAAGTGGTTCCCACAAACACTGCCCCACTGGGCAGTGCTGGACAGTTTGGAAGCTGTGATTAGCTCCTGTGAAGAGGAGAAGGGACAAGAAACCACTATAAAAGGCCCTAATTTCTGGGGCTAGGGAAGTTGGCTTCAAGAAGGAGTCCAGCTTCAAGAAGGAAATCAGCTTCAAGAAGAAGATTGGCTGAAGGAAGAAAGTCAGCCTCAGGAGTCACCTTCAGCTCTAGTCATCATCTTGATCTGCCTCTTGGAGGGAACTTGGGTGAGTGGATAGCTGGCTTTCCCTTCCTATCTTCTGGAGAGAGCTCAATTCTGGTTGAAGGTCAACAAGTTCTGGCTGAGTCAAGCACCCAAGCACTGGAGCAATATTTGGTTAGCTAGGCTAATGTCTTCTCTACCCTTTTGTATTTCTCTGCTTTTACTCTTTCCATCTCTTTTGTAAATAAAAGCTATTAAAGTCATTTCAACTTTGAGCAATAATACTTTGAATCTGGGATCATCATTATTATTTATAATCTTCATAGATTTTAGTCAAACCATTAAAATTTATTCTTACAGAATTCACCCAAACTATAGCTCCTTAACTCTTACTAGAAATCTCAAACTATCTATGCTAAACTAACTAAATCCTTAATTACCTATTAATTAAACTTATCTCCAGAATTATATTTATAGTGAGCAAAGTGGCTGATCTCAAATACAACTGTGTGACTCTAGAGGTTTCCCTCAGTCTAAGGCAAAGACAGTCTTCTGATCTTTCTCCTCTCACAAAACAGTTCTCACATCAAGAGATCTGACAAGTTCTTCTTCCCAATTTATTTCCACAGTGAAGAAAGTGAAAATCCTTCAAGATGGTTTGAGTTCTGTTTCTTTCCTATCACTAACAGAGCTATATCCAGAGAGGCAAAAGCTGAGTTGTCCAGTCTGTTCAGAAGTCAGAGACCAGCTGCTCCCAAAACTCTAGCTACCCTTCTTCAAAGTTCCAAGCTCACAGAACTCTTTCTTGCCTCAGTCATTCTGCAGTCTCTGGAACAACCTTACCAAATTTCTTATCTTATCAAACCTAATCAATATATTTCTATTTTCCTTTTTAAAATATTGAGATAGGGTACTAGCCATTTAGGGGATCAGGAAAAGCTTCAAGTAGTATATGGTACTTAAGATGCATCTTGAAGGGAAAAAAAAGGATTCGTGAAAAGGTGGTGAGGAGGGAAGCTATTACAGGAATAGAGGATGACTAGTGCAAAGGTGTAGAGATAAGAGATGGAGGGCCATACATGAGATAAAGAGAGAATGGCAATTCCATTGGACCACAGAATGAAGAGAAAAAAATAATCTCCAATGAGACTTGAAAGAGAAGTTGGAGCCATGCTGTGAAGTACTTTTAAAACAAATAGAGTTTGATTTTTTAATTTCTAAAGCACTAGAGAAACAATGAAGTTAACAGAGTAGGGCCCATATCTATACCTTAAGGAAAATCAGAAAGACTTGAGGTATTTATCATGGTTCCTTGCACCTGATGGAATTAATGAACTTGCTCATTTGAAATTTCAGACTTAAGAGGTATTTCAAAAGTCAGTGAAGTCAGGGGCAGCTAGATAGAACTGTGGACTAAAGCCCAGGCCTAGAAATGGGGTGTCCTGGGTTCAAATCTGATCTTAGATACCCTGGGCAAGTCACTTAACCCCAATTGCTTAGCTGTTAGCACTCTCCTGCCTTGGAACCAATATGTAGTACTGATTTTAAGACAGAAGGTAAGGATTTGGGGAAAAAATCAATCAGAGGAAATCCAAGAACCAGAAAGGAAATAAATAATAGAAAAGATTTTATTAAAGATTAGAAAGATTATTAAAAAGTTATATTGTCATTTAATTACAGATCACCTGGACAGAAGCAGCAAGGTGGCATAATGTTTAAAGAGCTGAACATGAAGTCAGGAAGTTCTGAATTAAAATTTTGAGTTCAGATACTTAATAGCTATGAGTCTGTGGATAAGTCACTTGATCTTTCTGCCTTAGTTTCTTCATCTGTAAGTGGAAATAATAACTATACCTCCTTCCTAAGGTTATTATGAGAATAAAATGAAACAGCATTTAAAGTTTTTCATATTCAAACATTAAAGTTTGTTACAATTGAAATTCTCTGGAGATTATTTCATAATTTTATAACTATTTATTAAATAGTAAAAAGCAGGCTAAAGAAAGGAAAAAAAGAACTATAAGCCATGCTTCCCATATTGATAGATTTAGACCTCAGTCGGGACAAGAGGTAGGTTCCAGATGCCAAAAGTAACCATGTAGCATTTATATTTTCCCTGGATATCCCTGATCTTTTGTTCTTCCAAATGAACTTAGTTATGTTTTGTTTTTTTTTCTAATTCAGTAAAAAAGGTGTTTGGTAGTTCAATGGGTATGGACTAAACAAATAAATTAATTTGGGTACGATTGTCATTTTTATTATGTTAGCTCATCCTACCCATTGAGCAGTCGACATTTTTCCAATTGTTTAGATCTAGTTTTAATTGTGTGGAGAGTGTTTTGTAGTTATGTGCATGTAGTTCCTGTGTTTGTCTCAGCAGATTCCTAAGTATTTTATATTGTCTAGGGTGATTTTAAATAAAATTTCTCTTTCTAATTCTTGCTGCTGAGATGTGTTGGGGATATATAGAAATACTGATGACTTATGTGGGTTTATTTTGTATCCTGCAACTTTGCTAAAGTTCTTTATAATTTCCACTAAATTATTGGTTGATTCTCTAGGATTCCTTAAGTAGACCATCATATCATTTGCAAAGAGTGATAGTTTGGTCTCCTCGTTGCCTATTTTAATGCCTTCAATTTCTTTTTCTTCTCTAATTGCTACTGCTAGTGTTTCTACTAAAATGTTAAATGATAGAGTTGATATTGGGCCTCCTTGTTTCACTCCTGATCTTATTGGGAAGGTTTCTAGTTAGTCCACATTGCATATGATGTTTGCTGATGGTTTTAGATATATACTGTTTATTATATTTAGGAAAGGCTCTTCTATTCCTATGCTTTCTGGTGTTTTCAATAGGAATGAGTGTTGTATTTTGTCAAAGGCTTTTTCTGCATCTATTGAGATAATCATGTGATTTTTGTCGGTTTGCTTATTAATATGGTCAATTATGTGGATGGTTTTCCTAATATTGAACCAGCCCTGCATTCCTGGTATAAATCCTACTTGATCATAGTGAATGACCCTCCTGATCACTTGCTGGAGTCTTTTTGCTAGTATCCTATTTAAGATTTTTGCATCTGTATTCATTAGGGAGATTGGTCTATAATTTTCTTCCTCTGTTTTTGATCTGCCTGGCTTTGAATCAGTATCATATTTGTGTCATAAAAGGAATTTGGTAGTACTCTTTCTTTGCTTATTCTGTCAAACAGCTTGTATAATATTGGGATTAGTTGTTCTTTGAATGTTGGATAGAATTCATTTGTGAATCCATTCGGACCTGGGGATTTTTTCTTAGGGAGTTCGTTGATGGCTTGTTCAATTTCTTTTTCTGATATGGGGTTGTTTAGGTAATCTATTTCTTTCTCTGTTAGTCTAGGCAACTTATATCTTTGTAAATATTCATCCATATCACCTAGATTGCCATATTTATTGCCATATAATAGGGCATAATAATTTTTAATTGTTGCCTTAATTTTCTCTTCATTAGAGGTGAGGTCTCCTTTTTCATCTTGGATACTATCAATTTGGTTATCTTCTTTCCTTTTTTTAGTTAGATTGACCAGTACTTTGTCTATTTTATTTGTTTTTTCAAAGTACCAGCCTCTAGCATTATTTATTAAATCAATATTTCTTTGACTTTTGATTTTATTAATTTCTCCTTTGATTTTTAGGATGTCTAATTTAGTCATCATCTGAGGATTTTTAATTTGTTCACTTTCTGGTTTTTTAAATTGCATGCCCAATTCATTGACCTCTACTGTCCCTAATTTGTTGATATATGAAATCAAGGATATGAATTTCCCCAAGTATTGCTTTGGCTGCATCCCATAGATTTTGAAAGGATGTCTCATCATTGTCATTTTCTTCAATGAAGTTATCAATTGTTTCTACGATTTGTTCTTTAATTAACCGGTTTTGGAGAATCGCATTCTTTGAATTTCCAATTAATTTTTTATTTGCCTCTCCATGTACCCTTATTATTTTCATTGCATTGTGATCTGAGAAGGTTGCATTTATTATTTCTGTTCTTTTTCACTTGTTTGCAATGTTTTTATGCCCTAATACATGATCAATCTATGTGAATGTATCATGTGCTGCTGAAAAGAAGGTGTATTACTTTTTGTCCCTATTTATTTCTCTCCACATATCTACTAACTCTAATTTTTCTAAGATTTCATTCACTTCCCTTACCTCTTTCTTATTTATTTTTTGGTTTGATTTATCTAGTTCTGATAGAGGAAGGTTCAGGTCTCCCACTAGTATAGTTTTTTTCTATCTATTGCATCCTTGAGCTCCACTAGTTTCTCCTTTAGAAATTTGGATGCTATGCCATTTGGTGCATACATGTTGAGTACTGATATTTCCTCATTGCCTATACTGCCTTTTATCAGGATGTAATTACCTTCCCTATCTCTTTTAACTAGATCTATTTTTACTTTGGCTTTGTCAGATATCATGATTGCGACTCCTGCCTTCTTTTTATCAGTTGATGCCCAATAGATTTAGCTCCATCCTCTTACTTTCACCCTATGCGTATCTACCTTCCTCATGTGTGTTTCTTGTAGACAGCATATGGTAGGGTTTTGGATTCTAACCTACTCTGCTATTTACTTGCATTTTATGGGTGAGCTCATTCCATTCACATTCAGAGTTATGATTACCAGCTGTGTATTTCCCAGCATTTTGATTTTTATTCTTAGTCCTGCCTTTTCTTCTTTCACTATTTCCTTCTACATCAATGTTTGTTTTTAATCAGTCCCCCTACTTCCCACACTTATTTTACTTCTCTTTCTACTCCCCCTCCCTTCTTATTCCCCACTTATTTTCTTTACAGTCTTTTTAAACTATCCTTCACCCTCTCCCTCCCTTGTATTGTTTCCCTCCCCACCAGTCCACTTGTCACCTTTCTACTTCCCTACAAGGGGAAAATCAATTCTCTGCCCCAATGAATTAGATTGTTCTTCCTTCTTTGAGTCAATTTCAATGCACATAAGAGTTCAGTATTTCCAACCTCTTTACACTTCTGATGTATTGATGTTCTCCCCCCCACCACCACCACCACAAGATTCTTTATGACATATAAATTTACCCCCTTTTGTTTCTTTTCCCATTTCATTTAGTATTAACCCCTTTTTTTCAGCTCTAATTGTATATATGTATGTATAAATACACATATACTTATGTGTATTTATACATACATATATCTATATACATATTTATGTCTTGGCATTTCATCCTATATAGTTTGTCACTGTTTCCTCTAAGTGTAATTCTTCTAGCCTCCCAGGTGATAAAAATTTTTAAGAGTGACCTCTTTTCTTATAGGGATTCATATCATTTTAACTTATTGGGTCTCTTAAAAAAAGTTTTGTTTTGTTTTTTTATTTTGTTTTGTTTTTCTTCTTTCCCTTTTTTTAAATTCTTTTTGATGATTCTCTTGAGTTCTATGCTTGGGCATCAAATTTTCGGTTCAGGTGTGGTCTTTTCTTTACAAATTCTTGGAATTCTTCTATTTTGTTAAATGACCATACTTTTCCTTGTAAGGATAGAGTCAGTTTTGCTGGGTAGTTGATTCTAGGTTGTAGACCTAGTTCCCTAGCTTTCCAGAATATCATATTCCATGCCTTTAGGGCCTTCAGTGTAGATGCAACCAGATCCTGTGTTATCCTCACTGTGGTTCCTTGGTATCTGAATGACTTCTTCTTAGCCATTTGTAATATTTTTTCCTTGGTCTGATAGTTCTTGAGTTTGGCTATAACTGGGTCTTGTCAGTTGGAGATTAAGTACAGGAGGTAATCTGTGGATTCTTTCAATCTCCACTTTTCCCTCTTGTTTCTAGAATATTGGGGCAGTTTTCTTGGATAATTTCCTGTAGTACAATGTCCAGGATTTTTCTTTTGTTGTGGTCTTCTGGTAGACCAATGATTCTTAAGTTGTCTCTCCTGGAACAATTTTCTAAATCTTCTGTTTTATGAATGAAGTGCTTCATATTTTCCTCAATTTTTTTCATTCTTTTGATTTTGTTTTATAATGTCCTGTTACCTTGTGAAGTCACTTGATTCTAGTTGTTGTATTCTGGTTCTTCAACACTGGATTTCATCCCTGGCTTTTTGGTCATCCTTCTCCTTCCTGCCTGATTTTCTTTGGAGGTCATCTTTCATCCTCTTTGCCTCATCTTTCATCTCCTTTGCCTCATTTTCAAGCTGGTTGATTTTGGCTTTCAAGACACTATTTTCTTGTTTTAGTTCAAGTGTCTCTGTTTCCAGATGACTTATGTTAGTTTTTAAGTTCTTTTCCCAGTTTTCTTTAGCCTCTCTTAATTGTGTTTTGAATTGTATTTTGAGTTTTTCCAGAGCCTATATACAATTCATTGGGATTTCTTTTTTTTTTTTTGTTTGGTGTTCCCTCATCTTTCTCTGTTCTGTTTGCTCTTTGTTCATTGCCTGTTAAGAAGCTGTCAATTGTAATTTATTTTTTCTTTTTCTGTTGTTTGCTCATATTTACCCTTTCTTTACTGCCTGCAGTTGCCTCAGCTTTTACTCCTCTTTTTTGTGTAATTTTGGGTTTTTCTTTCTACCTTCACCCTTGAAGTTTTGTCAGTAAATCTCTCAGTGCAATCTGTGGAGGAGGGGTTTTGGAGTTTGAACTTCCCTGTCCTCTGAAGTCTTTGATGGAATTAAGACCATCTGGGTTGGGCTGGATGTGCCCTGAGACCAAAACCTTGGGGGGCCGGGGGGGACATGGAGTGTCTCTGCTGCTGCTTCTATGCCTCCTGCTCTGTGCTCTGTGTTTCTCCTCTATCTGTTTCCCCACTACCTGTATTGGATGCTCTGAATCTGGCACAGCTTTGCCCACAAGGTACTCCCTCCAGACCATCACCTTTGCCCTCCCAGAGGTTTCAGCTGTCACTGGAGGCTTAGAGCTCTAGATGGGGGACGGGTCCCAGGAACTTCTTTCATCCTTCCTCTTAAACCTGAGTGTTCTTGAATTCTGATTTCAGGGGGCATACATTTTAAGTTGAGTCTATCAGGAGGGTTCCTTGGCTCTGTCTTGTTTTTAGGTTTGATTTTCAGTCTCCTGGGAGCATTTAGTTTGTAATCAGTATGCAAGGGTTTTCAGAGTTCTGAACTTTCACTGCCTCTATGCTGCCATCTTGACTCTGCCTCTCCATGTAGCATTTATAGCTACACAGCACATGTGCACTTTTCTCCATATGGTTCTACCTATCTCATTTAATTAATTAATACACCACCCAAGATGCTTATTTACATATAAACAAAGAACTTGTCTTTACCCTGCTTCAACAAAAGGGGAGAAGTTAATTCATAGCTTTAGTCTTAAGATCATCCACTTTTTTTGCTCCAAAATATAAAGGTTGTTTTAGGGGCTAAAATGGGTGCAGTTTAGTAATAATTTCTGACATTTTCCTCTCTGATTCATTGGGAGATACATTTGTCTCCCCATGAATCATTCCATGTATGATATCTCTACATTTCAAGATTGTCTCACCAGGATACATAAGGGCCCAAAGATATCATATATTTCATTAAAGCCCTAGCTATGTTTAGGTGTTTCTTAATATATTAAATATGCTCAATAGGTGAATTGACAAGTTCTACACAAATCCTTACTCTCATTATGTTGAGATAGAAGAGGAAAAGGGAGTTTGGGGAACCAAGTTGGCACAGTAGTTATGGTAGTAATGAGGGACTTCAATTAGCTAAATATCTATGGTACCTTTTCCTCTGTCTCAAACAAAAAAAGCAAGTACTATAGACTTCCCATCTCTGAAAGTTTTCAAACAAAGGATAGACACTCATCTGTTAAGTGCCTTGTAGAGATAATTCTCTTTTGGAATCACTCACTGATTATATTAGATGACAACTCAGCTTCCCCCCGTCTTCCTTACATTCAACCAGTCTTTCCTAGAGGTCAATATTATTGGTGTTAGGTAGATCCTGCTGTCCTAATCACTCAACCTGTATTTAATTATTCTCAGTAGCAAACTAGAGCAAATTTCTGATTTCCTGATGCCATAGAGCACAGTTGACTCAATATGATTCCCTAGGTATCACACATTCATAACCTTTCAGTTTCAAAGGCCTTATGGTTCAAGTCCCTCATTCTACAGATGAGAGATCTATGGTTCATAGAGGGGAAGGGAGTTGCCCACAGTAATCAAAATAATCAAAGGATCAGCAGGAGAACACAGCTGTCCTATCTGCAAATTCAGGTTCTTTTGTCTACTGCATAGAGGCTCCAGACTGGTGACACTTCAGGGAAACATGACTAGAACTTGAGGTTAAGGGCTTTAAGATTATACAAAGTAAAAATGAATTGAAGAAACTGGGATGTTAAATCTGAGGAGGAAAATATTTCAGAAGGGGAGCAGCATAATAGCTCTCTTCAAGTATTTGAATGACTAATGATATGGAAAAGTATTAGTCTTGTTCTGTTTAGCCCCAGAGGGCAGAACTAAAAACCATGAGAAGTTGTAGGAATTCAGGTTTTGGCTCAACTTAAGGAAAGATTCCTGACAATTAGAACTATACATAAGTGGAATGGACTTCCTTGGCAGACACTCAGCTTCCCCTCACAAGAGATCTTCAAAAGAATGATGAATAACAACTTGTTTGGGGGAGGAGGGATTATTATTGAGGGCATTCTTAGTCAGATATGTATTTGTGCTAGGTGGTTTCTGAGATTTCTTCCAACTCTGAGATGCTCTGATTCTGTGAATGGTGATGCCACACTTAGAAACTCTGAAGTTGGAAGGAGGAACAGATTTAGTAGAGAATACAATAAACTTAGTTTTGGATGTGTTAAGTTTGAGGTAGTGATGAGATACCCAGATATGTGTTCAATAAGCATTTGCAGCTGTAGCACTGGACAGAGCTCAGAAGAGAAGTCACTAATAGGAATACAAATTCAGAACTCATTTACGTATAGGGATCTGATGTTAAGATAGAGATGGTGAATGAGATTGACAAGAGATTAGAAAGGAAAGAGAGGAGGGAGGGAGCTAGCTGGGTATTTTAATGTAACAAATAAATTTAAATTTTAAAAAAAGAAAGGAAAGGCGAAAAGCCAAGTTCACTTCTTCATGTTCCACTATTTTTTCTTTCAATAGGTTCACTGAAATCCGAAATTAGATTTCCAACTACTACCATTGCCTACTATTGTTAATTATGTAGGATCAGGAAGAAGACATTATCCAAAGTCTTCTGGACTTATGAAGGAAGAAAGGCTTCATCCAGCTATCTCATAAACTTATAAAGATATGAGCCTGAGGAGAAGATGTGGGAGCCAGCATTAAATATGCACAATACCAAAACTATTTCACTAAGCCAAAGACTCAAGGTAGGAGGAGGCACTCAGAAAGAGGCATATTATCTATGCCTAAAGCTTCGTTGGTGTGCATGAATCTTGAGGGTACATAGCACACTCAGTCAGTGACAATAAACAATTCCATAGGGCAGAGTGGGAATCTGGGAAAATTCTATCACTGTTCCAAAGTCTAACATTTGGAGGAGGCCATTTATATCAGACAATATATTGATGACTTTCCCAGTAGCATGCCTCCTCATTCTAGATAGACTTCTCTTGTTTGAAAGCTTAGTTCTGGACCCTTGTTTCCTAGTTCATTTTCATCCCTTTCAATTTTGATTTTCCAAGATAAAAAATAAACTAACTAACAAAAATCTGGTATCTAACCTGGCCTGGCTTTTAGTCTTTCCTTACTTGGACACTGACAGGCTTTTTTGTCTTTCTCCAAGAAAGGAAGTATTCCCTCAGCCTCTGAACCCCACTGTGAGGGATTCAACATATTATACTATTGGGAATATATTGATTCTGATAAGTTGAGTGGCAGAAGAAAACTTTGCTAAGATGCCTCAAGACCAGTTTTGGAGTTTGGAGCCCAACCCTCTGTTAGAATTATGTTGGAATTCCCAGGTGGGAGTTGACAAATTTAACTGCCACAGAGAGATCTGAGATTCTGAACAGTTTCTGACTGACTGGAGCTTGGATCTGAACTTTGGTCCAAGAAGGAGCATCTTTCTGAGCTCCCTGGCTTTTTCCTGTGGAAACGATAACAGTTTTTAACAAACAATACCAATGAAAAGAGAGAAAGCATAATGTAATGAACTGAGGCCAAACATAGAGCCAGCAGATGTATGACAAATTCCAATCCCTTATGTATACTTGCTGTTGTGATCATGAGCAGGTAATTTAACCTCTGGTCCTCGGTTTTCTCCTCTTCAATATAGTGGTAATATGTTCAATACCAATATTATAGAATTATTGTGAGAAAGTGTTTCAAAAACCTTAAAGCACTGTATAAATGTGTTATTCATTCCAAAGGATATAAGAAGGAAGGGAGGGAGGGAGGGACAGAGAGAGAGAGGGAGGAGGAAAGGAGGGAGAAAGAAAGGGAAAGAGGAAGGGAAGAAAAGAGAGAAGAAAGAAAAGGAAGGAAAAGAGTAGGAAGGAGGGATACAGGTGAGGGGAAAGAGGGAGGGAAGGAAGAAAGGAGAAAAGAAGTGAAACAGAGAGAGAGGAAGGGAAGAAAAAAACATTTACACAGTGCCAGGACTGTGCTACATATTAGGGTTACCAAAAAAGTGATCAAAATAGTCCCTGCCTCCAAGGAGCTTACTCTCAAACAAGGAAAGACAACATCTAAAGAGGCATTAGATGTGAGGAGGAAAGAGTGGCTTCGGAGAATCTGGTAAGTAAATAATGGGTCAGGAAACAGGATAAATAAGAAGGTTTAGCAGGCAGAGCCTAAAGGCCTGTAGTCTAAGACGTGAGGTTCAATTGGAGAAGACCAAAGAGCAGAATTCAGAGCTCTCTGAGAAATATGTATTTAGATAGAATGGAATGTTTGTTTCCACTCTGCCTTTGATCTTGGGCTGTTTGTAGATTTTCATCTGTGAAACCTGACATGATAGACTGGAATGAGTACTTACTCAAACACAGGAGAGACCTGGGTTTGAATATCTGACACTAGTTAATTGTGTGATCTTGAAGAAGTCCCATAGCTTCTTGTAGCCCCTATTTCCTCACCTTCAAAATGGTAGTACAATTGTTCTACCAATTTTATTCAGTAGTAAGCAGAAAATGTTTACATAAACCTTTAAGAAAAATAGAAATGTGAGCTATTTATGTAAAAATATTAGTTGTTATTTTCTCTTTTTAAGACTTGCTTAACTTACTAAGCAATTTAAAGAGTTTCTAAACACACATACTTGCTAGGAAATACCTCAGTTTCACAACCTGAGAGCAATAGAATTGTTGATGTTCATTACTCTTTGTGTTTCCAAGAGCTAACTGGATCCCTCTGACCCCCATTTTTTCCACCAGAAAACCCTAGAACTTGGCTCGCTGGCACCTCCTACTAGGGTTGCCAGCTGGCTGGTATTTGACTGGCCCAGCCAATATTTTATCACAAAGGAGAAGTGGAGTCCTCTTACTAATAAGTCAAGTCATAGCCAATTGTAGTTTCTTTTTGGTTTTGACTCTGGTAACTCTACCCCCTATTGGTTTCCTTCTTTCACCACCTCTCTCTCCTCTTGGCATGGGTTATTCACCACCCAGCTTTGCATGAAAGAAAGGATAAAGGTTTTTCTTACTCTGCTAATGGACTCCCCCCAAAAATTCATCATTTCTTTTTAGAATCAACAGGTCAGCTAGGTAGGGTAGTAGATAGAGTGCCTGGCATGGAGTCAGAAAGACTCCTTTTTCTGAATTCAAATATGGCCTCAGACACTTACTAGTTATATGACTCTGGACAAGTCATTTAATCCTGTTTGCCTCAGTTTCTTCATCTATGAAAATGAGCTGGAGAAGGAAAGGGCAAATCACTCCAATATCACCATCAAGGAAATCTCAAACAGGATCACAAAGAGTCAAACATGACTGAAAAACAACTGAACAACAGACACTACTAGCAGACTTAACAGAAGAAAAAAAAAGGTGGGTATTCAAATCAACAGAAAAACTTTATCATTATATGCCAACCTACAGGGAGTTGTCTTAATCGTTTTTATTTTTTTTCTCTTTTTGATGAATACTTTTCTTCCAGACATAGTATTCAGATGCAAGAACATCAAATTTGGATTCAGAGGACTGAATCCAAATCCCAGTTTTACTACCTATAAAATTTTAGGTAAAGGTTGCAGCTAGGTTGCTCCGTGGATTGAAAGCTAGGTCTACAGACATGAGGTCCTAGGTACAAATCTGATCTCAGACACTTCCCAGCTGAGTGACCCTAGGCAAGTCACTTAACACCCCCCCCCCAAAATGCCTATTTCTTGCCTCTCTTTTGCCTTAGAAACAACACATAGAATTGATTTTAAGACTGAAGGTAATGGTTAAAAAAAAAACACACTTCAGGCATGTCATTTTATACTTCAGTTTTCTTATCGGTAAAATAAGGGAGATCTTCCTGGATCAATTGATCACTAAAGGGCTTTCTAGCTATAAATCTATAATTTTTTAATCCTATAATCTAGGTTTGCTCTGTGTTTATACTTCTTTGTCCTCACATTGCTCCCCCTCATCCACTCTATATTCCTGCCAAACTGACCTACTTTCTGGTCCTTATACAAGATAATCTATCTCCTATAATCCATGCTGCTTCCTCTCCCAACATCCAGCTCCCGAAGCTGAAGTATTCTCCCAATGCACCTCCACCTCTTAGAATCCCTCACTTCTTTTAAAACACAACCCAAATACCACCTCCAACAGGAAGCATTCCATGATCACCCCTTCTTCTAATATCAACTTTCCCCCATAAAATAATCTTGTATTTTCTTTGGGTTGTTTTGTATTTTCTCAAATGTATAATTATGGAAGCTTCTGGATAATAAGAAATGGTTCAATTTTGTCTCTGGATCCCCAGGGATTCTGAAGCTTCTCCAGGGCATGATTTCTAGGGGTCTTGTTTGAGGGTGTAGCAGAAGTAACATCTCAAAGTGATGAGTAGGATGTTTGGGTGAAGAGAAGTAAAACATCTTCAAATGTAATCTAGGTCTTTTGGGCCTTGGGAATCTGACATAATATTGCATTTTGACATAAATTGAATGCTGTATAAAAACAGTGTGGTAGTTTTTAGGTTTGGAAAGGATACTATGCAGGTTAATGTATTTTCTAGTTTTCAGTCACAAGTCATAATCAAAAAGACTAAATCTCCCTAGAACACTCCTTGTTCCACATATATAACTCTTCCTTTTACAACTGAAATGTAGAAGATAGTCCAACATTTCCTCAAAAACAGACAACTAAAGAATTTAATTTAAAATCTAATTTAAAATAGAAAACATTTTGTATTCAATTTCACTTATAGACTATTGCAGTTAGAAGGAGATGTTGAGTTTATCCTGTCAAATATCCTCATTTTATAGATTAAAAACTGAGACCTGGAGAAGTGGCTTATCCAAGGTTACATAGAAAGGCAATGGTTCAGATAGAATTAGAAAACAGGTCCTTCTAAGTCCTAGTCCTGTGAATATTCCTGTATTCCATACTCACTTACTATTGTATTTTTACTTAATTAACTAGTAGTAAGTAAAGACCTGAGTTCTACAATATGTGACCCTGGCCAAGTCACTTAACTTGGCTACCAGGGTTGTTATGAGATTAAATGAGGTAATATTCATAAAGAGCCTTGCAAACCTTAATATGCTATATAAATGCTATCTATAAGGAATTTGAAATTGAAGAGACATCTATCAACTGGGGAATGGCTGGACAAGTTGTGGTATATGATTGTGATAGAATACTATCATGCTCTGAGAAATGATGAGCAGAATGATTTCAGAAAAAATCTACAAAGACTTATATGAACTAATGAAAAGGGAAGAGAACAGAACCAGGAGGACACTGTACATTGTAGCAGCAATATTGTAGTAATGAACAATTGTGAATGACAGCTATTCTCCGGAATACAGTGATCTAAGATAATCCTCAAGGACTCATGATGAAATATATATATATATATATATATAAAATCTACCTCCAGAGAAGAACTGATGGAGTCTGAATATAGCCTGAAATATGCTATATTTCCTTTTTTCTTCATGGCTGGGATGTTTATTTGACTTCTCTTCCATAAAATAACTAATATGGGAAAATGTTTTACATGACTGCACATGTTATTGCTTACCATTGCAGGTTGGGAAAACAGGAGGAGGGAAGGAGAAAGAGAATTTAGAACTCAAAATTTATAAACAAAAGCAAATGTTAAAAGTTGACTTTACATTAATGGGGGTATATATATATATATATATATATATATATATATATACATCTATATATGCTAACTAATGTTATTTTTAGGATGAACTGACTTGATCTTTATACCTTGTCACAATTTCCAGCATTTTTGATATCTGTTTGATCATCTTCTCACATACTGATGCCATTGTTTTGAAGAGGTGAGGCAGTTTACTATTGATTTATACTTGTAGGACTTATTGCTTTTTAGCAAAAGGAGGTGGTTTCCAGCTATCACTAAAGTAGGCATTATTTCTGACTCACAAAGCATGCTTTTTCCTACAGCAAACTATTCCAATACTTCAAGTTATATCCCATTCCAACATTATACTAGATAACGCATTGATGATTTCATATCTAACAATAATAATAACTTATATGTACCTATCTTGTTATGGTTCCATAATATTTTCACATAGTATATTTCATTAGATCCCCACAATACAGATTTGTCAGGAAGGGAGTATGTCATTATCTCCAACTTCCAGATGAAAAAACTGAGACTCACAAAGGTCAAGGGATTTGTTCAATCTCACACAGCTAGGAAATGAATGAGTTCAGGATTCATGCCTGGGTCTTCTGAAAAGTGAATTTGAATATTAACTGGTAGATATTAGGTCTTCTTTATAAAATGTTCCATCAAAATAAGTGCTCTACCATATTGAAGAGAAGGCAACATAGTATATTGTAAAGAGCAACAAAACCTCAGAGTCTTGGGTTCTAATGACTACTGTTCCCAAATCATATTGAAACATTCTTTCCTCTCTAAAGTCACAAGTATAGCAACAGAAGGAAACTGGGAGGTGATCTAGTGTAACCCATTTGTTTTCCATGTGAGGAAACTGATTTTCGATAAGGTTAGAGGATTTATCTGAAGTTATACAGATACTAAGAAGAAGAATTTGAACTTAGTTTCTCTGACTCCCAAACTATATACTGTGCTAGCTTAGGACTCAGTTTCCTCATCTAGAAAATGAAGTTATTGTACTGAATGAATGCTGGGCTCTCTTCTAGCTTTGTGTTCAATGAGTGAAGGTTGAGGTCTTTTCCTTTTCTCTGCCTGCCCCTACCCCAGCCTCCAACAGATCACCGACTATCTCTCTTACCTGTAATACCCCCTCCAGGTCCTTGTTGAAAAAAAGAATTTTAAGTCAAAATGCCCAGTGCAGCTTTGAAACACTTGAAGTATGTAAAAATACCATTAGGCAAAGAGTTGTTGCCAGAGAAGATGGTGAGTCTAGTTTAAATAAACTAGCAAACTCTTAAATCTTTTACCCTTGAGATGTTTAAGCAAATGTGTGTGTCAAGATAACATTCACATCTAACATGGACATTAACTAACATTTGTCTAATCTCATGCATCAGTTCTTCCCTTAATGAAAATAGTAATGTTTTGATGTCGGTTTTCAGGCGTGTGATACTATGATTTCATGCAGGGGCTTTTTGTTCATTTGTTGGAATAAGGAGAGGAAAATATTATTCTTTGGGATTAGATGCTTTCTGCTGAAGAGATTTTTTTCTTATTCAAATCACTTACTGGTTTATGGGTTTTAAAGGCAATAAAAAAGTACACCTGCATTTTTGTGGGAGCAAGAACATAAGTGGAAATGAAGTCCTTGGGGACCAAACAGAAAGAGTTCTTTCTTTGTGCCATAAGAGCTGCCTTCTGTAGTTAAAGCATTGAGTCTGTGTCTATGTGATGCCAAAATATCCTGATGAAATGTGAAAAATTCAGTCAGTCACCTGATATTTTGTCCACATGATTCCAAACATCTGGATATTTGTAAACATCCAAATAACTGACAAGATTGGATAATTTTTTTTACTTTTGATCCAGATTTTTAGTATTTTATAAGCAGAATCCAACTATTGGTGATAGATTAAAAGGTAAATAGATGAGAGAGAGAGAGACAGAGAGAGACAGAGAGAGAGAACAATTAAAAGTCCTCTGTAGTACACCAGGAAAAGGGTCAGAAATAGAGAGGTGGTGGCTCTACAAATGGAGAGAAACAGATGAATATCAGTTATTTTGTAACAGTAAAATCAATTGACTAGATATGAAGGTGGTGAGAGAACTAAGCTATGGATGACTCCAAAATTACAAATCTAGATGGTAGGGAGAATGTTGGTGCCCTGGGTAGAAATAGGTGAATCTTCAAATATTCTTGGGAGTGTCCTAATTTTTTACAATCTCTGTATGACCTGCTACTACTCCTAACCACACTTCAATCTTTCTTCTCACAAATGTGTTATAAACCCAACTGCTTCCGTCCTTTATCCATTCATTCTTTTCCTTAAACCCTAGCAACCTGTCTTCTGGTTTTCCACCATCATCACTCTACTGAAATTATCAAAAGG
This sequence comes from Monodelphis domestica, assembly GCF_027887165.1. Lineage (NCBI taxonomy): Eukaryota > Metazoa > Chordata > Mammalia > Didelphimorphia > Didelphidae > Monodelphis > Monodelphis domestica. Next base: position 325,930,614 of record NC_077229.1, on the reverse strand, counting down.
TTCTAAGTAATTTTTTTAAACACAATGAGTATTTTTCTTGGCCATTACCCATTTCATCCATTTTTCAGTATCTGAGCCTGCTTCTGATGACCACCTTCTTGAAATATTCCTTCTTTACATTATATTTTCTTGGTTCTTCTACATCCTTAAATAAGTTGTTCTCTTTTTGTATCTCCTTTGCTAATAATAATAAGCCAACATTTTTGTAGTGCTTTCTGTGCTAAGTGTTTTACAATTAATATTTTCATTTGATCCTCAAAACACCCCCTGGAGGAAAGTGTATTATTATTCCCATTTTACAGATGAGGAAAGAGAGGTAGCTAGGTTAAGGGTCTTTCCCAGGATCACACATCTGGGAAGCATCTCAGGTAAGATTGAGTTCAGGTCTTCTTGTCTCCAAGCTTAGTGCTTTATCCATTATATTTCTATCATATTTCATATCCTCACCCTTTTTCTCTGCCTCTATATTTAACTACCTATTTTTCTGTTTGTACCCACTTAATTATTCATCTAATCCATTTCCTTAATATATCTAGAGATAATCTGAAGTCTGTATCTCAAACACTGATCTGCACTAAATTCCACATTTTAAACTATATAGTCACCTTAAATTCAGTATGGCATAAATTGAATTCATCAGACTTTCTTCCCAAACAGTTCCCAACAAAAATTCAGTAATCAGATTAAAGAGAAGCCATGCAGACCTCCTACAACTGAAAAATCATTAATACCAATGTGACCAGATTAAAAAAATGAAAACATCTGACCTATACTATATATCCTAATGCATTCATCTGATTATGCCACATTTTAGGTCTTTGGAAATACTGTTTCCACCATTTTTCTGCTATTTCTGATATTTCTCACAAGTTAGAAGTCTGCTAATGTACTGGCACAAGTTGCCATATCATATACTCTGGTCTTAAATAGATTAATATTGTTGGTTTTAAGGCAATTCTGTTTCCATTGTAGATGCTTCAGTAATGTCATTCATGGATATATTGCATGGGTTATGTTATAAGTAATAGTATACAATATTAATAAAAGAAAGCAGTATACTTCCTAGTTAATATCACTTCTATAGGAACAAAAAAAGAAAGAGTTTTGTGATTAATCATATGCCAGGAATAGAAGTGCTGGGAATATAAAGAAGAGTTTTAAACTGGGGGAAAGAATTATGGGGCCTGGGAGAAGTGGAGGCACTCTAAAATCTGTCTGAATGATCGCCTTGGTTCTTTAAGATTCCAAAGAACTCTTCACATTCCGTGTTCCCAAATGAAGAATACACTAGGCCAGACACCAGCAAACTCTAGAATAATTAACAATTATTCCCCAACAACATGAGAAATAAAGTGAGAATTGAAACAATTAAAATATGTAATGCTTTTTTATTCAAGAGTAACTGAGGTCTTTACAGATAACATGGTCGTAATCTCAGCTACATGTGGAAAAAAAAAACATTATGGTACTGATAGCTCAAGAGAGTTGCCTGTGGTCACACAGTAACAGTGTCCCATAGCTAAAAGTCTATTGAAAAATCAAGCACAACATATAATTGTGGTCATTCTCTAAACATTTTTTTCAGCTGCCAAGTATCCAAAAATTTGCCCAAACGCTACATTTGAAAAAAGGAAGAAAATCAAGATATCCATAAAAATCTGAAAATGTTCTCTGTAAAAATAACCATTTCAGATCACAGCATATTTTTGTTTGTGTTCCTGCCAGGGAGAATATTGTAATTATTGCTCTGATTGTTACATATTTTTAAATGAGTGGCCATTCTAAATGAATTGGTTAAAGTCATTTCTGTTTGAATGATTTTGGTAACTTTTTTTTTTTGCTTTAAGCTCCCATATGAACACTTCTGTAATAAAGAAAGAAATTTAAGAACTAACTTGCCATCATCGAAAATCCTATCTGAATGGAAAGTCACAATTATATGGAATCTGGCCCTTGTCTTAGTGAATATATAGGTGTCACCTAGATGTACCCAGTATCTAAATAAAAATCCTCATTTCAACAATTTTTTAAGATACCGACTCCAGTGCCCCTGGTAGTTACAATGCAAAGCAATCAATCCCATTAGTCACAGACTCGAAACAAAATTATTTGTTCACGTTATTAAGATAAATTGTATACTTTTCTAAAGTTACTCTGAAGTGACCCACCAAAGAAAGCACAGTATGTTTCCTGTGCTCTGTCACTCATTTGGAAACTATTCCCTCAACTCCTCAGAAACTGGACAGTTGATAAAAATTGTAAGGAAAGCAGTCCTAGAGCCAGAAGTGGGTCTTGAACCTAATCTTAAAACATAAAAAAGAATTACAGCATGGACTGAGCCTGAACCTCTGGTGCTGGATTTCTAAATCCCACTGTTGGTAGTTGAACACAGAAGCAGTGGTGGCAGCCATATGGCATAGGCCAGCCACACTTGTCCAAGAAAGAAAGTTATTAAATCCCCTGCAGTTGGCTAAGGGATACCATAATTATTTTTAAATGGAAAAAAGCCACAGATTTCCTTTCCCTTCTTCCATAGACCTACTCTCTTCCCAAGCTACATATTTTCAACTTCATCACACATCAGAATGTCAGGTCAAAACCCCATCCTAAGCATACTAAAATTCTTTCCTACTCCCTAAATTTATGGTGCAAGTGGGAAGGATAGTTTGGTAGCAGGATTAATTTTAATTGACCTATAATTTTCTTATCAGTGGTTTTTCTCTGTAGTTATGAACAACTTAAAGAGTAAGCATGTACTGGTAATGATTTTTTTCATCAAGAAGGCTATGGAATCAGGTATTTATACCCAGTATTTCTCATCATATTTCAGGGTTCTTCACAAACATATTCAACATAGTTGGAACCAATACTTCGTATCAATTCTAAGACAGAAGGTAAAGGTTTTTAATATGAATGTGTGTACATGTATATGCATATCTACTGTGTAATTAGAATTTTGTATCCCATGGCTCCATTTCCCAGAATCCCACTCTCATCCTCAGGTTAACTTATCCTTATGTTTTGGAGATAAAGTTTCTGTAACCCCACCTCTTCTCCTGCTAAGGCAGTTCAGAAAACTTCTCTTTACTCAGGCATTTACTTTTGTTCTTTTTATTTCCTCTACTTAAAGTGATTATTAATAAATATTATAAAATATAATACTTGGAGCTATTGGATAGTAACTTTAATTTTATACTACATTAGCTCTGATGACCCCTGAGATCCATTCCAAATCTAAGATCCTGTCATATCTTTAAGTAACAAGAAAACAAGAAGCAAAATGGCTTAGTGGAGGGAGAGTTGACCTCAAGAGTTATGAAAACCTAAACTCAAGCCCCACTGCTGCCAAGAACTAGCTTGAGGCCCTGAGAAGATCATGGAACCTTCAGCTCTCCTAGAATAGAATTTGATGCAAAGGTATTTGTCTGCACTGGTAGAAAAAGCTCTCCCTCAAAAGGTGAAATTCCATGTCCAATCAACACAACAAACAAGTCATTATTCAATAACTAGTAGAACTGAACCAGAGTAACCAAATATAAGTCTAAGATATGGAAGAGACCTCAATAGTCAACTACTCCAACCCAGGCAAATAAAAAAAAAAAGAATGCCCATGATCATTCATCAGACAATTGGTTTTCCACTCTCTTCCTAAAGACATCCAATAAGAGGAAACTTACTACCACCTGAGGTACTTCATTCCAATTTGGGTTAACTCTGATTTTTAGAACATTTGTACTGTTACCTAGCCAAAATCTACCTTTCTGCCAAATAAACTTTATGCAGGCCAAACAGAAGGAAACAAAATCTTCTCTCATGTGATAGTCTTTCAGATATGTGAAGATAGCTATGTCCCCTGTAGATCTGCTCTTTTCTACACTAAACCTCTCCACTCCTTCAGTCAATTTTAATATGGCAGAACAAAAGTTCTAATCATCTCAGCCACTGTTCTTTGCATGCCATACAATGTCTGTCCTAAGAAGTGATTTAACAAGAGCAATGTCCTCTTTATAAACACTGCCTATATCTTAATTAACATCCGAGGACTGTCTTGACACACAGATTGCAAATCCTGTGCATTCCACTAAATTCCCCTTGATCATTCTATATATTATCATTTAACAAAATCTCATTATTTGCTCTTGCAGTTGTTGTGGCTGCTGTTTCGAACTTCTGGTTGATATTTTAGTATCTCTGGAACTTTTTTGCACCTTGATCTGGAATACAATATGTTAGTCATCCTTCCTAGTTTTATGACATCTAAAATTTTGATAAAAGCATTCAACAAATCACTGATTAAAGTTGTTGAACAAAATAAGACCAGAGACAGATCCTTGGAACACTGCTCTGGAATCATTCTTACAAGATTCCATTAATCTGCTAATCATTACTCTTTAGTCCAGTCATTCATTTATTTTTTAAAATGACCTCACTAAAGAACAAGCTAGGTTAAAACTCTCCTGTTAGTCCATAAGAATATAATTTGAGACTTTGTCAAATAGTATGTTCATATCCAGATATAATATGTCCATAGTCTTCTTTTCATCTATCATGTATGTAGTCATAAATGAATTAATATTCTGGATGGTCACCTGGATTTAGTGAATCAAAATATCAATCAATGAGTATTTATTAGGTACCTCCCATATGTCAGATACTCACTATGCACTGGGAATACAGAAAAAATAATGAAACAATCCTTGCTATTAGGGAATATATGTTATATAAGGGAGACATATATATATATATATATATATATATATATATGATGAGTAGACGAGTGGGTACACACACACACACTAAATTCAAGGTAAAGTTTTTGAGGAGGGAAGCATTAATAACTGGGGATCAAGGAAGAATCAAGAAAGACTTCATTTAGAAAGTGGTACTTGGTCTGAATTTTAATGGAAATAAGGCACTCTAAGAAATGGAAGCAGAATATTCCAGGCACTTAGGCATCTTGAGTCCTTTGGAGTTGTCTTGGATCATTATATTGATAATAGCTAAGTCGTTCATAATTAATCATTGTACATTATTGTTGTTAACAGTGTACAATGTTCTAGTTCTACTCACTTCAGTTTGCATTAATTTACACGTCTTTCCAGATTAAAACTTTTTTTAAAGGAATCTAGTCATTGAAGTGTCCTAAGTACTTTTTTTAAACCCCTACTTTCTGTCTTAAAATCCATACTAAGGATTGGTTCCAAGGCAGAAAGAAGAAAGGTAAGGGCTAGGCAATTAGAATTAAGTGGCTTACCCAGGGTTGTGCAGCTAAGAAATAGCTGAGGTCAAATTTGAACTCAGAACCTCTTGTCTGCAGGCCTGACCTTCTATCCATTGAGCCACCTAGCTGTTCCCATAAGTATTCTTTTAAAATGATTCTATATCTTCTACCCCAAGGAATGGATTATGATAAAATATCAGTGTATAATAAAATTTTCTGGGACTCTATTATTCAGCCATTTGCAGTAGCTTTCCCAAGGAATTGGGTTCCCTAACTATAAATCTTTACTGTATGCCTTTTATATAAATAGTGTTACATCACTAAGAAGATCTATTTAAGCTTTGTCCCTGGGAAATATGATTATATTTATTTCCTGAGGATATGGTAACTGGCATTAAAATTTAGCGGACGCCTTGAATAATAGGATACTTGAGGGGATCATTCACTTCTCCAGACTTCTAACTCCACCCCCCTAACATCCTTTAAGTTCATCAGTGCAAAAATCTATCTCCTGGATTATTCTTGAGTATATCTTCTAGCCTTATAGAAAGTCAACATTGATGACTCTAGATTTAATATTCCATCTAATATCTGCATATGACTGAGTACACAGTCTGACTTACTTAGCCACAAAATATTTGGCATATCTTAGCATACACTTTTTCCCCAGCATACACTTTCAAAGCAATTGCTGCTCTGACATTTTCACTTGGAGCATCAAGATCATATATAAAACATTCTGGGAAAGAATGATCTCTAATGGTAAGGGTAGCAAATGGATGACATTTAAGAATGAATTTATGGAAATCTCTTTAAAGCTTAGTCCATTCATAAAATTATCTTCTTTAAGGTAGCTGTAACATTATATATAATGTAGTTATATGGCCGAATGTCATTGAAAATCCATCTATGAAAAATTGAAAATGAACGTTACCCATAAGATAATGCAGTGATATAGGAATTAAGCAGCTACAATACTTAAAAAATAAGGCACTCTGAAAAACTGGAATATAGCATGTCATTAATTAAGGCATGATTTTAAAAGGAGTATGGGTGGCTGGGCAAACTTTGGCCTGTCCAAGTCCTTCCTTGTCATTCTTACTATGTAAAGATAAAGTGAAGAAGGCCACTCAAACATTTCAGTTAATGCTGTGGCAAAACTCTGGAATGGCTTGAATATGAATTGAACAAAAAGAGGGGCAGCTAGGTGACTCAGTGACTAGAGAGCCAGGCCTAGAGACAGGAGGTTCTAGGTTCAATGTGGCCCCAGATACTTCCTAGCTATATGACCCTGGGCAAGTCACTTAACCCCCATTACCTAGCTTTTGCCACTCTTCTACCCTGGAAACTTATTTAGTATTGATTCTAAGACAGAAGGTAAGAGTTTAAAAAATAATAAGAGTGTTACAAAATGAGAAGGCATGGATAGTTAGCTGCATCACTGGAGGAGCCATACATATTGATGAGAATGCAAATATATTGGAGCATTTTCAGTATAAAAAAATATCCATTTGATTTAGCGATCTGGGCCCAAGTCTAATCTCTGCCATTTTGCTATTTGTGACCCACTCTTCCTGGGCTTCAGTTTTCTTGGCTGCAAAATAGAAATAATAATGTCTCTCAGTCTACCTCTTAATCCTTTTTGAGTAGGATAGTGTACATTAAGTACTTTGTAATCATAAAAGACTACCACCATCATTATTAATCACATGCTAAAGTTATTGAGCCTTATTTCTACCTTGATCCAGACTCCAAATTACTTTATAATATGATTAAACTTTTACTTAATTTACTTAATTTTACTTTCTTCTTTTCTCTTGGAGCAAAGAAAGACAAATATGTACATGTATATGTATTTCTAATATGCTCTTTTGTGTTGCCCACATTTTACTGCCTTTTAGAAAGATCAGAACACTTCTGAAAGAGTCATCTTTGGAATTAACTTGGATTCATCTCTGCTTTAGGGTCAAGGGCAATGGCTAAGCACTGGTTCACTGCCTAAGACCTGAGGGCTGAGATCAGTTTCCTATTTGATCTTCCCCCTATTTCATTGTATCCTGGCCTGGCACGAGAATGGATTTGTAATGTAATCCTGTGGGTCTTTTCCATCTCTAATGCCTGTGATCTAAAATTAGCTTTATTTTGGCCTTAAAGTCTTACATCTTGGCTGTTTTTCCTTAGTCTGGCCGCTCTATACTAAAGTCTAAGCTGAAGAAAGGAATATATAAGCCAAATCCTGAATTATGTACACCTCAGAACCAACAGTCAACTTCCATTTCTGTTCCCCTCCCCTCCAACCCCATCTTACTTCCTCTTCATCTTCTCTCAGGTAAACATATTTGGATGATGACTGGATTTATTTCACAAGTTTGTATCCTGCCTATCCTTCTGCCCTGCTTAGACCTTATAGAAAGATTCAACTGCTGGCCAAAATACCAGTGGCATTTCAGAACAGCAATGGAATTGGCTGATTAGCTGCAGCATTTCTTGTTCATATATGGTACATAATAGATGAATTGATTCCATGATTTAGCAAGAGAAAAGAATTTCCCCCTAGGTAATTGGATCACTTTGTCTTTTCCCTTATTCTTCAGATGAGTTGATAGAGGTCATCAACTATGGCCTAACAATTCTCCTTTTGACAATGCCCTTCAAATTAACTCTTTAGCATTCTGTGAGGGGACTTAAAACTACAGAATTTTAGAACTCTAAAGCTCAGTATCACTTAATCACAAAATCTTTATTTTGAAGATGAGACAATAGAGACCCAGTGAGGTTAAAGGACTTACTTATGATCACATAGCTAAGTAGTAGCAAAATAAAAAAAATTAAAAGGTCTGAACATATAGATCTTCTGACTCCAAAGTAAAAAACTGATCTTCCCACTTATATCTACTCTCATGACCTCTACCATTCCCCTAAGTATTTTACACCCTAACTTTTTAAAACTAGATCCTATTTTTAAATTCACATAAATTTCAATAAGAAATTCATTTACATTTAAATCAAAAAGGTAGAATTCATTTCTTGGTACAATAAGTTGCTCTAATTGAAGACTTTTCCTTTTCAATATCAGCTTCTTTCACAAAGAAAACAACTTGATATTATTTTAAGGTTGGTTTGGGAGTTTTCTGTAGCAATATCCAGAAGAGCTGTCTTCTCTCCTCCAATATTCATGCCAATAAGCTTTTTCAAACCACCTGTTTATTCTGGTATATTCACTTGCTGTCCTTGCTAGAAGCACAGTTTGATTACAAATACTAATAACGCATTGTCCTTTCTCTATAATCAGTGATCTGTCCCTAGTTTTATGGTTAATAAAAACCAGAAGTCATTTAGTTGAGGGCTCCTAGATCTCTTCCTCTGAAGCCACAATTAAATATAGATATTTGGTCACTGTAGAAATGATGATTCACCTCATTGTCTCTGATGTTACCAGAAAATATCAATAATTTGAAAAGGTACTGCCCTCCTCCCCACTTAGGGTATTAAGTCAGTGTTGCTAGGGAAGTGAGAGAGGAACTATACCAGACAGATTCACAATGTACTGACACCAACAATACAATGTCTACTAATACCAAAGGGAAGGAATCTTATCTTCAAGTCTTTGAAAGACTGCCATGCAGAAGAAGCATCAAGATCAGTGGATGGAAACTGTAGAAACGCATTGAAGAAATAAGGATAGGAGGTAAAAAAAAAAAAGCTCTTCCTAATGTATAGGACTATACCAATGTTGAATAGACTGCTTCAGGAGGAAGTAGCAATCTTCAGGAGGTAGACACTGAAAGTCTTCAAACAGAGGCTCAATGACTCATAGAGACATGGTAGAGGAGATTCTTGTTCATGTACAAATTTGACTAATTGGATTCTGAGGTCCTTTCCAGGACTGAGGTTCTATGATTTTTTTGTAACCAAATAGTAATCCCTAGAATGGAAAAATAATATATTCCCCCTGGAAGCCAGTTGATAAGAATGAGGTGTTAATGTAAAGGGTATGCAATTTCCATGTAGGTCTTATATCCCACATGAGCTGGTCTAAATGTGGTTCGGATATATGTAATTTTGAATAGATAGACATCTCTGGAATCTATGCCTTGAGGAGAGAAGATAAAGACTCTGCTCTCTACAGACAGGAGATACCTGAGCAGAATTATAAGGAACTGCCCACCCAAATATTTCTAGTCTAGGGGAAATTATTTTTGGGTCCATACCATTTTATTGCCTGTTCTCCCTTAGAAGGAATACTGGGGGCAGCTGGGTGGCTCAGTGGATTGAAAGCCAGGCCTAGAGACGGGAGGTCCTAGATTCAAATCTGACCTCAGACACTTCCCAGCTGTGTGACCCTGGGTAAGTCACTTGACTTACATTGCCTAGCCCTTACCATTCTTCTGTGTTGGAGCCAATACACAGTATTAACTCCAAGACAGAAGGTAAGGGTTTAAAAAAAAAAAAAGGAAGGAATACCTAAGTTTTATTAAACAAAGACCATTATAAATACTAAACAATTAATAAAGCCATTTTTCCAAGGAAAATACAAACAGAAATCAGAAAAGTAATACAGATTGTAATATAACAAACCAAAAATAGAGTGAATGAGTTTTGCCACCAGGGTAGAGATCGCTCAACTGGATGAGAGAGCTAGCTGTGTGAGAGCCATCTCAGTCAAGAGGAATTTCTCTAAAGTCTCTAGTGTGGTAAACTAGAAATATGGAAGTGTTTGAGGTCCTGACTCCTTTATATGTTGGAATTTTCCCCACAGTCTCTCTCTTTTTCTAGGTATCTAATAGCAACTGGAACCATTTATGTTTATTCTCAAAATTGGAAACCAAAATTTTAATTCTCATTTTAAATGATGAGACATGTACATATATAAATATTCATGTAATATAAACAAATATAAAATAAACATATCTTAATGAAGGAGAATACCAGCATTTAGGGGAATCTGGAAAATAATTGATTAACATAGGTTAAATACTCCCCCAGCAATACTTGTTTTGATGTATGGATCCTACAAGGAAAGAACTCCTTAAGTAGACATCTCTTTGTTTTTTAGTTAACAAAAAGTAAGGGTGCCATTTAAAAAACCGTACTTTGAAGGCTGCAAAGTTAATCTCAGGACAATTTAATGAATTTGTATGCAACTTCAGGACACTATTAAATAAACGTTTATTCAGATTCAGAAGTATTTTCATGCCAGATTTCTGAAGGCTTTTTCATTCTGACTACTTCATTTTTACCAAGGATCCTCCCTGGTCCATTCCTCTCTTGAGATACTTTGTTATCTGAATAACTAGGCATTTCATGGTCTCTGGCTCATATTCCAACACACATCATAAGCAGTTGAGTGTTTCTACATTACAAACACCAGAGCCTCAAACCTTCTTGAACAGCCAAAAAGTGCATCACAACAGAAAATGAAAAAGATTGCAACTTTTTTTCCTTTTGTTTTGCTATTTCTTTCCTGATCTTATTGCCCTTAGAAATTCTAATCAGTATTTTTCCATAATAGTTACATATTAAAGTTTAAATAAGAAATTACTTTTATTAATAATTCCAACATGTTAGTGAGGGATTCTCCTCCTTAGAGAAGTACTTGGATTCCCCTACACAAAGTCATTTTAGCCCCTGAATGCCCCAGGACTGAGAAGACAGGAAGCTTTTCTTCCAATCAATATAGTCATGGGTGGTCTACCATTTTGTTGGCCACCTTTGGATAGACCAGAGGAATTTCAATAAATCTAAAGAATAACATCTTCTCTCCTAATAGAATTACTATCCCCAGGGTGGCCTATTGGAATGCATCAATAAGTCAACCACTTGTAATTCTGAGTTGTCCTTGCCTTTCTCCAAACTTGAATGTGGCCAGACCTTGAAACCTCTAATTTATTTTTTTAAAACTTACCTTCTGTCTTAGAATCAATACTGTGTGTTGATTCTAAGGCACAAGAGCAGTAAGGACTAGGCAATGAGGGTTAAGTGATTTCCACAGGGTTAAATAGCTCAGAAGTATCTGAGGTCAAATTTGAATCCAGGACCTCTCATCTCTAATCCTGGCTCTCAATGGAATGAACCACCTATCTTTCCCCCATTAACTTATTTTTTCAATAAATAGGTAGCAGAAAACCTGTTGTTCAGGCATTTCAATCATGTCCAACTCAACATGAGCCCATTTGAGGTTTTCTTGGCAAAAATCCTGAAATAGTTTGCCATTTTCTTCTCTAACTCATTTTAGGGATGAGGAAACTGAGGCAAATCGAGTTTAATGACTTGTCCAGGGTCATATAGCTAATGTTTGAGGTCAGATTTAAACTCAGGTCTTCATTGCTTATAGGATTGGCACTTTGTCCACACTGAGCCACCTAGCTGTCCCTATTATATGTATATATGCATGTTTATGTGTATGTATATATATATATGCATATATATCTAATGTCTTTTTCTTTAAAATATATTTATAATCACTCTAATAAAATGAAAAATCAACAGTTTTGAACTAAAAAATGGCAGCTATACTGCACTGAATTAAACATAAGGTTAAGTTAAACCTCATATGTTCAGTAACCCTCACATTATTACATTAATAAACTCAGATTTACTACTTATTTGAGCTTGCCTGTGGATATCAGAAATTGATGGTGAATGACACAAGAGACATTTTATAACAAGGCCAAGGAGAAGGCGAATACATATATTTAGCTTGTTGACAAGGGCATTTTTCCTTGCTTCTTGGTTGATTTAACTTCAATACCAAAAACACAAAATAAACAAGCAAAATATTTGCTTTTTAACAATTTCACTAGTTCAACAATTATTTGCTACTATGTGTATCACAAAATCACAGCATTTGAAAGTTGTAAGATAATTCAGCAACTATCTAGACCAAATAATACCAAGAACCCCTACCTCAACTAATGGAATTACAGATGGCTTAAATTTCTCTAACGAGTCAGTCAAAATGGTAACTTAGGTGTGAACAAATCCTAGGCACCTCTATACAATCAGTCATTTAAATATGAACAAAACCTTTATCAATTTGGGAGGAATGAAATACTGTAATAATCAAATGAAATTAAATAATCTTAATTGGGAAATATATTGGAGTTGTTTTTTTTTTTTTAAGTCAGACCAACCTACTGTAAACCTTAAAATTTCTTAGGCTTATGAATGTTGGAAATTTCCCCATTTCCAACATTAGGTAGGGAGGGTCCTTCTCCTCCCTACCTGAGATTACTTTAGGACAGAAACCTTTTGCTGAACAATGGAAAGGGCTTGGACCTATGCTTGAGCATGGAGCAGGAAGTTCTTTGAGTCATGATTGATTTTAGAATTGATACAATAGAGATACTTGGAGTGACAGAACCAGGTCTTGGAAATTACAATCTACACCCTACTCAGTCCTAACAGGATTTAGGAAGGGCTGCAGGAAAGATCAAAATTTAATTATTCCAATCTCCACCCTACTCGGGGTAATGGGATTTGGGAAGGGCTGTAGCAAAGGATCAAGATTTGATTGTTTGAGAATATGACCTTCAACAGACATGTGCAAAGCCACAGACCTCTGGGCGGTCCTGGGTTAAGCTAGAGCCACCATTGGCACAGGGAAGACATGGACAGTGATTGGTAGATGTGAGAACTGAGGGGAGGGAACTTGGATGGTTTCCTTAAAGATAGGGGGGTCTGAGGACTGAGAGGTGGTTGGTTGGAGAGTTTTTGCTCTGAGAGGTTGTGCTCTGAGAAGCTGGCTCTGAAGGAAGCTGGAGGTGGAGGCCCCTGAGACTGTTTCTCCATTTTGGTCATGTGAGTGATAGGGACTGATCTCTTTCCTTTGTCTCAGCTATCTAAGGGTTTGGGCCTTTTGGCCCAGCCTAAACAGAGGGGGTATTTAAGCCCTATTCCCTTCTCTCTCTCTCTCTCTCTCTCTCTCTCTCTCTGTCTCTCTCTCTGTCTCTCTCTCTGTCTCTCTCTCTCTCTCTCTCTCTAATACTTTTCTTCCTCCTGTTTGTAATTAAACTCCATAAAAGGTTGACGGCTGACTTGAGTTTTCATTAAGGAATTACATAGCTGAATTCCTTGGCGACCTTAAATTAATATATATCAGTCTTTTAAAGTGATTTCCTTGTTACACTACCCACCTAGGTATATTACAATAAGACAATTTGGTTTCAAGTATTCTAGCAGGAACATTCTAGAAACAGATTATTGGAGTGGTGATTGAGGGAATTACCTTGAAGGAAAGAGAGTTAATTCTTTCCCTCCTACACTGACCAGAGAACAATCTTGTAAACTTAAAAAAAAAAAACTTTAACCCCTTACCTTCCATCTTAGAAGAAATATTATATATTGTCTCTAAGACAGAAAAGTGGTAAAAGCTAGGCAAACAAGGTTAGGAAGTATCACAAAGCTAGGAAGTAGTATCACAAAAAATTATGACAAAAACACAAAGCTAGGAAGTATCTGAGGCCATTTTTGAACCCAGGACCTCCCATCTCTGGACCTGCCCACTTAGCTTCCCTCAATCTTGCAATCTTGCAAATCAGGAGATTTGGACATCAACCGTTTCTCTGAGTAGCATTGGGCTCCATGAAACAAACTAGAGGCAATAAGGAAAAGTAACTGAGTTTCATAAGAATACCAACCTCCAGAACCCAACAGAAAGTTATCCTTAATAAAAACTTCACAGGAATTCCATAAAGAGAGAAAATAGCCTCCAGGAGTTAGCAGGAGTTTATCCAGCTGTTTGGCCCCATGTGCTCTCTAAGCTTGAGTACACTTTTGTTATGGACTCCAATTTAGGGGAAATATGTCCCAGATTTTGGATTTTGGATGAGATTGTTTCTGTGCCAGCTGCTTCTGTCATACCTGCCTGATAATTAATCCCTTTCAAAGAGCTAATGAAGTCTAGCTGGCAATCAATGGAAAGAATATCACATGAGGATCTGTGAGCAACAGTATTAGAAACTAACTCCTCAGGATTAGATTCCTGAAAAGAGAAATGGTCATCTACCCTCTGGGGACCCAGAAAGTGGCCTCAAGAGAGATGCTACCTTCAAAGGAATTTTAATAAAATGAATAATTCAAGTAAAACATCAATACCATCTTTCTTTGAAAATCAATGCCACCATTAATATCATACTGCTATATCAGATATAGAATCGATTGATAATACCAAAATGAGAATTACTTCTGTCAGCTAGTGGGGGGCAACAATGAACTTGTCAAAACCAAAAATGAATACCATCTCCTTTCCCATGTCAAAGAGATTTTGATTTGTAAGAAAGTTTAAAGAAGAAATGGTACTTATTCTCTTAAATGATTAGAGATATAGAAATACTCTGTTCAAAGAAAGCAGACAATCTCCATCTCTGATGAACTACAGAGATAAATTGCCATGTGACTGGATGGATCTATTGCACCCTTGCCTAAGACACGAAGGAGGCTGAGCAGAATGGGATAATGTAAATAGAGCTCAATGACCTCTTTAAGTCCCTTCCAACTTTCTAATTGTGTAATTAAAAAGAACCGAATATTCAGAGCCCTCAAACTTTGCTTATTTCCTGATCTAAATCACTTGATCTTGATTCAAGAGGATAACATATTAAAGAAAAAAGAAAATCTATCTTGTATTTATATAGAATTTTGCCAAAATAGCTTAGTTCTCTGGAAAATCCTGGCATCCCAGAATCACACTTCGATATTGCTATTCTTTGGCTAAAAAATATCTTTTTGATGACCAAAGAAAAGGTGGAGGAGACCAAAATTTACATTATGATTCTACAAATAATATTTATTTGTTTTCCACAACAGCCTGATGAGGTAGGTATTTCCCTTTTGAAAGGACCTGGACTCTAAAGCCAACTCTTTTTAATTACATCTATGAACTTGGATGGCACTTAAACTTCATTTCCTCATCTGCAGAATGTAAGATTAGGCTTAGATGACCTCTGACATCACTCCCTGTTCTAAATCTACAATCTTGTTTTATAGGTAAGAAATTTGAGGCACAGAAAGATCTACATGGTATGTCCATAGTCACACAACTAAGTGTCAGCAGAAGTCAGTTATCTCCTCATTCCAAAGCCAACATACTCTGCACCATACTTCCCTGTCTATTTAAGCAGAAATCTCACTACAAAACCAGAAACAATAGCAAATGTGCACTTAAAATGATTCATTCACTCAATGTGAACACACCCGGAGCACTGTCAAATGATGGATTTCATTTTCTTTTTTTTTTTTAACTGTAGAGCATTATGTAAATGTCAGCAATTTTAAAAAATGGGGGAGGACTAATTTGGTCACTGAAAAGCGTGTCTAAAACTTCAAACTGACTCTAAGCTCCTTGTGGATAGAGATTATGCCTTATGTAAACTGTGATTTCCACTGTCCCTCAAATCTCTAGCATCCTGGATCCCACACTATAGCAATGTCATCAATCCTCATTAAATACTGTTTAAATTTTTTGTTTCATTTTAAATTCACTGTTTATTCTTTTATTTTTAAGATCTCTGATTCAAACTCACCATGGCAAACATGTTCCATTTCACTTGTCTTTTTTTTTCCTTGGATTTTGGCTGCCTTTTTCATCCCATTAGGGAAAACTGGAAATCATAGTCATATTTAATTGAAATGAATGTGATCAAAACTCAGGTCTGAAATAATTTAGCAGTATAATCATCTTCTAATTATTCTATTTAATTCTTGCCTTGTTAACTGACCACAGCTGTTTCTCTTGGCTCACCAATTATTACTTCTGAACTTGTAATCTTCTAGAAATTAGAGGGAATTCAACCAGCCCTGCTTTCATTTATCAATTGTCCACTGACCTTCAAGCAAATCTATGGTAAAAGTGTATAGCACACATCTAGAGGTCATGTGGAATTGCATTATTTTTCTCAATCTTTGACCTGAAGAATTTATTCTATCCTGGGGAATAAATATAGGAGGAGGCAGAGAGGAAAAATCACCCAATTATATCAAAAAAATCATCATTAATGATGTGGGGTCATCTAACGGTCAATTAAGTGCTACTGCAATACAAAACCAGAGATCCACACCATGTCACTCACTCCTTCTTTGAGCTAAAATGTTATTATTTATAGAATGAGGAGCTTAACCCAAACAAACTTGCAAGTCTGAGTGCCTTCCAAACATTCAACAATTTCATAACGTATAGATAGAAACCAAGTGCTTCATCAGATTCTATTCCTAAATAGTTCTATCCCATCTGACAAACATTAATTAATCATCCACTACATACAAGACACTGTGCTAGGCACTAGAAAAACAAAGACAAAAGTGAGAGAATCCCTGTCTTCAAGAAGATTATAATATACTGGGAAAATATAATGTATGAAAAGATAAGAAAAGAGGAAGGAAACATACATTTATTAATCACCTCCTATGTGACAGGCACTGTGCTAAGCACTTTAAAAATATTATCTCATTTCATATTCAAACAACCTTAGGAAGTAGATGGTATTATTATTATTCCCATTTTGTTTATAAGAAAACTAAGACAAACAGAGGTTAAGTGACTAGCCCAGTATCCCTCATTATATTTTAAGCTCCTTGAGGGCAAAGATCATCATTTGCCTCCTTTGTATCTCTAATGCTTAGCAAATTACTTGACACATAGTAAAGGTAAATAATTGTTTATTGATTAATTGATATTGTCTAAGATCAGTCTTGGAATTCAGGTCTTCCAAACTTCAGTCAAAAAGTGACTTGAATTTTGGGGATTTCTTTCAGAAGATAATAAATTCTTTCAATTTCTATTTTTCCCTCTTGTTCTAGAACATCAGGGCTATTTTCCTGGACAGTTTCTTTCAATATGGTGTCCAGATTCTTTTCTTGATCCTGGCTTTCAGGCAATTCAGTGATTCTTAGATTCTCTCTCCTAAATCAGTTTTCCAGGTCACTTATTTTTCTAATGAGAGATTTCAAGTTTTCTTCTATTTTTTTCATTCTTTTGAATTTGTTTTTATCATTTCCTGCTGTCTCAAGAAGCCATAGCTTCCATTTGCCCAGTTTTCTTCTTTAAGGCTTTGTACTTCCTTTTTTAAGGAGTTATTTTTCTGTTTAAGGTATTGTATTTCCTTTTTTAGGGAACTGTCCTCCTCTGAGCTCATATTTTGTTTATTTCTCTTGTTGAAATATTTTCTTCTCAGGCTTTTTCTCTTTCTGTTGGTCATTTGGGAGTTATTTTTTCTCTTGATTTTGTCTATATCCTAGTTTAGTTCTGTTTCTGGGATGGAGGAAGTACTGTCCCTTATGCCTCTACTGTGCTTGCATTGTACTTGGTGTCAGTTGGCTCATTTGATTTGGTCTCAGATTGAGCACTCTGCCAAGGAAGCCTAGTTGATCTGCTGTGTGGAGGTTTGTAGCTATTCACTTCAGCTGGTTCAAGTTGGCTCACCAAGGCTACACCTTGTTAAGCTTTGTTCCTTTTTCAGCTGATTGTACTGGATCATGTCTGGCCTTTGTTCCATATAGACTATATAGAGCTATTTTCCTCCCACTGCTGTTTACCTGGCTTTCTATTCCTTCTTTGCTGAAGTTGGACCAAGATGACTGTGCTATTTCCCCTGCTGCTTGCACTATACTGCATCTGAGTTCTTCTAAGGCTTATGCAATGCTTTTCTCAGACCCCTAAAAGATGAGTCTTCCTTCCTGTCTTTCCATGTTGTTCTGGGCCAGATCACTGTTTCACCCCTTATTCTATTGGTTCTGATGCTCCAAGATTCATTTTGAGGATTTTTTGTTCTTCTGTGGTCACCTGGAGGATGGTTGGAATTCTTTGAGTATTTCTTACTTTGCCCTCTTGGTCTGATATCCTGAAAAAAATCCCAAATTTTAAAATCCCAATATTATTATAGCCAATTCCAGAACTCCCAAGACAAGAAGGAAATACTATAATCATCCAGAAGAAAACAACTGGAATATTATGAAGCCACAATCAGCATTACACAAGACCTAGAAGCTTCTACATTAAAGGACTGAAAGGCATGGAATATGATATTTCACAAGGCAAAGGATCTGTGCCTGCAATCAAAACTCACCTACCCAGCAAAACTAAGCATAATATACCAGGGGAAGAAATACATGTTTAATGAAACAGGAATTCTTGGCATTCCTGAAAAAATTACCAGAGCTAAAAAGAAAATACAATGGTCAAATTCAATGCACAGAAGAAGCATAAAAAGATAAACAGAAAAAACTCAAGGGAATCAGTGGTGTTAAACTAATCATATCCATACATCAAAAATGGTAACTAGGATATTTAAGATTTCTATAATATAGACATACCTAAAGTATTTAATATTTTTAAAACAATTGAGGGAAGCAATGGGATTAAATTGAGTATATTACCAGTAAGAAGGTGATAAATAAGATGCTTAAGACACCAATGACACCTGAAGTACCTAAGATACCTAAAGTACTTTAGATGTGTGCAAAAGAAATTTGATATACCTGAACTACATTTACCCAGCATCCTTTTAAGTTGTCCTGACATTAAGTCCTGATGTTTGGTATTTAAATTTTGCTGAAACCCACTGAAGGGCATTTGGGATTTTGCTCTGGTAAAGCATTGCAGGTGTGGGTCTTTAGCTCTGTGCTCTGCTCACTTAGCTAAATTAACCCCTTTCTCACTTTGTTATTATTAAAAATTATATAAATTTAAATACTTTTGGAGTATTAATTCATTTTTACTTTCACAGACGTTTAAGAACTTTATCACTAATTAGGGTAATGAATAATAGCATATATAGAGAGCAGGGTGTAAGTTGAATATGATCAGATGATATTTTAAAAATCAGGCATAAGAAATAGGAATACACTGAGAAAAGAGAAAAGAAGAGAAATTTGTGGTAAATTATCTCACATGAAGAAGCATTAAAGAATCAATAGAGTAGAAAGGATGATGGGGGAGCAGGCAATGCTTAAACCTTACTTTCATTGAAATTAGCACAAACTGGGGGAAACATCCACACTTGGGCATAGAAATCTATCTTACAACATACTAGGAAAAAATCTTTATAGCAAGTCTCTCTGATAAAGCTTCATTTCTCAACTATATAGAAAACAGAGTCAAATTAATGAGAATACAAAACTGACAAATTGTCAAAGTATATAATAAGACAATTCTCAGATAAAGAAATTAAAATATCTTTGGTCATGTGAAAAAATGCTACAAATCACTATTGATTAGAGAAATGTAAATTAAACCAACTCTAAGTTACCATCTCATATCCATCAGGCTGACTAATGTGACAAAAAAGGAAAATGCTATTGGAGGGGATATGGAAAAATCAGGACACTAACACACTGCTTTTGGAATAGCAAACTGATACAACCATTCTGGAGAGCAATCTGGAACCATGCCCAAAGGGTCATAAAACTCTGCATCGTCTTGACTCAGTAATATCCTTATTAGATCTGTATCCCAAAGAGATTAAGTTGGGGGAGGGGAAGGAACCTGTCTCTAAAAATATATTTATAGAAGCTCTTTTCATGGTGGTAAAGAACTAGAAACTGAAGGAATGGCCACCAATTGGATAATGGCTGAGCATGTTTTGGCATATGATTGTAATGGAATAATATTGTGCCATAAGAAATGACAAAATGATCACACACAAAAAAAAAAAACAGAAAGCTTTATATGAAGTGATATGAAGTGAAGTGAGCAGAACCAGGAGAGCTCTGTATGTAGTAACAACAATAATATATGA
This sequence comes from Monodelphis domestica, assembly GCF_027887165.1. Taxonomy (NCBI): domain Eukaryota; kingdom Metazoa; phylum Chordata; class Mammalia; order Didelphimorphia; family Didelphidae; genus Monodelphis; species Monodelphis domestica. The sequence continues at coordinate 325,910,661 of NC_077229.1, read as the reverse complement.
TGATCAACTGTGAATAACTTAACTATTTTCAATAAGGCAAGGACGCAGGACAATGCCAACAGACTTATGATTAAAAAAAGAAGACTGCCACCATAGAAGGAATAGAGTCCAAATGCAAAGGGCAAATACAATTCTTTATAACCACCATGAACTTTTTCTAGTTTAGGCAATGTATATCTTCTTTCAAAACATAATGAGCATGAAAAAAAGTAATGTATGAAAATATACTTACAACCTATATCATATTGTCTCCCTACTTGGGAAGGTGGAAGAGGTGGGAGGAAAAGAGAGAGAGCATGGATTTTGAAATGTCAGAAAGCAAATATTTTTAAAATTGTATCAATATATAATCTGGAAAAAATAAAATTTGACTTTTAAAAAGTGGTTTGACATCCACTCCATCATCTAGTTGCCTAATTCAGGTTAATTTGAGATGAAAAGGAGCACTAACTACTAAAAGAGAAGACTTCTCACAATTGGACACTTTCCATTAACCTTATTTTTAAATATTTTATACATTTTATTCAACAAAAATTTACCCTCTAACCCTCCTCTATTCCCCAATTTAGACCTAAAGAAAAACGAAGTCCATCACAAATATGAATAGACATTTCCACTTTGGCTACATCCAAAAAAAAAAAGAGAGATTTTTATTGTTTATTCTTGTATTGTTTTGAAGAAAATATCTCTTTGTAAAAACTAATTGATGTTAACTTGTCAAATAGATTTCCCCCACCACCACCATAGAATGCATTTGGTGGGGACTCAAGCTAATTATAGACAAGAAGAAACACTTGAGACTTTCAGAGCAGCCTAGAATCCTGAGCCAAACTGACTTTACTGTAAGAGCTATAAATCCCAAAGTTAGGATCTAGACATGCTCAGCATGGTCTAAGATCCTGAGTCCATTTGTCAATTGGTACATATACTTTATGAAAGACAGTTACATTACACAAACTCTCCCCAAAAAGGGGAGTTGGTCAGCTGAATATTTCTTCTTAGAAGGGGCAACCAGGATTTTGTCTTCCAGGTCTCATTCTTCAAGAAGGTCAGGTTTTACCACAGAGTAGTATACATGTCAGACCTTTGGGAAAGGAAAGATTTTAAAACCAAACAAGACTTAGAAAGAGTCACAAAATGTAAAATAAATAATTTTGACTACATCAAATTAAAAAGTTTTTGTACAAACAAAACCAATGTAACTAAAATCAGAAGGGAAGCAACAAACTGGGAAACAATCTTCATAAAAACCTCTGACAAAGGTTTAATTACTCAAATTTACAAAGAGCTAAATCAATTGTACAAAAAATCAAGCCATTCTCCAATTGATAAATGGGCAAGGGGCATGAACAGGCAGTTCTCAGCCAAAGAAATAAAAACTATTAATAAGCACATGAAAAAGTGTTCTACATCTCTTATAATCAGAGAGATGCAAATCAAAACAACTCTGAGGTATCACCTCACACCTAGCAGATTGGCTAACATGACAGCAAAGGAAAGTAATGAATGCTGGAGGGGATGTGGCAAAGTAGGGACATTAATTCATTGCTGGTGGAGTTGTGAACTGATCCAACCATTTTGGAGGGCAATTTGGAACTATGCCCAAAGGGCAACAAAAGAATGTCTACCCTTTGATCCAGCCATAGCACTGCTGGGTTTGTACCCCAAAGAGATAATAAGGAAAAAGACTTGTACAAGAATATTCATACCTGCGCTTTTTGTGGTAGCCGAAAATTGGAAAAGGAGGGGATGCCCTTCAATTGGGAAATGGCTGAACAAATTGTGGTATATGTTGGTGGTGGAATACTATTGTGCTAAAAGGAAGAATAAAGTGGAGGAATTCCATGGAGACTGGAACAACCTCCAGGAAGTGATGCAAAGTGAGAGGAGCAGAACCAGGAGAACATTGTACACAGAGACTGACACACTGTGTGGTACAATCGAAGGTAATGGATTTCTCCATTAGTATCAATGCAATGTCCCTGAACAATCTGCAGGGATCTAAAAAACACTATCCACAAGCAGAGGATAAACTGTGGGAGTAAAAACACCGATGAAAAGCAACTGCTTGACTACAGGGGTGGAGGGGGCATATCTGAGGAGAGACTCTAAATGAACACTCTACTGCAAATACCAACAACATGGAAATGGGTTCGAATCAAGAACACATGTGATACCCAGTGGAATCACACACCAGCTATGGGAGAGGTGGGGGATAGGGGGAGGAGGGAAGAAAAGAAAATGATCATTGTTTCCAATGAATAATGTTTGGAAATGACCAAATAAAACAATGTTTAAAAAATAAAATAAAATAAATTAAAAAATAAATTAAAAAAAAAAGGTCAGGTTTTTTTTTTCCTTATCTTCTTATGGGGTAAATTACATAGCCATCTATTCCATATATGGTAATATAAAAACAGCCAAAATTCTTTTGTAACTGAAATGTCATAAGTGTCCAGCCCTAAGTATGTCTGGACACACTCTAGGATGCTGAAGTACGCACAAACTCCCCTTGGTAAGGACATTTTACAAGGCACTTCAGGAGACTTTCCTTATTTTATTATTACTGATTACTGATTCTTATATACATTTATTCAATCAATTAATAATAGAGGTTTTTCCTTACAACTTATCACTAAAGTACCAATTATCTAATGGGGTTACAGCAGAAGATATACAGCTATAAGTAGACATTAAGCAATGACTATAGACTGAAGTTGCTTAATTAAATTATCCTTTATAAGCCAAAGTTTTCCAAATTATAGGATACACTCTGCCCTCTTGCTTGGAAGGAAAGATCCTCAGGGTCACAAAGTAAACATCAATTATTTTTATTTATTTTATATTTTAATTTATAATTTTGTATTTATTTTTATATATTTATATATTTACTTATAATTTTATTTTAATAACAAATATAGATAACTTACCCTGAAAGACAATGAATACAGCAGATAGAGTATTTTTCAATGGTATGCAAAAGCCTGGTAAAATTTGAGTTGACGTGTTCCTGACAGATATGTTCTATTGTTGCACTGGTTGCTGTATTTGCATGTAAAGCATGAAACTTGAAATTCTTACCTGGATATTACAGTTACTATAATATCTCATGTATTTCAAAGTATCATTAGCTTTTAACAAGTTCATTATAATAAGCTGATTTCCAAAAGACTAAAACTTTTAAGAATTGAAACAAATTGAGAATAATTATACATGATTATTTGAATTTTAATAATAAAATTGACTTGTCTTAAATTTTTCTAAAGTGAAATAATGTTACTTTCTGCTAGATAAATACATAACTGATTTGAGAAAATAAACTAATACAGTTCAAAGTAACATAAAGCAAAGATGATAAACAGCTTAAAAATCAAAAATACAGAAAAACAATGTAAGAAGTTCAAATTAAAAAATTACAATCTATTATATCTATTATTGAGATTCATAAGTTCAGTTATTAAGGAAAAGGAAAGGATCTTGTGTTCACTTTCCATGAATGCTATAGTTCACTAAAACTTCTTAAAAGTCTACATGCAACATAAATTGATAAGATGAGGCAATGTTTAGAGAGAAACATATTCTTAATAAGCAAAATAAACTTTAAAAAAGGTGTTCTCACATAAAATGATTGATTCATACTGTAATATAGCTTCAAGAACTGCTAAGTGTGAAATTCTCATTCAATAGGAGAAATGTTGCTGATAACTCTAGCTTTTGATATGGTCAAAATGATACTTGGTGAATCCTTCCTACCTTGTACTGCAAGTGGATGAAGCCAGTGATGTAGTTAAAGATATCTTTCTGAAACTTATGTTGGGAAAGATTCATAACTGTGATAGCATACTGATACTGATCAACAATCACTGGTTAAATGCCTTCTATATGTCAGGCACTATGATAGGAGCTAGGGTAACAAGACAAAAAATGTAACAATCTGGGGGCATCTGGGTGGCTCAGTGGATTGAGAGTCAGGCCTAGAGACAGGAGGTCCTAGGTTCAAACCTGGCCTCAGACACTCCCCAGCTGTGTGACCCTGGGCAAGTCACTTGACCCCCATTGCCTAGCCCTTACCACTCTTCTGCCTTGGAACCCAATACACAGTATTGACTCTAAGATGGAAGATAAGGGTTTTTTAAAAATGTAACAATCTCCTTCCTGAAGGAGCTTATATTCAATTAGGGAGACAGCATAAATATATATAAATGCATTATTTTGCCTCTTTCTAAAAATTAGTACAAGATAACTTTAGGGAGGAAGGCACTAACTAGCTTCAGAGAAAATCAGGAAAAGGCTTCATTATAGAAAGTGTTACTTGAGATTCTCAATAGATTTAGAGCCACACCTACCAGAGGAAGGTCTTGGGTACAGATCTGGCCTCAGACACTTCCTAGCTGTGTGATCCTGGGCAAGTCATTTAGCCCCACTGCCTTGCCTCTTTTGCCTCAGAACCAACATATAGTGTTGATTCTAACATAGGAGATAAGGATTTTTAAAAAAACTATTAAATGAGTTGAGTTTTGAAGGAAAGTAGAGATTAAACTGAAAAAAGTAGGGAAAATTAGCAGACTATATAGGTATGACCTAAATAATATCCCTGATGAATATAAAGTGAAGGTGATGAATAGATTTAAGGAATTAGATCTAGTAGAGTATCTGAGGAAATATAGACAGGGGTTAACAAAAAGCAGCAACAAAAAAATATACTCAAAGAAAAAGAAGCACAAGAAAGCAAAATGACTATTTGATGAGGTTTTACAAATAGTTGAGGAAAGAAAAAGAAAAAGAGAAAGATACACAATTAAATGCAGAATTCCAGAATAGCAATGAGAGATAAGAAGTTTTTCTTAATGATCAGTACAAAGAAATAGAATAAAACAATAGAATGGGGAAGAGATCTCTTCCAGAAAATTAGAGATATCAAGGAAATAATTTCATTTAAAAATGGGTATAATAAAAGACAAAAATAACAGGGTCTTAACAGAAACAGAAGTGATTAATAAGTGGCAAAAATATACAAAAGAACTATATAAGAAAGATCTTTAACATTACTAATAACCATGATGGTGTGGTTGTTGATCTAGAACCAGACATGATGAGGAATGAAGGCAAGTGGGTTTTAGGAAGTTTTGCTAGCAATAAATCAAGTGGAAGTAGTAGAATTTCAGCTGATCTATTTAAAATCTTAAAAGATGATGCTGTTAAAGTGTTTCACTCAATATACCAGCATATTTGGAAAACTGAACAGTGACTACTGCGTTAGAAAAGATCGGTTTCTGTCCCAATCCTAAAGAATGCAATGCCAAAGATTCAAATTACCAAACAATTGTATTCATTTTACACAGCAGCAAGATTATGAGTAAGATTCTACAAGCTAAGTTTCAGCAATATATTACCAGAAGAGCAGGCTGGTTTTTGAAGAACCAGAGTAACTAAATACCAAATCATCAACTTTCACTGGATTATGGAAAAAGCAAGGAACTTCCAGAAAAATATCTCCTTCTGCGTCATTGACAGCAAGTCTTTTACTGTGTGGATCACAATAAAATATGGCAAATCTTCAAAGAGATAGGAGTACCAGATCATCTATTTTACTTTTCTTTCCAGGAACCTATATGCAGACCAAAAACCAATGGTTAGAACCAAGCATGAAACAAATGATTGGTTTAAGATTATTTAACTTATATGCAGGGCACATTATGAGGAATGCCAATGACTCTAAAGTAGTGTCGTGGGGGTTTAGATGTGTACCCCTGGGGTTCAGGAAGGATACCTTTTGCAAGCATGCAATACTCCAAAACTTAGCTTAAAAAAAAAAAGAGAAATGTATTAATTTAGAAAGTAATGTTGAGAGTGGCCAGGAGGATAACAAGGTAGAACAGCAAGATGGGGAGCAGTTCCTGGGAGGACAGCATGAATGGACAGGCTGTTTCCCCAGACGACATCAGTTCTGGGGATTTTATACTTTTTACAACAGAGGGTTAGTCACCCAGGCATTTGGCGAGGTGGGGTGATCATCTGCCTGGGGACATAAAGATTCCTTAGTTTTAGGGAACAAACAGATATCTGATAGGATGGAGGTATGGCCTCAAGGTGCATCTTTCTGTCCATCTTAAATCTAGAGGATGATCAAGGGTAGATAGTCCTCTCAGGACCCTGGGGGGTGGGGGGTCATTGGGTGTTTTTAGGCTCAGAGTCACAAGGATGGAAGGGAGCAAGGGAGTTTCCCTGATAATAGTTTGCCTGAGTTTCTGGGGGTACAGTGCCCATGTCGGTAGGAATTAAGATTTCCAGCAAAAAAAATGTATCAACAATCTCAAATATGCTGGTTATGCCATTCTGATGGCAGTGTAAGAGGAAAAATTATGAGACTGGCTATAAATTAATAATTTTATTAATCAAAAGTAGTAGGGGAGAAAAGATGGAAAATGGGAGATAGATAGATAGATAGATAGATAGATAGATAGATAGATAGATAGATAGATAGATAGATAGATAGATGGATGGATGGATGGATGGATGGATGGATAGATAGATAGATAGATAGATAGATAGATAGATAGATAGATAGATAGATAGATAGATACTTTCCTTTCTGATTCATTTAGCTTGCTATTCTGCAGCCACCATTAGGACCCCCAAGCCATGCTCACAGGGAAGTCCAGACAGCAAAAAACACAGAAGAGAAGAAAGCAAAATCCACTCTTGCCTCAGTTTATCAAATTTTTTCTCTGCCCACTATCTCTCACACATCATGTCTGGGGAAGCTTTTCATTTTACCTGGGTGGGCAGTGCAGGGGACATCACCTGGTCCCCTGTCTCATGATCTCTTGACTCTATTGCTGACCTCCCCCCTCTGCACCACACCTGACATCATTCCCCTCCACCTCTCTGAGGACATTTCTCACTTCCCCCACACCTCTGTCCAACCACCCAACAGGAGTATTTTCTCCCTCCCCTATGTGCAGTAAGGGCAGGTGGGGAGTACCCAGCATATGGTGAGAGGAGGGGACATGGCACATGGTCTGGGGAGATGGACACAGCCCTCAGTGTGGGGGTGGGAGTGGAATGGGACCAGGGCCTGGATCTCTATCTCTAAAGGGTTTACCATCACTGGTCCACAAACTAATAAAGAGATATGATATGTAAGCAAAGAGTTATAACCCAAATAGAGCATGATAAGTACATAATAGAGTTACAAAGCATGTAAATAAGGTCTAAGAAAGAAAGACTCTTTGTTCCAAAAAAAGACAAAAGAGAACAGTGCCTCCAGACTCTTATTGCATATGCTATCAGGCTAATTTAAAGATTGGAAAATCATTGTCTGCAATGATCCAAGACAATTCTGAGGGACTTATGAGAAGGGAGGCTTTCCATATCCAGAGGAAGAACTGGGGGAGTAGAAAACACAGAAGAAAAACAACTGCTTGATCACATGGGTTGATGGGGATATGATTGAGGATTTAGACTCTAAAGGATCACCCTAATGCAAATATCAATAATATGGAAATAGGTCTTAATCAGTGACATGTTAACCCCAGTGGAATTGAGTGTTGCCTCTGGGAGGAGGGGAGGGTAGCAGGGAGGGAAAGAACATGAATCATGTAGCCATGGAAAATTTTTCTTAATTAAATAAAATTTTAAAAATAAAATAAAATAATTGTCATTTTTTAAAAATAAATGTAAGTTGGGGGCAACTAGGCAACTCATTGGATAGAGAACCAGAGCTTGAGAGAGGAGGTCCTAAATTCAAATCTGACCTCAGACACTTCCTAGCAGTATGACCCTGGACAAACCACTTAACCTTCATTTCCTAGTCCTTACCCCTCTTCTGCCTAAGACAGAAGGTAAAAGGTTTTATTAAAATAAATGTCTATATTTGTCTAAGTTTCTGGGTGATGTCATTGACTGCAATTATAAAGTATTAAATGATTATATCAGAGCATGGTCACCATTATTTCCATAGCTAGAAATCTTTATGACTTTGAAAGATTTCTTTTGCCAAGCATCTTTTTTCAATGATAAAATAAAATTTTACTAAATTATTTTCTAATGAAGGCTCAAATTTTCATAATAACATAAGGTTCACAAAACACATTCCTTATGTAACAGATCTACTGGGGGTTTTTAGGGGGCTAAGGCACTATCTCATACTAAGGGGCCTGGGTTCATATGGACTTGGATCCTAGGGGACCATGCATGGCTCCAAAGAAAGAAGTGCAGTTCTTCTTGGACTCTCCTGATCATTATTCTTCCATCCCAACGTATCTGAGGATAGAATGAAACCATCATCTGTTTTCCAATAGTTTATGTAATACTAGCATGTGACCCTGACCAGGTCACATCCACACCTTGGTGCTCAGTTTCCTCATTTATAAAGGGATGTGGTTTGACTTATCTCTAAATTTCCTTCTATTATAAAAAGTGTGTTCCTCTATGATTCAAACACTTTCTGCTGTTTGCAATAATGAAAGTAAGCAGCAAAACCCATTGGGGTTTTATGATGTATTTTTTATAATCATAGGATAGGACCAGCAACATTTCAGTCCCAAAGAAAAACTTCCCCTTGAGATCTCCCAGAGCACCTTATTTTGTCCTTGAATTCTCTTATTGTGGTATGTAATGGAGAAAATGATGACTGTGAAGAGAGACATAGTCTTAAATCTTGCCTCTGGCACAGAGTTATTGTATAACTGTGGACAAGTAATTTCACCTCTCCAAGTATCAGTTTCCTCATCTGTAAAATAGGAATAATAATACTTGCACTATCTTAATAAATGCTCTTTGGGAGGCAATGTAATTTGGCCTGAGAACTAGTGAACCAGAGTTCAAATCCTACTTCTGATGCTTATTATCTACATAACCAAGACACTTAACCTCACTAGGTTCCAATTTTATTTGAGATCCCTTCCAACTCTTGATCTATGATCCTATGAACTGAATCGAAGTCACTAAATTGTTCTCTGCTTCAATTTCCCTATCTGCAAGTGGAAGAAAATAACAATATCCATTTGATTTGTGACAATCAAATAAGTAAATGTATGTAAATTGCTAGATAAATGTCAGGAATTGTCATTCAATTCATATCAACAAATATTTACTGAATATGTGTAAGGCATTGTACTGAGTGCTAAGGATACAAAGGCAAAACTAAAAATAGTCCAAGCCTTCTAGGAGCTAACATTCTACTTGAGAAAAAAAAAACTCTTTTACATAGATTAAGTAAATATACTATATTTGAAAATCTGAAAACTAACTATGTGTCTTAGAAATGGCTTCCCTTATGAAATAGCACCTGCCCTGAGTCTTGATGAAAGCCAAGGATTCAAAAATACAGTGAATGGTGAGGGATGAAGTACACTGGTGGAAGGAACTGAAATATCAAGTTCAAAGAAGAATTTAGGGTTTATTTTTGTATTGATCTTTTTCTACCCATAAGCCCATAGACAAATATGAAAGTCAGGGCTAGGTTTACTGTGTTCTGCACACAGTAGATAGTTAATAAAATTTTTAATTGAATTGTATGCTATCTATAAATCCTTTGTAGAAGGAAAATCCCAGATCTCTTTAACCACTGCTCCTTTTCCCTTGAACCCAATACCTTTAACCTTTTCAGTTAGGTCCACCCTGGAGTCAGCACTTGCTAGGACATCAGAAACAAAATAGTCTCTCTTTCTCAAAAGAGTCATAAGCTCTTTCCATTTGAGTTTGCCCTACATTGTTGATATTTGAAAGATTAGTTATCTCACAGAGATGAACAGAAATAAATCTGATTTCCCTCTCACTCTTTTTTTTAACCTTTACCTTCCTTCTCAGAACCAATACAAAACATTGGTTCTAGGGAAGAAATAGGGTAAGGGCTAGACAATGGGGGTTAAGTAACTTGCCCAAGATAACATAACTGTCAGATTTGAATCTGGGACCTGCCATCGCTAGGCCTGGCCCTCTCACTTTATGCAATATTAGAAGTACTGAACTGCATTGTACCTACCTTCAACTGAGTTTGCATTCTCAACTATTCCATAGGCCAGATAAGAACATATTTGTGAAGTGGGGTCCAGCCTGTTTTTCATCAACAGCTTCAATAGTTTTCCTCTGGAATCAACATAATAGAACATTTTTATAAAAGAAAATTTCCAAATATTTGTCCTTTTCTTGTCATCCTAGAGATGATTTGAACACATTAATATTTATGGGTTAATTTCAGACACCAGCTGGAACTATGTTCTTCTATTGGTAGAAAGAACATGGGTTTCTTTCAAGCCCAACACTCTTTTGCTGCTTTCTGAAGATTACAATAAACATTGACCTTGATGCCTGACAAACCAAGTAAACAGTACTAAAAGATTTTTATGATTTTTGAGAAGTAGGGCTGCACTCAAAAATTTGCAAAAATTGTCTTTTCAACACTTAATTGAAGGGACAGCTTGATCCAATATTTACATAAATATGAAGATTCATAACCTTTGATTTAGAGGTAATTAGCTTTGTTGTATTTTCCTAGGGACACAAAGTCCTTCAGACATGCCTGATGCAAACTACTTTTATTGTTAGTGTGACTTAAAATTCATCTGTTTTCCAAGAGTTTTTACAACCATGCAAATGATATTTTTTCTGATTTCAGTTCATCACTTCAATCAGAAGGAGCAAGAAGCATAATGAATGTAATTCAACAATTTTATCATTATTAATATCAGAATGTAGATGACACTGAAAATTATATCATAATTTTGTATTTTTCCAGAAGTTTTTAACACTGAATAAACTAGCTCTTTCTGAAAATGAGAGGTTTCAGTTTTCAATAATTGTTCATTAATTCAGGAAAAATTTGTTGCATTCACTCCATTCAAAAAATACAGTAGATGTTGGAGACCCTGCCTCAAAAAGCTTACATTTTATTTTGGGATACAAATTTGTACACAGAAATACAACTGTTATTCATTTTATCTGAATTTCCCATTAGCATTCACATTCCCATTAATTAAGTTGCTCCTCAAATTATAATCATCACCCATTGTTTTACTCCTCTACTATGAATCACATGAAGGTACATTTTTCATGAAGTATTTAATATTTTCATGAAGTATTTAGTGAAAACACATCTAAATAGGGGAAGTTAGGTGGCATAGTAGATCAAGTGTTAAAAGTCTGGATTCAGGAGGACCTGTTTTCTGGCTTCAGATACTTTCTTTGTGATGCTGTACAAGTCACATAGCTCCAGCTGACTAGTCCTTGCCACTCTTCTGTCTTTGAATTGATATGAGAATAAAATGTAGAAGGGAGGAAGGAAGAATTGAAGGAACAAAGGAATGAAGAAACAAAGAAACAGAGAGGGACAGAGAAAATACATCTGCATAAAATTTGTTTCCCTCAAGCACATAATATAGGGTTCTGTACATATGGTGTACTTGTTAATTGTTGGTTAGTTGTAAATTTCTAATTATTTATACATTTATTCACTGACACAGTGAGTGATTACTAAAAATTTACTGGTAGTTCCAATTTTTTGTATTAGTCAATCTCCCTAATATTTAGTTTACATATTTATTTACAAGTAATATTTAGCTTAAACTATTTAATGCCAATAATGAGAGTATATTGCCAATAATAATTGTTTTCTCCCAACATTTAATTTTATTCTTAGAAAAATTTAACCTGCTCAATAGCTACAAAGTGAGACTCACTATTTTAGAAAGAGTTGTAAGGATAGGTTCAACATATGGTAGAAATAGCAGAAATGTGTTTCCAATTCTATTTCACTCAGACTGGAACAAACAAAATAAAAAGAAACAACTAAACAAATGGGGTTATGAAGAAACTAGACAAGAAGCTTATGTCTTACATCTTCTTTTAATTCTTAGTTACCCAATCTTTCTGATTAGTTTGTAAACTCCTTGAGGGCAGGAACCAACCACATTTTACAATTTACTTTGAACTACCCCATAACACACAGGAGTCTACTCTTCATTAATAAATGGAATTTGTCTACTACAATTAGCAATAGTGACCTAGAAATCAAATTGATAATGAAAATTGGAAAACTGTGTTATCTAAACTCCAAATAGACGTTGAAAGAATCAATAGTTCACCCTCTACATTAAATCCTCAAAAGACAACCCCCAGGAATGTAATTGCCAAATACAAGAGCTTCCAAAGTAAGGAGAAAATATTGCAAGAAGCCAGAAAGAGACAATTCATATAGCAAGGAGCACCAAACAGGATTACACAGGATCTAGCACTTTCTAAGCTAAAGGTCCACAAGACTGAGAATATGATATTCAAAAAAGCAAGATAATTCGGTTTACAAACAAGGATCATCTACCCATCAAAACTGACTATATACTGCCAGGGGAAAATATGGGGATTTAACAAAATAGAAGATTTCCAAATATTTGTAAAGAAAATACCAGAACTAAACAGAACATTTGATGTCCAAATACAAAATTCAAGAGAAACATGAAAAGGTCAACAAGAAAGAGGGGAAGGAAAAAAATTTAAGGGCTTAGGTAATTTCAAATACTGTAGATTCCTATATGGAAAAAAGATATTTGTAACTCTCAAAAACTAGGTAGAGGTTGGGGTACTAAGTGGTTTAAAATGTAAAAAGGGGGGGGGAAGAATAGAAGATAGAACCAAGAGAAACTTGAAGGAGGAAGAAAAATAGGATAAATTACATCACATAAAGAGGCAAATGGGACGGGAAGGGGGAAGAATACTATTATAAGAAGGAGAAGAAGATAGTGCTACTAGGTAATACTTAAACTCTACTCTCAGTGGAATCAGTTTTTATAGGGAAGAGCATCCAGATCCATTGGAGAATAGAATTCTACCTCACCCTACAGAAAATTTGAGAGGGATAAACAAAGAGGGGGGGATAGGGAGGGGAGTACCAAAAGGGAGAGAAAGAGAGAGGGGTAAGGAATGTATTAGACCCTAAAGAAAATAAGAGGGAAATAAGAAGGGAGGTGGTGGAAAGGGAGGTAAAACAAGGGTAGGGATTACGGAGACTGATTAAAAGCAAAATAATGGTGTAGAAGAAAATAGTGAAAGAAGAACGGTCAGAACTAAAAGAGGAAATCAGAATGATAGGGAATCCACAGGTAGTAATCATAACTCTGAATGCAAATAGGATGAACTTGCCCATAAAAGAGAAGCAAATAACAGAGTGGATTGGAAACCAAAATCATATGTTGTCTAAAAGAAACACACATGAAGCAGGTAGACATACACAGGGTAAACATAAAAGGATAGAGCAAAATCTATTGAGCATAAACTGAGAAAAGAAGCCAGGAGTCTCAAACATGATATCGACAAAGCCAAAGTAAAAATAGATCAGATTAAGAGATGGGGAATGGGGGCAGCTGGGTAGCTCAGTGGATTGAGAACCAGGCCTAGAGATGGGAGGTCCTAGGTTCAAATCTGGCCTCAGCCACTTCCTAGCTGTGTGACCCTGGGCAAGTCACTTGACCCCCATTGCCTAGCCCTTACCACTCTTCTGCCTTGGAGCCAATACAAAGTATTGACTCCAAGATGGAAGGTAAGGGTTTAAAAAAAAGAGATGGGAAAGGTAATTACATCCTGAGAAAAAGTAGTACAGACAATTACAAAATAGCAGTACTCAATATGTATGCACCAAATGGTAGAACATCCAAATTTTTAAAGGAGAAACTATTGGAGTTTAAGTAGGAAATAGAGAGTAAGACTATACTACTGAGAGACCTGAACCTTCCTCTATCAGATCTATATAAATCAAACCAAAAAGAGGTAAGAGTTATGAATGAAATCATGGGAAAATTGGAGCTAATAGATATATGGAGAAAAATAGAGATGAAAAGGAATACACCTCCTTTTCAGCAGCACATGACACATTCATAAAGACTGATCATGTACTAGAACATAAAAACATTGCAAACAAATGCAAAAAAAGGAGAAATAATAAATTCAACACTTTCAGGTCATAATGCAATAAAAATAATAATTAGGAAGGGTACATGGAGAAACAAATCAAAAATCAATTGGAAACTAAATAATATGATTCTCCAAAATTGGTTGGTTAAAGAAAAAATCATAGAAACAATTAATAATTCCACAGAAGAGAATGACAATGAGGGGACATCATATCAAAATCTACGGGATGCAGACTAAGCAGCACTCAGGGGAAAATTTATATCCCTGAGCTCATATACCAACAACTCAGAGAGGGAAAAGGTCAATGAATTGGGAATACAACTTTAAAAAATAGAAAGAGAACAAATTAAAAATCCCCAGATGAAAACTAAGTTAGAAAGTCTAAAAATTAAAGGAGAAATTAATAAAATTGAAAGTGAAAGAACTATTGAATTAATAAATAAGACTAGGATCTGGTACTTTGAAAAAAAACAAATAGATAAAGTACTGTTTAATCTAACTTAAAAGAGAAAGAAGAGAGTCAAATTAATAGTACATAAAAAGATCAATTTCACCTCTAATGAAGAAGAAATGAAGACAATTATTAAGAGTTACTATGCCCAATTATATGGCAATAACTATGATAATCTAGGCAAAATGGATGAATATTTACAAAAATATAAACTGCCTAGATTAACAGAATAAGAAATAGAATGCTTAAATAATCCCATATCAAAAATAGAAATCAAAAAAGACATCAAAGAATTCCCTAATAAAAAATTCCTAAGGCCAGATGGATTTGCAAGTGAATTCTATCAAATATTTAAAGAACAACTAATCCCAATATTATACAAACTATTGGACAAAAGAAGCAAAGAAGGAGTTCTACCAAATTCATTTTAGGCCATAAATATGGTACTGATTCCAAAACCAGGCAGACCAAAAACAGAGAAAGAAAACCATAGACCAATCTCCTTAATGAAAATAGATGAAAAAAAATGTTAAATAGAATACTAGCCAAAAGACTCCAGCAAGTGATCATGAGGATTATTCACTATGATCAGATGGGATTTATCCCAGTTGTGATAGTAAAATCACAATATTTGCATAGAAGGTCCCTCCCCAGCAAATTTAAAGGGGAGTCAGGCATTAAAAGGAAGGAATGTTGTACCTCTAGGGGTCCTACAGACACCATTCTAGGGGGAAGTCTTTTAACTCTTTGGGGTATTCCTGATACTCCCATTACAGTCTCTGAGCCAACAGAATAACAATGTAAATCAGGTGTTCTCTTTAATACAGACCAGGAAGCTCCAGTGTCTAATAGACAATCATAATAGGTGTTACCCACCTTTAAAGTAACATGGGATTCATTAGTATGGGGGGGGGGGGTAGTGGATAGGGACAATGGGTAGTAGAACATCAGGGTCCAGAAAATCAAAGGTTGTATCCTCTGATTCCTGTACTCCAGCCACCCCCCACACCTTCATTGTGTTTGGGAAGTTCCTTGGGCACCCCCAGAAAAGTGCCCCCTGAAGGGCACCCCCCTGAGGGGCATTAGCACCTCAAGTATTTTTTAGATGAGCACCATTTTTTATATATTATTTTGGAGTTATTTCATTTGAGTTATCATTTTCCCAATATCTATTCCTATAGCCATCATTCCTAAAGTTGTGGTTTTCATTGTCATAGTTATATTTATTTCTATAATTATCACTTCTATAGTTGTTATTAAACTGTGTATTCCTTCCTATAATCTTGAGAAAAGCTCTACACTGTACCATATTGTGGTCCTTCTTCCCACAGAAGTGGCAGGTAATGGATTGATAATTAAGTTTCTGGAGAGGGACAAGTGTCATTGGTTCATTATCATGCCCACTTTCTAATTTAACTATCTTCTCTTTTACACATCTCATTTCTTTCTTCATTTCCTCCATTGCATCATTATTTTCTTCCTCCTTTTCTTTGTTTCCCTTTAAAACATATATGGCTTTTTTCACAATTCTTCAAGGTCCATCTCTGATCATCTTGGTCAATGTGTTCTAAAATAATTCTTAATCACTTTGCAAGAGTTATTGACAAAGATCCTTCTAACTTGTCTTCAGCTATTCTCGTTAGTTAGGTCCCAATCCAGGTATCTGTCCCCAAACTCGATTATTCTAGCCATGAATCTGGAGGGTGTTTCTTCCTCCCTTTGCTTAATTTTTTCAAGTTCCATCCACTTGTCTGTATTGTCTGCACATTCCTCATTGCTGTAAGGACGGCCTCTCTACAACAGTAGAGTTGTAGATAATCCTCAGGGTTGTTATAGTCCCATTCAGGATCCTGAGATGGCCAATGGCATTACAACACTGGGTTTTGTTGACATGAGCAATTATTTTATTTTTCCCACATTCAGTTAAAAAAAAACCTGTAGCAAGTTCTCAATGTCCTTGTAACATGGATTATACTGAAAAAAAAATATGTCTCCCATCTTTTTTGTTATTAGAAAGGGATCTTGTTTATATGTGGGGATATTTCATGTAAATTCATTTATTTCATGGGGAGTAAATGGTATCCTGTGTCTTAAAGTCACCTCATCCCCATTCTGTCCTACTTCAGGTTCTTCTCTTAGAGGAAACAGACCTCTAGTTGAATTTTGTACCTGTGGGTCAGTTTGGCTAGGACAAGTTTCTCTAGGAGGACGAGATCTCCTTTGGGCTGGAATTTGGTTTTCTGTAGGAGGGGGAACATGAGAAACTGGGATTGCAGGGGAAGGGTTTTGGGGATTAAATTCAGTCAAGATTTGCACTGCACGAGAGAAGCAGTCTGTTAACTGAGCTATAGGGAAGGTGTTTTCCATCTCTATTTCAGGGAAGGAAAATTCCTCATTCAAAGGTTCTGAAACAGGTCTGTTTCTGGTAGGGTGGATGTTTGCCAATTGATCCTGTAAGAAACATTTTAAATTTTCTAATTAGGCTTGCATGTTCTCTTGCATTTTATCCTCAATTTTTTTGGTGTTTTTCTGAATTTCAGCTTCAAATGATCTTTTTTATGTTAGCATCTCTAAACACAGTGCTGAGGAGTATAAAAATGATATTACCTATTAAGATAAAAAATTGGAGGTATCCTGTATTCCTCAATGTCCCTAATTCTTCAACCACCATATAAATGTCGAAGAATGTAGTATTCATTTATATATATGTGTATATATATATATATATATATATATATATATATATATATATATATATATATAGTAATTATTTTTTCTAAAGGTCTTCACAAAGCACATGGGGAGCAGGACAAAGCCAAAACTTTCCACAGGTTATTTTTTTTTCACTCCTAATCTAGGCAGTTGTTTGCTAAGGGAAAGGATATTTGGAAACAGCTCTCCCAGCCAGGACCCTAGGGCCCTGTTGCTAAGATTTAAAACAGTTGTGTTCTATCTAATTTAAGGAGAGAAGCCCGAAAGCAGGAAAATGGGCTTTATACTCTGGTGGTCTAGCTGTTTTTGTTGTGAGAGATCGAAGCAAGGGCTCTGTTTTTCAGAGTTTCCTCCTGCTAATCAACAAGGGTCAGCTAACTATATTTAGCTATCTATCTAGCTATCAGAGTCACACAGCTGGGAAGTATCTGAGGTCAGATTTGAACCTAGGATCTTCTGTCTCTAGTCCTGGCTCTCAATCCACTGAGCCACCCAGCTGCCCCTTAAGATTAAAAGGAATAAAAAAAACTGTTGATTCCAATTTAACTTAAAGAGAAAAGAGAAGAGAGAAGAAGTTTTTTATACTCACCTGTTCTAGCAGCTGTGTCTTTAAGCCAAGGTAGCTGTTAAAAAGGACTGACTGAGTGGGGAGAAAGTAGAGTAAAAAGGTAAGAAAATTCAGGAAGTTTATTGAGGGAACTCTTTAGACTTTCGTGGTCAGCCACACTGTGATAGTGAAATCACTTTTAAAGACTGGTATATATATTAATTTAAGGTCACCAGGGAACTCAGCTATGTAATTCCTAAATGAAACACTCAAGTCAGCTGCCAAATTTTTTAATGATGTTTTAATTACAAACAGGAGGAAGAAAGTATTAGAGGGAGAGATAGAGGGAGAGAGAGAAGGAAAGAGGTTTAAATACCCACTCTGCTCTCTGCTCAGGCTGAGCCAAAGCGGGCTTTAAGACCCTGGATAGCCAAGGCAAGGAAAGAGATCAGTCCTTATCACTCAGGTGACCAATCTGGAGAAAAACAGTCTGTGGGCTCCTCCAACTCCAAGCACCAGCCTCCCACCACCTCTAGCCCTCCTCACAGGAAGTCACAAGAACTCCAGAGGCTGTTCTCTACCTCACTTCCCGCATCTCACATGTGCCAATGGTGGCTCTAGCTTGACCTAGAACCTCCCAGAGGTCTGTCCTTTTTGCACATGTCTATTGAAGGCCATATACTCAAATAATTAAATCTTTAGTTTTGTTGCAGCCCTTCCTAATCTTGTTACCCTGTGAAGTGGTGATTGTAGTTTCCAAGACCTGATTCTGTTATTGCAAGTATCTCTATTGTTATTGATCAGGAAATAGCTAAATCCCATCTTCTAAAGAATGGTCTGAATAGGGTGGAGTAGTTTTGAAATTCACACAGGAATGCAAGGATGGTTTAATATTAGGAAAACCATCCACATAATTGACCATATAGATGCAGAAAAAGCCTAAGACAAAATACAACACTTATTCTTAATGAATATACTAGAAAGCATAGGAATAGAAGCACCTTTCTTAAAAATATAAATAGCATATATATAAAACCATCCGCAAGCCCTTTGATCCAGTCATAGTACTGCTGAGTTTATACCCTAAAGTGATAATAAGGGAAAAGGCTTGAAGAATATTCATAGCTACACTCATTGTGGTGACAATAAAAACGGAAAATGAGGGGATGTGATCCAATTGGGGAATGGATGAACAAATTGTGGAATCTGTTGGTGATGGAATATTATTGTGCTCAAAGGAATAATAACCTGGAGGAATTCCATGTGAACTGGAAAGACCTCCAGGAATTGATGCAGAGTGAAAGGAGCAGAACCAGGAGAACATTGTACACAGAGATTGGCACACTGTGGTACAATCAAATGTAATGGACTTCTCCATTAGTGGCAATGCAAATGATCCAGGAAAATTCTGAAGGACTTATGAGAGAAAGCTATCCACATTCAGAGGAATATCTGTGTGAGTAGAAACGCAGAAGAAGAATAACTGTTTGATTACATGGGTCAAGGGTGATATGATTGGGGATGTAGACTTTAAATGATCATCCTAGTGCAAACATCACAACATGGAAATAGGTTCTGATCAAGGACATATGTAAAACCCGGTGGAATTACATGTCAGCTAAGGGAAGGGGTGTGGGGAGGGGAGCTAAAGAATATGATTCTTGTAACCAAGGGAAAATGTTCTAAATTGACTAATTAAATGAAATTTTTAAAAAAATCAGCAAACATCATCTCTAATGGGGATAAATTAGAAGCTTTCCCAATAAGATCAGGAGTGAAATAAGGATTCCCATTATCATCTCTATTATTTAGCATTGTACTAGAAACACAAGCATTAGCAATCAGAGAAGGAGAAAAAATTGAAGGTATTAAAATAGACAATGAGGAGACTGAAATATCACTCTTTGCAGATGATATGATGGTCTATTTAAAGAATCCTTTAGAGTCAACTAAAAAGCTAATGGAAATAATCAACAGCTTTAGCAAAGTTGCAGGATACAAAATAAACCCACATAAATCATCAGCATTTCTATATATTTCCACCACATCTCAGTAGCAAGAGTTAGAGTTTCCATTTAAAATCACCATAGGCATTATAAAATACTTAGGAATCTATTTGCAAGAAAACACAGGAATTATATGAATATAACTAAAAAACACTTTCCACACAATTAAAACTAGATCTAAACAATTGGGAAAACATTAATTACTCATGGGCACGATGAGCTAACATAACAAAAATGACAATACTACACAAATTAATTTACTTATTCAATGCCATATCTATCAAACTACCAAGAAACTTTTTTTACTGAATTAGAAAAAATATAGCGAAGTTTATTTGAAAGAACAAAAGATCAAGAATATCAAGGGAAATAAATTTTTTTAAAATGTGAAGGAGGGGGGCCTAGCAGTACCAGATCCTAAACTGTACTAAAAAGCAGTGGTCATCAAAACAATAGGATACTAGCTAAGGGACAGAAGGGAGGATCAGTGGAATAGACTTGGGATAAATTACCTCAGCAATCTTGTATTTGATAAACTCAAAGATCTCAGCTTTTGGGACAGAAACCCACTATTTGAAAAAAAGGCTGCTGGGAAAATTGGAAAATAGTATGGGAGAGATTACATTTAGATCAACATCTCACACCCTATTCCAAATTAAATTCAGAATGGGTGAATGACAAATATAACAAAGGAAACTATAAGTAAATTAGGTGAACACATAATAGTATACCTGTCACATCTATGGGATAGGAAAGATTTTAAGACCAAGCAAGAGAGAGAATATTATAAAATATAAAATGAATAATTTTGATTACATTAAATTAAAAATGTTTTATACAAACAAAATCAATGAAACCAGAATTAGAAGGGAAACAACAAATTGGGGAAAATCTTTAGAACAAAAGCCTCTGACAAAGGTCTAATCATTCAAATTTATTAGGCGCTAAATCAATTGTGCAAAAAAACAAGCCATTCCTCAATTGATAAATGGGCAAGGGACATGAATAGGCAATTTTCAGATAAAGAAATCAAAACTATCAATAAGCACATGAAAAAGAGTTCTAAATCTCTTATAATTAGAAAAATGCAAATCAAAACAATTCTAAGTTACCACCTCACACCTAACAGATTGAATCATATGACAGCAAAGGAAAGTAATATATGTTAGAAGGGGTGTGGCAAAATTGGGATATTAATGCATTGCTGGTGGAGTTGTGAATTGATCCAACCATTCTGGAGGGCAAATTAGAATCATGCCCAAAGGGCTTTAATTGACTGCCCTTTGATACAACCATACTATTGCTGGATTTGTACCCCAAAGAGATAATAAGGAAAAAGACTTATATGAAAATATTTATAGCTGTGCTCTTTGTGGTGGCAAAAATTTAGAAAATGAGGGGATACCTTTCGATTGAGGAATGAGTAAAGAAATTGTGGTTTCTGTTAGTGATAGAATACTATTATGCTGAAAGGAATAATGAACTGGAGGAATTACATGTGAACTGGAACAATCTCTAGGAATTAATGCAGAGTAAAAGGAGCAGAAACAGGACAACATTATACACAGAGACTGATACACTGTGGTACAAACAAATGTAATAGACTTCTCTACTAGCAGCAATGCAAATGATCCAGGACAATTCTGAGGGACTCATGTGAAAGAAGGCTATCCACATTCAGAGAAAGAACTGTGGGAGTAGAATGTTAAATTTAATTATGGTTGGACTCTGAATATTTAATTTGGTGTTCACCAAGGATTTAATTTCTAAAACCCAAAATGAATTACTAAAGTAAATGGAATTTATGGTAGTTTATTTATAATAGAGGGAAGATATTAAGGAAGAGAGAAAAAGGGAGAGAGAGAGAAAGAGCTCTGTCTTCCTCTTATACCAGTTAGAAATTCTAAATCTCAGTGAGGGGAAAAGAGTCTCAAAATGATGGGCCTTTCCTGGAGGCTTCACACCTCCAGAAAGGTGGGGTCACTAAATCAGCTTTTCACTCCCCAATGGTGACCTTCTAAAAAGAAAGCAGTCTGAGGTCTCCTGCATGAGATCCTCCCGGGTCAAGTTCCTCTTCTATTCCCTCCTCAAGTGTCTGTCCTCCAGTCCAACTCCTAGTCAGAGTTCTTCCATCTCAAATCCCTTACATGGCCCCCTTTTTAAAGATCATTTACTCTTGTGTCACCTCCCCTAAATTTCACATCTACCAATCACAGTAGATGCTCTGTTCTAGGACTGCCCAGAAGGCAATTAGTCCATTCTAATTCATTACCCACTATTGTACACATGGGTCACAGACCTCCCACCTCATGATTAAGTGGAAGATTTACACCCTTGGTGATCAGATCTAACATGGGCAGATTTTCCCACTCAACCTCAAGTACTGTGCTTACATTTCTAGAGATTAAATCAACAAATAGACAGAGGATTACAATTCAATCTTCACAAACAAAGAAGAGCTAAGTACCTTCATTGTTACAATCAGGGGAGAGCTAAATCCAATTTTCCAAATCCCCCCCCAATGATCAATGGGAGACTAGTCTCCCCATTGGATCATTTAACAGAATCATCTTGTAGTCCTAAAACATTCTAACTACAGATGTATACAGTATTTCAATTTCTAACAGGAAATTACAATAGTTAGAGATAAAGAGAAAAGAGAAAAAGCAAGCCAATGTTTTGCTAGGTGCATTGACAAAAAGCCAAATCAGGGAGCAGTCCCCTTTGACATAAAATTGTGCATTTACAATAAATGTTCAATCCCCTTTTGTTCAATCTATTGCACCCAGAAGTTCATTCTGGATCTTCTTGATGCAGTGTAGGTTTCTGCAAGCATCTTTTTTCAAAGAGTTCATTCTTCTAGATTCAAGGAGTTAGCAAACTTCTTTTCTTGAAATTCTTCTCAAACAAAATTTTAAATCTTGGATTTTTATTTTATAAAAAATACAATATAATCCCCCCCCCCAAAGAGGGTGTTTATCAATACCTGGATCAATTCAAAATGGTTGAGTTATGGGTGTATGAGTCAATTTGAAAAAATAAAAATAAAAAACAAAATAAAAATAGATGAAAAAAATTAAGTTTTGAGAGAAATAAAAAGTCAAAATGAGAATCAAAATATTAAAAACTACATATATAAAATTTCTGAATTAAAAAAGAATAAATTCATAACAGGTCCTTATTATTAGGGTCCAATTAAAGTAAATTTCTATCCCACAGGTCTGTAGTAATGTTGTATTTACCCATTATAAATCAGAACTACAGGAAGTTGCCATATCTTATGTTACAAGGGAATCACTTTAAAAGACTGATATATATTAATTTAAGGTCGCCAAGGAATTCAGCTATGTAATTCCTAAATGAAAACTCAAGTCAGCAGTAAATCTTTTATGGAGTTTAATTACAATAGGAGGAAGAAAGGAATTAGAGATAGAGAGAGAGAAAAAGGGAGAGAAAGGAATAGGGCTTAAATACCCCTTCTGTTTAGGCTGGGCCAAAAGGCCCAAGCCCTTAGATAGCTGGGGCAAAGAAAGGAGATCAGTCCCTATTACTCACGTGACCAAAATGGAGAAACAGTCTCAGAGGCCCCCACCTTCAGCTTCCTTCAGAGCAAGCTTCTCAGAGTACACTGCCACCACTCCGATCAACTCCTCCACTACCACCCCGAGTATTCAGACCCCCCTGATCTTTAAGGAAACCATCCAAGTTGCCTCCCCTCAGTTCTCACATCTACCAATCACTGTCCATCAATTTCCCTGTGCCAATGGAGGCTCTAGCTTAACCCAGGACCGCCCAGAGGCTTTGCACATATCTGTTGAAGGTCATATTTTCAAATGATTAAATCTTTGCTCCTTTGCTACAGCCCTTTCTAAATCCTGTTAACCTGAGTAGGGTAGAGATTGGAATAATTAAATTTTGATCTAGGCTGCAGCCCTTACTCAATCCTGTTAGGACTGAATAGGGTGGAGATTGATTCCAAGTATCTCCATTGTATCAATTCTAAAATCAATCATGACTCAAAGAAATTCCTGTTCTATGCTTAAGCATAGGTCAAAGTCCTTTCCATTGTTCAGCAAAAGGTTTCTGTCCTAAAGTAATCTGAAGAAGGGAAGAGAAGGAACCTCCCATGCCAATGGGGTTCCCATTCCAATAGACTATCAGTAAGAAATTTTCCAAGTATGAAATATCCCAATGGTGAAATTTCCAACATTTATAAGTCTAAGGAATTTTGAGGTTTACACTTAAGAGAGACAAAACAAGGACTAGATTTTTGTGTAAAAAGGGAAGTGTCATTCCTTAGTCTGATCTTTTGTCATTTATCAGGCAAGCCAGACTAGCCAATTGTTAGGTACTTTCATAGAAAATATTTTACAAGGAGTGGAGTTCAAGAAGTCCTACATCTTTAACATATGTCAAGAGCCACAACCTCAATTCTCACACTAGGTTCAAGTCATTTCATATTGGCATATAAATTCATAAGTCCCACATGGATTGGTTTCCTTTTGACCTGTCTGCTCTTTTGGCACTTTTCAAGTTAAATCTGTGCTTCTATGGCACTATGTAGATAAAATCTGTGCTCCTTTTTTGATCCCTAGAATAAGACACAATCATAAATAATAGTCCCATAATATTTATCAATAAATAGCAGGTTTTCCATAGTCTAAAGCTTTTGGGTATGCAGTTATATGCTAAGCAAATAGATATCTTAGCTTATCACAAAAATTAAAAATAGTTAAAAGAAAATCTTTTCAATACAATTACATGTGCTTAAAATGCAAAAAAAAAATGAGACAAAGAAAAATACTGTGTGGTACAAATAAAGTGCAATAAAATAGTATAGATCCATCAATAAGAAAGTCTTATCATAAGCAATAGTTAAATACTATCAATATAGACAATTATTCATTATCAACAGAGGGTACTCATTTTACATGACTACAATGAATCCATGAGTCCCTCTCATAAATGTTAATAGCTGTCAGTGTAGTTAATAGGACTTGGAATGGTCCATCATAAGCAGGTTCAGTCAACCCAGTACATTTGAAATTCTTTATATACACATTATCACCTGGGTTTAAATCATGAAGCGAGAAGTCTAAGGGGCCTGCTTGAACAGCAGCTCCGGAGTCATGGAGTTCTCGCAATTTTGTTTGTAATTGTCTGATATATGTAGCAGTGGTTGTATCCCCTCCTAACAATGAGGTATAGGCAGAGGTAAATTGTTGTGACTGAATAGGTGGATGTCCAAATAGCATCTCAAATGGTGAGATGTGTAAATCGCCTCTGGGTCTGCTTCTGAGATAAACTAAGGCCAGAGGTAGAATTTCAGGCCATTTCAAAAGAGTCTCCATGCACAATTTTCCAATCATAGTTTTAAGTTTTTATTAATTCATTCAACTTGGCTGGAGCTCTGGGGATGATATGGTGTATGAAATTTAGGAGTTATCCCCAAACATGAATAAATTTGTGATAAGACTGAATTGGTAAAATGAGTTCCTCTATCCAAGTCAATTGGTAGGCCAATTGGTAGGCCAAAAAGGGAAGTAATTTCTTTTAAAATAACTTTGGCAACAAAAGTAGATGTGGCTGAGCAGTAGGGAATGCTTCAGTCCATCTGGTTAGCTGATCAACTATGACTAGACAAAATGTATACTGTCCAGCTTTCGGCTTAGAGATAAAATCGATTTGTAAATGTTCAAATGGTGTGTAGACGAGAGGACATCCACCAAAAGCTTTACCTCAAAAGGTGTGTTGATTAAAGGCCTAGCAGGTAGGGCAGGCTGTACATATTTTAGAGGCTATAGTAGTTATACCAGGAGCTATCCATACACTTTTAACAGAGTCCACAATGCCCTAGGTGCCAAAAATGGCCATTTTTATGAATAGATTGACAAATTTGTTGATAAAAACTCCTAGGGAGCAAGGGCTTTCCTTCTTATGACACCCATACTCCATTAATCTAGTTTGCTTTAAATTTTTGTTTCCATTTTCCACTTCCTTTTCATTATAGGAAATTGATAAATTTAAGTCATCAGAAAAAAAATAACTGCTTGATGGGGGCATGATTGGGAATGTAGACTATAAATGATTGCTCTAACATGGAAATAGGTCTTGATCAATGACACATGTAAAACCCAGTGGAATTGCTCATTGGCTATGGGAGAAGGGGAGGGAAAGAACATGAATCATGTGACCATGGAAAAGTCTTCTAAATTAATTAATTATATAAATAAAGTTATTTTTTTATAAAAAATATTGTTTTTTCTCATTCCTGACCACCAAGATTCTATCTATCTGTCCTCATACATACTGGCACTTGATTACATTCAACTAAATATTATAACATATACCAATTTATGTTCTGTTGTTCTCAAATTCCTCCATATTTATTAAAACTCCTACTCCTCTCTCTCTTCTAATCCTGGCAACATAGTATCCTGATTGCCTTGGGGAAAAAATTATCCTGCTACTACTCCTTTGCACATAATACTCCTAATCAACCCAAATCTCTACTAATTCTGACTTCACCTTTAATAGTAGCCTCCCTAATCGCCATTCTATTATTTTATTTTTAAGCCCTTACCTCCCATCTTAAAATAAGAGTTGTGTATTATTTCTAAAGCATAAGAGTGGTAAGGGCTAGTTAATGGGAGTTAAGTGACTCCAAGATTATAAGCATGAGTAATGGTATGGGAATAATGCTGATTTATCATGAATAGAGAAATAAGAGGAGCACACCATTTTATCATTTCTATTTATATGCCCATCAGGTGATGGGTACTATGCCTAGATTGGGAGTTTCATAAATGGTAATTGATTCAAGTGCAGGCATCTCATAAGCCAACAGTAAATACAAATCTGTATTTTATAAGATCATAAAACTAACTTTGATTATTCATTCTCACTAGCATAATATGATATGCTTTGAGATATGAAAATAGTTACTTCTAGGATTACCACCTTTGTTAACTCTCAAGAAAGAAACTGACTTTCTCAACCTAAATTCATGAAGACTCCATATGCACGTGGATCCACTACTGAAGGTCAAATAATTTGACTAAACAAAAGAAAAGGAAAAAAAAGAAAACATATAGCATTGAAGGGAAGACTCGTTGCCAAAAGCAACTTCAGTTTTCTATGAAACAGATGTTTTTACATGACTTTTTTAATCTGATTAGAAAAATATTTATTAAGCATTTATTGTGTGCCAAGCACTGTGCTAAGTATTGGGGATATAAATCCAAAAAGAAGTCAGTATATACCTTCAAGTAATATACATTCTAATATGAAGAAACATCATATATAGGGAGTGACAGCCAGGGAGAGGAGTTTTATTTCACAAAGTTTAAGGAAGATGATTGGAACTTTAGGAGAATTGATTTACATGTTCTTCCTAGTTGTAATGGCAATATTGTTTTGATTGGAGATGTACAGTTTACAAAACCAAAGTGGAAATGGGTTAAGAAGGATTAACTCATCTTTTGATGAATTTTGTTTATAAATCTGTGAAATTGTTAGTATTTCTCAACCCCTTGCAACCTCTAATCATTCCTATTAGGTTTCTCCACTCTTTGGTGCCCTTCAGGGTGATGGACAAAACCATGTCATCTTTTTTCTTTTAATCACGTTCTGTATCTCACTATTGCTGTGTCTGTGGGTCTAATCCTACAGCTGATCATCATGAAAGTTTTGACCTATTCAATATACAAAACATTAAAGTTTCAGTTTATGAGGTGCTGGACGCAAAAAAGTGAGTAATAGAGAGCAGGAATTTGATTGCCAGAAAAGCAAGTATGAGATAGAAAGCAAATGGAGGCCCAAACCAAGAATCCTATCTGGGAACCATAAAAGTTTGTAAACAATAAGGCAGGCATGAGATGCAAGGAGCAAATTAGAAAGACGTTACAATGTCAATCTAGAGTACAAAGAAATAAGGACTCACAGTCTGAGCTTAAGCAAAAATTCCATTCACAATTTGTTATACTTTATACAACGAATGTGCTTGCCATGCTAAACTGATCTTTATTCATCCAAATGAGCTTTAGCTATGGAGAGCTCCCAATAACTGCTGGCATTTTGCTCATGGAAAATGGTCTGAACTATTGTAGACCTTGTTTTCCAAAACTATGGCCTTTCATTTCCTAAAAAAGTAAAGTTTGTCCCAGAGTATTCATCCATGTATGAGTCATAAATCATTAACATAAAAAATGGGGGAAAAAGTCTGAATTTCCCATGAAATTTTAAAATGGAATGGAAAATAATCACTCAGAACATATATGATTTATAACATTTCTAATAGTTCATTGTATTCATTTAAATGGAATAAGGATGCCAATGATAATGGTAATAATAGTTTGCATTTATGCAGCTTTTATAGCTATAAAGTTTATCAATACACAATTAAGTCATTATATAGCACCAAAAAGAGCAAGTCTTCAAAATTTTAGTATCTTAGTAGCAGACAAGTGTGCATGTGTGCACGCATGCACACACACACATACACACACACACACAGAATCCGGTTTATACCTAATCTAACTTAATATACTAAGTTAGTTTTGTCTTCATTCGAATTTTGACACAGATCTGACCCTGATGTTAGATGGATTCTTATTCCTTGACTTCAATGTGCTGCAATGTATTCACCAGTGAATCAGCATGGTAGAGTGGATAGAGCACTGGACTGGAAGTTAAAGATCCTGGGATCAGGTTAGTGCTTTGCTATTCACTACTTATATGATCTCAGGGAAGTCTTTTGGACTCTTCATTCATCTATAAATATAAAAAAGAAGGGAGAAGGAAAAAGAAAGGGACTGAAGAGGAGGGACGACTCAGGATCAACACTCCAAAGAAGTACTAAGAAGGCATAGAGGAGGGATAAAACCAGCAAGAGTACCAGGAAGCCTAAGGCACACAGTGGAGGTAGTCACAATGATCATGGCCGAAGAATGTAGTCCTCAATAGTGAGGTGTTTCCAGATCTATGCTTCTGGCCAGTTCTCTCAGCTCTGGGATCCCAACAACCACAGGACTAGGGGAGATCAGATGTCTTACTGGCAGAGTTAGAAAGTAGACCAATTAATTTTCCACACCTAAGGGCAGAGAAGATCAATCAGGTGATAATTATGAAGTTTCTAACTTGAAAATCTTCTAGACACAGAAGATCTAGATATCAGGAAATTATAGAAAAGGAAAAGATTAAGAGATTATCAGGTAGAAGGAGAGAATAGAAATCTATTGAACTGTTAAATGTTTTTGCGGTTGGATTCTGAATATTATTTATATAGGTGATTGCCAGGGATTTAATTTCTAAATCCCAAAATAAATTATTAAAGTAAATGGAATTTGTGGTAGTTTATTTGTAATATTTACAATAGAAGGAAGATATCATCAAGGAAAGAGAGAGAGAGACAGACAGACAGAGACAGAGACAGAGACAGAGACAGAGACAGAGAGATCAAACCTCTGGCTTCTTCTGATACCAGCTAGAATTTCTAAGCCCCAGCCAGGGGAAGAGAGTCTCAAGAAGTTGGGCCTTTCCTGGAGGCTTCATGCCTCTAGAAAGGTGGGGTCACTAAATTATCTTTTCACTCACCAATGGAGACAGTCTTAAAAAAGTCTGGGTGTCTGCCTTCCGGTCACTCCTCCAAGTCAGTGCCTGAATTTCCAAATGAATGTCAGTCTTCCCTTCAGCTCCAAGTGACTGATCCAAGTGACTCCAAGCCCAGGTGGCTGACTCTCTTCAGTCTTTGTTTTCCTCTATTTAAAGACATTTTTCTCTTGTGTCACTTCCCCTAAATTTTCACATCTACCAATCACAGCAGACGATTTTCTCCATGACTGTCCATTCTTTAGTTCTCACCTTCTCTGGTTAGATTTTTCTCCAGGACTGCCCACTCCTTAGTTCTCACCTTCTCTGGTTAGATTATATCTTTTTGGGTTATTTAAAACCTCTTTTGTTAAGTTCACCTTTTGTAGTTTCTTGACACCTTTTTGTGATTAATTTGCCTTTTGTAGTTACTTAATACCTTTTTGTAGGTAAAATCTAAAAATAGATTGTAGCTTACAATTCTAACTTCACTAAAAAGGAAGAGCTTCATTGTTACAATCAGGAGATTACAATTTTATCTTCACAATAAAGAAAGAGCTAAGTATCTTCATTGTTATAATCAAGAGATAGCTAAATAAATCTTCACAGAACAAAGACCAAACCCCCCCCCAAAAAAAGTGCTTTTTTTGAGACTACAACAGAATGTTCTCTTTATTATTGTAGCCACTATGAACGATGATAGAATTCAATTAAAATCATCATCTCATGGAGATTGTTGTGATAGGGTTTAAGCTATATGTTTGCCAAGGTAAACAGGTAGCTGGCTAAGTCAATTACTTCAGGAGATTTTAGGCTTTTTTTCTGATATAAAAAGTATCTTTGCTCTATGTGAAGGATATACTGAAATTTGGTGTGAGTCAACCAAGGGAATTTTCAGTGACAGTCAAGTAGAAACAAACATAG
Organism: Monodelphis domestica; assembly: GCF_027887165.1. Taxonomy (NCBI): domain Eukaryota; kingdom Metazoa; phylum Chordata; class Mammalia; order Didelphimorphia; family Didelphidae; genus Monodelphis; species Monodelphis domestica. Next base: position 325,880,528 of record NC_077229.1, on the reverse strand, counting down.
GAAACAACAAAAATTGTTTTCTGGAAAGAAGAGAGGTTTATTCATGACTGAAAATAAGCTTTATCGTAAGTCTAAGGGATTGACTTATTCAGTAGTTAATTTTAAGAGTGCTAGAGATCAAGACCAGGCATGTTAATCTATAGCAAAGGGCAGATCAAGGTAAAGAAAGCAATAGGATTAGAAATTTAGTCTTTAGTGATACAATTAACTATCTACCAGAGGAAGCCTCTTGGGGATTTTAGATGTAGTTGAAGGTGAATAAGAGTTCACAGCTTGAATTTTGCAATCCAGGAAGCCAAATAGGAATTACTCGAAGGTAGAACTGTACAATATTTATCAAAATTCAAAACAGACCCTGTTGCTACAAAGAACATGTTATCTTACGTTGCACTTACATTGAAATTTGAGAAGAAAGGGGATAAATGAATTCCTTAGGCCAAAAGATCACATTCTAGATTACCAATTAAGGGATGGTTTAAGGGTGAACATAATATGATTAGAGAGATATTTTCTAAAGCTCTTGTATGTCCATGGAAGATATTCCTGTTTTGGTGTTTACTCTGGCATGTTGGGTAATAAGAAACTGATGTATTTTCATCATGGAACTAAATTCTATTGATGGCTCAGTACTAAAATGTGACAAAGCGATGAGGAAAATTAGGACATTCACTTAGCCAGAGGCACTTTTAAAGAAATTTATGTAAATGACATTTAAAATCAACTTTAGAAGGAAGTAGAAAATTTCATTCACAAAATTCCCACTTTTGCCTTGTTCCCTCCCATCCTTGGAATGAACAAATTTCTGGGACCATGACCATTCATTCTCCATTAAGCCTAGCAGGCCAAAAGAGTAAGTTAGCCAAAGAGAGTAAGAATCAATAAGGCAAGAAGAAGGGAAAGAGAAGGCAGATGTCTTAGTAAACTATTGCATAGGTTTTTGTTTTTTTTTTTTTCCCAAGACAGAGTATTAAAGGAAAGGTTATGACAGCACATAAAAAGCAGAGAGAAACCAACTTGGATCTCAAAACCAGGTGAGAGAGAAAAGACAGCAAAAGAGACAAAGAGGAGGAAAAGTATTATAACTCATTCTCTTAGTTAAAGAGAATGTAAGTGTGTCATGAGTCTAGAGTACATTTATTTTTAAGTCCCTGAATAAAATAGAGGATCTTTAAAACTATAACTTTTTTCCTGGCTACACTTTTGATTATTTCATTACAAGCAGACAAAGAACCAAAATATAAGGCAGACTTTCTACTTTCTTGGGTGAAAATTCTTTAAGAATGCTTAAAACAGAAGGCAGCTCCAAGAAAAAAAACTTTCATTAAGACAATGGAACTAAAACTGGCAAGGAAAATTACCAAGATGGGGAAGGAATAAAGTTAGGGGAGAGAGAATTGGAAGTAAGGGGGGATGGAAGTATGAGAGATCATGCAAAAAGGTTGATTGTCATAGGAGATTAGGGAGAAACAGGGAAGAGGAAGTTAAATATCCAGGTGAAGAGAATACTGGATCTGGAGAAAGAAAGAGCTGAGTTTAAATTTTACTTCTGACCCTGCATTGCCCCTCTTCTCTCATCTGTAAAATGATCTGGAGAAAGAAATAGCGAATAACTCTAGTATCCTTGCCAAGAAAACTGAAAATTGCATCACAAGAGATTGTTGTGACTGAAATGACTGACACAAATGAAACTAATTGACTGTATGACTCTGGACAAGTCACTTAACCATGGTTACTCTATTTCTTCATCTGTAAAATGGGAATAATAAAAGTATCTAGTTCCCGGAATTATTGTAAAGATGCAATGAAACAATACTTGTAAAGTGATTCATCAGTCCTAAAGTGTTATATAAATGCTAGTTATGAGGAAATGCTAGTTATGAAGAAAATGAATCATAAAAACAGGAGGGAAAATATAGGCAATGACAACAATAATATAAAATAGGAATAACAATAAAAAGAAACTGAAACGAGTCATCATAATGAGCAACTTTTTTCCCTTAGAACCTTTCTGGAAATGCACCTCCCTCACTCTTCTTTCTAAAAACGGTGGGGAGTAGAAGGTGAGTGTTGCATAGCAATCAATTCATAAGAAATTATTGTGTCTACTATGTATCAGCCACTGAGCTAAGTGATAGGGATACAATGACAAAAAGGAAAATAGTTCCTATCCTTAAGGATCTGTGAATTTAACATCAATCTTTAGCCCTCTTTCCTTTCTAAAAAGAAAGTTTTGAAAATCCATTTCAGTCTCACACCCATTCTTTGACTGGGTTGGGAACTTGAGACCTGAGGCTCATGTGTATAAAGAGAAGCCTCCTCTCTTCCTGACCATTCTGGAAGATACTTGCTTCATGTCCCATGTGACTCCCAGCATCCAGAATACTGGCCTGTGATCCATACTGAGGTCAAGTCTGTCTGACCAGGGAGACACAGAAAAAATGACTTCACTAGAGTCATAAGTATAAGGATGAAGGAAGGGTCACACAACCAGTGTGTATCAGAGGTAAGACCTAAACTCAGGTCTTCTTTACTAAGAGGCTGCCTCTCTCTTCATTATACTATGCTGCTTCCCATAAAAATAGCCCATGGTTTAAAAACACAAATGAAATATCTTGTTTAGTCAAGTCATAGTATGCACTAAGAAAACTTCAATATGTGAAGTATGAGTATTTATAGTATCACAGAATCCCATCACCAACCTCCCTGAATTACTAGATTTTAATACACTTAGTATCCAGATCATCTCTAATCTTTCCCTTGAGGACTTATTTTAAGAGACAGATAAATAAAGTAAAAGTAAGAATGGAAGCAGGAAGGAAGGAAGGAAGGAAGGAAGGAAGGAAGGAAGGAAGGAAGGAAGGAAGGAAGGAAGGAAGGAAGGAAGGAAGGAAGGAAGGAAGGAAGGAAGGAAGGAGGAAAAGAGGTTACAATAAGTTATGATGAAAACCAAGACAATCAAAAAACTGCCTAGCAATAAACCAAGTCTCCTCAAGTATATATGAACTCATATATTCATCTCATGAAAAATTAATTCCACCTGATTGGTGGAGCTAATTATTAGGGGGTGAGGTTGGGTGGGGGTAGTAGTTAATTGCTGTCAACATGTGTTAAATTTCCTTGGCTATATTTACCTGGTATTGCCAAATGAAATGTGAAGAGACATTTATTAGCAAAATGTTTGGGATATAAAAACATGTTGTTCTATCTGGAGTATAAGAAAATTACATTACGTGTGAAGGAAAGAATCTTCAGAAAAGAGCTCAAAGATATAGAGCTTATAATACCATATTGGAAAAGCTAATAGAATGAAACATATACGGTCCTTCACCAGAAATTGTGGTCAATGGTAAACATTAGTCTTGCTACCTCATACCCATCAGTCCTAAAGAGGCCCTGGCAATACCCCCTGGGCCAAGATAAGAATGTGATGGATTAGAATTAGAAGCAGAGACAGAGTTCAGTGAAAAATGAGACTGAGACCAATGCCAGCAGCAGGAATTAGATTGGCAGTGTGTCTGGAACCAAGGAGCAAAAACTATAGGGCCAACTGTGAGTTGATGCTCTTATATTTATATAGAACTAATTCTAGGGAATTAAACAGTATGATTGTTTATGTCCCTTCTTCAAGGGCTACCTATTGACAGTGTAGCTGGCACAATGGGAAAGTATTTCTTAAAAGGGACAGCAAATCATGCTTACAGGTTTACTTCTGGGTGGGGCCTTAGTATATTCTAAGGTAGATGATCATGGAGGTCTAGATTTTGGTCTTAGTGTTCAACCTACACCTTTTTCATCCAGCTCTCCCCTGTGCTTCCAAAAAGCTGTGGCATATTCGGTGGCCACACCCTAGTTAAAATGATCTCAGCAAAGAGGAAAAACTAGGTTGAAAGTAACCAAAAGAACTCAAATCTGTTGGTGAGTGTAGCCCCCTGGAATGAGAGTAAGCCCCAGGAAAATCAAAGCCATAGCTTAGGAAATGCAAAGCACATAGCTTCCTGCCCCCCCCCCCCAGCATGAAAACTTAAACCAATTCTTTCCCAGATACTAAATGTTCTTTCAAGAAATCACTAGTGTAAGAACTCTGCGAGAAACTCTGTTAGATGGTTACACACTGACATATTGAATTATTATCCTATGGGAAACTCTGTTTAGAGCCACTGAGCTAATCTAAATCCATTGTCCCTATCCTGTAAATCATTACTAACCATTGTCCATGCAAAAGGTTTACCTAATCCCTTAGCCTATGTCATTTTCCCTATTAAGCGTGTACCCTAACTCATTAAACTTTGTCACTGCCCAGCAAGAGGATTTCTGTGTTTCTGTCAGTCCAGTGGTTCAACCCTCCAGTAATCCCAGGATCATTTTTCTTATCCAGGTTCATTGGCCCACAAGTAATTTGTTGAGTAGAACTTGACAGGTGAGTTGGGGGGGGAGGGGAAGGGAGCGTCTATCCTAAGCATGTGAAGATTTTCCCCAGAGGAATGAGCAGATGTAAACAGTTTGTTCCAAAGGCTATGAAGGCAACAGAAGCAGACGCCATGAAAAGCTTGGTCAGACATTGAAGATGCCAAGGTCATTCACTGCAGCCCAGGCCATCACCAGTAGCCCTGACTTTTGTCTTGGCACTGGATTTCATTGACACTGGAAGAGGGAGTGAGACTGATAATTTAATGCAACACTGCCTCACTAAATCAAATTCACTCACAAGTCAAGAAATCACCCTGTGATGTTGTTGGTTCCCTTTTGGGAAAAAAATTTTTTTTCTTTAGTAGGGCAGCTAGAAGGCTCAATGGATAGAGCCCTGTGCCTTGAGTCAGAAAGACCTGAGTTCAAATTCATCCTCAGATACTTACTAGCTCTATGACCTTTACTAAGTCACTTAACCCTGTTTGTCTTAAAAAGATACAAATATGAACATTTCCCTAGTTGAAAAATGTATTTTTCATCACCATGAGTGGTCATTTTCCCAACCTAGTTTTTAAAAAATCAACTAAGAGTATTTAACTTAATACTGAAATTTAATAAATATTTATTTTCAGGAGAAATTATGTATCTGAAAAAAATTGTCCATATGTATTGAATAGTTAGTATGTAAAATGGCTGGGTATCAGGAGAGATAATCAAAATGATCTCCTTTTATCAGAATGTCTTATTTCCTTTTATCCTAAGTATGCTAACTTAACATTCATAACTGGTTCCAAAATTTATTGCAACCATCCCATGCTCCTAAGACAGGAGTTATGGCATGATAGATTGAGAGTTGAAAAGGACTTCCAATATCATCAGATTCAACTTCTTCATTTTACAAATGAAGAAATTAAGGCACAAGTAGGTAACACTTATCCAAAATCACATAGCTAATATCTCAGGCAGAATTCGTACTCAAGTCTGCCTGAATCTAAGTGAAGTAGTCTATCCACTCTCCCACACTACCTCTTCAAAATAGAGCATGTCCATACTGTCTTGATGAAATTAATGATTGGTGTGTTTGAATGTTAGCATTCTTGTCTGTTTGTTCAATCTATTATCCCAACTGTATATTGCATAGGGAAATATATGGACAACCCAAATGATACTTGGTATCTTTGTGATACTCTAAGTTTTTTAAAATACCTAGAAAAATATTACAGATAGCTTTATTTATGTTTATAGAAGTGTTTTTCCTATCTTATTTCAATGGAGCCTCAAAATAGATTGTCTTGCCCATGGTAGAAATAGCTAGTGTCAGAAAAAGAAAGGAACTTAAACTCTGACTCAAGTACAGTCCTTTTTCCACTATACTTAGTTCCCTTCCTTGATGAGAGAATTTTCAGTAAAATATTTACAAAAGGAAATAAGTGAGAATTGTACAGGCTAGGACAAATGGGAAGGCTATGATCTGGACCAGTGAAGAGAATGCCCATATTGATGAGCACCTAGATAGATTAAACAAAAGATTAACATGCTTGCTGTCTAGAGACCCACTTTGCTAGCTTTGGAGAAACTAATCGACAAGTGGTTACAAAGTAATGAATTTTTAGGATACAGAAACTTTCAAAGAACATTTGCTAAGTCCCAAGGGGTCCTGATCCATAATGTGCAATTTTTGTTAATTATTTCTCTTCCTCTTGATCTGTGTAGAAAGCATCCTCAGTGACAAAAATCACAGAAAAATCCTGAATCCTTAAAGTATATTCATATAAAGACCTATTGAGATTCTCAAAAATGTTGGGTGTTTTAATTGAAGTCCCCTAAAGTTATAACCACATTTTATATCTGTTTAGCAGTTTGGGGGCAATTAGGTGATACAGTGGATAAAGAGCATGGGTCTAGTCAGGAAGACCTGGGTTCAAATCCAGATGCAGACACATACTGGCTATGTGACCCTGGGCAAGTTGCTTAACTCTATTTGCCTTGGTCCTCATCTGTAAAATGACCTGGAAAAGGAAATGGCAAAACTCTCCAGGCTTTTTCCAAGAAAGCCCCAAATGAAACAAAATAAAAACAAACAACTAAACAAATGGGGTTCTGAAGAAACTAGACAAGGAGCTTATGTCTTACATCTTCTTTTAATTCTTAGTTACCCAATCTTTCTGATTAGTTTGCAAACTACCTGGGAGCAGGAACCAACCACATTTTATAATTTACTTTGTACTACCCCATAACACACAGGAGTCTACTCTTCATTAATAAATGTAATGTGTCTACTGCAATTAGCAATAGTAACCTAGAAATCAAATTGATAATGAAAATTGGAAAACTGTGTCATCTAAACTCACAGGCATCATTTGGTTTCCCTAGAAACTTATCCCATGTTTAGTGAAATCAAACCACAGATGCTTACCCTGTGAAAATAGCAAGTTCCCTTGACCACAGCAGTTGCCATAACAGTTGCCTATCTTACAGCCAAACTGAACTAAAGCAGAACCAGCTGCTCACTTTAATGGAATGGCAGAAAGCTAAGAAAGGACAGCATTTCCCCTGGAGAAATTACAAAATTAATGGAGAGTTTAACCCTCTGACCTCTTTTGAGTTGTGGGCCCTTCATGCCATTTTCCACCCCCAAGGCCAGAGCTCGATTTTGCAGCTGGTGTTAAATTCATGCAGTGTGGTTACGATCACTCTCACCTCTTTGATCCCATGCGGGAGTTTTGGGATTGAAAACTCATTGGTTCTCTCTTCAAACATCAAGAGCATAGAATGCTTGACACTCAGAATAACCACCAGAAGATCTCAGCTTTGGTCACAAGTGTTTGCATGTGAGTTAAAGTTGAGGACTCCAATAATTCCTCCTTTTAAAAGCCCACTTCATTTCAGTGTTTGTCTAAGGGGAAATGACATGAGATAAACAGTTTTAGGAAAATGAACACTAGGAAAGGGAAACCATTTTATTGAGTAGACTTTTGATGAACCCAAAACTTTAAATCAACTCAAACATTATTTGACCTAAAACCTAAAAGGGCTTCATTTAAGCCAAAATTTGTAGTTGCTGCCATGCAAGAGGGATAAATCATCAGCTTAGTCACTGTGTCTCAGTTCCCAGGAACATTAGCCAACTAAATAGCTTCTTTAAATAGAAGGGAATTCATATTCCAAATATATGCTCCATATTTTTTAAGAAAATACAGCCATAGAGGGCAACCAGGTGGCTCAGTGGATAAGAACCTGGCCTCAAGACAGCAGTTCCTGGGTTCAAATTTGACCTCAGACACTTTCTATCTATGTGACCCTAGGAAAGCCACTTAACTCCCATTGCCTAGTCCTTACTGCTCTTTTGCCTTAGAACCAATATAAAGTATTGATTCTAAGTTGGAAGGTCAAAGGTTTTAAATTTTAAAAGAAAAAGAAAGAAGGAAAATATAGCCAGTCCAATTATCCATATGCATCTATGAGGAAGAAGTGAAAGTGAGAGTCTAGAAAGGAGAACACCAATTCAGAACAGAAAAGACATGAACTGTCAACATCTGTGGAAGGCAAAATGTTAGCAGCCAAAAACCTTGGGCTACAGTAGTACTGGGTCTCTACTGTTATGAAGGTAATGGGGAAGCCAGAAGGCAGAAGAGGGAATGAACCCAGAAGCCCAAACTAAAGAACAGTTGAGAAAAGATACTGAGAGGACCTCAGTTAAAGTGAGCAGCCAAAATGCAGAAAGGATAATATGAAAGAACCACGAAGAAGGCAATCAGTCTAGAACAGGGGTCTCCAAACTATGGCCCACAGGCTACATGCGGTCCCCTGAGGCCATTTATCAAACCCCCACCACACTTCCAGAAGGAATACCTCTTTCATTAGTGGTCAGTGAGAGGAACACAGGATGCATTTGCATCCTGTGCTCCTGTAGTACTGTATGTGGTGGCACCACAAAGCGAGGCATCTCTCACGTACAGTACTACTTCTGGTGACATAATCCTTCATGTGGCACCTTGTTCTGAGAGTTACTGAACAAGAACAAGGTGCCACACAAAGGATTATGTGGCTGAACAATGGAAGACTTCAGCATGGTGAGCTGCGATCTGGGGGAGGGGATTCTGCACTGTGTATACTGCTGCCAGGTATAGTGGTGGTGGTAATGAGCCTGTGCAAGGTGTGACAGGCCCATCACAGCCAGCACTGAAGCCTCCGCTATCTCAGACAGTGGTATACAGTTTTGTTTTGTTTTTAATAATCTGTCCATCCAACGGTCTGAGGAACAGTGAACTGGTCCCCTGTGTAAAAAGTTTGGGAATCCCTTGCCTAGAACAGTAGAAATCAGTTAATGGTACACAAAGATTGAATGGTTAAAACAAAGAATATGGACTGTTAGACAACCAGCATCCTCTGTCCAATTTTTATGCTGGAGGGCTTGAGAATGGTGGTCCTTTCTTCATTTCAAAAGGAATAAATGAGAAGGAATCATGGACTGGATAAAACTGGCCAATCATAACAAAGATCACTGTTTCCCATTCCATCCACTATCAGTCCTTCTCGACACCAGGGTATTCTTGAACATATTGCTTACTAATTTCTAGTTATTCCAAGATTATCATTAACTTCAGGACTGATCATATTTTTTCATCATTTTCATAGAAATAAGCCCTCAATTTGCACTTTTTAAACAAGAAACATGGCTTGATATCTAGTTTTTATTTTTTCTTTTATCTCTATCCATTGCACAGAATTAGATAGCTTTAAGAGACTTTAGCAGTCATCTTATCCAATCTATCAATGAAAGAAATACCCATGACAGCATACCTGACAAGTGGTTAATCATCCTCTGGTTCAAGTAGGGTTGCCCACTATTTCTCAATGCAGTCCACCACTTTGGGACATCTCAAAATGTTAGAATTTTTTTTTTGCCTCACATCAAGCCTAAATTCCTCCTCTCTATGATGTCTACCCATTGCTCCTGGTTCTGCCTTTTGGAGCCAAACAGCATAAGTCTAATCCCTCCTTCACATGACAGTACTTCAGATACTTGATGAAAGCAATGATGTCCCTGAGTCTTCTCTTTTCAAGGATAAACAGCCTCTCAGCCAGGCCACAAAGTCCTTTCCCATCTTGGTTGTTCCTATCCTAATACTCTCCAGTTTTTCAATGTCCTTAAATTGTAGGGCCCAAGACTAAACACTGAGTTCTGATAGACTATCACTATTCAATTCCTGGAAGCTATACTTTTCTGAAAGAAAAAAAAAGAAATCTCTGAGCCATAATCCTGAGATGAAAATATCTAACTTTTATTTATGGGTAAAATAGAATTGGAAGTCTCATCATACCCAGTCTGAGTGCAATGAAGACATCTTTTGAATATGCACAGTTGTTTTCACAGACTTTTGACATTGATTCATTGTATGGGCCAGAAATGTAAATGTAAATTTTCACATAAAATCAAATATTCAAAGTAGGTTAGATAGTAGTTGATAAATTCTAGTATGAGGTCCAAGATTTTTATTGATCTTATAAATAATACCCTCAGACAATGACCCTAGGAGGAGGCTTAAACAGAATCATCCCCCTGTGTCATAGAATCTGAGGATTCTGTTATTGACATAAATTCTTATTAAAACAGATGCTAGTAATAAAGTCTTTCTTCTTCATCTGACTCGATGATAGCTTCTGTTATCTTTATCCAAAATCAGGTAGTCAAACTGTATATTTAAATTCCCAGGGTTGATAACAGTAGCTCTCAAGTGAACTCTTTACTTATCTAAACCAGTTAATTAACAACTGGGACTAAACTTTCTAACATCATCGTTATAGATACTATCTAAAGGATCATTTGAAATGAATTGGTTTATAATAAATTGTATAAAAGCAATAAAGTTTCATTTTTTCATTTCCCCCATTTCAACACACTCTGAACATATTTAGAAGTGTGCCAATTGCAATTTTGATTTTTTTTCTTTACACAGAGAACAAACCTCTATGAAGTACGTATAATCTAGAAGTGATATTCCCTTACTATGACACAGAATACAAACAAAATGGAAAACACCAATGAAGTTGTTACAGTATTTTGAAGTACAAAACATATTCTTTTCCATTGAAGTCATATTTAGATTAATGGCTTGATATAATGATTTGGATGCCTTTTTCTGATGCTCAAGATGTTGTGGAGAACTTTAATTTCCTGGCAGCTTGAATAGGCTAGACCCAGGAAAAATAATTCCTCTTGAAAATGAATTCCAGCCTGAATCTTGCTTTTTTAGTCCAAAAGAATAAACTTCTAAGTATAGGCAGCAACTGCTGTGAGATACCAGACAGGGCAGCATTGGAAAGCAATGGTGCTATTGGTGGTGGTGTCCCAAAGGAGGTGCAGAGATCCAAGACTCAATACCCTTTTGTTTATGTCCTTGGATAGAGTGATTTGCAGAAATCTGGGAGGTCAGATGCTGAGAGCAAAGATTTTAAATGTTCATTGTTATTAGAGCATCATCCTTTACCATGGGCAGGGTAGTAAGAGAGAAAATATGAGTTAAATAATCTTACTAGTAAAAAATTTACTCATTTGTTTATCACAAATTGGGGTTTCTTTGACTGCGACTTTAACCAACAGAGCAAGAAATAAATATCAATTTGCATACTTCATAACAATCTCAATTCAAGTGGTTAAGTTTCAAATTTTAAAGACCATTCAGGCTATATAATAAACATATGTTAACTTTGAATAAAGAAAATGAATATGACTGTTCAGTGACCACTCATTCTGTGAGGAGTCACAAAAGGAGGAAATAGAAGATATTAGGAAAGAACCAAGCTGAATGCAGAGTTGTCAACAAGTCAAAAGCAAGAGAAAGTTCCAAAACTTTTTAAAGTCATGACAAAAAGAAAAACCACAAAGAAAATTTCATCATACATATTCAATTTCATCATGTTAATTCTCCCCTTTTCCTCTATTCCATATTTTTAGTCCTCACAGAATCTCATCATTCTATAATGGATCTCTACTAGGATTTTACCCTAACCTATTACAATGTATTTATCTGGGGGTCCTCAAGGACCATGTGCTTGACCCCCTTTGTCCCTTAAAAGTTTCTCTTTTTGTAGTGGCAAAACAAGATAGTTCTTAAATTTCAATTAAACCAGTTACAAAATGAATAGGAGACTCATATAACTCACAACAAATAAGAATCAATATCTAAATGCTTCTACTGAGTAATTTTTGGTACTTTCACAATTCATAAACCCTTTCCCTTTCTGTGAGCCAGAAAAGGGTTAGTAATTCTGAAGGCAGTTTAATTTGTCACTTGCATTGTCTCATCTGTCCTTTTATAATTAATGATGGCTTCATCTTCTAGTCATTTAACTACAAAACTTCCAGGCTGGAAGATGGGAAAATGCTGCCTCAGCTGTTTTAAACATTAATAGTAGCATAAACTTAATAGCATCAAAATATGTACACCTTTTAATTTCAAATACTGTTTACTCAAGTAATGCAAACAGATTACACCTTTCTTTAGCTTTCTTCATTTCCCTCATTGGCATATACTTAAAACTTTCTCTAAACAGTTTAGTCCCTCCTTTGGACTGTGAATATTGGATTTGGCTCTCCCCTGATTGTAACAATGAAGGTACTTAGATCTTCCTTGATTGTGAAAATTAAATTGTAATTCCCTGTCTATTTTTAGATTTTAATCCCCAAAAATGTAAGTACCATATTAAAGTTGAGTATGAAGATCTACCCATTTTGGATTTTAACCACAAAAAGGTATGAACACCCATTTCATACATTGAGTAGGAGGTCTGTGACCCATGTGCGAAAGAGTGAACAGTCCTAGAGTAGAGTGTCAGCTGTGATTGGTAGACATAAAAATTTAGGGGAAGTGACACAGGAGAAAAAGGTCTTTAAAAATGGAAACAGAGACACTCACAGACAGACTTGGAGTGAAGAGAAGACACTTGGAATGAAGAGAGACACAGTTTGGGTGAAGAGGCACACTTGGAATGGAGACTCACACTTGGAGTGGAACCTCCTGTAAGAAGCAGTTGTACTGGAGTTGTAAGGATATTTTTAGGGTTGTGACCTCATCTAAATTAATTTGGTCACCAGAGAAAATCCCAAATAAAATACCTAAGTAAGTTTGGAAATTTGTGGTGATTTTTATTAATATAGAGGGAAGGAATTAAGGAGAAGATAGAGAAGAAGGTATAGGATTTCCCTCGCCTGGCCTGTGCCAGAGGGAGTTCAAAGACCTCCACCATGAGTATCAAGGAAAACTCACCACCAAAACCTGACAATAGCTGACATCACGCCAAGATACCAAAACGTTCAGCAAGCTGTCACCAGAGCCACCTCTCCACCAAAAGCAGTCAGAGAGAGGAAGTGATGTGAAATACATAGATGGTTTTTACATCACTTTCCTGCATCTCACATGTACCAATGGTAGCTTAAGCTTGACTTAGGATAGCCCAGGGTCTGTCAGTTGTTTCTAATTTGTCATTTGCTAGCACATGTCTGTCATAGGCCATCCTCCTAAATACTTAATCCCTAAGTATGGGTGTAGTCATTCCTGATTTTGTTAGACTAAGTAGGGTGGAGTAATCTAAAGTTCATAGAGTTGAGACTGATAAAGAATCTGCTGATTGAACTGACCTGTGGTGAGTGTAAAGGCTGACTTTAATAATTCATTTTGGGGATTTAGTAATTAAATCCCTGGTGACCAATTTAATATGTTCAGTCCAACCATAAATTTAACAGGACTTTGATTACAGTCTTTTACTAAAAACTGCATATGTCTTTTTTCTTTCATATTTAGATCTTGCATTCCTTGAACCTTCTTTACTTCACTTTCACCACTCACTATTGCAAAGACTCTATACTCCACTAAGTATTACCTTAATTGCTAATCAATCTTATATCACAAAACCTTTCATAATGGCTGGAAAGGTTTAAGTTTATCAAACTGCAATTCCTCAGAATGTCACAATTTGCACACAGGAGCTAGTTAGGTCTTACAATTAAGCATTTTAAGGAGGTTCCTAATGAGTTTCATTGGCAATATGTGTACAGTTATTACTTTCTCAATTAAAAAATCATAAGGAAATCATAAGGAGTTTTCAGAGCAACATTTCCTGTTAAAAGATTTAGGTTTTAAATAATACTTTGAAATGTAAGAATGATTTCAGTCTAGATTTCCAGATTTTTTTTAACATGGGATTAATTTGAGCATTACTTTGAAAACTCTCTCAAACTTTAATTCCCTTTGTTCAAGATTCAACCATTAATGGAATGTTTCACAATATCAAACTCTTTAATTATTGCAGCTAAGGCCACATTGACAGAATTTTCATTTCTCTGAGCCTTTCATAATTCACTAGCTTGATTTGCTTAAACATTCAAACTAGTTTAGATTATATCTAAGATCATTACAGAACACGAAATTATTGAAATCTTTAAGATTAGCAATAGACATGGCATCTGTCATACTATAAAATCTGATAAAGACATTCCAAATACTGAATTATTATTTCATAATTTGAACCTTATAATTTTCTAAGTTTAACATAATTAAGAATTAAACTATTAATTCAAAACAATAAATACATTCATCCTAAGTTTGAAATAAACACAATTTAGGAAATCCAGTTGAGAAATTTAGTATTTCTCTTTTTGCCAAATGATTAATTTCTCATTAACTTTGTGGCTATCTGTTGTTTCTAGTCTTCCAGTGTGTCCAGCATTGAAAAAAAGGAAATAGGACATACAGATATTATTTCCATTATCATTATTATTATTGATATTTTTGTTTTGGCTGATCAGACCAAAATAGAGATAAATAAAACCAAGAACAAACAATTGAACAGGTGGGAGCATTATTGAGGAGAAATAAGAAACCAGAGAGTCCCTCTAAGAGAAAAGTTCCTGGGTATCCCATCAGGATTTTTTTCCTGAGAGGTTTCACAGTTTGAATTCTTTCCTCAGTCCTGAATTTTTGGACACAAATCTGTAAGAAATAAAGAAATTTGTGGGCCATAATTCTGAGATGAAAATATCTAACTTTTATTTGTAGATGAAATAGAGATTGAGAGCTCATTATGCCCAGTCTATAATGAAGATGTCTTTTGAATGTTCACATTTGTTTTCATAAGCTTTTGACATTGATAAATAAAACCAAATATTCAAAATAGGTTAGCTAATCATTGATAAATTCTAATACGAAGTCCAAATTTTTTATTGATCCTATAAATAATACCCCCAGACAATGACACTAGGAATAGGCTTAAACAGAGTCATCCCCCTGATTCATAGAATCTGAGTATTCTATTATTATTGACATAATTTCTACTGTTATTGACATAAATTCTTATTAAAACAAATATTTATAATAAAGTATTTCTTCTTCAACTGACTCTATGATAGCTTCTGTTATATTTATACAGAATCAGGATTTAGTCAAACTGTGTACTTAAAATTTCAGGGTTGATAAAAGGAGCTCTCAAATGAACTCTTTACTTTTCTATATTAATTAACAACTGGAACTAACCTTTCTAACATTACAGTTATATATACTACCTAAAGGATTAAATGAGATGAATTGAGTTATAACAAATTATATAAAAACAATAAATACAATTTCATTTTTTCATCTCTTGAACACAATCCAAGATCATATTAGTATTTTGTTCTTTTTATAGAGGGAGGAAAGGGAGAAGGGGAAGAAGACAAAGGAGGAACAATCTTCTGTTACCCTTCTAACTCATATTGAACTTGCAATACATTAAAATTCCCAAATCATTTTTAGAATGACTATTGTCTAATCATTCCTCCAAAATTTTGTATTTGAAAAGGTGACCTTCAGTATCCACATATAAGATTTTACATTTTATTTTATTTTTACATTTAGGACCTGTTATAGATTTACTTTTCCTTTACTTAGAATTTTTACACATAAAACTTTGATAGTCTATATTTTCATCCAGAAATTATCTTTTTTTATTTGGATTTTTCTGATGTCTTTTTAATTTCTCTTGCCAATTGATTCATATACCTTATAACTCAGCCATGCATCCCTAAGTGATCCTATGTTTTTCAATCACTCTCTTCAAGGGGGGAATGTAAAAATATTATTATTTTAAATTGCAAAGTTTAAATTCCTTTTGAGAAGAATTTTAGGTTAAGAAACATGATACCTCTTCAATCCAGAAACTGAACTGTTTGGAGAAGACACCTTGAAGATGCCTCCAGACCACAAGCTGCATGAGAAGATCAAGAATGAACTTTGAGTGTGGTTGACTGAATATGTATTTGATGTATACTTTCATGCCAAAGGGGACTTCCCCCTAACTGGTTTTTTGTCAATGCGTCTAGCAATTATTGATTTTGTTTTTCCTCTTATCCTCAAATTATTGTAATGTTTAAGTTGATTATGTTTTCATGATCTTTTGGGGGGAAATCTTTCCTATTAAGGATCAAATGGGAGAAATGTAAAATGGAGATTTGAACCCCAGACTTCAATTCTCAGAAGTCCTTTGTAGTTCCCAGAATGCCCTATAATCTCCCTGAGTCCTCACCTGAGTGCGAGAACACAATTTGTATTTAAACTGACTCTCCCCCTACTTCGGCCCTCTCCCGGCTTCCACTTCTAGGCTCACACAGGCAGGCAAGATGTAGGTTGCACATGCTTTCTTATTTTGTATTTTCTTTATTTCTTAATCTTTAATAAGCCTCATAAAAATATAATACTTTTAGCAGAGAAACTAATTTTAACTGTTATACTATCAAATGTCATCTTATTTGATTTAGCCCAATATTCTAGTTTGTCAAGATATTTCTGGATGCTGATTATCAACCAAAGTGTTAGCTATCCTCCCAAGACTATGTCATCAGTAAATTTAATGGGATACCAGGTATACCTCTATAATTAGTAAAATGTTCAATGTGCAAGGTCTATCACAGATCCCCATGGAATTCCATTACAGACCTCCAGCCATGTAAGCAATAAACCACTACTTCTTTAAAAAAAATTACTTTCTCTCTTAGTAATAACTCTAAAATAGAAGGGGAAGGGTTAGGCAAAGAGTTAAGTGACTTGCCTACATTCAAGAAGATTCTGAGGTCAGATTCTAATCTAGGTCCTCCCAATTCCAGGTCTATTCTATCCACTGTGCCACTTAGTTACTCCTACTATAACTATTTCAATATTGCTGCCATAAGTCTATTCATTTCTACAATTAAGTAACATTTCACATCTTGTAATTCAAGGTAAATATCCTCACAGTCAAGTTTTCCAGCACTCAGCTTTTTTCAATAGTTCTAGACCAGTGATGGCAAACCTTGTAGAGACTGTGTGCCTAAACTGCAGCCCTCATGACTCATATGAGTTCCCCACCTTACCCCTGATGGGGATGGGAAGAAGCATTCCCATTGGGTTGCTGGGAAGAGGGGTGGGAGAAATGAGAAATGTCCTCAGGCCCAGTGGAGAGGGAGAAGGAAGCAGCCCTCTCTAGCATGCTCTAGCATGTGTGCCATGGATTCACTAACATGGTCCTAGAAAATCAACCTATCACAATGAATAATATAATCTTCCCAAGCAAGTAATAAGATGGGAGGTCAGAGATTCATGCAAAGTGTATTCACTAGATATCATGGAAATTCTGTAGCCTCAAAGGACCATAAATTTATACCTAGAAGAGTTGTAAGAACCATCAGCCTGTTCATTTTGGGGTCTTTTTATTATTATTATTATTATTATTATTATTATTATTATTATTATTGTCATTATTATTATTATTATTATTATTATTATTTTAAAATCTTACCTTCCAAGGCAGGAGAGTTCTAAAGCCTAGACAATTGGGGTTAAGCAACTTTCCCAGTGTCACACATCTGGGAAGTATCTAAAGCCCAGATCTAGGGTTTTCTTATATCTAGATCTGGCCATCTATCAACTGAGCCACCTAGCTGTCCCCTGTTCATTTTAAGTATAAGGAAATCATAGTTAAAAGAGATTAACTGAATTTCCCATGACCACAGGGGGTAAATAGCAGAGGCAGGGCACTCTTTCCACTTCAGCTTTATGTCTTTTCCAATGAAGGTGGACACCCATCTACCACAGTCCTGTTGCTTTTTGGAAGATAGAACTGATTCACAGTATATGATGAATGTGAAAGAATACACATATTCACAAATTCATATTTCACTACAGTGGTACTACCATATCTAGCATGACTATCAACTGTTGCTCTGTGTCATCAACAAGACAAATATTAAGGGGACCAAGAAATATCAACTGGTCTATATATAAATGAAAGCTAAGTTAGCAATAGAAGGTTCTCTTCATCAGTAAGATAAAGACAACCATTGTCATAGGGTTATTGAAGCAGTTAGGTGATACTGTAATTAAAGTGCTAGACTTGAAGTCAGACAGAATTCAATTAAAACCCTGCTTTAGAAACTTACTGATGATGTGATCCTCACTAACCCTCAGTTTTCTCATCTGCAAAATAGAGATAATATTAGCATCCACCTCCAGGAATGGTCAAGGATAGAATGAGATGACATATATAAAGTATTGTGCCAACCTTAAAGTGCTATAAAAACGCTAAACTCTTAAATTGTTTTGCAAATCAGATAAGGTATATCTAAAAATGTTTCATAAACTGTAAAACCTAAATAAATAGGTATTATTTTATTTCATATCTCCTGGTCCCACAAACATTAGAGGTTACAGATATATTCTTTGGTGCTATAATTTCCCACAAAGGTTAATTTTAGTATTCATCACTGTTAGGCAGCAAGGTATAATGGGAGAGAATATTCAAATTGATGTCAATGGATATGAGTTCAGTTTTCAATATGTCTAATTAACATGTAAATGATATTGCCCATAGGCCTCAGTTTCCTCATCTATAAAGTGAGGGAACTTGATTTGATAACCACTAAAATCTCTTGTACTCTAAAATTCTATGATACTCGAAAAACTGCATGCAAATGTTTTGTACATTTTGTCTTACTGAGAAGATGGAGGGAAAGGATAAGGAGAACAGATATCAGAAATAAGATGAGACACTAGGACTGAGAAAGCTAAGGTAAGGGTTAGACACAAATAGCTAGGACCTCATACCCAGGCTCAAAGAGCCAGGACAAAGCACCTGGACACAAAGAGCAAAGACATAGAACCCAGTCACAAAGAGTCAGGATCCAGCACTTCATAGATAGTAGGCATTTAACACATGTTGGATTAATGAATTATAATAATAGGCACTAACCATGGGAACCAGTTGGACACAGAGGCTGTCCCAAAGCTAAGGGTCATAGGCAACTGTATACCTGAGATGTAGGAAAGATAGATGAGGGTGGAGGTGGGGAAAAGAATAAATTGAATACTGAACTTGGAATTGGGAAGCCCTGTAATCATTCATATACCTACTAGTTGTATGATCATGAGCAAGTCACTTTGCTTTCCTATGCCTCAGTTCTCTAATCTATAATAGGAGAGGGTTGGAATCAATGACCTCAAAGGGTACTTACAGCTCTAAATTTATGATCCTAAATTAGGAATAAGAAATCAAGCAAATACTAGAGACTAAGCTGAGATCATAGGCTTGCCACAAGACCAACAATCAGAGAACAGAATATTTAGGTACCAGAAGTCAAGGCAAAATAATGGCTTGGGAACTGGGAAAGTGGAAGCCTAGGCAAGCTGGGGAATCAACACCTATACAAACAGTCCTAACACAGCTAGAAATTAATCAATTCAATTAAACAGCTATGCCCATTATGCATAAGGAGTATCCTATGCAAAGGATATTTCGGTTGTTTCAGTCATTTCCAACGTTTTTGTGACTGCATTTGGGATCTCCTTGGCAAAAGTGTTGGATGGTTTTCCATTTCTTTTTCCAGCTCATTTTACAGATGAAGAAATTGAGGCAAATAGTATTAAGTAATTTGTCCAGGGTCACAAAGACAGTAAGTGTCTGAAACCAGATTCAAACTCAGGAAGAGGAATCTTGCTAACTCCAGGTCTAGCATTCTATCCATTATACTTTCATGAGATATACAAAGACAAAAACAGAAATAGTCCCTGCCCTCCAAGAGATTACATTAGACTAGAAAGGGTACCAAGGATTTCAGGAGGGAGAGTGCTAATAACTGAAGAGGTTAAGAAAAAGTTTTCTATATGAGGTGTGTTGCAAGGAATTTTACCAGGAACAGGAAATCCTGCAAACCAGGAAGTCATACAAGGAAAACTAGGAAGTTTAGAAGAGCAAGGGGATTCCAAAACATTAGGGAAGAGAGAGACTATTGCTTTTCCCTAACAATCAGGAGAGAGCCCAGAGGGTTTTCTGATTATTCTGGGGTGGACCCAGAGAGCCAGTGATTTCCTCTCCTATGGTCCTTCCTTGAGATTCTGCCTGTCTCTGCTACTGCTACTGCTGAGGAGCGGGTATTCAACAGAGCTGCTGGTGACTTCCTACTGAGACTGCTGATTGACCCAAAGAAGGACTCCAGTTGTGTGAGATCTACTTTGGCCTTGTTCTTGCTCCTACCAAGCCTTCCCTAATTAATAATTTAATAAGTTTAGAATAGTTATAAGAAGTTATAAGGGTTTTAATCTCTGTTTTGTGGGTAAAAGTTAGTTATTCCCTGATTCCATTTCCCTTCTCCATCTAGTTTAATAAACCTGTTATTTTGTTATATATTTATAGTTTTGAGCCCTTATTCCACTCACCTATTTCACCTAAGCTGTGTTCTTTTTGTTTTTGTTTAATGAAGCTAGGGATTCTGTCTATTGGCTGGAGATGAGGAAGAAAGCAATTGAGCCAAAGACCAGAGGAATATGTCTCCTATGTTTTCTGCTGAGGTAGAAGGCAATCTCCAAGCATAGCCAGTCCCAGGGCCTACAAGTGAGTGCAAGTAAGAAATGTCAGGAATATGGGAAGTGGATGTTCCTGGCTGGAATCAGAAATGTGGGGGCAGACCCTGACACACTGTAAAATACTACCACCTTGCCTGGGATAACAACATTCTGGTTGTCTAGAGCCAAAGGTACAGCCAGAGTGCATTTTAACAAGTGAAGCATTTCTTCGTAAGAGATACATATCCAATTTCTCTCATGCTAACTCCCTGGCCAAGGTGGCCCTCATTCAATCTAGTGGCCTTCGGTAAAGAAAGAGATTTCACATTCTTTGTGGTGGTGCCTGAATGTCTATGGTCTATTTATGTTGCCCTCCTGCCCTGAGAAGCAGGAAGATAAAAACTTACAGACCTCTTGTGCTGATAAAAGGGGGAAGGGCTGTGAAAGGAGTGGAACTCTGTCCTCCAAACCTTCGGTCTTTGAAGTGGGCCTGGAAGGGGTAGGAGACACCCCAAACCATAAGTTTTTCAAAAGTTTAGGGAGGAGAAACAGACAGGCATTGGATGGGGTAGATCAATCCAGAGGCCATTTATTAAGCACCTACTGAGATAATTATCAGTGTATTCCAATTTAGTATCTAGTCTCTGAACATTTTGCTTTATTGCATATATATGACAAAGATAGATCAAATAGACAAGCAGGCAGGCAGGCAGGAAGGTAGGTAGGTAGGAAGGAAGGAAGGAAGGAAGGAAGGAAGGAAGGAAGGAAGGAAGGAAGGAAGGAAGACAGAAAGAGAAACAGAGACTAATATAAATAGACAAACATAGATAGATAGATAGATAGATAGATAGATAGATAGATAGATAGATAGATAGATAGATAGATAGATGGACAGAGAGATAGAAAGCCAGAGAGAAATAGATAGATAAGATAGATAGAGGGACAGATAGATAGATAGATAGATGTATATAGTGGAGAAATAGATAAATGAATGGATCGATGGATGGATGGATGGGTGGATGGATATATTGGTAGATACATAGATACATACATAGATATACACATATGAATATATAAATATAAGGCAGAGAATATATATGTATGTATATGCATATATATGTGTAGATACAAATGCAGATTACATAGTTTCCTGTTTTATATGTGACTGTCCTTAAAGTGATAAGGAATCCTGTTGACCCTGTAAGTATGACCAGTTATCAAACAGAAGCAAGAGAGAATTTATTTTCTTCTAGCCTAGAAGGGTCAGACAGAAGCTAGTGGGACACTTTGATTCTGGAAATCCCATGGACTCCAGAAAAAGAAAAAAACAAGTAATTCATAATAATAATAATAATATAGCTAACATTTATATAGCACCGACTTTATGCCAGACACAGTTAAACATATTACAAATCTTCTCTCATTTGATCCTCATAACAATCCTGGGAGGTAAATGCTAGTATTATCCCAATTTTGCAGTTGAGGAAAAAAGAAAAAAAGAAGCTGAGTGACTTGCCCGAGGTCACAGAGCTATTAAGTATCCAAGAGGGCATTTTATTAACTTCTTCCTGACTCCAAACCCAGGTCTCTCAATCTTATGCCACCTTGCTGTAAAGAGACATGTCTAAAAATCCTGGACTACATACAGGTTTGTGGCTTCAGTCTTCAGTAGAATCTTTTACGATCTGCACCCTTCCTATCCTTCCAATCTTTTCATACTTTAATCTCCTCCAAGCATTCAATGGTCCAGCAATACCATAGTTGCAAAATATGCCATTTCCTGGCTCATTTGCTTTGCACTGGTTGTCCACAAAGCCTAGAAAGCTCTCTCTCCTCAGTTCCACCTTTAGACATCCCTGGCTTCTTTCTTTCCCCCTCAGTAACTCTATTTTATTTTCAGTTCTAAATTCTGGATGGTAACAGCCATATTGGAAAGACAATCAACTTTGAAAGGCTTTGTAACCTTGACGTTTTTTAAGACCCAGCTCAAATTCTACCTTTAGCAAGAGGTCTTCCCAATCCCCCATCACATAAGCATTCCTTTCTATGACTGCCTTCTTTCCGCTCTATATGTGTCCTGTATGCACACATTATTTGTGTTATCTCATGAATTTGTATACAAGCTCCTTGATGGCAGAGATTGGTTTGGTGTTTTTGCCTTCTATTTTTTTTTTAAACCCATACCTTCCGTCTTGGAGTCAATACTGTGTATTGGCTCCAAGGCAGAAGAATGATAAGGGCTAAGCAATGGGGGTCAAGTGACTTGCCCAGGGTCACACAGCTGGGAAGTGGCTGAGGCCAGATTTGAACCTAGGACCTCCCATCTCTAGGCCTGGCTCTCAATCCACTGAGCTACCCAGCTGCCCCCGCCTTCTATTTTTTAACCAATACTTAGCACAGTGCTTGGCACCTATAAAAAGATTACTAATTAATTGGTGGGAATTACAGGAAAAAACTATAAATAACCTAGGTATTGCTGACTATGAAAGTGTGAGAAAATATCTTCCTCATGGGAGATTTTACTAACAATTGCAGAACAAGGAAGAGCATCTGCTCAACCTGCTGTAATCAATTCTCCTTTGATATTTTATCTTTCTCAGATCATTCCAAAATCACCTGAGTTGGCTCTAGAACCTGGCTGCCAGTGTTGTATACTCTCTCATTTGATTTTTCAGCTTTTCAAAAGATTATTCATTTTTCTTAATACTCAGTATAGATCAAGAGTTTGGCCACGAGTCCCAATCACTCTCCCATGTTCTGCCTCTCCTCTTCCCAAGAAAGAAAAATGTCCTGATTAAGCTGAAAATATAGTTTTCTGGTTTAATGTGTTCCTAACGGGGAGCAGAGGCTCTGATTGTTACTCCTATTCAATTCTGGGCTACTGCTTTCTCTCACTCTGCACTTTTTCTTCATTTTAAGAGGGATCTTTTGAAATGAAGGCATAAGCCAAAGGTTCACAACCATTCATTAAATACCATTTCTTGATCCTTAATCTCCAAAAATCTAGCATCATGTTCATATGTTGTACCAAAGCATGACTTAACTATGTAAGCCTCTGAAATCAATAGTTTATTTGATCTGGGGTTTACAGATAGCTAGAAGGGTTCTTAAAAATTTTTCCAGCCTCCATTCCTCAGGAATTGAAGCTCAGAAAAGCATGTGACTTGTCCAAAGTCATACAGGCAATATATAGCAGCATTGGGATGGAAATCCTGGTCGTCTAATACCAAATCCAAGGATCTTTTCACTATGATACAAAACTAACTAGTTCCTTTTTTCCAATAAAATCAAATATTTATTTAAATATATAAGTATATATGTATGTGTGTGTTTTATTATTATTCCAAATGTTTACAAATACAAACAAAAAGAACATTTCCATATAAAAAGGAAAAAAGATATTACACAAATGAAATCACAAATCTCCTATATGCTTAATTCCCTTTTCTTCATATTACATAATCAATCCCATCCACTAAGATCCCAATTCCTCCTCACCCTCCCTGCATCACATAAGATATCATCATAGAGGCCAACATGTTTTATCTTTCTGTTCTCTTTCTAAAGTTAACATTCTTAGTTTATTCTTCTATTATTAGTTCTATGGCTATATATAATGTTCTCCTGATTCTACTTATTTCATTCTTCATTATATAATTCTTTCCAGGTTTTTAATCAGTTTGTTCATTACTTCTTATGGAGAAGTAGTATCTATCACAATCATAAACCACAATTTTGCAGCCAAATGTCAGTTAACAGGCATCCCCTCAGTTTCCAATTCTTTGCCACCACAAGGAGAATTGCCCCAAATATTTTAAAACACATGGGTTCTTTTCCTCTTTCCCTAACCTCCTTGGGAAAGAGACCCAGAAATGGTACGGCTGTATTTAAGAGTTTACACAGTTTTGTAATTCTCTGGGTATAGTGCATTAGTGTCCTCAATTTTCCACATCCCCTTCAACATTTGTCTGCCCATCCATGAACAATTAATATTTCTCCATTTGCTTAGAGCTAATTTTATATGTGTAAAAAGTGTTTTATAATTATGTCCACATAGTTCCTAGGTTTGTTTTCACAGATATTCATACAAGCATTTTATTCTAGCTGTGGTTATTCTAAATGGAGCACCTCTTTTTATCTCTTCTTACAGGACTTTGTCAGTAATGCATAAAAAAATACTGATGAGTTATGTGGATTTACATCCTGCTCCTTTGCTAAAATCATCTATAGTTTTAACCAACTTTGTAGTTGAATTTCTGGGATTTTACATGTATACCATCATGTCATCAACAAATAGAGATGATTTTATTACCTCTTTGCCCATTATGATTCCTTTGACTTGTTTTTCTTCTCTTATTGTTATTGCTAGCATTTCTAATACTATGTTAAATAATACTGGAGATAATAGTCATCCTTATTTCACTTCTCATCTTACTAGGAATGTTTCTGGCTTCTCCTCATTCTAGAAAAATACTTGTTTTAGGTAGATGCTGCTTCATTTCATTTAAAAAAAATTATTTATAACTATGTTTTCCAATGATTTTAATAAGAACAAGTCCCACAATCCTCTTCTCTCATTCCAACTGTCTCACACACACACACACACACACACACACACACACACACACACACACACATGATATTCCAGCTGCTGTCTGCTCCACCTCAGGGGGCAGACATGCCAAAAGCTTGATTCACAGTTTTCCTTTCCACAATATAAAATAATTTGTTTCATATTGGAATTAGTTGGTCCTTAAATGTTTGTTAAATTCACTTGTATATCCATCTGGTCTTGATGCTTTTTTCTTAAGAAATTCATCTTTGGCTTGTTCAATTTCTTTTTTCTAAAATAAGTTTACTCAGATTAATTTAGTCAATTTATTTTTAGATATTCTTCTATTTCTCTTTCATTGATAAATTTGTTTTCATGTAGAGCAAAATAACTCCTGATAGTTGTTTTTATTTCATGTTCACTGGGGGTATATTTACCCTTTTTATCTGTGAATATAAAAACGTGGGAAAAGAGAGTTACTGTTTCAATGAGTTTACCATTCTCTCCTCACTTCCTAGAAAATCCCAAGTCCCTGTTCTTGCTAAGCTACAACTAAAACCCCCTTAGATGGTATTAAGGTACCCGTCAGTGTACGCTTGACAGGGCCCAGAGAAGGTCCTGGATCCAAAAAGGACCTAGACCTGCTCTTACAATCACTGCAGACAGCTGGTCAGGATCACCGAGTTCTGCTCTGATGAAATGCAGCACACAAGACAGCAAGCAGGACAGGAATAAGGATAGGATCAGCCACTAAGAAAAAGCAGCCACACCCTGCAGATACCTCCAGAGAGACAGACAGCTAACCCACTCAGTTCCAGTCTAACCCTTCCTTCAAAATTCCAGAATCTTTCCTGTTGGTCCCATGCCACTCTCCTTTGCAAACTTACAGACTTCCTACTTAACTTTTCCTTATAACAAAACAGAACTGCAGAAGAAAACCATATGATAGATCACAGAGTTCAATATGGATATGATTAGGGTTTTGATGTTAAGAGATCACTCCGCTACAAATATGAATAACATGGAAATGGGTTTTAAACAATGATACATGTATAACCCAGGGGAACTGCTTGTCAGCTTTGGGGGTAGGGGGAGAGTGGGAGTTGAGGGGGAGTGGAATCATGAATCATATAACCATGGAAAAATATTCTAAATAAAAAATAAAATATAAAGCTGGAAAAATATTTTTTCATCTAATTGGAAAACATTTTTTAAGTTTAAAAAAGTGTTAGGCTATTACAATAATCTAGGTGATAGGTATTGAAGATATTGTGTAGGATGCACTTGCTAAAATCTAGGCAAATTGCATTTATGACCTTTTCCTTAATTATTTCTTTGGTAATCCTGTCCAATAAAAAAGAAAATAAGGTAAATCTGACTTGACTTGTTTTTCACAAAGCTGTTGGGCTCTATCTGTAAGTCAGGACTAGAGATGGGAGGCCGTAGGTTCAAATCTGACCTCAGACACTTCCCAGCTATGTGACCCTGGGCAAGTCACTTGAACCCCATTGCCTAGTCCTTACCACTCTTCTGCTTTGGAGCCAATACACATTGACTCCAAGAGGGGAGGTTTTTTTTTTAAAGCTATAAGGCATTTTCTTTGGTATTACTGCCTTGTTTACTAATCAATTTATCATATATTCTAAAATTTTTTCCAGGATTCAATATCATTAGCCAATAGTTGGCAGACTAACATTTCTTTATTTTTAAATGGGGACATTTGCCCTTCTCCCTTCCTGCAGCATTGTTTCCATTCTCTGCAATCTTTCAGAGAGCTTTGACAGGAGAACAGTAATCCTATCCATCAATTATTTCAATATATATTTGCCTCTCCTGGGCTTAGTGCCTTGAACTCATCACAACCAGCTAAATGCTCTCTTATCTTCCTACTCATCTTACATTTCAATTCCCCATTACTCATTTTTGTTCTGTTCTTTCCAACACAAAGATCATCATCCTTGGCAAAGAAGAAACAGGAATAAAATAAGGTTGAACTGCACTATCTTTTATCTACTACTGGTTAGCATTATTCCAACCTCCTTGTTCGGTGTTATTTTATCTTTGGACCTCCCTCTTTTTCCCAACTAAACTTAAAATTGAAACATACACACACAAACACACACACACACACACACACACAATTTCTGGGTTGTTCTTAGCTCTCCTCACCCACCTCAGCTCATTCTAAGCTTCAGCACTCTTGATACCTGTTATATGATTGTGTTAAGTTCATATTTTCATGTTCTACTGTTTGATCTTGTTTCTATATTATATTGTTGTCATTGTTTTTGGTTTCAGATGTGTCCAGCTCTCCATGACCTCATTTGTGGTTTTCTTGGCAAAGAGTCTGAGGTGGTTTGCCATCTCCTTCTCCAGCTCATTTTACAGATGAGGGAAGTGAAGAAAACAAGGTTAAGTGACTTCCTCAGAGACACATAACTAGGGAGTGTCTGAGGCCAAATCTGAGGTCAGAAAGATCAGTGTTCCTGACTCCAGCCTAGCACTCAATTCACAATGCATCTAGATTCCTTTTTTAAACTACCAATTAATCATTTACTATATCTAATTAAAGATACCAGCATACTACCCTAATAGTTTCCTAAAAATGTTCTTTGACTTTACTCTATTATCCAATCTAGGATCCATACCATTGTTAAGTGTATCTTTCTAACTTTTATGTCTAAACAGTACACAACTATTCCAAATGATTCCTGCTAAATAAAGTCCAGCTGCTTATCTTACGATCAAAGGCTTTCTATAACCTGACACCAATCTATTTTACCAACCTTACCTTATACTACATCCCCTCACACACTCTGTGTTCTGACCATACTTAACTATTCTACAATCCCTGAACCCTTCCTATATTTTCCTACTTATGGACTTTTGTTTATCCTGTTCCCTTCACTTATAATGACTTCCTTATTCCTCATTTCCACATACTGACATTCCTACTCATCCTTCAAGGCCCCACTCAAATTTCAAGCTTTCCTAGAACTCCAAACTGGAAGTGATCTTTCTTGAACACTCCTTAAAGGCCAAAACTGTATCACTTATCTTTGTATTCCCCTCGGGGTCTAACCTGGTGCATCAATAAAGGAGACACTTAATAAATGTTTGTTAAGTGAATATAAGAACAAGATCCATAAGAAGCTGAATATCCAGTGCATAGATATGAATAAGCTATTAGAAAGTAGAAAGCATATTATAGTCCTTTCTCAGTTGGTGCCAAAATAACCATTATAATTATGAAATTCCTTATCAAATGTGTTTCACATCTTACCCAATAGAAGAAATTCTTTAAACTTTTGAACTGTTGGTCTTCAAAACAGAAGAAAAACGGGTTTTGGTTTCCTCTTAAAAAGAAGTGAAGGGAGTTATTCAATTGAGGCAGAATTTAAATTTGAGGCCAGATTTTCTTTGAATCAAAGGGAAATATGTTAATACCAATCCTGTCAGGCCTGCATGTCTGTTTGTAGGGACTATTCCAAAGTAAAGTCTCAATCACAGCAAATAAACAGTGTTGTAAAGTTACTGTTAATATGTCACTAAACAACTAGAATTCATTAAATAGCAGGTGGACTTCCAATATTTTAATTTGAGGAGCAGATATTCAAAATTGGACAGTCATGTTACTGAAATGGCATATGACATTCTTACCTGTGTCACCTTTGAATGAATAGTCTCCTAGCTGGTTTAGTAATTACACTTATTAAGATCAGGGCAGAAACTGAACAAACATTGGATACTTTTTCAGATAACCCTTCCCAAGGGAGAAGTATGGGGCTCTAGCAGGATGAATAGTTTTGTTTACACTTCATATTCCTAACATTAAAATGTTTTAAAAGTCAATGGTAGCTACTGACATTTATTGATTCCAACACATTTTTGGCTCCTTGGAAAATGTCCCATGTGGAAACTTTTACAGCTCAGTATGTCTTGTCAAATTTGACTGTACAGCTTAGGACCAGAACACAAGCATTCTCAGATCCCAGAAGCTCCCCATTATGTTTTCATTGCCATATTAACAACTTGCTTCTTAGCTGAAAGACTGAAATTCTATTTTCATTGCACCTAATCTGTTCTAAAGATGCTCAAGGTCAGGACTTGTAAAAATTTTTATCATAAGTTCACTGATGTCAGGAGAGACTTTAGGTGCCAATTACAGCTCTCTAATTTCACAGATGAAGAGGGATTATAGAGATTAATTTGTCTAGGGTCACTAGTGGGATTTAAAGCCCAGGTCTTCCCAACGTTGCATGGAATAGACCATGTGGAATTGTTGTTGTTCAGTCATTTTCAGCTGAGTTCAACTCTGTTACCCCATTTGTAGTTTCCATGGCAAAGACACCAAAGTAGTTTACCATTTCATTCTCCAACTCATTTTACAGATGAAGAGACTGAGGCAAATAAGGTTAAGTAACTTGCCTCGAGACACACAGCTAATAAGTTTCTGAGACCAATTTTGAACTCAGGAACATGAATCTTCTTGACTCTAGGTTCAGCATTCTATCGACTGCCCATCAAGCTGCCTTTAAACACCACATTATTTCTCCTCTACTATTTCATTACCATAATAGGAAGCCCAAAAGGAAGAGGGGAGAGTGCAACAACTTCTTTGAGGGCAGAGATTGTTTCATTTTTGGTCTTAGTATCACCATTACTTAACATTGTACCTTATACATAGTAGGAGTTTAACAAATTTTGCTGATTGGGGTATTGTGTGAGAGAGACAGAAAGACAGAGAGCAGAAGATGAGGAAAGAGAGAGAGAGAGAGAGAGAGAGAGAGAGAGAGAGAGAGAGAGAGAGAGAGAGAGAGAGAGAGAGAGAGAGAGAGAGAGAGAGAGAGAGAGAGAGAGAGAGAGAGAGAGAGAGAGAGAGAGAGAGAGAGAGAGAGAGAGAGAGAGAGAGAGAGAGAGAGAGAGAAAGAGCTATTACTATCAAGGCCTTCAGTTATAAAATTAACCATTCCCATGATATCCTTCTTTTTAAAGTCTTTTATTGAATAACAAAGAATTATGTACAAAAGAGTCATCTAACCAGTAAAAAAAAGTACTTCCACCAAGACAGTCTTATTATGATTTATTTTTTTCCAAGCATGTTTAACACCCCAAAGTGGAAGTTTTTTGTTTTTTACAGAGGTTCAGATAAGTATAAATAAGTTGAATAGACTGATTGTTATAGTTAAAATAGTTGGTGCCATAAACTGTTTTAATTAAAATGGTTGAGGTTATAAATTATGACAGATATAAGAGAGAGTGAGTAAATTTGCCCACTGAAATATGTTTCACTACAGTGTCTTGGTTTTTAAATCAAATATAAGGTGGTCGCCAAGGAATATATTCCCAATTATGAATATACCCAAGTCAATTGGGTTTTATAGAGATTTTAATTAACAATACAATGAATAATCAAAGAAAGAGAGAGAGAGAGAGAAAAGGTATAAGTATGAAGGGCCTTAAGCCAACATGGCCTAGACCTGAGTCTTAAGAGAGAGAGAATCAGTCAGTTTTTTATCACTCACCACAAGATTTGTCTTAAGCAAGGATGTCTGGGGAACAGAGTCTCCCCAGAGGGAGTTCCAGCCAGAGTCAGCCTCCCAAGGGACTTCTTCTCAAGAGATCTTCAAAGGGCCTCCTCCAAAAGATCTATCTCCAGGGATCCAAGGATCTAAGGATCTATCTCCAAGCTTCCCAGGATTAAGGAATCTAAGGATCCTTTTCTTATATAGGACATTTTTTCCTATGTCACCTCCCCCAAGTTCTTCCATCTACCAATCACCGTAGATGTTTTCTAAAAGACAGCCCATCTGAATTTCAGCTAAGTCGACTAATCTCCTCAGTAAGTCTGAACCAGAGAAAATGCTGCTGTGTTGACTAATCTCATTAAGAGAAAACTTGCCCGACCCTTTTAGGTACCCCGCATTTCATTGTATCAATTATAAAAACAGGCATGGCTGAAAGAACTCCCTGCCTCATCATAAGCATGGGTCCAAGTACTTTCATTGTTTAGCAAGGAGTTTTCTCCCCTAAAGCAGTCTTAAGTACGGGTGGAATAGAGGTCCTCCCATTGCAAGGAGTTTTCTCCCCTAAAGCAGTCTTAAGTACAGGTGGAGTAGAGGTCTTCCCATTTCTGATCCTGGCGAGTTCTCACATCAAAATGGGGAATGTTTTCCAGTAGGGAATTTGTTCCAATGGAGGATTCCTCAATGTGGAAATTTTTTAACATTCACAAGTCTGAGAGATTTCAAGATTTACAATCCCCCCGATGATCATTGGGAGACTAGTCTCCCCATTGATCATTTAACATAATCAATTTGTAATCCTAAATGTACTTCTAACTATAGATATACATGATATTCAAATTTCTAAGAGGAAATAGAATAGTGAGGGAGGAAATAGAAAAGAAAAGAAAGCAAAACCAATGTTTTGCTAGGCACATTGACAGAAAGCCAAATTAGGGGCAGTCCCTTTTGGCATAAATGTGTACATTTACAATAAATGTTCAATCAAAGTTCAGTTCAATCAATCATATCCAAAGTTCATTCTTGATCTTCTTGATGAAGTGTAGGTTTTCCAGCATTTTTCTGCAACAGTTCATTCCCTGGATATAAAAGTTTCAAGCTTCTTTTTTTTTTAAGATCTTTTCTCAAACAAAATCAAAATCTTGAATTTTTATAAAAGTACAATCTTAAACAAAAAATCAAAATTCTTGGATTTTTATAAAAATACAATCTCAAACAAAAAAATTCAAAAATTCTTAGATTTTAAATTAAAATACAATACCGCCTGAAGTAGGTGTTAAAAAACATCAAGTTTAGCTCAAAATGTAATGTTCAGTTATGGGGGTATATGAATCAATTATCAAAAGAAGAGAAAAAACAATCAAAAACATAAGGGAAAAAAATTCAAAATAGGCCCTTCTATAGGTCCAATATAAAGTAATTTCCATCCCACAAGTATGTAGGACAGGATGTAGTAAAATTTCACTTAGTCATTTGTAGCCAAGACTACAGGAAGTTGCTATAATATAAGAAGAAAGAATCTAGAATTCTATTTTTATAGGGAAGCATTATTCCCTTGTTTGACTTTTTTGTCATTCTCAGGGATATAGGGAGCCAGCATGATAGTCAAATTTTATACTTGTATGAGTACTTCACAAAGAGTGTAGATACAAGGAAGTCCTACGACTTAACATATGTCAAGCGTCAAACGTCGAGTCTCACATTAGTATTTCCTGTGTGCTCTTTTTGGCACTAGTCAGGTTAAGTCTGTGCTCCTTGTTTTTTATCCCTTTTTCTGGAATCAGATTCAAACATTAATCACAGTCCTATAATATTTTATCAATAAATGGCAGGTCCCCATAGTTTAAAGCTTTGGCATTGACATTATAGCAAGAATATATGTATTAAACTTCTATTACTGCAGAAAAATAATATTAATTATATGTACCTTTAGTACAAAAAATGAGAAAAAATAAAATATTCTAATCAAAATAAAGAAAAGCAATAATAAAAAATAAAGAAAAAATCAGTAATTTAATGTGTTCTCAAAAAACAGCATCCACTTGTCTATGGATTATTATCTCCAATTCATATGATAGGATACAGTCAATCAGTCTCAACAGAAGATGCTTTCTTCACATGTGAGCAGTGAATCCAAGAGTCCTTTTCTCCAGTCTTTATAGATATGGGAGTAGTTAACAATATTTGGAATGGTCCTTCCCATGAAGGTTGAGTTGCTCCAGTTCACTTGAAATTCTTAATATAAACTTTGTCTCCTGGATTCAGGTCATTCAGAGAAAAATCTAGTGGTCCAACTTGTACTGCAGCTCCGGATTCATGTAGTTCATGTAGTTTGTGCTGTAACTCCTGTATATAGGAAGCAATAGTAGTATCTCCCCCTAATACTGATGTATATGCTGGGGAGAAAGGCTTAGCCTGTATAGGTGGATGTCCAAAAAGCATCTCAAATGGTGAGATGTGTAGGTCTCCTCTAGGCCTGCTTCTAAGATAAAATAGGGCCAGAGGGAGAATTTCAGGCCATTTTAAATGGGTCTCAGTGCATAATTTGCCAATCATAGTTTTAAGTTCTTTGTTCATCCTCTCTACTTGGCCTGAGCTCTGGAGATGATATGGAACATGAAATTTGGGAATTATTCCCAAGCAAGAATATATCTGATTTAGAACAGAATCAGTAAAATGAATCCTCCTATAGGAATCAATACATGCTGGCAGGCCAAAGCAAGGAATAATTTCTTTTAAAAGCACCTTAGCAACAAAAGCTGCTGTTTCTCAGGCTGTAGGAAATGCTTCCACCAATCTGGTCAGTTGGTCTACTATGACTAGACAAAATTTATAATGTCCAGCCTTTGGCATTGTTATGAAATCTATCTGTAGATGTTCAAAAGGTGTGTAAGCCAGAGGACGTCCACCAAAGGCTTTTCCACAAAATGCATGTTGGTTATATGCCTGGCAGGTAGAGCAGGCTGAACATACTTTAGAGGTTATAGTAGTTATACCAGGGGCTATCCATACTCTCTTGACAGAGTCCACAATGCCCTGGGTGCCAAAATGACCATTTTTATGAATAAATTGGCAAATTTGTTTATAGAAACTTCTAGGGAGCAGGGGTTTTCCTTCAGATGACACCCATACTCCATTAATCTGTTTTGCTTTAAATTTTTGTTTCCATTCTTCCACTTCCTTTTCATTATAGGAAACTGATGAATTTAAATTATCAGTGGTTGTTAATGTGAAAATTAATCCAGGTCCTTCTATGGCTGCTAGCTTTGCAGCAGCATCTGCTCGGTCATTTCCTCTAGAGACAGGGTCAGAGCCACCTGTATGGGCAGAGCAATGAACTACAGCTAGGGCTTCAGGCAATTTGAGAGCAAAAAGAACTTCATTAATAATTTCAGCATTAGCTATGGATTTTCCAGCTGAGGTTAAAAATCCTCTCTGGAGCCATAGCATCCCGACTGAGTGACAAATGCCAAAAGCATATCTAGAATCCATGTAAATTGTTGCCTTTTTACCTTTGGCAATTATACAGGCATGTTTCAGAGCTATGAGTTCTGCCCCTTGATCTCTAATATTAGAGGGCAGCAAAGCTGACCACTCAGTGGCAAATTCTGTGACTACAGCAGTTCCAGTGTAGCGTATGCCATCTCTCATAAAAGAAGAACCATCAGTAAATAAGGCCAGATCTGAGTTGTTTAAGGGAGTGTCCAAAAGATCATCTCAAGGCTTTTCTGCCATGGACACTAGTGTTTCACAACTATGTAATGGTTCTCCTGAAGTTGGTAAATCTGGAAACAAGGTGGCAGGGTTAAGAGTTGAACAGGGCTTCAAGGTAATGTTTTCATTGTTTAACAAGGTTATTTCATACCTTGTAATTCGCTGATCAGAAAATGCCTGTGTTCTTTGTTTTAGCAACAATGCTTCTACCTCATGTGGGCACATAATTGTCAATGGGCATCCCAATACTAGATCAACAGTTTTTGTTACTAGTAAGGCTGTAGCAGCTACTCCTCTAAGACATGATGGTGCTCTTGCTGCTACTGGGTCAGGTTGAGCAGAATAATATGCAATTGGGCACTGAGAAGGTCCCAAAGTCTGAGTTAACATGCCAGAAGCTACTCCTCTTGTCTCATGCACATACAAAGTAAATGGCTTGTTGTAATCTGGGATGCCTAGAGCAGGCGCAGACATGATAGCCTTTTTTAGATCTGATAGAGCTGACAAGTGTTCAGGCTCTAATTTTAGGGGTTCAGGAACCAAATCCTTTGTTAATGCTATAAGGGGTTTAGTAATTTCCCCATAGCAAGAAATCCATTGTCTGCAAAACCCTGTTGCTCCTAAAATTGCTCTCAACTGTTTCTTAGTATTAGGAGCTCTTAAATTTTGAATATTGTCAATTTGTTTTGGAGAAATATAATGAGCACCCACAGTCAGGATGAATCCCAAATATTCTACTTTAGGGAGACACCACTGAACTTTATCCTTTGAGATTGTATGTCCTCTTTTGTACAATTCCAAAAGAAGGTGTTTTCTATCTTCTTGACATGTTTCTGCGTCTGTTGAAGCCAAGAGTAGATCATCTACATATTTGATTAATTTGCTATTTTTAAATGTTATATTGTCTGTGTCTTGGCTCAAAATTTGCTCAAATAAATTCGGACTTTCCACATAATCCACAGTTGACTCCATGAATATCTTGAGCCCTTCCAGGTAAAAGCAAATATATGCCTGGAGTTCTCATGTAAGGTATGGAAAAGAAAGCTGAACACAAGTCTACTACTGAAAGTATGTATGTGTGCTAGGAATAGAGGAAATAATAGTATTGATGTTAGAAACTACGGAGTGTCTCTTTATAATGTGATTATTCACTGCCCTCAGATCCTGTACGAATCTATAGAGGTGCTTGCCATCGGGCCCTCTTTTTGGTTTTTTAACTGGCAAGATGGGCGTGTTGTATTCAGATTTGCAAGGGATTATTATTCCCTGTTCTATTAATGAGTTAATAACTGGTGTAATACCCTCAATTGCCTCCTTTGAGAGGGGATACTGAGGGATGGAAGGAGGTGGGCTAGATTTAGTTTTTATCTGCACAGGAACAGCAGATTTAAGTAAGCCTACATCGGAAGAAGATGTGGCCCAAAGAGACTCTGGTATATCCTTAGGTATTTCAAAAATGGAAGGTTCTTTTGCCTCCTAGTTTTCCAAGAGAAGTACAGGGAGTAAATTTAAAGATTCCTCTGGTACTTCCAATGATAAAGAACCATCTGGTGAACAACTTATTGTGGCTCTGAGTTTGCATAGAAGGTCTCTCCCCAGCAAATTTAAAGGGGAGTCAGGCATTAAAAGAAAGGAATGTTGTACCTCTAGGGGTCCTACAGACACCATTCTAGGAGGAAGTTTTTCAACTCTTTGGGGTATTCCTGATACTCCCACTACACTTTGTGAATCAACAGAATAACAATTTAAATCTGGTACATTCTTCAATACAGACCTGGTAGCTCCAGTGTCTAATAGACAATCATAATAAGTGTTACCCAACTTTAAGGTAACATGGGGTTCATTAATACGGGGAGGGCAGTGGATAGGGACAACGGGTAGTAGGACATCAGGGTCCAGAAAATCAAAGGTTGTATCCTCTGATTCCTGTGCCCCAGTCCCCCCCAGATGCCATCATTGTGTTTGGGATATTCCTTGGGCACCCCCCTGAAGGGCACCTCGACTATTTTTTGGACGAGCTCCATTTCTTATATTTTGTTGTTGTTGGGTATTATCATTATAATTTTCTTCATTTGGAGCATTGTCATTATTCTCCCAATTCCTATTTCTATAGTTCTGGTTTCTAAAATTCTTATTTCTATATTCATTATAGTTATTTCCATAGTCATTATTATAATTTCTAAAATTTTTAAAATTCTGGTTTCTATGACCATTATCTTCATTATAGTTGTTCTGGTTTCTATGACCATTATTATCATTTCTATAGTTATTATTTCTAAAGCTATTATTAAACTGTGTATTCCTTCCAATCATCTTAAGAAAGGTTCTACATTCCATCATCTTGTGGCCCTTCTTCTCACAGAAGTGGCAAGTTACTGATTTATTTGTGAATTCCTGCAAAGGGGCTATAGTCTCTCCCTTATTTTTCAATTGTCTCTTTAACATTTCAATTTCTTTCTTTAAATCTTCCACTGATGTATCATCTTCCTCAGGTCTTTTTACACGACCTTTATAAACATAGGTTGCTACTCTCCTCAATTCTTCGAGGTCCATAGAGTCCCAATTAGGACAGCTAGTTCTAAAGTAGTCTTTTACCACTGAACAACAATTCTTAGCAAATTGTCTATGTATTTGTCTAATGTCTCTTTCTCTGGATAAATGAAGGTCCATATATGTATTCCCTACGTCAATAATTCTGTCCATAAACTGGGAGGGTGTTTCATCAATATGTTGTCGGGTTTTTTTCAAATTTTGACCATTTTTCAGGTCTATCAGAGAAAGCTCTCATGGCTGTCAATAATGCTTCTCTGGTCTGGTTTAGTTTTGTGTAATCTAGTTCAACATTGGGGTTCCAATGTGGATCTTCAGTTGGCCAATAATGTCCTCTTCTACCTCGTTTTTCATTAGCCAGAGAGACGATATTATTTTTCTCTCTCTTTGTCAATAATGCTTCTAATATATTCTCAACATCCAACCAAGTGGGGTCAAAAGTTCTGAATATGTTCTCTATTTTTTTTATAATTAATATTGGTTCATCCTCAAATGATGGCATATCTTCCTTCAATTTTTTTAAATCCTCAGGGGTAAAAGGTGTATGATGTCTTACAGATACCAAGTTTCCATTTTTATTAAAAGTGGGTACTTCCCTTAAAGGAAATAAACTATCTAAGTTATTTGGTACTCCTGTTTCTAGGCTTCTTGCTCCATTTTCAATTGGGTAAGTCTGAGAAATAGAAGAGTTGGGCACATTAAAAGGAAGGGTTTGTTGTTGTCCCATGGTGCCAGAAAATTCAGAGGTAGGGTGTGAATTTAGGTTAGAATGTGAACTTAAAGTGGATTGTGTAGGATCAGAAGGAGGAGCCAAGGAAGAAGTGTGAAAGGATACAGAGGTGTTTGGATTGCAGGAATCAGTAAGGTGTAAAGTAGAGGGATTAAGGTCAGAAGTATGGGTAGGGTGTGAACTTAGAGTTGATTGTGCTGTAGGCTTGTCATAATTTTAATTGAACAGAGACTTTCCTAATCAGCTCCCCCTTACACAAGTAAGAAGTAAATGAGGAAAATGTGGTATTGCATATATCAACAAAGGAAATATCAAAAAAAAGAATACATTCAGAAATGCTTTATACTCTAGAGAATTTAATAGACTCAAGGTAAAAAAGACATATTTTGTTACGAGAGATTTTTGATGGCTTTCAAGAAAGAAATTTCAGTAAACAGAGCAGAATATAAACGGTTAAAATACCAAGCTTTTAAAAGTGTATGAGAAGGGACACCTAGATTGACTCACTTAGTTGAATCAGGTCTAAAGATGAGAGGTCCTAGGTTCAAATATAACCTCAGACACTTTTTAGCTGGGTGACACTGGGCAAGTCACTTAACCCCCACTGCTTCACTCTTCTACTTTAGAACCAATACACAGTATTAATTCTAAGATAGAAAGTAAGATTTTTTTTCAAAAGAGGAATGAGTAGTATCTGTGACTTTCATGTTTTTGAGCATCCTGAGCTCTTAGCACAGTGCCTAATACATATTAGGTGCTTTAAAAATGTTTATTGGCTTGATTTGATGCCTTAAAGTGAGGGAATGCCTCAAGTCTTTATCACCGGACCAGGCTTCCAACATGTGGTCCATGGGTTCACACCTCTGCTGTTTCTAAAGTCTCCATTAGTTTATTTTTCTTGTTTTTAGATGAAAACATACTAGAGATATCTGCAACTTTGTTGAGCTTGTAGAAATGAAAGGAATACTGACTATAATCATTAGTTGGATTTGCTCAAGCTTCCATTCCTTCCAGGGGTCTCCAATCCTATGGAATCTTAACATAACAACAATGCTTTGAAACTGTAGGTAAGCTTGAGAAACAGCAGCCCCCAACTGAACCCAGGCTGGGAGCAGCCTTAGAGACTTTTCCAAATAAAGCAAATTTATCACAACCAGGAGCAGCCTTTGGGACTTTCCAGATAAAACAACTGTTACCAAAAACCAAACCACCCAGCCTGTTTCACTGAAAACCTTTAAGACTACTGAAAGAATTGACTGTTAAACTCCCCTTCCCCTGAGCTATGTGATTTTGAGCAACTAAAGCTAGGAAGTTTCTTTAGCTGGTGAGCTCCTTTTCACTGAATTTGAATGCATGCTGAGAAGAATAAGTAAATAGATTTTGCTCCCTCTGGCTCTCAATACCTCTCTTATACTCGGTTGACCCTAGATCCTTGGGGTCAGATACTTGGGAAGGTTCAAGTTGACCAACTTCAAAAGGTTAAGATAATAACCGACAGAAGTCTGGGATCAGAAGTCCATCTGGTGACTAGAAGGAGACTGAGCACCAATATGGCAACAGCTTAGGATCTAAAGAGTGACCGTCTTATGCTAAAGCAGTGATGGCAAATCTTTTAGAAATGGTATGCCTGGCCCCATCACCCAAACTGAGTGCTCTGCCCTGCCCCAGAGACCAAATGCCATGCTCCTCCCCACCACCACATGCCTCACCTCCTCCTTACCCCACACAGAAGGAGAAAGCCCTCCCATTGGGCTGCTGGACAGAGGGATGGTGGATATGAAAAAAATGACATCAGACACAGTAGAGAGGGGGATGGGTAGCAGCTCCCAACTCCCAGTCCTTCTGCATTTCTAGTAATGAACTGGGGGCGGGGGGCACATGCTCAGAGAGAGAACTCTGTATGCCATCTTTGGTGCCCATGCCATAGGTTTGCCATCACTGTCCTAAAGTAATAATAACAAGGGCATAGACTCATGTAGGAAATGTTTTAAATGTGGACTCACTATTCCCAAGGACTCTGGTGATAGATAGATGGGAGAGCATAAACTACCCAACCCAATTCCTCATTCAGGCAAGGAAAGAGGAATACTTTGTAAGTGCTATTCCTACTAGATGTTTTAAGTAAATTTCCCTTTATAAAAACTATCCATCCCACTCCATAAATAAATAAAAGTAGCAGTGTATGAACTTCTCTCTTGCAAAGATTAGGGGTTTATAAAAGAAAGAATCTAGGATAACAAGGTGAAAGGGTAGAAGAGTTGAAATAAAATAGGAGTGTGTTGTGATTTTAAAGCTAAATAGATTTAAATATATCAGTATGTGCATATGTGTATATACATATTTATTGTATTGTATATTGTGTGTGAGAGAGGTGGTAGGAACATGAGAGACTGAAAATGCAGAAAGAGGGGACTAGCAGTAGAGCATTGTCATGAAGGAGATAAGCTATGAAATCAAGAGCAGAGGCAAAAAGGTTAGCCTTTGACATGAGTAGGAAGATTTTTTCTCTGAGATACAGAGAGGGGGTATTTATTAATAACTTTCTATATGCAAGGTACTGTGGTAACAACTGAGGATACAAACACAAACAAGAATCCCACTCCCAAGGAACTTATTTTCAAATTGAAGATGACAACATATAATGAGGAGAACTAGAAAAGAGGAAGAGGGAGAATGTAGGAAGGAAGAGATTTGGTTGCCCACAATTATGTTGTGGAAATGGTCAGGAAGTTGTGATGAAGCTTGATTGCAGCCAAAATAAAAGGAAATTCCACCTATCTAAGCTTGATGACTCAAATTAGAATGCAAAGTAACAAATGGATAATCAGTTTTAAAATGGAAGACCACCATCTTCTCAGTAAAATAGGATTGGTTATTTTGTAAGAATAAAATGGATAAAGGTGGAGTTGAAGGCTAATCCTAATTCAGAATGTTAAAAACTATTTAGAATAACATTTGAAAAGAATTTAAAAGAATTGATGAAAGATGAATAAAAATATTTCCAAGCAGCTATGAGACCCCTAGGAAATGGTAAAAGAGCAAGAATTTATACTGGACTCAGTCACCATAGTTTCATGAAACACATTATGATATGGAATAGTAGGGCCCTGGACTTAAAGTCAAAAAGGTCTGTTTTTCAATACTAACTCACACTTACTAGCTATATGATCCTGCGTAAGGCATTTAACCACTCTGAACCTCAGTTTCTTCAACTATAAAATTAGGGGGTTGGATTCAATGATCTCTATTGTCCCTTAATAGTCCCTTAATCCTATAATACCATGTAATTTTTATATGAAAAAGGAGGCATGTAGGACAATATAACTAGATGGAATGTCTCCTTCTATGCACCAGATAAACTTCTGGTCCCAAACTTCTGTTGTTTACTATCCTAACTTGTTGAAGTTTGTAAACCTGAACCTTCCCAGGTATGTGACCCCAAGGACCCTAAGTCAACTGAGTATAAGTACAGTGGAAAGGGGGCAAGAATGGAGAGTGCAGGTGTTGTCTGATGCTTCCAAGATGAGCAGCAAAATGGCTTCTTATAGAAATGTCAGAGACCATAATCTCTGTTCCAAGTATACTTTTAAGAAAAGTGAATTCGTCTCAGAAAGAAAAATGAGATAAATCCAGTTTGAAGGTACATAAAGACTGAATACAAATATATGAGACCAAAAGTCACTTCCTCATTTAGATGATGAAAGGATATGAACAGTTTATTTTTTTTTAATTATAAACTTAACAATAATGTAAAAAAATAATAAAAGATAATGAAAAGAAGTCTGATGTTTTACCCCACACCAATTAAATTGAAAAAGATAATAAAAAATAAGAAATTCAAACTACTATCCAAATCACTAATAATAAGAAAATTAAAACAACTGAGCCATCAGATTAACAAAGATAACAAATAATGAAACTAGTCAATTTTGGAGGGGCTATAGCAGTGATGGCAAACCTTTTAGGGACTGAAAACCCAAACTGCAACCTTCATGCCACATATAAACCCCTGGCCTTACCGCAGATCAGGGAGGGAGAAAGCGCTCCTATTGGGCTGATGGACAGAGGGGCAGGTGATGAGAGAAATGTCCTCAGGCAAGTGTGGAGAGGGGAAAGGGACTAGCCCCCTCCACCATGCTCTGATATGCATGCCATAGGTTTGCCAAAAAAGGGCTATAAGATGGCATGCATCCTAGTATACTATTTTGGAGTTGTGATTTGGTCAGTCCATTAAGTAGGAAAGAAATTGCAATTATGTGAGAAAAGTTTCTAAGTTATTTATATAGCTATGTCATCTACAAGGTATAACATAATAGGAAGTCAGAGATAGAAAGATACCATATATACTAAAGTATTCTTTGTAGTGCTTTTCATGACACAAAAAATAGAAACAAAGGAGTGTATATCATTTGAAGAATGAGTGAACAATTTGTGGCATATGAATATAACTGCTATTATTGTGCCATAGGAAATAGCAACTATAAGGAATTCAGAAAAGAAAGGCGAAATGTGTATAAACTGATACAAAGTAAAATAATCAGAACTAAGAATACAACATGCATAATGATTAGAAGGATATAAATGGAAATAACTTTGAAATGCACCTAATCTAGTAATGTTAACTGCTCTTCCTTTTCTTAAGCCAAGTGGTTAATAATACCACACAAGTATATGGACACGACTATACCCAATAGAAGCATTAATTACCAACCTTGCTGATTCATCTCCAATGCTCTCCCTAGTGCTACTGAATAGGAATCTAGAATGGAATTATAGTTAAATAAAGCCAGTAGGAAAAAAATGAATTAATAAGATGGGGATAGAAGGGATCTAAGAACTAGGAGTTGAATAAAAAGGAGAGGTTCAATAATGATAACATTATGGGGAGATGGAAGGTAAAGAAGTTGCACTAAGGAAGAGATTCAGAAGACGAGGTGCTTGTAGGTGATTAAAATGGAAGAGATGAAGACCTCTGTAACTAAAGAAATGAAGCAACTATGAAACCAGTTTACATGGTTTGCTAGTTTTCTGTGTTATGATGTTAAGAAAAATAATGATGATGACAATCTAGGTG
The DNA here is from genome assembly GCF_027887165.1 of Monodelphis domestica. Taxonomy (NCBI): domain Eukaryota; kingdom Metazoa; phylum Chordata; class Mammalia; order Didelphimorphia; family Didelphidae; genus Monodelphis; species Monodelphis domestica. The sequence goes on along the minus strand of NC_077229.1, from coordinate 325,838,131 downwards.
AAATGGGTGAATATTTACAAAAACATAATTTGCCTAAATTAACAAAAGAGGAAATAGAATTCATCTCAGAAAAAGAAATTGAACAAGCCATCAAGGAACTTCCTAAGAAAAAATCTTCAGAGTCAGATGAATTCACAAGTGAATTCTATCAAACATTTAAAGAACAACTGTAAGGGGGAAATGGAGTTAATTTTAAAAGGGTTGGATTTGGTTATTTAAGAGTGTGGCCACCAGGAATTTAATTAATTCCAAAGAGATTTTATTTACAATTTATTTACAAAATGTAGAAAGAGTGAAGTAAGAAATTAGAGAGAAGGATAAGGTAGGATATTTAGCCTAAAAACTAAGTAATTTACTCCTAGTCGCTGGGCAGGGAGAGTTAGTTCTTAATTAGAGGCCCTGGGGATACAGGGAATCCCTCTCAAGAGAATAGGTCTCTCCTAAGGTTAATCTCTTCTGAATATCCAGCAGTTAAGAGTCAGCTTTTCACTCACCAGGTATTAGTCTAAAGGAACAGGATCTCAGGTCCAGTCAGCAGATCCTCCTGCCCCTCTTCACCAGCCTCAACTCAAAAGCATGAAGAATTGAACTCCTTCAGGAAGTTGTCACTCCCTTTTAAAGACATTTTCTCTTGCATCACTTCCTGTATCTTCCCCTAATTTTGTGTCTAATAATCACAGTCCTCTGCTCTAGGACTACCCAGAAGGCAGTCAGTTGATTCTGATTCATCCACTATCACATACATGGTTCACAGACCTCCTACTCAATGATCAAGTGGGATGTTTACACTTTAGGTGATTATGGCAGATCTCCTTACTCAACTTTAAGTAGGATGTTCTAAGAATAGTCAGGGGTTACAATTTAATCTTCATAATCAGGGGAGAGTTAATTAATTTCAATATTATAATCAAGGTAGAGTTAAAATTTAATCTTCACACAACTAATCCCAATACTATGCAAATTATTTGAAAAAATAAGCAAAGACAGAGTTGTGAAGCTGGAATTAACTCTACCTTTGTCTATTTTTAGTTAATCAAGTCAAGAACTTGAAGTGTTTCTACTTAGCACTTGGTAGGTCACTAGGTGTTAGAGTTCAAAAGTCATTACTAGATCATACCTCTAAAGGCCACAAGCACTGCCCCACTCCTTGGGGAGTGCTAGGAAAATTGGGAGACTACAATTAGTTCCTGTGAAGTAGGGGAGAGACAGGAGGTGACATGGAGAAAGGACTATGAAACTCAAGACCAAAGGACAAGATTCACTGTCTCTTGGCTTCCTTGGTTCTTCAGCAAGGACGTCCTCTCTCGGTTGGTGCTTCAGGGGAACACTCTCTTCAGCATGAGCTCTGGTGAGATTCTTGGAGGCAATCACATTTTCCTGGAATCATTCTGGACTGGAGTTTTTTGCTCTAGAGAGGCTTGCTAGGTGACTGACTGGAGCTGAAGGAAGAGACTTGCCTTGGTGGATTCCTGGCTGAAGACACCACCGAGACTTCTACATGGAGATTGGGACCTGAGAGAGTCGCTGCTGGGGGCTGAGCCAGACTTCACTGAAGCAGCACTTAGGACAGTAGGCTAGAAAAGGTTCTGTCTCCTTCCTACATTTCCCACTTTCAATATCTCTACCTTATCATAAAATAAAAGCTGCTAACAGTTATTTCTGACTTAAGGGCTAATATTTTATTAATAACTACCATATTCTCACTTTTAAAACTCTCATTCTAAGTTAAACCTAAGTTAAATCTTAGAGTTATACAAAATTCTTTTTATGACACAAATATGGTCCTGATTCCAAAGCCAGGCAGACCAAAAACAGAGAAAGAAAACTACAGACCAATCTCCTTTATGAATATAGATGCAAAAAATATTAAATAGAATATTAGCAAAAAAACTCTAGCAAGTTATCACAAGAATTATTCACTATAATCAAATGGAATTTATACAAGAAATGCAAGGATGGTTTAATATTAGGAAAACCATCCACAAAATTGACCATATGAATAATCAAACCAACGGAAATCACATGATGATTTCAATAGATACAGGAAAAGCCTTTGACAAAATACAACACCCATTCCTACTGAAAATATTAGAAAGTAGAGAAATAGAAGTGCCACAGTATGTATTTAAAACTGTCAGCAAGTACCATCTGCAATGGGAAAAAGATCAGGAGTGATGGAGTGATGCCCATTATCACCAGTACTATTTAATATTGAACTAGAAATGCTAGTGGTAGCAATTAGAAAAAGAAAAAGAAATTGAAGGGATTAAAGTAGACAATGAGGAGAATAAACTATTACTCTTTGCAGATGATATGATGGTATACTTGCAGAACTCCAGAAAATCAACTAAAAGACTAGTGGAAATAATTAACAACTTTAGCAAATTTGCAGGGTATAAGATAAATTGACATAAATCATCAGCATTTCTATATATTTCCAACGCAACTCAGAAATAGGAGTTAGAAAGAGAAACTCCACTTAAAATCACTCTAAACATCATAAAATATTTTGGAATCTATCTGCCAAGACAAACACAGGAATTATATGAACACAATTACAAAACACTTTTCACACAAATAAAACTTGATCTAAACAATTAGAAAAACAATAATTGCTCCTGAGTGATGAGCTAATATAATAAAAATTACAATCCTCTCCAAATTAATCTACTTGTTCAGTGCCATACCTATCAAAATACAAAAAAAATTTTTAATAGAATTTGAAAAATTTATAACAAAGTTCATCTGGAAGAAAAAAAGATCAAGAATACCAAGGGAAATGATGAAAGAAATATGAAGAATGGGGGCCTACCTGTACCACATCTTAAACTGTACTATAAAGTAGTGGTCATCAAAACAATATGGTACTAACTAAGAGACAGAAGAGTGGATCAGTTGAATAGACTTGGGGTAAATTACCTCAGCAAGCTAGTATTCAATAAATCCAAAGGTCCCAGCTTTTGGGACAAGAACTGACTATTTGACAAAAATTTCCTGGAAAATTAGAAAACAGTATGGGAAAATTAGTTTAGATCAACATCTTACACCCTATACCAAGATAAATTCAAAATGGGTAAATGACAACTATAAAGAGTAAAATCATTAATATATTAAGGAATATAGAATAGTATACCTATAAGATCTGTGTAAAAGGAAGGAATTTGAGACCAAGCAAGAGATAGAGAATATTATACAATGTCAAATAAGTGACTTTGATTATATCAAATTAAAAATATTTTATACAAACAAAACCAATGCAACCAAAATTAAAAGGAAAGCAACAAACTGGGAAAATATTTTTATAACAAAACTCTCTGACAAAGGTTTAATTTCCCAAATATATAAGGAACTAAGCCAAATTTACAAAAAAATTAAGCCATTCCCCAATTGACAAATGATCAAAGGGCATGAATAGGCAGTTTTCACATGATGAAATCAAAGCTATCAATAAGCACATGAAAAAGTGTTCTAAATCCTTCCTGATTAGAAAAATGCAAATTAAAACAACTCTGAGGTACCACCTCATCATACCTAGCAGACTGGCCAATATGACAGCAAAAGAAAGTGACAAATGTTTGAGTGGATGTGACAAAATTGAGACACTAATACACTGCTGGTTGGAGTTATGAATTGGTCCAACCATGCTCAAGGGCAATTTGGAACTATGTGCAAAGGGCTTTAAAAGAATGCCTGACCTTTGACCCAGCCATACCATTGTTGGATTTGTACCCCAAAGAGATAATAATGAAAACAAATTTTAAAAAATATTTAGAGTTTTGCTCTTGTGGTGGTAAAAAAATTGGAAAATGAGGGGGTATCCATCAATTGGGGAATGGCTGAATAAATTGTTGTATCTGATGGTGATGGAATACTATTGTGCTGAAAGGAATAATGAACTGGAGGAATTCCATGTGAACTGGAACAACTTCCAGTAATTGATGCAGAGTAAAAGGAGCAGAACCAGGAGAACATTGTACACAGAGACTGATACACTGTGGCACAATCGAATGTTATGGACTTCTCTACCAGTAGCAATGAACAATTCAGAGGAACTTATAAGAAAAAAGACTATCCATATTCAGAAAAAGAACTGTGGGAGCAGAAACACAGAAGAAAAACATGTGATAGATCACATGGGGATATGATTGGGGTTTTGATAATAAAAGATCTACTGCAAATATGAATAACATGGAAATATGTTTTGAACAATGATACACGTGAAACTGTTTATCAGCTCCAGAAGCGGATAGGAAAGAGTGGGGGTGGGGGAAATCATAAATCATATAACCACAGTAAAATATTCTAAATAAAAAAGGCGGGGAAGAAAAATAATAATGGAGATAGATAAAAAGGAAAAATTGGCCCAGGTAGTAGGAAACAGAGCAGAGTCCTCAAATTTGAATAGAATGGATGGATTGAGGAAGGGGAGGGATGAATGAAAATGTATATAATTAACCACTATGTTCCATACACTATTATGTAAGTAATTTGAGGGCAGAAACTATTTTTTGTCTCAGCTAATAATTAGAGTCAGTATAAGGCAATGAAAAGAGTACTGTCTTTGGATTCAGAGGATTTTTGGTGTAAATCTTACCTCTTGTCACTACCTGCATGACCTTGGGTAAGTCTCTCCACTTCTCTGGGTTTCAGTTACCTTATCTGTAAAATGAAGAGGTTGGACAAGACAGTGTCTGAGGTCCCTTCTCTAAATCTATTGTCCTTTATCTCAGTTCCTGGCAGGTAGTTGGTGTTTAATAATAATTATTGAGGGGCAGCTTGATGGCTCAGTGGATTGAGAATCAGACCTGGAGATGGTAGGTTCTGGGTTCAAATATAGCCTCAGACAATTCCTAGCTGTGTGACTCTGGGGCAACCCCCACTGCCTAGACCTTACCACTCTTCTGCTCAGAACCACTACTTAGTACTGATTCTAAGACAGAAGGTACTGGTTTTAAAAATCAATAATTAATCGTTTAACTGAATTGAATTTGGCCATAGTGACAATAATGCAAAGAGGGCAATAGGGAGAGGTTAAATCAGTGTATAATATGACCTTCACTAGAGAAGTTGTTCTGTGACCCCAGTGAACTAGCTTAGTCATAAATAGAATTTACCAATTCTCCAGCAAGTCACAAAACGGCTCATTTATATGTAATGGGATTTGACTAATCATATGAGTGATCCTATTTTATTTTGCTCTGTTATTCTCAAAGTACCTAACAATGTACCTTGCAGAATGTAGATATATTTCAACTGAATGAAAGTAAATGCACTCTGCTGTCACAGAAAACAGCTTGTGACTTTCTGGATTACTTTATCTTTATAATAAAGATTCTGTTCATCCCTTCTAAGCTGTTGGGTAGCACAATAGATAAGAGTACAAGACATGGAGTCCAGAAGACAAGACCTTAGTTCAAATTTGACCTCAGGCACTTAATACCTCTGTGACCATAAGGAAGTCATACAGTTTGCCTCAGTTTCCTCATTTATATAATGGGAAAAGTAATAGTACTTTCCTCCTAGGTTGTTGTAAAGATAATGAGACAGTATTTGTAAATCAATTTATAAACCATAAAGCATTATATAAATGCTAACTATTATTATTATACTGTGGACTTATATTTAAAGATGAGTCATTATTGAAGCCCTCGTTCAGGAAGAGATCAAAAGAACAGAGCTTTATAAACTTTTTAGGCCTTCTATCCCTCAAACACACATACCACCTCAACCAGACTGTAGACTTTGCATAATTCTTCTAGTGAGTCTAAACAAGACCCAGTTACATCAAGCTTCATGTTCAAACATATGTAATACCCTTTGGACAACCAACGCCCAGCCTCACTATACTATCAAGTGTTCTCTAAAAAGCTCCTGCAGCAGACACCGTGGAGACTGTGCAACTTGAGAAATCTTCAAATGCTTTACCCAAACACTGCTGACTGTAATACTTTTACTGGAATTTCTTTCGGAGAAACATAGTGAATAGGCTTCATCAGCAAAAGTTAAATGTAAGCATGTAAAACCTATAAATATTTGGTGAACTTGTTTAGAGAGGAAAATTCCAGCCTCAGAACTCATTTGAAATTTTAGCCCTCTCCGTTGTAACACAGGACAGAGCAAGATACGTAGTCACCCAAATAAAACATGTAATCACGCTGTGCTTTTCTCTGGCTGGATGAAAAACGGAAATTGAAAATTCACAAGCTACTTGTTATCCCCTTCTTTTATGCTTCTTCCCCTCTGTATTTTATTTGGGAAAACCAATAAATGGTACAATTTACAACTACTAAAACCAGAGTTTAGAGGATCTAGCACCAACAAACTATAAACAATTATATTTCTAGCATCTGCACATAGTTTAAAAAAATCTGATGTGATCAAACCTAGAATGAAGAGCACACATTTTACATAAACAAACCAAATCTATATGACAAAGAATTTAATTCTCCTTTTTCTTCAACCTGCATAGTGTGGATTGCTCCTAACCCTCATCCTCATATTCTTCAAACATTAGATATTTTATAATTATTATTTTAAATGCTGCAAGTATACTTTCAGAGACATTTTATCATTTCCTTTTTTTTCCTCATTGAGTAGACAAAACATTCTGAGGGGTGTTAAAAATCTTCTTTGAAGTTTAAATTTTCCATACTTAGTTCTAGCCCCCCAAAAAATAAATTGGTAGAGGTACTATAATCAGTCTGTTCAAACATGGACAAGATGAGTATATAATGTTTTCAAAATCAGTTATCAGGGCATCTAGGTGGCTGAGTAGATTAAGAGTCAGGCCTAGAGACTGGAGATCATGAGTTCAATTCTGGCCTCAGACACTTCCTCACTGTGTGACCCTGGGCAAATAACCTAACCCTTACCATTCTTCTGCTGTGGAACCATAAGATGGAAAGTAAGGGTTTTTTTTTTTTTTAAGTCAGTTATAAAGCTTGACAGACATATACAAAATAACCAGTATTATAGATTCAAGAGAGGAAAACAAAGGACAAAAATAGTTTAAAATTTTTATTTTGTGAATTAATGTTACACTGTATTACAGTTGTCCCTTGCTATATCACAGTTCACTTATTGGGGCTTCACTGTATCCTGGGTTTTCTTTAATATATATCTAATTCTATATCACAGAGTTACACTCATCATGGCACACTATTGGCTGATAGAATGAAAGGTGACCAGACACAGCACTGTGTTCTGTATCCTGGGCTCTGATCGGCTCTGTGACTAGGTTAATAAGAGTGTGGAAAAAATGTATAGGAGAGTGTGAAGGGTTTATAAGGCCTTAATATATATATATAGATAATTAAATAAATATAACACTATTTCACAGATTTTCACCTATCCTGAGGAGCTCTAGAATATAACACCCATGAGAAGTGAGTGTGAAGTATGAGTCAAACTTTCTTTGTCTATCAATTAGCGACTTTTAATTTAATCAACCAACAACTGAAAACACCCCTACTTAACCCCTACTTAATACTAAGTAAGAGAGTTCACAGTCACTTACTTGGAGAGCTCTACCCTGTTAACCTAATCAATCAGAAACTTGTGAATCCTATGCCCACTGGGCAGTGCTAGACAATTTGGAAGCTATGATTGGCCCCTGTAAAGAGTTTCCCTATAGAGAAGTGACTATAAAAAGTCCTGAATTTCCTTGGCTAGGGTTTGTCTTCAGCAGTTGTCTTCAGAAGTCCTCTTCAGCAGGTCGTCTTCAGGAGTGGTCATCAGCAGGTGACTTGGGACTTGGACATTGGCTTCAACTTGGGACCTTGGCTCTTGGACTGTTTCTTGGGTGAGTGAGTAGTTGGCTTTCCTTTCCTGTCTTCTGGAGAGAGATTAACTCCAGAGAGAATTTCCCCTCTTGGAGGAAGAAACCACATGGGTGGAACACAGGGTCTTCCTGTCGAGGGTTCGCAAACCCTGCTGAGCTGAGCCAAGCACCAGAGAAATATTTAGTATGATAAGCTAGACATCTTCTCTCCCTTCTTTTTGTATTTCTCTGCTTTCACTCTTTCCACTTTTTTGTAAATAAAATCTACTAAAAGTCATTTTGACTAGAGCTATAATACTTTAAAATTAGTGACTACCATATTAGAACTCTCACATATTTAGTCAAACCCTTAATTTAATTCCTTACATGAGGGATCACTATATTACTAAAAATCAATAGTAAAATGGGTAATTTTTAATATTCTCCTTGATTTTTAGAGGTTCTGTTTCAGGTTGGACCTGTGATTTCATAGGGAACTCTGTGAAGTAGCTCCTTCTGTTAATAAATGTGAGCACCTCCTTTGCAACTCCTACTCTTAGACAATTTTGGAAGCAGTATTTTTTAAAAAATCAAAGAAAGTAAAAATGTAAAACTAGAATTGAAAGTGCATTTAATTAGAATGGTGATGGAAATTAATGCAAATATGCAGGTGGATTTTTTTTCCCTACAAAGTACAAAAAAAGTCTAGCAATAACTTCTCTTTCTTTTGCCCCTCTGCATTGTCATTCCTGAAATTGGGTCTAAAACAGTGTCTGCCCCTATTGGATGCTAAATCAGTGCTCTCACTAATGAAATAATAGGATCATAAATTTAAAATTATTCCAAACCCTTTGGTTACAAATGATGCCTAATGTTATTCTTTAAACTTGTCAGAAAATACAACTAGAGTTTCAGGTATTACTGAAGATATGTCCTCTATAATACTCCTCTCTAGGAACACTTGAGGCAGCTGAGTGGTGGAAATGATAGAGAATCATGTATGGAGTCATGAAGATTCATCCTCATGAGTTCAAATCTGGCCCCAGACACTTACTATCTGTGTGACCCTGGGCAAGTCACTTAACCATATCTGGCTCAGTTTTCTCATCTGTAAAATGAGCTAGAGAAGGAAATGGCAATCCACTCAATTATCTTTGCCAAGAAAATCCAAAATGGGGTCACAGATAGTCATTCAGGTCTGACCAACAAGCTACATGCCCTTCTGAGTTTATATTCTCTCTTTAACTAATTACAAACACAGTCATTGATAATTACTACCAATAAAAGATCGTATATAATAGGATCATAGATTGAGAGCACAATGAGGCCTTAGAGGCTATCTTGTCAAATCCTTTTATTCTGCAAATAAATAAATGTCCAGGGAATGGACCTGCCCATGGTCACACAGGTTGTAAGCATTAAAGGCAGGATTTTAATCAGGTGCTTGGGATTTAGAACCAATACTTTTTCTACTGTAATATTACTTCATTATATCCTTCCTCATATATCTGTGAAAGAGACTTTTTTATCTTAACTTAATATATCAAATACTTGGAGTGCTCCACCCTTTTAACTTAATCAGTCAAGAACTCAAAGCAGACACTGGCTCTTTGGCTCTTCTTCTATCTTCAGTGGGATGCTCTCTTCAGTCTGGAGGCTCTTGGATCCAGACTTAGGGTATTTAGCTAAGAAATATTTTCTACTTCCTTCCTACATTTCCCTCTTTACTATCTCTACCTTGCTGTAATAAAGCTATTAAAGCTACTAACAACCTCATAACTTAAAAATTAATTTTTATAAATAGAGACCACAACTATTTTTAAACTTCTTATATTTGTCAAACCCATTTTAATTATTACATATCTACTAGTTGGGTCACCAAGACAAAGTCACCTAATTGATCAGAGTTTCAGATTCCTCATACATAAATGAAGAGGATAATACTTTCAGTGCCTGCCTCAGAAAGTACTTGTAACTATTCTGCAAACTTTAATACATTCTGTTAATATATTACTATCATTATCAGTATTAAAAAATTGCAATCATAAGGAAATCCCTCATGAAAAATGTCCAGTGATTATTTGCTGCCAGCAGAGATTAACCTTGCACATACTCCATCCCAAGTTCTGAAAGTTTACATACTTAGGTCAGAAATGTACAAGTGACCTCAGAAGTATGGCATGATTGCACTATCCTCATGCACAGAGGGATAGCAATTTTTCCCTCACCCAAACCTATAGGAAATTAAGGTTCTATACCACAGATTATTCTTCTCAAAGTGGAGGAAAAAAGAATGTGCATGGAGAAAAAAATATATGGACTAACCTGACAGGTAATAAATATTACCTTTGGTCAGGCTTTAATTGACAACTGCATAATGCAACAATTGAACATTCTGGTGCTCTGTTCTTTTTCCTACCTGAAATTGGCTACATGCCTTTGAGACCATAATTTCTCAGCAACTGATACATACATACTGAATTCTCCCAGGAAACAGAATACACAGGGAAACACTAAGGATGGTTAGGCAAAAAGCTCAAATAACTCTTTTTTAGAATATCTTGAAAACTGTATAAAGCATAGTATAATGGGGGAAAGCACTAGACTTGGAATTTTGAGTCCTATCTACTTACTAAAGAGTCATAGCCTCTTTATGTATCAGTTTTTCTTGACTATAAAAGCTGAAAACAATAAAACTTTTGCTACCTAATTCCTGTTGAGTATACATATCCTTTCTTGACTTACTTCCCTAATTTGTACTGACAGATTGAATTTCAAGAGGAGTAATTGCTAATAGTTTCAGAGGTCTAGGGCTAATTAGGTGGGTATCCAACCTTTATTAACACTGTCTTATGGAGCCACAATGCAGAGCAGGCACAGGGACTGATCTGATTCTACCAAATTATCCTCCAAAAAGCAATGTTATAATACCTCAAAAAGCAGCAGAGCCCACAAAAAGACAAGGTAAAGTGATTTTGAACCCAAAACAACTTATAAGACTGTCACAAAGGATCTAGTACACCAGGATGGAGGTGAAGTGTAGGGCACAAGGGCAGCTTCCACCAAAGCAACAGGCCTTGGGTGCAAGTGAAGCAGCAGTCAAGGCTTCTATAACTCAACAACAGATGCAAAGGGAGGGCTGGACAACTCAGAAAATTTCAGGAGTCCCTTTGTTGTCTCTGGATGTAAGACTTGTTGAATTGCCCATACATAGAACCAGGTAGCAGTCCTGGGGCTCAGTCGCAGGGGGAGGAGGAGCACCAGCATCCACCAGCACTTGTAGCCCAGGGAAACAGGGAACTCTGAACATAGTTACAAGGGATAAAATAGTGTTTGGGGTTACTCAGGGATGAGAGCACAGGTGTAGAGAGTATTAAACACACCTTTCTTTATATCATACCACCTTGGAAGAACTGGAAGCAGATAGATCCCCAGAGCCAACTCTGAAGGTAGCTACACAAGGAACTTGAAGCTTGGAAGAGTGCTTCCTTCCCCATAGTCATAGAGCCCAAACTTAACCGTTTTTTAAACTTAAAGAAAAAAAAAGTTCAGGAAAATAAGCAAATAAAAAAATCTAACTCAACATGGAAAATTACTTTGGTGACAGGGTAGACTTCAATTCAGAGAAAGACAACTAAGTCAATACTGCTGGCTGCATTCATTACCTACAAGAAAATACTACTTGTTCTCAAACCCAAAAATAATTAATGGAAGAGCTCAAAAAGGATTTTTAAAATCAAATAAGAGAGATAGAAGAAAAAGAAAAATTGAGAAAAGAAATGAAAGTGGTACAAGAAAATCATGATGGTAAAGGAGGCAGAAAAAAATACTGAAGAAACTAATATCTTAAAAAAACAAAATAGGCCAACCACTAAAAGAGACACAAAAATGCAAAAAAGAAGAATGTCTTAAAAGACAGAATTGACCAAATGAAACAAAATATACAAAAATGCACTGAAGAGAAAAACTTCTTGAAAGACACAATTGACCCTTTGGGGAAAGAGGTACAAAAATGCAATGAGGAAAAAAGTCATCATAAAGGAGAATTGGCCAAATGGAAAAGAAGGATCCAAAGCTCACTCAACAACCTCATGCCTTAAAAATTAGAATCGCACAAGTAGAAGCTAACAATCCCATGAGACATCAATAAACACTCAAACAAAGTCAAAAGAAGAAAAAGAAGGAAAAAATATGAAATATTTCATGGGGAAAACAACTGTACTGGAAAATAAATCCAGGGGAGAACTTAAGAATTATTGGACTATGTGAAAGCCATTATCAAAATGCTTAGACATCATCTTTCAAGAAATCATCAAGGAAAACTGCCCTAATATTCTAGAAACTGAAGGTAAAATGGAAATTGAGTGAATCCACCAATCACCCTCCTGAAAGAGATGCCAAAAAGATAACTCCCAGGAATATAAGAGCCCAATTTTTAGCAAGTAGCTAAAAAGAAAACTCAAATATTGTGGAGCTACAGTCAGGATAACGGAAGACTTGGCAGCTTCTAAATTAAAAGATAAGAATGCATGGAAAATGCTATTCCAGAGGGCAAAGGAGGTAGAACCTCTACCAAAAATCATTTGCCCAATAAAACAGGATTCTCTCTCAGGGTTAATTAAAAATGAGTATTCAGTGAAATAGAGGACTTTCAAACAATACTGATGAAAAGGACAAAAGTAAATAGAAAATTGCGTCTCAAATGCAAAACTCAAGAAAAGCACAAAAATGTAAACAGGAAAGAAAAATCAAAAGACATTGAATAAGGTTAAACTAAGTATATCCCTACATGGGGAGATGATTTTTATAATGCCAAGGAACTGTAAGACAGAAGAAACATTCATAGACAGAGGGCAAGGGTATGAGTTGAATATTATGGGATAATATAAAAAAATAATTAAGAAAGAATACATTGGGAGGAGGAGAAAGGAAAAAATAGATGCAGTAAATTGTTGTACACAAAAGAGGCATGAAAGAACTTTTATGGTGGAGGGAAAGATGAGGGAGATGGGGAAGAAAGCATGTGAACCTTACTTTCATAAACATTGGTTCAATGAGGGAAGAACATTCACAATCAGTTGGTATAGAAATCTATCTTACCCTACAGGAAAGTAGGAGGTGAAGGGGATCAGAGAAGAGGGGTGATACTGATAGAAAAAAGAGAAAATTGGGAGAAAGGGAGGACAGAAATTAAACAGGGGTAAATAGCATATAAAGTTATACACCATAATCATACTGGTACAAAAAAAAATGTACACGTCTCTAAAGGCCTCATTTCTCAAAAACATAGAGAAATGAGTTGAATATTTAAGAAAACAATTCAGTCCCCAATTGATAGATGGTCAAAGGATATGAATAGGCAGTTCTCAAAGTAATTAAAGATCTCTATATTCATGCAAAAATGCTCTATATCATTATTAACTAGAGAAATGCACATTAAAACAACTCTGAGGTACCACACCACATCTATCAGATTAGCTATTGTGACAGAAAAGGAAAATGGTAAAACTTGGAGAGGATATGGGAAAGCTGGGACATGAATGCATTGTTGGGAGACTTGTGAACTGTTTCAATAATTGAGGAGGGCTATGCCTAAAGGGCTATAAAACAATGTATGACTCAACAATACCATTACTATGTCTATATCCCAAAGAGATAAAAGGGGGGAGTACTATATGTACAAAAATATTTAAAGCAGTTCTTTTTAGGGGGCAAAGATTTAGAAAGTGAGGGGATAATCATTAATTGGGGAATGGCTAAGTAAATAATGGTATATGATTTCATTAGAATACTATTATGATGTTAGAAATGACAAACAGAAGGAGTTCAGAAAAACCTGAAAAGACTTACACAAAGTGAAGCAGGGTGAAATAAATAGAACCAGCATAACATGGTACAATGACAGGACTATTTTCTAATGAACAACTATGAGTAGCAGTTATTCTTAGCAATACAATGATTCAAAACTACCCCCAAAAGACTCATGATAAAAAATGCCATCTACTTCCAGAGAAAAATAACTGAATCTGAATCCAGACCAAAGTAAACTTTTTTTTCACTTCCTTAATTTTTTTTTCTATTTGAGTTCCCTTCCACAAAAGAATTAACATGTGAAAATGTTTTACAAGATTGCCCATGAAAATCTAAATGAGATTGCTTATCATCTCAAACAGAGTTGAGAGTTTGTAGGGAAGGATAAAGGGAGGAAGAGAATTTTAGACTCAGTATTCTTTGGAAAATGTTGGAAATTGTTTTTACATGTAATTGGAGAAAAATTAAATAAAATTTAATACCATAAAAAAACCACTGGCTTATAAGCCCCAACCAGTATGCTTTTCCTTAAAAGTAAACTAGTAGAATAGGTCTTTAACAAACTCATTTACTTACATAGCATAACAAGAATAATAGTTATAAAATATTCCTCCATAAAACCAAAAATACTCTCCTACAAATATACATGGAATCTGGGAGTGGGGCAGGGAGCGTAGGAAAAAACAAAATAACATGGTGATGAGATATATACCTAGGGCACACATATGACCAGAATATTCCCAACACCAGAATTGTATAATATAAATTTCCTTTCCCTGGACAAGTGTTTGCAAGGTTAATTGTAAAGTATGACATCAGTGATGGAGGGATTAATCTACTATGTAGCTGGTCTATGTCTTTAAAGGTATGTCATTTCAGCTGGACTTGCTCCTCCTAGGGCCATGGTAGCAAACCTATGGCATGCATGCCAGAGGCCGCAGGCAGAGATTTCTCTGTGGGCACAATCACAGTTGCTGCATCACAGAGTTTGCCAGAGTTCATTATTAAAAAGCCAGAGGGAGGGAAGGTGGGGCTGTTCCCTTCCCCCTCTCCAAGCACCTGAGGACATCACCACCCTCTGCTCAATAGCCCAGTTGGAGCTCTTCCTCCCTCCCCTGTCTGGGGTAAGGGGTGGAGGTGTTTCAGCACTTGGTCTCTAAAAGGTTTGCCATCACTGTACTAGGGTGCAAAATCTTGGCTATACATGTGCTGCAAGACTAGGTCAAGCAAGTTAATTGGTTCCTATTGGGTTGGACTAGGCAGGTTGCTTTTCTACTGAACTGCTGCTTTTAGATTGTCCTCTTCTCAAGGAGCAGTATTTTTACTGGGTGAGTCAATCCACGACTCTCTAGACCTCTACTTCACTGGACAATGAAGATCATTGAGATTACTCACACTCGTGAAATCACAGATTCAAAGTAAAACATAGAAATCATGAATTATTACACACACATTTTCACCTCACTATTCATGAACAATCAAGCTTTTACAAAGGATTAGAAAATTTATAAACCTTTAAGACCGAATAGAGTGCTACTTACTAATAAACGTTATATTCAAGTTCAAGGCAGCAAACATTTAGTAAGTACCTGTATGAGTAAAAAGTAGAGGCACAATGCTAAAGTCAAAAGAATAGTGAGCTTGAAAGTAGGATATTTGGTACTTCCTAACTGTGTGACCTTGAGCAAGTTCCTTAGGACTGTATATTAAATTAGCTAAGATCTGCATTGGTGGAGAAATTCGCCAACCAAGGAGTAACAATGCTAATGAAATTGGAGATTCCTTCAAGGCTTTGTGATATTGAAATCACTTTTAAAAGACTGATATATATAAATTTAATGTAGCCAAGGAATTCACTTATGAAATTCCTAAATGAAACACTCAAGTCAGAATGGAATTTTATGGCAGTTTAATTTCAATGGGAGTAAGAAAGAAGGAGAGGGAGAGAAGAAAAGAAGGGGACAAGGAAAGAGGTTAACTCAATCTTCTGGCCGAGCCAGAGGAAGTTCAGGCCTTGGAAGGTCAAGGCAAGAAAGGGAATCAGTCCTTTCACTCATGTGACCAATCTGAAGGAAGCTGCCTGCAGGCCTCCTTCCTACTAGAGCTCCTAGAAGGAACTGGCGCCTCACCCTGTCCACAAGAAGTCAGCGAACTCCAGGGAGCTGTTCTCTACCTCACTTCCTGCACCTTACACATGCCAATGCTGGCTCAAGCTTGGCTTAGGACAGCCCAGGTGGGTAATTAATTATTCCTGATTTGTCATTGACTATCACATGCCCATGTAGTATGAGTGTGCACAATTGTGGATGCTAGACCAAGCAAGATGGAGTAGATTTAAAAATCACAGCTTTACAAATATGAGTGAAGCCCTGGGCTAGATACTAAAGTTAAAAAGATTAAAAACATGGTCTCTGCCTTCAAGGAGCTTATAATAGGAAAGTGGCAGTTATAATTTGTGCAGAAACAAAATTAGTATGATGCAAGCTGGTTTGGGATAAAGGGAGAAATCTATTCTAAGAAGTATAAGGAAGCAGCATTCTTTTTCAGCTGGAAATATCAGAGAAGAGCAAAGTACCTGTTGAAACCAAATGAATTCTGCCTAAGCTATTGTTGCAACCTCTAGAGTTAGAACATAGGAACACATTGTACAATGTCTGACTAAGTCATCTTCTCATCAACCATGTAGATTTGGCTGAAGAAAGGAACACTCAGAGGACCACAGTGGTCTGTCTCCTTTCTGTGCTCCAGCAGGTATTTGTGTGAAGCTTAGAAGAGTCCAAAGTTAATGGTCATTTAAAACCCTACATTTTTAATTTTCCTTGCTTTGGTAAAAAAAAATGACAAAGGAATAGGAAATGGAAAGATGGAAACATTCACAAATTTCCAGCATTTGTTATTAGTGCATTCCAGCATTGTTATTAGTGCATCCATGCTTGCATTTTTCTCCAGGTATGCCTTTCAAAAGCTATATAAAGTAATACAAAACTCAAAAATATTCGTAAGAAAAACACATTAAGTCTGAATAAATAACATATATCCAGATAATATTGGGTACCTTGCCCCATCAATCCAAAAGCTTTAAGATTATAAGGACAATTCTTTTAAATTTTGGAATTCTATAACCAGTTGGGGATCTTTGAGGGGGTGAGAAGTTTAGGATTTTTATCCAACATAAAGTAGATTTTATCATTCTAGATCAACAACAGATACTTGAATAGTCAAAAATCAATGGAAAATTTGTTAATTTCTGCCAAATTGTTTTCTATTGGAGAGACCTAAAATGGTTATCTTCTTTCTATATAATTTACCATTGTTTTGTTGAGTATATGTAAATTATGCAGATGATATCAACTTCTTGAACTAATTTTCAACATTTTGAAACTTCCAGAGGGATCACTTGACCTTATATTGTCCAAACTCATCTAAATTATTCCAGCAAACCCCACCAAAAGAAGAAGAAAAGAAAAGAAAAAGGTGTGGAGGATCTTCCATGTTGTCAATTAAATGAAAATTATCCTAAAGCTTTGTGTTATTTGGAAACATTCCAAAAATGGATATGGATATTGAATACAATGATATTCTGAGATGTAGCCATTTATTTAATAGAAAGAAAACATTCAGCCTAATGGAAGACACTATTAGGAAAGTTTTTAGATTACAATATTGTTTTTACTTTTTTTTACATTCTTGTCCCTAACTGTACACAAGTTGTCAAGATTCCAAGACATTGCTGCACACATTCAAATGGTTCCTTACCAATCTGGAATGTTCTTAATATCTAAATTTGGATTAAAAATAACACACTCAGACATGAGTAAATCAGGTCACATGAACAAGGCTTTAACTTCACACATTTTAAATGATAAAAATACAGCTAGTCATCTTCACATACCTAAGTTTTTCATATTCCATCAACAAAGCACATTTTTGCCCTGATTTCCTTTGCCAACTTCTGAAATGTTAACCCCTCATAGTTAATAAGATATCACTCTTCTTGCCAAAGTCAATTCCTATCTGGTTACCATTTATCCTATCTCCTCCAGTTTCATCCAGCAGATTGCTTCCATTATCTCTCCTCTCTGTTTCTAATCTTTAATCTCTCCCTTCTATTGGCTCCTTCCCTACTGTTTACAAACATATCCAAGTTTCTCTGTCCATAAAAACCTTTGCTAGTCCCTAAGATCCCAGTAGTTATCATGCTATATTTCCCCTTTCCTATTTATGCAAAGTCCTTGAAAAGCCCTCTATATTTGTTTTCTTTATGTCTTTCATCTCAGTCTCTTATACACATTATACATTATGGCTTATGGTCTCATAAAACAGAAGTTTCCAGAGTTGCCAATGATCTTTTTCCTACTAAATCTGATGGTCTTTCATCAATCATCATCTTCTTTGGCCTCTGTGCATTAATGGACACTGTTGATCATTTTCTCTTCCTGGACAATGATTTTTAAAATAGCTAACATTTCTATAGTGTATTAAGGTTTGCAAAGCACTTTACGTATAAAATAGAAGGGAATAAGCATTTGTTAAAGGTATATTATGTGTCAGACACCTTGCTTTACACATATATAGTCTCTCATTTGATCCTCACAACAATCTTGTGAAATAGGTATTATTATTATGCCATTTTGCAGGTGAAGAAACTAAGACTGAAAAGAGATAAGTATTTCCCAGGGTCACATAGCTGTCTGAGGCTGGATTCAAACCCAGGTCTTGTAAACCTTAAAATTTCTTAGACTTATAAATGTTGGAAATTTCACCATTGGGAAATTTCATACTTGAAAAATTTCCTATTGAGAGTGGGAACTCTATTGGAATGTGAACCCCATTGGCATGGGAAGTTCCTCCTCCTCCCTTCTTAAGATTACTTTAGGACAGAAACCTTTTGCTGAACAATGGAAAGGACTTTGACCTATGCTTAAGCATAGAACAGGAATTTCTTTGAGTCATGATTGATTTTAGAATTGATACAATGGAGATACTTGGAATGACAGAACCAGGTCTTGGAAATTGCAATCTCCACCCTACTCAGTCCTAACAGGATTTAGGAAGGGCTGCAGGAAAGATCAAAATTTAATTATTCCAATCTCTACCCTACTCAGGGTAACAGGATTTAGGAAGGGCTGTAGCAAAAGATCAAGATTTAATTATTTGAGAATATGACCTTCAACAGACATGTGCAAAGCCACAGACCTCTGGGTGGTCCTGGGTTAAGCTAGAGCCACCATTGGCACAGGGAAGACATGGACAGTGATTGGTAGATGTGAGAACTGAGGGGAGGGAACTTGGATGGTTTCCTTAAAGATAGAGGGGTCTGAGGATGGGTGTGGTTGGTGGGAGAGTTTTTTGGCTCTGAGAGGTTGTGCTGCTCTGAAGGAAGCTGGAGGTGGAGGCCGCTGAGACTGTTTCTCCATTTTGGTCACGTGAGTAATAGGGACTGATCTCTTTTCTTTGCCTCAGCTATCTAAGGGCTTGGGCCTTTTGGCCCAGCCTAAACAGAAGGGGTATTTAAGCCCTATTCCCTTCTCTCCCCTTTCTCTCCCCCTCTCTCTCTATATCTCTAATTCCTTTCTTCCTCCTGTTTGTAATTAAACTCTATAAAAGGTTGACGGCTGACTTGAGTTTTCATTTAGGAATTACATAGCTGAATTACTTGGCGACCTTAAATTAATATATATCAGTCTTTTAAAGTGATTTCCTTGTCACAGTCTTCCTGACTCCGCATCCAGCACCACATCCACGGTGCCCCCTAACTGCCTCATTTCGGGATTTGCAAGGCATTACCCTCTTTTAGTTCTCCTCCTAGCTCTCTGGGTACTCCTTCTGAGTCTACTTTCACTGATAGATCATCATCCCTTTTAAGTCTATTCACTGTAAGTATGCCTCCAGGCCCTGTTAGGGATCTTTGCCTTCTTATTCCTATACATTAACTCATGTGGATTTAATTGTCCTCTATATGTTCTTGACTCTCAGATCTATATATCCATCTCTAGTTTTTCTCCAAAGCACCACTTAAACATCACCACTGCCTGCTGGATATTTAGAGGTGGAAGTCCAAGACTTCTCAAAGTAAACAATTTAAATTGACCTCATTATCTTTCCCTCAAAACTAACTTCCATTCTGAACTTAGTTATGTCTGTCAGCGAAACCACCACCATCCTTCCAGTCACCTAAGTTGGCAGTTTTAGTATTATCTTCACTCTTCTTCACACTACAAATGCCTAGTTTGCTTCTAAGTTCAGCTCAAGTACTATCTTCCACACGAGGCTTTTTCATAATCATTCCTACCCAATTGTCAGTCCCTTACCCTGAAAACCACCTTGCATCTAATTTATATTTATACTGTATATATTTACGTGTGCATGTTGTCTCCCCAAACTAGCCTGTAAACTCCACAGGGCATGAGTTATTTTGACTTGTGCTCTTGCATCCCAATCACTTAGCACAAAATCCAGCATATATTGTTGTCATTCAATTGTTTTCAGTTGTCTCTGACTCTTTATGGACCCTCTTTGAGGTTTTCTTGGCAAAGAGACTTCCTTCTCCAACTCATTTTATAAATGAGAAAACTAAGGCAACCAAAGTTAAAAGACTTGCCTAGGGTCACCCAGCTTGTAAGTGTCAGAGTTCAGATGAGTTTCCCTGACTCCAGGCCTGGCATTCTATCCACTGTGCCATTTACCTACCCAATTTAGCACATAGAAAACATTTAATAAATGCTTTTCAATTGATTGATTTAGAATTTGATTTCAACTTTTCATCATTTCTCAACCAACAAATATGCTCCTTGAGATCAAGAACAAAGTGTTCTAAGATTAGAATTCAACTAATCTTTCCATTTCTCACAGCAGTGGAATCAGCAGGGATAGTAGACTAGCCTTGGGGTCAAGATTACCCTAGAATCAAGTCTTACCTCTGGCATTTCCTACCTGTGACACCTGACCACTCTCTAAAACATAATTTTCAGAACAATTACAACTTTTCATCAGTGAAAGAATTTTCTGCTCTGGGCTTTCTCCATTCCAGTGAAATCTCATGTCTGGACTGTCCTCTCCCTCAAAAAAGGGAATTATTCTCATTACCTAAGACAGTATTTTGCACACTACAGGTACTGAATAAATGGGGGGGGGAGTGGAATACACATTGAATTCTCCAAATCATTTGCTTCCAGTTCTAAATTTTAGCTGTTTAGTGTTAGACTACCAGGGTAAGGATTCAGTAGGGAAGTGTGGAACAAGTAGCTCTCTGTGCTCATGTGATAATTTGCATGTTTGCAACACATTCACACTGAGACACACTCATAAATACCTATTATGTGCATAATACATGAAGAGTACCCAATATTCTAATTTAATGTGCATTTGAATGGATGACCCATAGAACTGGGAAGGATGGAAGGAAATAAGCATTTAAGTACTTACTATGTGCCAGGCACTGCACTAAATGCTTCACAAGTATTATCTCATTTGATTCTCACAACAATCTTGGGAGGTAACTGCTAATATCTACATGTATTTTTTAAACCCTTACCTTCTGTCTCATTAACACTCTAGGACAGAAGGGCAAGGAGTAGGCAAACAGGCAAGGAGTAGGCAAACTCCTCCTTTCCCTGCTACAAAACCTTCTGTATCCCCTGTATTCAATTCACCCATTTTCCCTATAAAATATTACAACATCACCAAGAGGTCAATGGAGAGACACATTAACAATGATTAAAATTTCAAGGGAAGCAATATAAAAATATCTTCAAAGTGGATAAATGGAGATTTTGAGCCTTTGGACTTTATCCCCCAGAAGTCCCTTAGTATTTCCCAAAATTCTCTTTTCCTGCATCCCCGCATTTTGTGTAATTGTATTTAAGTGGCTTTAACTCCTCTCTCTTCCTCTCTTGGACCTGCAACCAAGCTGAAGACAGGCAGTTCTTTTGTTTTAGTTATTATTAATAAAACATTAAAATATATAATATTGAGTTATTGATTATTAATTTTAAAACCCACATTTTGTCTTACCACAAAGGGATTATGAATTCTCAAAAATGTTTGAGCAATTAGCCTTATAGTAAAGATAGTAAGTTTGCTGGGTTGCTGCCCACCCCAAGTCCATGCTGCAGTGTGCCTATGCTCCTGTCCCACCCTGCCGATTGCCGCTGCCTGCTATTTCTCCTGTCCATGTGCTTGGCCAGCATTCCTCACTGCTCTCCAGCCAGCTTGGAGCCTCCTCTTGCCAAGACCAGACCAGCCACAAAAGCCTGCCAATCCGAGTCATTTTTTTTCCAGAGAGGATGATGTATAAATATATTTCTGCCCCAATCCCTTTCCACACTCCACGTGTGTGTTTCTAGCCTTCCAGAGTCATTTTTTAATTTGGAGAAAAGGACCCCATACCTTCTAATTTTCAAGCAGATTTTTTTAAGCTGATCCTGGACTCCTTGTTTAGAAGACTGTTACCAAAGATTTTTCACAGGGAGGACAGTTAGTTCCAAATCAGTAGATTTAAAGTCAGTTTTGGGGAATAAAGCTGTTTTTTCCCTTCTTTCTCTTGATCCAAAACACCAAGAAGTATTTTTTCTCTCATGTGCAAATATGCTATTGTTTTCCCTCAAAGTTTTGCTTCTTTATGTTTACTCTTCAAACAAAACCCATTCAGCCTCTTTCAGGAAAAATGCTATTGAAAAGCATGCTTGAAACTCTGAAACAACAGTTTGAGTTGGTACAACAAAAAAGTGCAGTTTGGATGTGCTTAATTCTATCCTGGGACTTTTATTTTCATTGGCTATTTCCCACTTTATTGCCTTCTCCTCAAGAATATGCCACAAGCTACCTTGCTTATGCTACAAACCAACCTGAAATATTTTGACAAAGTTCTAAAAGTCTTAAATGCTCTCAACATGCTGAGAAGAGGTTCTGCCCTGTGCTTCTATGAGGAAATGACATCTAAATGGATAATAAATATAGGGGAGGGGAAGGAAACTTTAAAAGAGATCTGGAAGTTTCTTGCTAACTATTTTGAGTTTATTCTCCTCCTATAATAGTGAACAAGTCTATTGGGATTGGTGAAAAGGATTTTGACTGCACTGACTGTCTGCACCTTCTCATTAGTTTATATTATTGTATTTACTGATTGCTTTAAGGTTTAAATTCTTTTTAAGTTTATCTGTTTTAATCTAGTCAATATCTTTCTGTAATACTGAATCATTTTAAACTACTATGTTTTGCCTATATTGATTTTTAATTTGTACCTTTACCTTTGCTGAAGAAAAAAAATATCACTATATAAGCCCATGAACATCTTGCCTAAAACCCTTGTCACTAAATCCATTGAAGATCACATGTTGCCTTTGTTAATTGTCACATATATGATAGTGGATGGATTTCAACAAAACTGGTTAAATTGTGTGCAACCTTTGGAGAATTTAATGAGCTATTAATTTAAATGGTAATTCTAAGGGGTCTTCAGAAATAATTTTAGTAACTAGTAGTTTCTGAATGGATGATTATATATATATATATATTTATATATATATATAAAGAATGTTATATTAAAGGTAGAGAAACAAAGAAATGTTCCTACCAACGTATTTCTATGAATCAGGAAGCCAAAAAAAGAGTTCCTCCAAAACTCTTCATTTGAATTCACTTCCAGTAGAACAATCTAGATTTCTTGATGATGTTCTAGACCCAAATAAGTTTTACTTTGTTTAAAAATATGTTTGCTAAGGTTGAAAGATTTGCTACATCTGTAAAAATTGTGACAAATATCCATCAGTTCATTAGTTTTTTATGGCATACAGCAACTTATATGTAATATGATTATGGGTTTGTTTGCTATTATGATTAACTGGGCTTTTGTGAATTTGGGGGACTTTGGTACTTCTTTGAATGTGCATTATCTACTGTGTTACTATTTTATTCTGAAAATCTTTTGTACTCACATATGGCTGATACAATGTGTCACTGATTTTAAGCTATATATTTTTGATTTTTAAAACTTTTTTATTGTTGTTTTTCCTTGCATGTGTAATATAGTATATGAGTTTTATTTTTTCTCTTCTTTTTGTATTTTAAGCACATGTCAACAGTATTGAAAAGATTTTTCTTTAATTTTTTTTATTTCAAAGTAATATGTTTTAAATACATTTGTTCTAATATTAATGCACACCTAAAAGCTTTAGACTATAAAAATGATGCCCTTGATTGTTTAAAAGAATCATGGGACTTTGCTTCATGATTTTGTCTGATTCCAGAAGAAGGGAATATATGCAAGAGCCACTGTACAGTGCTAAATAAGCACAGAGCACCTGCATAGTGCCTATGGAGAACAAAATCTCTTTAGACTAGATCCCAGTAGGATTGATGCAATTTTGAGCCAAGACAACAGAACTTAAACTTGTTTGGGGTTCAAGGTTGTAGCTGTTTAATGTATGTTAAAGGCAGGTCTTCCTTGTCCCACATTCTACCAAGTATCTCAAATTTGGCTCCTACCTGGCTCCTATAATCTAGTCCCTTTTCTGTCTTTCATGATGTGGAAAATTTTCTGTAGTCTTGGCTACTGATTGGGTAAATGCATAATTGCTTAAATCATTTTAATTGGGCCCTGATTCAAGGACCTGTTATAGATTTGTTTTTCCTTTACTTAGATTATTTTAGACATACAACTTTTACATTTTTGTATTATATCCACAAGTTATTTTTCTCTTCTATTTGGATTTTTTCATGTTTTTTATTTTCTTTTGCAAATTGATTCAGATATCTCATAACTCAGCCATTCATTCCTGAGTGATCCCTGTGTTTGTTATTATTCACCTCAGGGAGGCCAAGTTATTGTTGTGAACTTTGATTTAAATTTGAGCAATTTTAGGATATGAAACTTGCTACCTCCCAGATTCCAGAATGTGCCATGAAGATAGATGCCTACAGAGACCACATGCTGCACCAGAAGATCCAGAGTGAACTTTGGGATGTGAATTGAACTGGGGGAAGGGGGTTGAAATGCCTTTGTTTTTAATGTATACTCTTATCCCAAAGGGGACTGCCCCCAATTGACTCTTTGTCAACCTAGTAATCATTGGTTTTGTTCTCTTTTCCTTTTATTCAAAAATTATTGCAATCTTTAAGTTCATTATGTTTCCATGATCCTTTTGGGGAAACTGGTTTCCTAGTAGATCACAGTGAAAATATGTATAAATGGACATTTTGGACATTTTGAGGCTTTGGACTTCATCCCCCTAAGTCCCTTAGTATTTCCCAAAATTCCCTTTTCCTGTGTCCCAGCATTTTGCTTGATTGTATTTAAGTGACTGTAACTCCTCCCTCTTCCTCTGTTGGACCTGCAACTGAGCTGAAGACAGACAGTTCTTTTGTTTTAGTTATTATTAATAAAACATTAAAATATATAATATTGAGTTATTGATTATTAATTTTAAAACCCACAAAAGAAATCAAATACTGGGAAAAGAAATGTAGATTGTCATCTACTCCCACCCAAAGACTTGTCATATTCAAATTTTTTCCTTTAGATTATGTTTTTTGGTTTATTTTGAAAATGAGAGAGAAAGAAATGGACTGACTGGGAACTAACAAATAACTGAATAAATAAAAATCTTTTATTTAGTTCTTATTATGTACTAGACACTGTCCTTGGTTCTGAGGATCCAAATACAAAAGAAAGATGGCCCCTGTCCTCAAGGAACTTACTTTCTAAAAGAGGGAGAGAATACTGTGTGTGCTTTTAATGCTATCCATATTCTATAAGGAGATAGGTTGGGGGGGAGGCAGGGACTGTAGGGGAGTATATATGTGGATTAGTATAGTATATAGGTGGAGATTCTTGGGATGCTTGTCAGTGCAGGTACTTCTGAGAGACTGGAGCACACACAAATGTTCCAGAATCAGCTAACCTTGTGGCAGAGTTTTTTTCATTGGGTGCAGTGTCATTCAGTAAAGGTCTATCAGTTTCCTGCAGAATCTTTGTCTTGGTACCCTTGGGGGAAGTCAATGACTAGGGAATGAGGTGAAATCCATATTTGTGACTTAAAAATATTCAGAGGGCTCCTAAACATCTTGTCTTTCCAAATTTAAGGTTTACAGGCAGTGCATTAATACTCTTGGGAGCAAAGTGGACCCTTGGGAGTGACCTTAAAAAGCCAACTGCAGAACTAATCTGGAAGTAATGCTGCTTTGGGTCATGAAATTGTTGGGACCAAATGCCAACAGAAACTGAACTAAATTGTGAACTTAATTCTCTTCTCCTTACCCCCAAAGACTGAGATTATATAGTGGATAATAATTATGCACCAAGGTGTCAGAGGAGATGTTTGAATGTTTTTTTTCTTGCTATACCTTTGAAGTAAGTATCCTTTTGTACAAGTTATTCATAATAACTGGCTTCCTCAAATGGGGGAAATACAGCTACTGGGGGGGATGGTGCCAAGTCAATGAGGGTAGAGAAAAACACATTCCTAGCCCATCAAGGAGGGATACACTGGAACCATGTGGGATTATATAGCTTGCCTGGCCCTAGGAAAGAAGACCAGAGCATAAATATTTTGTATGTGATAGTTCAGGCATAAGCCAAAAGCCCAAAATGCCAGAATTGGTCCATTAATATTCAGATGGGATCTGTAAAATCTATTTGGAGTCTGTCTCCAACAATATAAATTGTGAGACATTAGTGCCTGCTCCTCTGGTGTAACTTTGGTCTGTGTCCCCCAACAAGTTCACCACAGGGATCCCAACCACTGTTCTGATAGCCATCCTTGATTCCTCCTGACTTGTGAAAATACCACTGGAACACTTTGGGTAGTCTATCCATTAAGCCCTATCCCATATTTCCTTTTGACACATTTCGCTTATGATATCTTTATCTCTATTTTTAAAGTTTCTTGTTCTTATATGTTATATAAGTGCTCATATCCACCATGGACCCTTTCATTCTCAATAGTGTGATACTCAGAGACTCATATTTCTTTAATTATATCCTTATATCAATATCGTTAGAATATTGTTATTAAAAAGACAAGCCTTTGATTCTAAGAGGAGTTCAAGGTCATTAAAAGAGGTTTACAATGTCCTAAAGGCAGTCCAACCCATCCTCTTTCTCCTATTTAATTCAATTATGACTTAAAGAAATTAATACTAGTATTAGCTACATGTAATGGTTAATGTCCAATGTATTTCAAAGCTTGTTGATTATATCCTTAGCTAGCTATTATTTACACTAAATATTTGCCATTCAAATAATGTTTGAAATAAATCTATTATTACCCTTGTCCTTTTTATTATTTAACTGTTTTGTTCATTATATAATATTAAAATAATATTCAGAATATATGTGCACTTAACATCTATATGTACATGCATAATATTTAATAATGCAAAGCATCAATAGATATGAGATCCCATCAACATAAGTATTTAGTACAGAGTATAACCCAAACCCATCCACTCACTCTATGGGATTCCTGTCTATTTTGTCCTGTATTTTCCTATCCTCCAAAAAAGAATCATCCAATTAATAGGAGACTTTCCTCTAAGTCTTTACATTTTTTTTAAACCTTCAGTCTTGGAATTATTACTGTGTATTGGTTCCTAGGGAGAAGAGCAGTAAAGGCTAGGCAATGGAGACTTGCCCAGGGTCATACAGCCAGGAAACTTCAGAGGTCAGATTTGAACATAGGACCTCCCATCTTCAGGCCTGGCTCTCAAAACCAGTGAACCATCTACCTGTCTCATAGATCTTTATGTGTTTTAGAGTATTTATGTACTGTCCATTCTCACTATTGTTACATTACACACAACGTTTGATTTTGGAAAAAAATCATGAATTTTGTTAGCCTTTATACTATAAGTGTCAAACTCATCCATCCTGTGGGTTTGTGCTAGCAAAACTTCCCAATAAGACCAAAACACCCTTTTGGGTAGATGTTTAATAAGGTAAATAAAACTAAAACACAACTTAGATGATATTTGTTTGTGGTTTTCTATGTCAACATGTTGATGACAGGGATCTATTTCTATTTGAGTTTGACTCTACTGCTTTACATCACTTCTTGGATATAGGCTATAACTAGGAATATGCTCTATGGCAGAGTTGGTGAATATTTTCCAGATCATGTGCCCAAACTGCACTTTCAAGCTACCTGTGACAAAAACACACACACACACACACACACACACACACACACACACACACACACACACAAGCGTGCAGTGCGCCCATGCCCATAATACCTCAGACAGCAGAGGGAGGAAGCACTTGCATTTGGCTGCTGGACAGAGGGCCAGGGCATGTAGAAAATGTCCTTGGGTGCTACAGAGAGGGAGAACAGAGCAGTCCCCTCTGGCACATGAGGGCACCCATGCCACACCTTTGCCAAAATGGTTCTAGGGAGATCACTATGTATCTTTCCATTGCCTTTGGTTCATTCATAGATTTTTTTTTCCTACAGAGATTGAGGGAGTGATTGACATGAGCACTGTACCCCAGAAACCCAGGCGAACTATTATCAGGGAAACTCCCTTGCTTTGCCTCCTCCAGACTCTGAACTTAGAAACACCCAATGACCCCACCTAGGGTCCTGGGATGTTTATCTTCTTTTGTCCTCTAGATTTAAGATGGCAGACCCCAGTCAGATGACCACCTCACCCCACCAAATGCCTGAAGGCTTACCATTCTAAGTCAGTCCCCACCAGGGCATAGAATCTATTGTGAAAAGACATAAAAACCTCAGAACTGATGTCGTTTGGGGGAACAGCCTCTCCTTTCATGCTGTCCTCCCAAGGAACTGCTCCCCATCTTGCTACCTTGCTATCCTCCTGGCCACTCTCAACATTATCTTCTAAATTAATAAATCTCTTTTTTGTTTTTAACCTAAGTTTTGGAGTCTTGCATTCTTGCAAAAGGTATCCTTCCCGAACCCCAAGGGTATCCTATCCTTTGAACCAATAACAGTGATGATCCAAGATTCCTAATCCAAAGGTAAAAATGGGAGAGGAGGGAAGTGATTAACCACAGTTAAAAACCACTGAAATCATTCATAATTTTCTATATGGAATCCAACATATTTAATTCTATACTCAGCTATTTCTCCATCTGTAGTTGTTGTTCCAGATTAACATATTGATATACTTAAATGAATGGACTGACCATCCAAATACACATCACAGTTTAGACAATTTTTCATCCATTTGGGTTTTCCAGGATGGATTGTAAATCTGATCTCTCTTCTGGAATCTTGATCCTATAATATTCTAGAACTTGATGTAATTAGGACAATGTAATTGACAAATAAGATCTGTTTTGTTAACTTGGAAATGAAGAAACAGGCTGATATCATGGGAACTTGCCCTCCAGATGACCCCCTAATGGATCCCTTATCCCAAGAACTAAGATTGACATGTCCTTATTTATGTAGTACCAAAATGATATGTTATCTCAGAACTTCAGGTTTCACTGACCTGACCTAGGTCACCAGAACCATATGTTAAAGTGAAACATCTGGGTAGGAGAGACTAAGATTGATGTGTCTTCCCTTTTGGTTTCTGGGTTTCAGGCAACCCCCCTTTCCTATCCCCTCTATATAAGCCAGGTCTAGGAAAGGCTCAAGATCTTCCACTTTTTGTGGAGGCCCAGGCTATAGCTTGAATAAAGTACTCTTATGTATTGCATTACCATGTGTGTCTCCTCCTTGGAATCTGAACCAGAACCAAATAGAACATTAAAAACACAGAGCATTAATAACACAGAACTATTAAATAGTCAGAAAAACCAAGTCTTTAATCAGGATAGAGATAAATCCAGTATTTAATTCTTTACTCAGGGTCTGGTGCCACAACTTTTTCAGGGTATAAACCCTGGACACTGGGGATGTTATCCCTGGGAGTGCCACAATGCTAGAAGACCTAGAAGATGACTTCAAGGAACAAAAGAATTTGGGAAACCTATATACCATTTGGGGAATCCAGGGACAAGGAAAGATTATTGACATCACTATAGCTACAAAGAAAATGGAAGTGTTCAAACTACAATGACAGGATACAATCAATCTTTGGGAAGGAATCCTAGCTAGAGGCTGGGGTGTAAGGAAAGGGGCTACTTACAATGGATACTAAAGGGTCCTAAGCATATGATTAGTCCTACTCAACTAGGATTGTCATTCCCCTGAGGGTCCCCCACTCAGTCTGAAACTGCTAGCCTGGGATTCCCTTCAGGGTAGATTCCCTTGGGAACAGAGAACAAGTACAAACTTTGAGGTCTCCAACCTATAAACTAGTCCTGAAATTTGGGATTAATCAGATCCTACTAGGCCACAAGTTTGGGATTCCTAGATTCCATGTTGACAATATTTAAAATATATGGAATGAAAATACAAAATATGGCATAGTCTTTATTCAGTCTATTTGAAGGGTCAGGCATAGATAAATTCATTGCAGTAGTATCTAAACAAATATTTAATCTGAGACAGATTACCTATCTGTCCATTGTCACTTAGATATTTCTAAAGTTGTATTGAGTTTTTGTAGTAAAATTGGAAACTAAGTGAAGCCTTCCTGATGCAGGGTTTATTTCTAAAGGGCTGGGGTTATGCTGTGAACTCGAAGCCCCTGTGTGGTTCACAGAAAATATTGGTAAAGCTTAGTCAACTTTTGGAAAACCTAGTTTGAATTTCCAACAGTAAGAGACATAAGAATGAATGTGTTTTATTTACTCTAGTCCAAATTTTGTGGTTTTGAGTTTAGGCTTGAACAATTGGGATTTAATTTCCATTTGCCTGGGAAAAACATGACTTCTTGATAGAAAGAAAAGGCCAGAAGGAAGCAACTTCCACTTTGGAAAACTATAAAAATTGTTCTGTGTAGGTTCTTGAGTCAATAGAGGGATGCTAGAAATGGAATTTATGGAAATTTAAAAACAGTATATAATGTGATATTTTACCATTAGCTGATGTCATGCTCATTAATGAGCATTCTTAGAAGAGTGTGTATATATATATATATATACATACATGTGTATATATATACATATATATATACATATATATATATATGGGGTGTATGGGGTGCTCAGGGAGGAGTAATATCTTTGGTATGGAGGGCTTGTCGTGCCCTCCTAGGGCAGCTCTCCAGCAACTGACCCTCACCTGACACCCAGCTCTCACTTGTGGCTCCCAGTAGCTGCTAGCATGTGGCAGCGGCCACACCCAGGGCAAGGGCTTTGACAGGCCAGCTAAACCTTGTGAGGGTAGCCATCGGGTTGTCGACCCCTGGTGAGCCAGGGCTTTGCTCACCCAGCATGTGAAGACTGCTTCGGCTGAACAGGAGGAAGAAACCAATAAGAAGGTTCAACGGCTGAGAGGGCGATGCAGCAAAGCACTGTGGAGTGCTCAGGGCGTGTTGGAGCACAAAGGACAACAGGGCCATCCAATGCAGCTGAGGAAGCCTCCAGGTGTGACGACTTTTCGTGACACTGGTCCCAGGCTTCCAACGCCGAGAGAGTGGGACTGTCTCTGTGCATCGACTTTTCCACTTAAATCTCCTTCACGCACAAGTGTCTTTGTGCACAAAAACGCACAAAGACAATCGTCATCCTCAGTTACCCAGAGACTACTACTAATATATAATCTGATTTGAAAAAGAGAAACTGATTTACTTCAATCAAACAATTGGCTATTTTGACACCCACCCATTGAATTCAACAAACAAAATTATATGAAAGCAATACTTAGTAACCAATTGTTTGACTGAATACAATGGATACTTTTCAAAATAACTAATTTCTATTAGGTGGGAGATAAGTGTCATTATTATCTTCATTTCAAAGAGCTGAAAATAGGAACTTAATGCTATATTGTCAAATATGCTACAATTAAAGCCCAGTTTTCCAGTTTTGCACCCTAAGAAGGACAATTCATACCTCAGATTCGACTAAGAACTTGGCTAAGCAATCAGTTAAACAAATCTAATCCACTTCAATTAATGTTTACAGAATGCCTATTTGTACAAGAAACTGTACCAAGCACTGTAGGATGTACAAAGACAACTGAGATGAGATGTTCCCTCAAAGAGATTATAATCCATCAGAAGTGACAAGCACAGAAGATAAATTCTGGCTGAGAAAAGTAGTAAAGGTTGGGTAAAGAAGATCAAATACTTGAGAATGAATAGGAAATAAGGAGTAGAATGTAAGCTTTTTGAGATCAGAGACCTCGTGTTTTGTTCTGTATCTTCACATTTGAATAATTGAGCACATTGCCTTATGCAAATTAAATATTTAAGTATTTTTTAGTTCAGTTCATATGAAGATGAAGGAGGAAAGAATGTCAAAATTTGGAAAGTAGAGAATGGAACGTAGAAGGAAAAAATAGTCACTAATGGTGGATAGAAAAGTAAGAGAACATATAAAATGGAAAATGAGAAGTTTGAAAAAGAAAAATCAACTTTAGTAAAGTTCTGAAATGAGAAAAGTGCTTAACAAACAGTGGGTTTTTTAACATTTAAGTGTAATCATATTAACTTTGAAATGATGACTGTGTTTTGTGTAGGGTGAATTAAAGGAAGTAGGTATTACAGAAAGGGAAAAAAACTAGGAAGTATTAGAGTAGTCCAACAAGGGATAAAAATGGAACTCTAATAGGCAATAGGAATGAAAAAGAAACATATGAAAGACAGAAGACAATTGGTTTTTTTTTTAACCCTAATGTTCCATCTTAGAATTGATAGGATAGGAGGCACCTGGGTGGCTCAGTGGATTGAGAGCCAGGCCTAGAGATAGAAGGTTCTGGGTTTAAATCTGGACTCAGACACTTGTTAGATATGTAACCCTGGGCAAGTCACTTAACCTCTATTGTCTATCCTTCACTGCTTTTCTGCCTTTGAACCAGTACACAGTATTGATTCTAAGACAGATGGTAAGGTTTTAAAAATAAATAAATAAATTCCTTCAATATAGCAGTAGATCCAATGTGAGATTTAAAGATGAGTCAGAGAGGAGAAAGTTTAGGAGTAACTGGAAAAGAACAGGATCAAGGACACAGTCTCTATATTTTTGACATAAATTCTCTGAGATATGAAGTAAAAAATAATTAATCAAAATTAAAAATAGAAATTATGACATAATGAAGTCACCAGTTATTTTGGTCAAGTAGGAGACAAGGCCATCACCTGAAAGTAAGTACGGAAGGAATGGAGTTGGGAGGCTTGACAGTGGAAAAGATTTGAGACCGCTACTATGCAAAATTTGATAAGGTGGCATGATCTATATATTTGGAAATGAACCTGGTGTCAAAACAAAAGGTGTCAATAGAAATGAGATTGTTTTTAAGTCAGAACAAGCCAGTACTTTGAAATATATTTCTTTAGCAATTGTAACATTACTACTGAGTGACCAATAGTCAAGGAGGAGATAATAGGTCTCAATAGAGGGCATCACTGAGTTGTCAGGTCCAGGATACCTGGGGAGCAAAATGAAACTAGAAAAGACCTAATAGACTGGGAAAAGATGGTTCCAGGAACCAAAGGTCTCCATGAGGACAAAGATCAGGTTCAGTAGGAGTTAGAAAGTATGGGAGTTATGGAAGGATAGGAAGTTGTGGTCTGAGGGGTCAATTTTGAGATCTTGGAGGAGGAATAGAACAGCTCTGAGTGAACTGACATTTTTATTTGTGGGATTGTGTTTTTTTCTTTTGGGGTTGTGAAGGTTGTCATTGGAAGACTTCATGGAAGAAGTGAGTCTTCAGGAAGGATTGCTAAGAGGAGAGCAACTGCTGGACTGGCACAAAAAGAACAAAAGAAACTTTTCCAATCAGAGTAGAAAATAGACATAGATAGGCATGTCACAATGAGGTAGTAAATGAACTGATTAAGATCCAGAGCTGGGCAAGGTGACAGGGGAGAATTAGCAATGGGGATAAAAGGGATGATTCTTTTCATTGCTTGCATAAGATTTTTGCTATTAATTTTTTTAATTAAGGATGGAAAATTTATATAAAACTCAAAAACAGTTTATTAAACCCAAGCCTTTTGAAATCAAACCTATTCAAAGTACAACCAGATTCCTCTCTCCCAAGAGAGAAAATGAGATTTCTAGAGATGAGTTTTGGACTAACCTGAATTGCATTTTGAATGGGATGCATCTGGAATGAGCCCAGGTCATCACTAAGCCAATGTAGTCTGGTTTTTTAATAAACCTGAACTGAGTTAAGGATTGAAATGAAAACCACAAAAAAACCTGCCAACAGGTGAAATTCAGCAGTTGGTATTTATTGAAATTGATCCCCTGCATTTAGGCAAACTATATTCAGAAGGTACTAACTAAGGTATTACATTGGGGGTGTTTAAAAAAAGTTTGTGAACTCCCAGGGAAACAAAATAATGTATGTAGGTAGCAGTGTTCAGATTAATTTGCAAATAGTATTGTGAAGAGACTAAAGTTGATTTTAGATTTATCAAACTAATTGACAAATTCTACCAATCTTCTCAAGATGCATTCATTGACAAGGAAGTTGAACGTGCATGTTTCAAGCCGATTTCCTTCAATAATATAGTAGCCCTACAAATGGGAATTATGTCCAAAGGGCTTTTAAAAAATGCATATCTTTTGATCCAATAATAACCTCTACTGGGTTTGTATCCCAAAGAGATTTTTAAAATGGGAAAAGATTCTTTTGTACAAAAATATTTATAGCTGCCCTTTTGGGAGGGGAAAAAAATGGAAAATGAACAATTTGTTCAGCCATTCCCTCAATTGGGGAATGGCTGAACAAATTGTGGTATATGATGGTGATGGAATACTATTGTGTTATAAGGAATGATGAACTGCTTCATTTCTATAAGAAGTGGAAAGACCTATATGAACTGATGATACAGAGTGAAATAAGCAGAACCAGGCGCGAATACTATACAGAGAAAATGAAACTTTGTGGGACAGTCAAATGTACTTGACTTTGCTACAAAAAGCAGTGATCCAGTACAATTCTGAATGCTATCCACATCTAGAGAAAAAACTGTGAGAATAGAAATCCAGAAGAAAATATCTGATTTATCATTTGTTTCTATGAATATACGATTTGGGGTTTTGGTTTTAAAAGATTATTCTATTACAAAAATGAATAATATGGAAATTGGATTTTAGTGATACTATATGTATAACCCAGTGAAATTGCTTGTCAGCTCGGGAGTAGGAGGGAAGAGAGGAGGGAGACAACCCAAATAATGTAATCATGGAAAAAATTTTTAAATTAAATTAAAAAAAGAAATATTTGGAAGTTTGTTAGAAAATGTAGAGAGAGGTCCTAGATCAGGAATTCTTAATCATTTTTGTGTTATAGACTTAATTTGCCTTCTAGTAAATCTTTTGGGCACCTTCTCAAAATGATGTTTTTAAATGCATAAATAAAATATTTAGGATTATGAGGGAAATGCAAGGATTAGAATCCTTTTTAAAAATTAAACGCACAAGTATCAGGTGAAGATTCCTTATCCTTGATGAAAAGTAATTTCAATAAAAAAATAAAAAAATTAATAAACTTTAATCAGAAAAATAACAAGTGTATGATGATGATGGAAGAGGAAGAAGATATATGTGGTTCAACCTATTACCCTGACAAATTAACACATTTATAATGTGTGTTTGGAAGGATAAGAATTTTGGAGGATGAAAACATGTCACAATTTGCTGTTATTCCTTAGGTGCCAGGCATTATGAATGAGACCCATTTTTTTAATCCTCATTCATTCACTTTAGATCCCAAGCATACTATCTCCCTGTGATCAGAGGCAAAAAACACATGCAGAGGATCAAATTAAAGTTCTCATCACTGACAGCAAGGTTAGTATTCAGATGTAAACAGAGAAATAAAGTGTAATTATCAATATGTCTTATTATTAGGTTGAATTTTTTTAGTTACATTTATCCCATAAGCTTCTTGTGAATCAGGGATCCATCCAGAGCTCCCAACACATTTCTAGGTACATGTTATATGCTTAATAAATAACAAATACACCTTATTAAAATTACAAAAAAATATCTATAGGACAAAATATTTAAAGTAAACTTCAAGATTCAAATAAAGGAAAGCAAAAGAACTGAATATTGATTTACTTATATAGAAGAACTTGGGTATTAGTTCATGGAATATTCAGTTCTTTTGCTTTCTTTTATCTGATTGAACAAGGAGGGCAGAAGTAACATGGAAAGTAATTATGTTGGTTGGAAAGAGGGAAGCAAGAGAACAAAGGGAAATATAAATGGAGAATACTCCTGTCTGGCAAGAATTTGAATAAAAGAAGAAATTTCTTAGGGAACTGAGTCAAATTTATAAGAATTTATGATTTTTCAATCTATAAATAGGAAATGAACAAGCAGTTTCATAAATAACTAAAGATATTTATAGAACTATGAAAAATAATCTAAATCACTATTGATCAGAGAAATATAAATTAAAACAACTCTGAGGTATAATCCCACACCTCTCAGATTGACTAATATGACAGAAAAGGAAAAGGAAAATAGGGTCTGTGGGAGAGAGTGATAAGGACAATTTGGGGAAAGACTAGGAATGAGAACATGTTTTCTCCTTGGAGGAAAAACAATTAGACATTGAAAAAACTTCAAAAACTGCACTCAGAATAGTGGAGGAATGATAGAGACCTCACCTTTTTGTGGGGAAGGTAGATACCTAAAGTGTCCTAAAGAGAAAGTAGAACTGTTCAGCAGTATATCTCACCCCAGGAGAGAGGGTTATATTTGCCCATAGGCATAAAAGGGATATAGAAATAGGATAAATTGGCCTTAGAAGGGTAAATGGTAATAGTAAGGGCAAGGAATGAGATAGAACCTCAAAATTCATGATACAAAGTCATTCCTTTCATGCTCTATTATCTGCTTCAGGAATTAACATTTCTAGTAGAAAGGAAAAGGCTCAGCAAAAAGGTAGAATGAAGGAAGTATAACACCTCAGATACCAAATTATATTATGAAGCAGTAATCATCAAAACTATTTGATAGTGATTTTTAAAATGGAAGAATAGATTCGTGAAACAAAATAGACAAGCAAGAATTACAAATAATCAAAATAAATAATCTAATTGTTGATAACCCAAAGAACATAAACTACTTCTAAAGGAAGGATTTCCTAATGGACCAAAATTCCTGGGAAAACTAGAAAATATGCCATAAAGGTTTATATGATCATCTTCTATCAAAAATCACAATAGGTTCTAGTTTGATATATAAACTATTTTAATTGTATTTTTAAAAATAGAGTTGAAATATATCACAATTATGGCTAAGGCAAAAAAAATATCCATTAAGGGATAGAGGTTATAAGAAAAGAGAAAACATTCAATTTAAACTATATAAAAGTATCCATTCCACATAAAGAAGGAAATGGAAATACACACACACAATAATTTGACCTTGTCTTCATACTAGAGAAAAAGTCTAAATTTTTTATTTTTTCTTTTATGGGGTGGTTATAATCTCTTATATGCATTTATGAGTTACTAAACTTTTTAAGATATTTCTGTATTTCTAGCCTTTGTATGTCATCTGCTGGTTTTTATGCTCTTTACACAAACTTGAACTTTTTACTTATTTTAACCTAAAAAATAAATTGTATATATCTATGATATTAAAAGATACAACATATTATACAATGTCATACATATGTTTTATGAATTTCTGAGTTTCTAATTTTTTGTGTTGACTCTTGGCTTTCACATGTCTTCTGCAGCTTCCACAAAACTCCTACAAAATTCCCTTTTA
Organism: Monodelphis domestica; assembly: GCF_027887165.1. Classification (NCBI taxonomy): domain Eukaryota; kingdom Metazoa; phylum Chordata; class Mammalia; order Didelphimorphia; family Didelphidae; genus Monodelphis; species Monodelphis domestica. The sequence goes on along the minus strand of NC_077229.1, from coordinate 325,800,797 downwards.
ATTTCTTATGCCCACCAGCAATATATTGAAACTGTGTTGGCGAAAGTCCTGATATAGAAAAAATGCCTGTAAAATTAAACATCCTTTGTATGAGCAACCAAGGAGCTAGGAGAAGAAAGGAAATTCTCAACCAGAGGGGGAAAAAAGTCTGAAATCCAAGATAAATATAAACTAAGGCTCTATCACTACCCAGGACCCAGGACACAATGAACCCCTACCTTGACTAGTTAGGTAGGTCCAGAAACATCTACTGTGCTTCCATTTGTATATTCTAAAACACCACACACACACACACACACATATATCCTTCTAGCTCAAGGACTGATAATCAATACCTATTATTATGTTTAATTAAGATAAGACTCTTCCAGACACTGGCCTAAGTGTTAGGGATAAAAAAAGAGGCAAAATAAATAATCCTTGACCTCAAGGAGTTTATAATCTAATGGGGAGACAACATGCAAACAAATTTATTCAAAGCAAACTATATCTAGAATAATTAGGAAATAAATTAAGAGAGAGGGAAGGACTCAAAATTAAGAGACTTTAGGGAAGATTTCCAATTTTAAAAATGGGATTTTAGTTAGGACAAATTCTAAAGTCTTCATTACTCCAAAGAATATGTCAGTGTAGATAGGAGACTTCTAAGTTGTACCATAGGGCCATACGGCTTCCCTAACAGGAGGATAACATGTTCAGTTTCATGCTTTGAGAATATCAATATGGCAGCTAACAATGAGGAATATATGATGAAACGGGAAAAGGCTAGAAGCAGGAAGACCAGTTAAGAGATTATTATAATAGTGTAACTGAAAGACAATGAGCCTTCTTGATTAGAGAAATGCAAATTAAAACAACTCTGAGGTACCACCCCACACTAAACAGATTGGCCAATATGACAGTAAAGGAAAATAGTGAATGTTGGAGGGGATGTGACAAAACTGGGACACTAATACACTACTAGTGGAGTTGTGAATTGATCCAACCATTCTGGAAGGCAATTTGGAACTATGCCCAAAAGGCTTTAAAAGACTGCCTGTCCTTTGATCCAGCCCTACCACTGCTGGGTTTGTATCCCAAAGAGATAATAAGGAAAATGACTTGTAAAGAATATTTATAGCTATGCTTTTTGTAGTAGCAAAAAATTGAAAAATGAAGGGGTGCCTATCAATTGGGGAATATATCAATAAATTGTGGTATATGTTGGTGATGGAATATTATTGTGCTGAAAGGAATAAAGAATTGGAGGAATTCCATGTGAACTGGAATGACCTTCAGGAATTGATTCAGAATGAAAGGATCCGAATCAGGAGAACCTTATTGGCAGAGACGAATACATTATGGTACAATCAAATGTAATTGACTTTTCTACCAGCAGCAATGCAATGACCCAGGACAATTCAGAGGAACTTATGAGAGTATTATCCACATCCAGAGAAAGAACTGTGGGAGCAGAAACACAGAAGAAAAACATATGATTGATCACATAGTGCGATAGGGGTGTGATTAGGGTTTTGATGTTATAAGATCATTCTACTGCAAATAGAAATAACAAGGTTTTGAATAATTGTGTGTGTATATATATATATATATATATATATATATATATATATATATATATATATATATAAAACCCAGTGGAATTGTTTGTCAGCTCCAGAAGGGGGGAGGAAAGAATGGGAATGAGGAGAATCATGAATCATGTAACCATGGATAAATATTCTCAATTTTATAAGGGGGAAAGAAAAAATAAAAATAAATTAAAATGCTCATTCCATTTCAGAGAGAGAATAAGGACCTACACTAGGAGAGAATGCAGTGTGAGTTGAGCAAAAGGGAGTTCCAGAGATGTTATGGAGGTGGCTCTGATAACATATGGCAACTAATTGGATAGGGAAGGTAAAAGTCAAGAGCAGAGAGTGACTCCAAGTAGGTAACCTGGGACATTAAAATCAATCAATCAATAAGCATATCTTTATCACTTACTATGTATCAGACTCTGGGCTAGATCCTGGGTATTCAAAGAAAGACAAAAACAGTCCTTGCCTTCAAGCAGTATACATTCTAAGAGAGGAGGCTACATGTATATAAAGAGATAAATACAAAAAGAATAAATGAAAGATAACCTAAGAGGAAGTCTCTAGCAGTCCAGTAAACCAGGAAAGGACTTGTCTGCCTTCAAGACTCAGATTGAACACCACCTACTACAAATTTTTCCTGGTCTCCCCAGCTGCTACAGGCTTCCTTTCTTAGACTATGTTTCATTTATTCTTTATGTATTTTGTAACTATCCATTTGTATACACGTAGGTTCCCCTCAGACAGTAGGCTTAAACCCTTATAATTTGCAACCTTGGTAGGTATAGAATAAATGAATAAATGAAAAAAATTGATTAATTACTGATCATATACCAGATACTATTCTAACCACTGTGGATACATATACAAAAGTAAACTCCCATAGCTTGAACTAGCCTATAAACTCATTATTAAAATATCAAGATGTATAATATAGGATGAAAGATGAAAGCTCTGAAGATTCACAATAATTCTGAGAAAGGAATTATAATAAAGGAAAGCGAGGCTGAGATAAATAAGCATTTTTAAATGAATGATCACTAGAATTATGTTGCATGTCACTTGAGAATGCATTATGGTGCATTAGCTGAGAAAAGCAATCCAAAACAGGATTATGACTTTGGGAAATAACTAAAGTAGTTATATCAAAAGAGACTCGCAAAGTCTATCAAAAGTGTATCATTCAATAAGAAAGAAAATGGCTTTCCAGAGTCAATGTATGATCACCATGCTGATAAATTTCTTAAAACAGAACATACATCTTATTTGCTTTAACTATTTATGAGTACAAGCATCTGGGTCTCATCTGGAATTGCATTCTAAGACACCAACTTGAAGACACTTGAAGAAAAATCATTCCTATATTTCTGAACAATTTCTAATGTCTTGTGTCATTAGGAACCTAACAAAAACTAAGGTAATCTGAAGACTTTCTGTTCTGTCTTGATCCCAAAGAATGAAAAACTCTTATTTGCTTTTGGAAAAAAATCTTAAAGCCAGTATTCTCCAGACTGTTTGGAAGTCCATTTTTTAATCCAAGGATTTGGCTCTGATCACATCATCTGTATTTGAAGGCATGAACAAACTGGAGCAAATATACTATGACTTTGTGGACTTATAAATCCTCAACTGACAAAATTTAATTTATCCAAGGTTAAATCTTCATTTTGAAGATAAAATACATCACTTGGATTCTTTATTTTCTTCTTGTATTCCAAAATGCAGAACATTAATATCCACTTCAAATACACTATCTTTCCCGTGCTTCCCTAAATACCAGCCTCCATCCCCCCAAAATAATGCCTGAAACAAAGAAGGAATAAAGCAAAACTTTAAATTTTTTAGTGATTTAGTTATTAGTTGCCTAATACAGCAACTTTTTCCACATGGTGGAAAAACACTAGCTTTGGATCCAGAGGACCTTAGTTCAAATTCTGACTCCAGTTCTTAGTACCTTTGTGACCTTAGGCAAGTCATTTAATCAATGAGTCAGAAAACAACTAATTTCTAAGATTGATTTTTATCTACTTTGTCCTTCCCAGTTCCTTGCTCTTCTTTACAGATAATTCTCATTGTCCTGTCCAGTTTAGACTGCTTCTCTTGATGTTTCAGTCCATCCAACTCAATTCATGCCAGATTTCCATGCCTGTAGATCTGGCATTTCTTTTTTTTTTTTAATTTTATAGTATTTTATTTGATCATTTCCATGCATTTTTCATTAAAGACAAAGATCATTTTCTTTTCCTCCCTCCCACCCCCCGTGGCTGACGTGTGATTCCACTGGTATCATACGTGTTCTTGACTTGAACCCATTGCCATGTTGTTAGTATTTGCATCAGAGTGTTCGCTCAGAGTCTTTCCTCTGTCATGTCCCCTCAGCCATTGTAGTCAGGCAGTTGCTTTTCCTTGGTGTTTCTATTCCCTCAGTTTGTCCTCTGCTTTTGGATAGTGTTTTTTTCTCCTTGATCCTTTAAACCTCCTCTAACACTGAAATTCCCATCCTCAAAAAAAGGCAGAATATTAATCTCCCACAAGAATTTCTGTGCCTCTGACCCCAGGCAAGTGGCACTTTATCTCCTAGTCTTAGCTGCTGCAGTGGGGAAGCTTTGGCACTATTAAAACCTTTCTTTCATTTGTTTTTGTTTCTGCTTTTCTTTTAATTCAATTATTTAATTAATTAATTTAGAATATTTTTCTGTTAAGAGGAATTTTGCAGAAGAAAACTATAGTAGTGATTACTGCTAGTATATAAATGTTTTAACAAAAAAATAAAGACAAAAGAATAGAATCAGAGTACCATCCTTTGGTTTAATTCTATGAAAGGGCTTTAAAGTAAAGTGTCAAGTCAGATCGTATACTTGCATGAAATTAAGACCCTTTGGGAACCAGATACGAAGACTGGTTTGTTCTGTACCTCAGGCCCTGCTTGCTCCTTTGCCAACACTCTGGACTCCAGAATCTCTTCAACTGTCAGTCCCTGGATCAAAGTGAGGTCAGGACTCAGCTCTTGTACAAACAATATGCTTTTCTGAACCTGAACAACTCCCACCTCCTGCAGTAGCCCATGGCTGCTAAGGTATATTCTCTCTGCTCCCCTCTTCATTTCTAGTCAACTACTTCCAAAGGTTTGCTCTCTCATTTTTTAGAAAACCCTTGTGAGCAGGAATTTCATCAGTAGTTAGTATCCCTTTCCCTGGTTGAACACAGGACATTTAGAAATGTATGTAAGTGGAACAGTTAGGGAGCTCAGTAGATTGAGAGCCAGGCACAGAGATAGGACATCCTGGGTTTAAATCTGACCTCCAACATTATCTGTCTGTGTGACCCTGGGCAAGTCACTTAACCCCATTACCTAGCTGTTACTGCTCTTCTGCCTTGAAACCAATACACAGTAAGATGTGTACCAATACACATCTAAAATGGAAGGTAAGGGTTTAAAAAAATTATAAGTACCATTTTTGATTTAATTTCTTCTTCTGTATCTAGGATGTTCCCTGGTACCCTGGCCTCTGGCTCTCCTCTCTAGACCTCTCCTAGTCAAGTTGAGTGTGGCTAGTGCATCATTCCCAAGCAGATGGCAGGACCTATGCTCTCCCCTCCCCCCCCCAATCTAAAAAAGTACATTGTATTCTGTAGTTCATGGTAAGACCCAGGTCTGAGGACTGCCACCTCATGACCTCTCATCTGGTCTCTTAAAATAAAGCCTTCATTGATTTCTTTCCTTTGTTTCTTCCCATTCTAATCCATATTCCCAAAGTGATTTTTCTAAAGCATAGATTTGACCATGTTACTTCCTCCTCAGTTCAAAATAACTCCAGTGGCTCCCTATTGCCTCTAGGAGAAAACGTAAACTTCTCCAGTTGGTATTCATACTACCCCTTTGAGAATCATTAAATGTTACTCCTCTTCACAAACTCCGCAGGCAATCAAAATGTCTACTTGTTGTTCCCCACCCACAGCATTCCTTCTCCCATCTTCATACCAACTGCTCCAATGTTTGGAAAAATTTCCTTCTTCATCTTCATCTTTTGGAGTCCTTGACTTCCTTCAAGTTTCAAGTCAAGTAGCACTTCTCAGAGATGGTCTTCCTCAGTTGCCAGTGCCTTTTTTTCCCAAAACGATCTTGCATCTACTTTGTGTCATTTATATTAACATATATATTTTAAATATATATAGATATTTGTATAATACATATATATATATATATATATCCTCTGATAGAACATAATCTTGCCCTTGTGGGCAAGATGACTTTGCTTTTCGCTTTTATCCCCTACTTTATATAGTGCTTAATAAAATGCTTGTTGACTGACTACTTAACATTAATGTAAACATTTGAACGTTAATAGCCTACAATTCATGCTTATCCTGAATCTATATTACTTTTGTGAATTGTATTTCATTCAATTTTATATTAAAAAACATATAGTCCACAATGCAAATCCCAAATAACAGTCTCATTCCCATCACAGTACCTTTCACACAGAAACTTAACTCAATAACTATATTAATTGAACCAAATACCTAATTGCTTTAATTCCTCTATTTCAATATGCCTTCATTTATAATAAATCCATGAATATAACTTTTATGGAGGTAGCATGGCATAATTCTAAAAACAATGGAATTAGAGTCAGAAAACCTAAAGTCCTCAACTTACTACTTATTAATTTTGTGACCTTGGATAAGTCACTTCTCTAAGCCTCAGCTTCCTTCCCTGTTAAAGAGAGTAAGAATATTTTACCACCTTTTGGGGTTCTTGTAATTATCAGATGTAATGAAGCATTTAAAGTACTTACTGGGGGCAGCTGGGTGGCTCAGTGGATTGAGAGCCAAGCCCAGAGATGGGAGGTCCTGGGTTCAAATCTAACTTCAGACACTTCCTAGCTGTGTGACCCTGGGCAAGTCACTTGACCCCCATTGCCTAGCCCTTACCACTCTTCTGACTTGGAATCAATATACAGTTTTGACTCCTAGACAGAAGGTAAGGGCTTGTACAAATTAAAAAAAAATTTAAATAAAGTGCTTACTAACCACATATTATTAATAATTATAATAACATTTGTGTAATACTTTGAGACCTGCAAAGTTCCTAAACAAATATCATCTCTATTGTATCCTCACAATCACCCTTTGATTTTATTAGTCCCATTTTCCAGATGAGGAAACAAAGAGAAGCAGAGATTAAGTGCTTAATCCAGGATCACAAACTAGTAAGTATCTGAGGCCAAATTTAAATTGGAGTTTTCTTGACTCCAAATCCAACACTCTATCTAACACCTAACTGCTAACCATAACGGATTCTATACGGATCTGAAAAATAATCTGCTACAATGATTTTTGCTTTAGGATCCATGTTTATTGGCTAATTACATTTAAAGAGGTTACATTGAAAATATTACCTTGCATCTCTACTTCTATTTATATGTTATATTCAGTCAAGAAGAGAAAACAGAAATAAAATGTCTAAGAATTGTATCTAATCCATAAATCATTGTCAATGCCAGAATCACCAGAACTTCAAAAAACAGGACCAAAACATGTAATTGCAAAAGTAATAAAAGTAGATTACAGAGATGAGGCTTCAGCAACCAACCTGAGATGAAGTTCCCTGTTAGTGCTTTCAATATTTTTCAGCTTTTAAGTATTACAGGACTTTCTAAAATTGAAGAAACAAAATATTGGTGGCTGAGTAGTATATATTGAGGGACAATTAAACCAGGCTCAAGCACATGAATAGGAACTTGTAAAAGGGGTATCTAGCAAGCAAGGGTCTTCTAATAACAGTTTGTATAGCTAGATGATACATGTTGGGTCCTACAGCTGGTCAGTTTAACTTTGGGCTTTCCAGTGTGGAAGTGCCTTTCTAAAGCATTAGAAAGGAATAGCTCTTGTATTCAACCAGTAGACTGATCTCATGGAAATGTCCTCTGAACCTGCACTTGGCAAAACAGTGCTTCCTTCGGTTTATCCTGAACTGCTCTCGGTTGGGTAGCACTGGCTGAAGAGCGACATCTTGTGGTTATCTTAATCCTTCAGCAGGTAATCGTCCTTACAAGTTACCACGCAACTTGTACCATGTGACATCCCAGAGACAGGGGTCAGTGGCATCATCTTTGCACGTAAAAAACCTCAAGTTTTTCATGAATTGTGTTGGTCCTGTCTTTGCTGTATTAATAATGAAAACGGGAAGACTAGCCAGCACTGAACTACTGCTCTGTGTCGTAGCCAAAAAAATATTTTTTTGGTGAAAGTTTCCTCCTGATTTTTATAAAAATCCAATTCTGTTTTCTCACTCTGAAACTCCCAATGTTAATATGACAGTAATCTGAATAGCCAAAAAATACCACAAACAACTTACTAATGCCTGCAATGATGGATTACATTGGAAATGTATGCAGTGAGATTTTCCAGAGATAAATCAATGCAGATATACCACAGCATAATGCATTTTAATACAAAGTACAAATATAACCAAAGCTGCCAACATGTTAATATTGTTGGATTAAGTTTACTCTGGAGATAGTATTCAGTTTTTGTACATGGAGCATATCCAGTTCATCAAGATCTCCCAAACTGTCGGATCATGCCATGGAATTACAGAAATGTGTTGTTGTTTTTACCATTGACAACAAGTTATTGTTTTCTAGGTATGACTGTTTCCTATTAATGAAAAGGAAGAGCGAGGAATGAATGCATTCTTTGGCATTTTCTCCATGGTCAGCCTGGGGCTGACACGGCAAGTTTTTCACAGAAACTTTGGGGTCAATGAGACTAAAAGGGATCATCTCAGCTCATCCTTTCTTTTTGGAGATGAGATAACCGAGGCCCAGAATGGTCAAAAGATTTTCCTAAGTTAATGACAAAACAAAGTTAAAAACTGAAGTCTAATCCAGGCACTAAATTGCCCCCTTCTGGATTTTGAAGCTTACTTCAGTTCAGGTTTCTTATATTTATGCATGGTACCCAACATAGGAAAAACCAAATACTTCCTTAAGGCTCTCTTAGGGTCAGGTTTGGAAAGTAAAATTACTTTGCTTCATCACTTATGGCAATATAACCTTCGCTATTTTTCTAGGCAAGACAAGTATATTCTGTTTGGTATAATCTTAGCCAAATTTCCAACTGGAAAAGCCATTGACATTATTAGAGATTCAAATGTATTTTTTTTAAACCAATCAGGTTTAAACGAAATAGTGTAGAGGTAAATTCTAGGCTCCTCTCCAATCCACTACCTTCAGAAATTCTTTCATCCTTCCTATCATAAACCCCAGAACTCTGGTGAGACATCTGGGTAAATGTGTTATTTAGCAAGGAGACAAGCAACTTAGGGCCCTGGAAAGGATAAAAGTAGGGGAAAAAAAAACTGCTGGTCTCATCACACCAAAGAGTGGCACTTGCATGTTTTTCTTCTCTTTTTAATTTTTTCTCTTATTTCTTCCTCTTCCTTTTTCCTTCTTTTCCTATTTCTACCTCAGGGCTACCAGTGACACAAAAGGGTACAGATGGGTATTCCTTGGCACCCCTGATGGCTCTCCAAAATGAGGAGGTGGATGCCCACTGGCCTAGAGTACTAGAAAGGATTTCTAGCTTGTATGAACAATGTCTATTGATGTAATGTCATATTGCAAGTACTATTGAGATCAGATTCAGAAAGCACTTTGAGATACTCAGATAAAGAAATACATGCAAGCACAGATTACTACTGGCTGCTTATAATAATAAACTCCATAAATAATTCAGCAGCATGTCTTTTTATTTATGTAGCAAGGAGGAATCACAATCTTGAGACAATAGTCTAGTTCTATAAAACATTTTTATATAAATAATTCACCTTGTCCATTTTTTAAAAGATGAATTAATTCAACCTTGCAAACAAGTTCTCAAAATTTTCCAAAGTACACACACAAAAAAAAAACCCTGTAGCTTACCCTCACCACATAAGCTAGCCAGAGAGTAAAGGAAATTAAATCAGCACGCTTTCCCACTCACTTGGGATAATTCTTTACCAGCCCTAGGAGAGTGGGCAAGTGTAGATTGGAAAGGCTATATCAGTTGCCATGGCCAACCCAACACAAGCCTAGAAATAATTTTGCCTTGCTCTCAGTGCTAAAAACACATTGCCAAATCTCTTTCTGAAAAGCACAAAAGCAAAATATCCCATTCCTGCAAGCAGACCAACCACAAAGGTGGTGCCAAGAACTTTTGGGGCCCTTTTCTTGGCCACCCGGAATGCTGTTGGCAGCACTGCTGAGATTAATATATTGTTGACATGTCCTAAAACCTTGTTAAATGTTTTTCTCTTCAAGACACGCTCGTAATAGGTTTCCAAGTTTGGTCGCTTTCCGTTTCCCCAGTTTCTCCTTGCAAACCCCAGGAACTTCAGTCGATGCAATGTGACAGCAAGCGATACATCTGCCAATGTGAAAGATTCACCACAGAGCCAAGGCTGGCAGCCCTCCTCTAATCAGAGAAAAAGACATGGAGAATTAGGTGCAAACACTATACAGGGAGAACCCAGAGGAGATGTACTGCCTAACTACATTATTCCCTCATCTTTAAGAGTGGCTGCAAAGCTATCAACATTTGGAAGTCCTTCATTATTCCTAATGAAACACATTTGGCCAAGTTATTTGATGCTTTAAAAAAAAGGCAAAGGCAGATTCATTCTAAGTTAAAGTGACTTTTGTGGGACAGCTATTAGCTGCCTAGGTCTCTAGGCGAAAGCTGAAGCAACCAGGTACTTAAAACTGGCTTGCTGGCTCATAAGAAACCCCTAGTGGCTTAGGGCCTCCAAGAAGCTCCAGACGCTCCCTGATCATTCCAGTAAACAACAGATGTGCTCTGGGGAAAAAAGGCCAGGCTTGTCATGAAACTTTATTCAATGGCATTGCTATCATTTTTTTTCTTTTAAAGAAGGGCACTGTCATCTAGTGCAAGAAAGGTCTCAGGGACAGGACTATCATCTAGAAACCCTGACTTGTTGCAAAGGTGGGATGACACAGATGGCCACATGGGAACTTTCATTCATAAAGCCCAGCCCACACATGCTCACAACTAGTCCACAATTTGGATTTCTCTATATTACACATCTGAGATGCAGCTTAAAATGTGGTCATTAGGAGAGCAGCTTAAACAGCAGAAAGACATGGGTGCAGGTGTTGCCTCTAATACCCAGCAGCTCTTTGCACAGGGACCAAGCTCTAGTCAACTCTAAGAGAAGGCTCTGTGGGGCAGATAGGTAACACAGTAGACAGAATACCATACCTAGAGTCAGGAGGACCTGGGTTCAAATATGGGTTCAGACCCTTCCTCACTGTAGTACCGTGGGCAAGTCACTTAATCCCAATTGCCTCACCTTCACCACTCATCTACCTTGGGATTCATTCCTAGTTTCAATTCTTACAATTATTACAGGTTGAGAGAGAAAGAGAGCTCTACAAACTAGTTCACTCCCTGATTTTATACTGCCTAAGATAAGGGAAAACATTTTTTCCATTTTTAAATACAATATAATTTCATTTAAAACATAAAAACATGCTTAGCTAGACACTCATACAAAAACAGGTTGCATGCTCAATTTGTCTACTGACTCCTACCCTAAGACTTAAAGTTATTGAAAAGGTGCTCATCTGCATTGGTAAAAGGAATGTCCTCACTGGAAGTCTCCCCCATTGATAAAATCACAGACCTAGTTGCCTTCCTTTGCCCCTAGAATGCTTCCTAATCCACGTGGTTTTCTTTCTTTTTAAACCCTTACCTTCCATCTTGGAATCAATATTGTATATTGGTTCCAAGGCAGAAGAGTGATCAGGGATAAGTAATGGGGATTAAGTGACTTGCCCAGGGTCACACAGCTCAGAAGTGTCTGAATCCAGACTTGAACCCAGGACCTTCCATCTCTGGGCCTGATTCTCAATCCACTGAGCCACCTTGCTGCTTCGGCATATTGTTTTCTGGCCTGTTCTTTGAGGGGGAAGGGAGGCAGAAGTCAAGCCTGGTCAGGCAAAATGAAAAACATTGTTCAAGCAAGGATCCAGATTAATCCCCAGGAGTGAAAGAAAGCATTGCTTCTGATTTGAAGAGAACCATGAAATCTGAACACATCCTCAGCTGCCATCACTTTCACTTAAAAAAAAAAGTTCCATTCTCCTATTTCTCTCAGATACCACCCACAGGACCCCTAAGCAGCTAATTTTGCTGAGTTCATTCAAGTTACCACTATCAGAATTAAAATATGAATAGGAAATAGTAAAAAAAATTTAATGAAATCTATCAAGGTGGCCATAATGCCATGAGCAGGAGGGAATAGGAGGGATACCAAAATCAGCACTTACCTGGGGTCTCTTCATTTCTCCTTTGCAATTCAGTTTCAACTTGATCCAGAACCTTCTCAAGTTCATCAAGTATTTTCTTCAAATATTTTACATTGTCATGGTCCAGTAGCTTTGACTAAACAAATAAAAAACACAATGAGTATCATTGATTTCTGTGAGGGGCTCAGCATAAAGCCTGTATCTTATAAATCCACATGCGTTATTCTAGAGGGTAGCAGGATGAAATAGGATAACCTAAATAAAGGGAAAAAATACTGCTTAGAGAAAACTTCAACTCAGAAAAAAGGCATTTTTTAATCCAAGTAGAATTAAATGACTACAGCTAGAAAAGAATGAGAACTAGCCAACTAACCATTATAACCAATCTAAAGAACAATCTACATAGGAATCAAAACATTGTTAGGCCTACATGGACTTGGAGGGAGGGAGGAAAGGTTCACTGATTCAATTTAGCAAACATTTATTGAATACTTACTATTTATAAGGTACTATAGAGATACAAAAATGAACAATAGTCCCTGTCCTCAAAGTTCTTATAAACTAATAGGGGAAAGATGGCATGTACACAAAATTAGGATGCTATAAAATAATAGGTGATAAAGGCAAAAGAGAAATTTCCTCCCCAAAAAAATGCTCAGAAAAAATTGTAAAGGGTAGATCACTTTCACCTGAGTAAAAGTAATGATTCTTGGGGGGAAGTGGGGGAAGAAGAAATAGGCAGAAGATAAGAAATTATTTTGGAAGGTGATGGTGATGGTTTTGTTTTCCCAATAAAGTGGTATCAAAAAGGAGAAAGGAAAAGAAAGAGGGCAAGAGTTAAGGCAGTGTGCAAGGGAGAGTTGTTGATAAATTCATCTGATAAGACTCTAGTGATGGAACTTTGTTGAGCTGGAAAATTTTCTGCAGAGCTGGACATGCATACTTGGCCCTTTGCTGAGGGAGAGTACTTTGTTGGGAGGAAGCAGAGAGTTCCTCTTCCTAATGATTAGTGACAGATCTTTGAGAAGTAAGAGATCCTTTTTAGAAGACTCCAAAGGAAGGAAAGAGAGCAGGAGGGAATGAAAAAAGGTAGGGGAAATTGTGTTTTAATACCATATAGCATTAAATGACAACTGGGAATAACCCTGCTATACTCACCTTAAGACGCTTCTGCTTTGCTATATACGCATCCTGAAGGTCTGGATTTTCTTGGGCAAGTTTCTTCAGTTCAGACTCAGTATTACCTATCTGGCCTGAGGTTGGGAACATTTTCCAAAAACAGAACAAAAACAAAGTTTTCTTACAGAACACAAAACATGGCACAAGTGTACCTATAAAGGTTAATGAATGATGATGTTTCTAATAGAAGTAAATTTGTTAAATCCAGTAAAACTGATAGTTTCCTTTTGAATCAGTTTCCCATTAAATGCTTTACAAATAAATCACTTGGAAATAATAAAGATGTAAAAAAGAGAGTAAAGGTTTCTTTTAAAGCCTTTAGACTACCTGAAACTCCACTGACAGGAATGAAGAATAAGAGGAAGCTTTGGGACAAGGCATCAGTACAGAGCAGTATGATTCCAACAATATTTCCCCTTCTTCCTAGGCCTTCCATCCAGGAAATTATTCCACCCTTAGAAAGAAATTCTTTCCTGCCTTCACAACCCAATGAGAGCTGAGAAATAAAGAACACTGAAAATTACTGTAAAAATGATTAGAACATAACTACTCTTGGCAGTAAGCCATAAAATTGGTATAGTAAAGTAATTCTGGAGATTATTATCATCACATTATCATAACTGCCTATCTATAAATATATGAGGCAAATAATATCAAACCAGTGATTACTCATAGACTTAACTAGGACAGGGTAGGCAGAAAGGGGTGTAGTGGATAATATCATCATAGTGACTGATGTCAAGGAAATGATCTACCAATACTCTGCTAACTACATAGCCAAGGAGTATTTCCTTTATTGGCAGCATAGGAGACATTACAGACTCTTTTGTCTGGACATCAATAATCTCTCAAGAGGGATAAAGACTGAACCTGTCATTTCACTGGTATAGAGCATTCACAGGTGAGGATATTCCCTCTACAGATGCAGTTTTATAATTTTAGAGAGCTGCATGGAGCACTAAGAGATTAAATAACTGCCTAGGATCTCACAGAAATAGGTATCAGAGGCAGGATTTAATCTTCCTGGCTTTAAGGCTATCTCTCTTGCCACTACACCCCATTGTTTTTCAAAGCACTAGAAAAACTTTTTTATAATCTTATCATGCCCAAGAAAAGTAATATTTATTTATTTATAATCTTGGAGATACAGAATCAAAGGATGAGGCAGAGTCAAATAAGGGGAGATATAGTATATGGGAAAATAGAACAAAAAGTTAGGAAAAATAATGAATCTAGAGAACTATTCATGAAATTAATTAATATATTCAAAGGAGAACCACTGAGGCTTAGCATTCTCCTCCACAGTATTTTGGAAAAGATAAATATCAATAGATAATGGATTATTATTGAAGATTACACCAATGATAATGGCCTTTCATTTTCCAACCTAGAGGCAACAAGATTTCCATTAATTCCTTTAGGTTGCTATTACCTAATACAATCATAAGCCTTTGTTGCAATGTCAAAGTCTATTGAAGCATAACAGAATAATTCAAGCATCCATTCCTCATAGGTCACTACAGGAAATCAATAACAGGCTACAGAGTGTGCCTAATATCCCATAGCTAGTCAGTGGAAAAGCCAGGACAAGAACCCATGTCATCATACTACTAATCCAAATTCTTTCCTACCACATTAATGTACCTTTCCATAAAGTACTCCAATTTTGTGATGTATACAGCTTTGATATTGAAAATAAAAGTAGGGGATAAGACTAATTAAAAAATAAAAATTTGCTTAACATAAGGCACAAATTAATAAACTCAAAATGTCTATTTTATTTATTGATCTTGGGAATGTCTGTGAACAAATTTAAAAGTCCTACCCGTGGCCATAAGGAATGGTAAAAATCAGACAAACATATTACAAAATGAATGTGAAACAAATCCCAAGACCACAAACTCTTTACATACTGCGAATCCTTGTTGTTGCATAAGCAGGGATCATGGAGTCCACTGTTAGTTCTGGGTGTAAAATGCAACCATGTGTATAGGCATCCATGGGTAAGGAGTCAAGGAGTTCTCGGTAGTGCTGGACTCGTGGGTAATACATGCTTTCTTTTTCAGGTATTAACCTGGGTGTCTTTTCTAATATATTTATGCATAAAGAAAACAAAATTTAAAATTAGGTAGCATGACCCAAAAAACCCATTTTGATCAAAATTATCAGCATTAGCTTAGCAGAATTTGAATAACAATGAACATGTAGTAGGAAGTAGGAATAATAATTATAAATCATGAGTTCTTAACAAAGCAATTAAACATGTGAAGTGACATCATATATTATAGCAGCTTTGGTGAAGGTTTTCAAGTTTGCATGCCCAAACTGCAACTTCAAGCTGTATGAGTCCCCCCACATTACCCCAGAAAGTGGAGGGAGGAAGTGATCACTTTGGGTGGCTGGACAGAGAGGCAAAAATGTCCCTGGGCACTGGGAAGGGGGGGACAGAGAAACTCCCCACTGGGGCAAAACTGCCAATACTTAGCCAACGCTGCACTAGAGCATTGATATGGATACAATAAGTCAAAAGGTATTTTCCCTTTACATTTTTAAACTTAACCTCATTATACTTAATGTTAGATTATCAGAGAGCAAGAAAAGTCTTGTCTCCTCTGCTCTACAAGTAACAACAGATGGTGGCTACTTGTAGCTGCTCTTTCTAGGAACTATCCAAAAATTCAGATATGAAAAAAAGGATTAATCATAAATTCTTTTTTGTCTGTGGAGTGCTCCTTTGAATCTATCTGACCCTCCACCATGCTAATACTCTTTATAGTGTTATATATATATATATATATATATATATATATATATGTATATATATATATATATATACATATATATATATATATATATATATATATTTGACTAAGGGTAGCAACAGGAATTATGGAGATTCAACCAAGATGAAAAAAAGGATTGAACTAAAAGTTCGTTTCAGACAGTTATACTAGAATAAGCAATGGAAACAACAGGCTGAAAAGGTCTGATGTCTCTGCCAACCATAAGTCAGACAGTACTGAGAACATTAGCCATTATGGGAGCTTCCATATAATTCTAAAACCACCCTGCTCTATAGTTCACTTTTCATATGATTAATCACAATTCAGAGTTCCTTGGGAGTTCTCTATTTGTAATAAAATAATAACCCAGCTGGACACATGAGTTTAAATTATCCATGTACTCTTTTGCCCACTTGCAAGGGAATGGTTACCAGAAACCAAACTCAAAATGTTTTTTTTTTTAATTTTATTTTGGAAATGTTATTTAGTCAATTTAGACCATTATTCCTTGGTTACAAGAGTCATATTCTTTCCTTCCCTCCCCTTCCCCACCCTTTCCAATAGCAAATGTACAATTCCACTGGGTTTTGCATGTGTCTTTGACCAGAACCTATTTCCATGTGGTTGATGTTTGCACTAGGGTTATCATTTAGAGTCTACATCCCCAATCATAACTCCCTCAACACATGCAATCAAGCAGTTGTTTTTCTTCTGTGTTTCTGCTCCCACAATTTTTCCTCTGGTTGTGGATAGTGTTCTTTCTCATACATCCCTCCGAGTTGTTCAGGATCACTGCATTGCCACTAATGGAGAAGTCCATTACATTTGATTGTATCACAGTGTATCAGTCTCTGTGTATAATATTCTCCTGCTTCTGCTCCTTTCACTCGAAATCCATTCCTGGAGGTCTTTCTAGTTCACATGAATTCCTTCAGTTTATTATTCCTTTGAGCATAATAGTATTCCATCAGTAACATATACCAACATTTCTTCAGCCATTCCCCAATCAAAGGACATCCCCTCATTTTCCTTTAGAAATTTAGATCCTATACCATTTGGTGCATACATGTTGAATACTGATATTTTCTCATTGTCTATACACCCTTTTATCAGGATTTATTTACCTTCCATTTCCCTTTTAGTCAGATCTATTTTTACTTTGGCTTTGTCAGATACCATGATTGCAACACCTGCCTTCTTTCTATCAGTTGAGGACCAATATGTTTTGTGCCAACCTTTAATTCTAACCTTGTGAGTATCTACCCACCTCAGGAGTATTTCCTGTAGACAGCATATGGTAGGATTTTGGATTCTAATCCACTCTTCTATTTATTTTCGTTTTATGGGTGAGTTCATCCCATTCACATTTAAAGTTATGATTGCCACTTGTGTATTCCCCAGCATTTTGATATACTCTCCTAGCTCTGTCCTTTCATCTTTTGCTATATTCTTTTAAACCAGTCATTTGCTTTTAATAAAAAGCAAACTCCCTTGATATGCTTCCCTTTCTGGCCCCTCCCTTTTTGTTCCCTTCTTACTTTTTTAGGGTCTGTTAAGTTCCCTCCCCTCTCTCTTTTCCTCCTTTTTTTTACTCCCTCCCCCCTACTCCCCTTAGTTTTCCCTTCTTTCCCTGTAGGATAAGATAGAATTCAAGACCCCAATGGATCTAGATGCTCTTCCCTCTCAGAATTTATTTCACTGAGAGTAAGGTTTAAATATTAACTACTAGCACTCTCTTCCTCTCCTTCTTATGCATATCTTTGTATGATAAAGATTATCTGATTTATTTTATTTCTTTAAGTATCTCTTGATGCCATCTTCAATTCCCCCCTCCCTTTTTCTTTTTTGCATATCATCTTATAGCTCTTATTACCCTGATCTCTTCATGTAAATGATTCTTCTAATTACTATAATAGTGAATATAACTTTTGAGAGGTAGAAATAACATTTCTCCATATATTAATATAAATAATTTTGTTTTATTGTAGTCCTTAAAGAAAAAAATTTGAATAAACAAACATTTTCTGCCTTTTCCCTCTCTTTCTTATTTACATTTCCATGTTTCTCTTGATCTTTGTGTTTAGATATCAAACTTTCCACTTAGTTCTGGTCTTTTCTTTACAAGTACTTGGAAGTCTTCTATTTTGTTGAATGCCCATACTTTCCCCTGGAAGTATATAGTCAGTTTTGATGGATAGGTGATCCTTGGTTGAAGGTCCAATTCTCTCTGAATATCATATTCCAAGCCTTTCAGTCCTTCAGTGTGGAAGATGCCAGGTCTTGTGTAATCCTGATTGGTGCTCTTTGGTATCTGAATTGTCTATTTTTTGGCTTCTTGTAGAATTTTCTCCTTAGCTTGAAAGTTCTGGAATTTGGCAATTACATTCCTGGGAGTTGTCTTTTGAGGATTTAGTATAGAGGGTGTTCTATGAACTTTTTCAATGTCCATTTTGCCCCCTTGTTCAAGAACATCAGGGCAGTTTTCTTGGGTAATTTATTGTAGTATGATGTCAAGATTTCTGTTTATTTCTGGCTTTTCAGGTAGACCAATGATTCTCAAATTGTGTCCCCTTGATCTGCTTTCCTGATCTATCATCTTGTCAGTGAGATATTTTGTGTTTTCTTCTATTTTGTCAGTCTTTTGACTTTGCATTATTAATTCTTTCTGTTTTGCAAGATCATTGGCATCTAATTTCCTAATTCTGGATTTTAAAGACTGATTTTCCTTTTCAGTTTGTTCTATCCTGCTGTTTGTGGCTTCCAGCTATTTTTCCAATTGGGAGTTCTTGTCCTTTAAACTGTTATTTTCTCTTTGAACTATTTCCAACTTTTCTTGCTAGAAGGCTTCTATCTTTTTTATAACCTCCAATTTAAGTTCTTCAAGAGCATGTGGACAATTTCCATTTTGGGGGGAAGGTTTTGGTGAATTTATTTTAATTTCCTCTTCTATTTCCTCTGTGGCCTTGTTTGTTTTTTTTTTTTTTTGCACAAAAATTTTCCAGGGTCAACATTTCTTCTTTTTCTTGGTGGAGGGAGGTTGTTGTTCCTGGGCATTATTTTCCATCACTGTGGAGGTGTTTCCTTCCCTTTTAAGTCAGAAATCTGAGTGAGATGGGCAGACTCTCTGTGTATGGAGTTAAGGAGCAATGATTTTGCCTCAGGCAAGCTCTCAAATGTCTGCAGCTTCTGCTGTTTGCTGCCCTTCTCTGTACTATCTTCCCGCAAATGCTTGTGGTTTGTGCTCTTTAGCCTGCTGGGGTTTCAGGTCTAGATGCTCTTAGGGGTAGGTCTTTGGTGGTCTTGGTCAGCTGCCAAGGACCTAGAGGTGCCTTTCACTCATTCTAGAGGTTCCCCTCACTCAATCACTGATCCTGGGGTGTGCTGGCTCTGACTCTGGCTCCATAGGTGGCATGGGGGAGGGTAGATCAGCTTGCATTTTGGTGGGAGCTTTTTTATCCCCTTATAGTGTGGAAATGCCCAAATCCCACATACCTTCAATGCTGCGCCCTACTGTAGAGTCCCTTTGTTCATATGAATTTGGGTTTCTTGGTCTTTTGAGGTAGTCTATATTGGTAGGTGCTGAGGAGTGGAAGAGTCCTGAGTCGAGACTGATGCCATGTTTACCTGGAAGTCTCTGGGGGCATCCCCACATTTCCCAATTTTTTGCCACCACAAAGAGCACAGCTATGAATATTCTTGTACAGGTCTTTTCCTTATTATCTCTTTGGGGTATAAACCCAGCAGTGCTATGGCTGGATCAAAGGGCCAACAGTCTTTTAGTACCCTTTACCAAACTCAAATTGTGCATGTCCTAGAACTGCAAAAATGTCAAAGCAGCTTCTGTGCTCCACAAGGGTTCCCAGAGTTTTAGAAAGTTGGGGTCTAAAAATTGTTTGGTAGATTTTTTTATTTTATTGTTGATTGCTAGCTATTATTTGTTTAGAGAGCTTCTACTGAGTAAAACCCACTATGTGCAATATCCAAGCATGCTTGTCAATTTCTATTGAGAGCCATCACAATTATGACAAAATAATGTGACTAGAGCTCTTCAAAGAACAGTTTAAGTTCAAAAAGGAGCTAAAGTTTCCTTATATGAGAGGTTTCCAGGATTTGTTTCTGATTACAAATCATTCTTTGACAATAAATTGGTGCTGCCTCAGAAAGAGACAAAACTAGAAAGCAAAAGACACCCAAATTTCTAAGAACCAGGAAGAATACTCCTGACTTGTAGGGTTAATCAGTCACTTGCTAGAGTGAGTATCAGACTCATCACAACTCACAGCTTCAGAGCTTAATAGGATCAATGTCTGGTCATCAACATTTATGCAGTAGCTAGCTAAATCTACTTCAAGTCTGTACTTTTTCAATGAGATAATGCCTCAACTACGCATTAATCATTCGTTTATTTAATTTGAGTGCTTAAGACATTAGGCATCATTGAATCTTACTGTTTCAAGTTATAAAGAAACAGAACCTCAGAGTGGTCAAATGGATCTCTCTAAGGCAACATAGCTGGTCAGTGACAGACACAGAACTTTCTTGATTCCTAGGTCAATATTCTTTCAACTACACAGCAATACCCATTTTGACATGTTTTTTTTTTTTCAAAGGGTATAAACTCTAGAGATCATCCAAGGAGAAGGAAAGAGGAACCAAGTGACTTCATGATTAGCAATGAGTCTCTAAAGCAGCAGTTCTCAACCTCTCAATTTGTAGCAATGAGAGTACATAATGCATATCAGGTATTTATATTCCGAATCATAACTGTAGCAAAATTACAGTTTTGAAGTAGCCACCAAAATAATTATTTGGTTTGGGGTCACTGCAACATGAGGAACTGTATTGTGGGGTCACAGCATTAGAAAGGTTGAGAACCACTGCTCTAAAGGATTCCCAAAATAGTAGAGAAAGAGTAAAAGTATGGATCTCCTTAGTCATCAAACTAATCAGCTAAATTATACATTCCTTTATTGTTTAATGAATGGTAATGTTCTTCACTCCACATTAGGCTGCAGTTCAGACAGTCTAGACTCTCTTTACCAGGCCTCTATCAGAGTCTTTCTCCCCTTTTCAGTTTCTTTTTATTAATCTTCCTCAGTTCGAATGTAAATTCTTTGAGGGCAGAAACTATTATTCTTTTGACTGGTGTTTGTATTCCCAAAGCTTAGCAAAGTGCCTAACACATGTAAATGCTTCATAAATCCTCATTGACTTGTTGATTTCACCACTTCTTTATGGGTGAACTAATGTCCATAATATTCAAAACTTCAATAAACATGTATCAAGCACTTATATTATTTACTTAGTTGAAATTTTGAAAGCCTAACACTGGTTCAGGAAATATCAAAAATCCAATATTAGACAAGGTCCAGCGAGCAGCCAGCCAAAGTCTCACTGTGTCAGGTCAATACACAAAATTTTGAGTGGGGCAGCAGTGGGGCTGTTTTTATTCTTCCTTTATGCTTCCCCTCCTACAAAAATGTAGGCTCCTTCACAAACACTAGAAAAATGCTTAATTCCTCCTCTAATACAATCCAAAACTGGCTGCCAGCATAATTTTTAACAAGAAGGAAACTTCCAATGCACAGCTCTCTCCAAAGAGCCTTAATATAAGATGCAGTAAGACACATTTCTTCATTCTTGATATTACTCTATGGGAAAAGGGTCAAATGAAGGGTGAAGGGTCAAAGCACTCAATCTCCCAATGACTCAACTGCATAAATTTATGGAAACATTTCAATATTTGACCTTCAGTCTCTCCACAAGTTAACCAGTACTTCCAATTTCCCTGACCACATAGTCAGAACAAAAGTTTCTTCTCACTTTAATAATCAAAAATTAGCATCAAATGAAGAAATCTCTGCTTAATTTATCTCTCTGCTTCTAATTTCTCCCCATTGTAATACATTCTCCACACAGCTGTCAAAGTGACTTTATTAAAGAACAGATCTAATCACATCATCTCCCCCACTCCTCAATAAACTCAAGTGGCACCCTACTAACTCTAGGTAGTAGTATTAAATACAAAATACTCTGTTGGTATTTGAAGCTCTTCAAAACCTAACCTGTCCAAATATTGGATTTTTTTCCCAAAAGCTGGTATCTTTGGATTTATCATAGACTGTCTTGCTGAGGTCACTTACCCCAACTCTATTCCACTGATCCTCCTTTCTGTCTCTTAGCCAGTACCATATTGTTTTGATGACCACTGCTTTATAGTATAGTTTGAGATCTGGTACTGCTAGGCCACCTTCCTTCACATTTTTTTCATGATTTCACTGGATATCCTTGATATTTTGTCTTTCCAAATAATCTTTGTTATGTTTTTTTTTTCTAATTCAGTAAAAAAAGTTTCTTGGTAGTTCAATGGGTATGGCACTAAATAAGTAAATGAGTTTGGGTAGGATTGTCATTTTTATTATGCTAGCTCATTCTACCCATGAACAACTAATGTTTTTCCATTAATTGCTGGGAAAATTGGAAGACAGTATGGGAGAGATTGGGTTTGTATCAACATCTCACACTCTACACCAAGATAAACTCAGAATGGGAGAATGACTTGAATATAAAGAAAGAAACTATAAGTAAATTAGGTGAATACAGAATAGTATACTTGTCAGATCTTTGGGAAAGGAAAGATTTTAAGATCAATCAAGAGTTAGAAAAAATTACAAAATGTAAAATAAATAATTTTTATTACATTCAATTAAAATGTTTTTGTACAAACAAAACCAATGCAACCAAAATAAGAAGGGAAAGAAACAAATTGGGGGGGGGGAGCGGAATCTTCATAACAAAAATCTCTGACAAAGGTCTAATTACTCAAATTTATAAGGAGTTAAATCAATTGTACAAAAAAATCAAGTCATTCCCAAGTTGATAAATGGACAAGGGACATGAATAGGCAATTTTTAGATAATGAAATCAAAACTATTAATAAGCACATGAAAAAGTGTTCTAAATCTTGTATAATCAGAGAGATGCAAATAAAAACAACTGTGAGGTATCACCTCACACCTAGCAGATTGGCTAGCATGACAGCAAAGGTAAGTAATGAATGCTGGAAGGAATGTGGCAAAGTCCAGACATTAATGCATTGCTGGTGGAGTTGTGAATTGATCCAACCATTCTGGAGGGCAATTTGGAACTATGCCCAAAGGAAACTAAAAGACTATCTGCCATTCCATCCAGCCATAGCACTGCTGGGTTCATATCCCAAAGAGATAATAAGGGGAAAGACTTATACAAGAATATTCATAGCTGTGCTCTTTGTGGTGGCAAAAAAACTGGAAAATAAGGGAATGCCCTTCAATTGGGGAATAGTTAAACAAATTGTGGTATTATATTGGTGATGGAATACTATTATGCTCAAAGGAATGATGAACTGGAGGAATTCCATGTGAACTGGAATGACCTCCAAGAATTGATTCAGAGTGAGAGGAGCAGAACCAGGAGAACATTGTACACAGAGACTGATACACTGCGGTACAATCGATTGTAATGGACTTCTCCATTAGTGACAATGCAGTGGTCCTGAACAACTTGGAGGGGTTTATGAGAAAGAACAATATCCACAGCCAGAGGAAAAACTGTAGGAATAGAAACACCAAAGAAAAATAACTGGTTAACCACATGGATCAATGGGGATATGATTGGGATATAGACTCTAAATGATCACGTTAGTGCAAACATCAATAATATGGAAATAGGTTTTGATCAAGGACACATGTAAAACTCAGTCGAATTTAGGGGGTGGTGGATTAGTAATTAGTAGGGGATGGGGGAACGTGAGGGAAAGAACATGATTCTTGTAACCAGGGAAAATTATTCTAAATTGACTAATTAAATAAAAATTTCAAAAAAAAAAGCTAACCTTTTTCATCTTCCAAACATTTTACCCATGAACCCTATTATCCAGTCACACTGAACTAACTGCCTCTCAGGCCTTGCTAGTTTCACACATAATCTACATCCTATCTCTGTGAACTTTGTACTAACTATTCTCATTCATTCTGAGCTTTTTCTCATCTCCTTCTCTTAAAAATCCCTGGCTTTTGTCAAGATTCAGTTCAAGAACTATCTTCTACAAGAGGCTTTTCTTGGTTCCCCATGCCCAACTCAAATGCCTCCTAAAACAAGCCATTCCACTATTGTTGGGAAACATCTTATGACAAGAGCCTAAATTATTGTACCTAATCCTACTCCATTATAAGAAGAACAAATCTAGCCTCTTTTCCATCTACATTATGACCTTTCATATTTTATTAAATTTCATCTTCTTAAATTAAGCCCAAAGTTCTAGCCTATAGAGAACTTTTTAAATCCTGATACTGTCATTCTTTACTTTATATGTTGCTCCCAACTTTTTATCACCTGGAGAGTCAATAAGTATACTATTTATCCCAATACCCAAATCATTGACAGAAAATAATGCGCGCGCATGCACAAACACACACACATACTTACAAACACACATATACACACGAGTTCTAAACACAGATCCCTTGATGATTCCACTGGAGTCTTCCTACCCAAGTGACATCAAATCTCCATTACTCTTTGTGTGGCTACTCAACCAATTCTAATACATTTAATTAGACTACAGCTTATCTTTGTTACAAGAATACCATGAGAGGCTTTAATAAACACTGCCAAAATCTAAGTAAAGTGTATCTATAGAAGTCTCCTGATCTAGTGATTTAGTACCCCTGTCAAAAAGTATCTAATCTTAATCTGGTATAAATTCTTCATACTATATCTAAACAATCACTAATTCCTTTTCTAGACACTAATTACTGATGTTTTAAAATATTACAATCTAGAATTTCACCTGGAATGGAAGTTGAGTTCACTGGTCTATAGTTTAAATATTATTCTCTACTTTTCCCCCTAAAAATCAGGACAACAGAAACTTAACTGGTTAGTTTTTCAAGACTTTTATATTATTTTGCCTCCTTCTTCTATATTCTGTTAAAAGGGATGAACAGGAAACACAGGGAGAAATATATTCAGAAATGGAAATCATGTAAAAATTATATATTGATTTTTTAAATTAGAAAATTCAAAGAAGTTGTCTCTTTCTTATATTATGTTATTCTCTAATTCTATGCAATCATTAAGAGACTGCTGACAACAGATCTATAATCAAACTTGTTAGTTCTTTTAGAATCCAAGTTGGTCATCTGGACAAAGTAACTTGAATTCATCAAGGAAAACTATTTGTTCTCTGTCTCTGTTTTTATCTTGGGTATTTATTGCCTACTAGTAATTTTTTTTCTGCTTCTGGAACAAAGGCCATTTTTTTTGGTCATGGAAAGTTGAAGCCAACAGCTTTACCATCTCTAAATCATCAGTTAATATATCATCAGTTATCATTGTGGCATTCACTATGAACAGCAGTCCAACCTTTACTTTGATCCTTGTAACCGTGAAAATGTGGTTTTGCCAAGTCTGTGAATTGCTACAACTGTAAAGGTTTTGGCCAAACTGTAAAGATAATTTGTAGTGTCTTGATTTAAAATCTAAAATTAAGTGGTCGCCATGGGAAAATTCCCAAATATGAAAATACCCAAGTCAGCTGGGTTTTATGGAGATTTTAATTAATACAAATGAAGGAATTAAGGGAAGGAGAGAAAGAGAGAGAAAAGAGAAAATAGTAGAAATGGCCTAGGCCTGAGCCTAAGGGAGAGCGAGTCAGTCTTTATCACTCACCACAAGATCTTCTTAAGCAAGCTCCAGTCCTCCACTGAACTCCTCAACTCCTGAACTGAGCTCAGAGAGTCCCAACTGAATTCAATTGACCTCCTTTTAAAGAGAATTTTCTCTTATGTCACCTCCCCTAAATTTTCACATCTACCAATTATAGTAGATGCTTTTTTCCCAGGACTGCCCATTCCTAGTTCTTATCTTCTTTTGTTTTCACCTTCTCTGGTTAGATAAAAACTTCATACCTCTTTTTGTTAAGCTTGCCTTTTGTAAGTTGCTTGACCTTTTAGGGACTAATTTAACCTTTAAAGGTACTTAGCACCCTTTTGTATTAGATCTAAAAATAGACCTAGCTTAAGATTCAAACTTTACTATAAGATATGAGTTAGGGACTTTTCGTTGTTCAATCAGGAGTTTTCAACTTTATCTTCCCCTAAGGCACTGTCTGAGTAGGGTGGAGTAATTTTAAAAGTTCTCAATACATTCCTGACCAAATACCTCCATTGTTAAAAATGGGGAATAGCTTAACCAAATCTTCTAAGGTACAGTCTGAGCAGTTTTTAGATTCACATCCTCTTTTCTCCAATATAGCTAATGTTAGTAAATGGAGGCACTTTCCAACTCACACAGGAGTCCTCCAAACAAAATTCCTCCAAGATCAAGGCTCCCTATGTGTCTACATCAAGTCAAAATCAGAGTTTATGAACCTCCACAAATGATTTGCATTTATAAATGAAAGAGGACACAAAGAGATCAGATCACAGTCAATTACTCACTAAGCACTAAATGTTTATGTATCAAAAACTATGGTAACCACAGGAACTTAGTGGAAGAGTGTGATAAGGAAAATAGCAATAAACTTTTCTCTGTTCATTAATCTGAAGCATGTTTTTCCAGAAATATTCAAATTATAAAATGAGAGAATAGACATTCACAAAGAATATTGTGGAAAAGCACACACAGAGAGAATATAGTTAGATGTACAAGTTATATTATGGAGGGGCAATTTCTACCTGTAACATTTCAGTGCCACTGATATCTTCTGGTGATGTTATCATGCTGTTGGGTTTTTTCCCTATTGGTTTCATACAATGCACAATTTTCCCAAGCATGTTGTCTTTGCCAGAAATAGGATCATTGCTGATTCTCTGGTATACATTGTAAATAATCTCTGCCAAACATGTTCTCATGGTTGTGTATGGTCATTGCTTGCCAGTAATGAATTAATCTCATGGATGCTGCCAGGCATGGTTCCAGTTGACATGATGTTGTGAAGTTTCATTGCTTCCTGCTTCTGGTTTCAGATGAAATTCTCAAATGAATTATTACTTCATCATAAGATATTTTATCATAGCCTTTTAAAACTTAAAATCATATCTTTAGATATAACTTTTCAGAAAGGCAAAGTCCTAACATACATCATTAGAGATTTTTCTCCCAGAAAGACAGTCTATCAATTCTCTGAGTTTTGACTTGAATGGTAGGTGAATGAGAGGTTCTTTCCAGAAAGTAGTTTCTTGAACCAAAAGTTAAGCTCTTTGAAACACAGAAGATCTAGTTAGAAAACCAATTAGTATCTTCAGGCTTAAATTTATTCTTTTGATTTTTACTTATGTTCACCAAGGGCAGACTCTTTATCAAAAGCTTCATTAGCTTAGGTTTAGAAATTCCTTGTTATTCCTTAATTTCCAATTACTAAATTTAATCTAGTCAATAGCAGTGTACAGTGATGACAAACCTTTTAGAACCTTTTGGACAATGCTTACTGTGCCCCATCCCATCTCAGACTGGGTGCTATGCCCTGCCCCCTCCAGAGATTGTGTTTCCCCCCATCTCCACTACCTTACTTCAGAAGGGGTGAGAGAAAGGGAGGGAGTGACCAAGGTGCTCCACTCAGGGGAGGGAGTAAGCTATTAGGCTGCTGAGCAGAGGGGCAGGGAGGCACAGTGGAGAAGGGAAATGATGAAGTTCCACCAGAGTTCTTCTGCCTTCTAGTAACTAACTCTGATGGTATAGCATGCATGCCCATAGAGAGATCTGTGTGCTGTCTTTGGCATGCATGCCATAGGTTCACCACCATGAGTGTAGATGCTTGCAAAAAAACTGTCATGGATTCTATGGGCTTGAGTTTTAAGGGGGTAAAGGAAAACAGTTTTTCAGCTACAGGATTCTCAAGATTCTTCTGGTATCCTATCAAAATTAATAATAGGGAGGAAAGCATTAGAACAAAACTAAGTACAAGAAGCAATTGTTTGCAGGCTTTAAGTCCCATACCCTACACCAGCATTGGCAAAGACATGGCACACATGCCGAACCAGCACTGAGGGAGCTGCTCCATTTCCCCTCTTCCCAGTACCAGAGGACATTTTTGTATGCTCCACCTGTCTGTCCAGCTGCCCAGAGCAAGCACTTTCTCCCTCAATTCTCTCCAGTAATCCAGGGGCTAACAGATAGCTTGAATTTGCCCTCTGGGCACTTGAACTCAGAAAAGTTTCACCAATGAGGCATACTTTTTTTTTAAGTTTTATTAATGTATTTATTTTTTAAATCACCATTGTTTTTCCCAGTATCCTTCCCTACCCCCTCTCAGAGAGCCATTATACATAGAAAATATTATTTTTCAAAGACAAAAATAAGAAAAGGGATGGAAATAACTGAATAATACATTTAGAAAGTCCGAAAATATACACAAGGTACAGCAGACATGGGCTTCCCACTTCTGCAAAAGGGTGGAGTGGGAATATCTTTTCATATCTCTTCTTTAGAGCAATATTTGTTCTTCAAAATTTTGTAGCCTTCAATTTTTATTTTTAATAGATTTTTTCTATTTACATTGTAGTCATTGTGTTATTGTTTGTTTGTTTTTTTGGTTCTACTTACTTAACTTTGCACCAGTTCAGGTACAACTTCCCATACTTCTCTACATTTGTCACATTCATCATTTCTTACAACACAGTTATAATCCATTACATTCATGTACCAAAATTTGTTTAGCCATTCCCCAGCTGATGGGCATCTGTTACCAATACTTTGGCAACATAAAAGTGTTGCTATAAAAACTTTTGGTATATAGGGGTTTACGGTTATCCTCCAATTTTAAATATTCTTTCATACTTGTTTTTCTTTATTTGCTGACTTTATTATTGTTAATGTAAAGTCAGTTCATTAATTCTCTTTTTTCTAATTTATTAATGTATGTATATAGGGATAAGATTTTTCCCTCTGAGGACTGCTTTAGCTATCTCAGAAATTTTAGTGTGTTATTTCATCAGTATTATTTTCTTTCATGTAATTATTAATTATTTCTATTATTTATTTTTGATTCATTCATTATTTAGGATTTCATTGCTAAGTCTTCATTTAGATCTGGTCCTTGAACTGATTACTATTTTTATTGCATTATGACCTATAAAGGCTGTATTTATTTTGTCTTTTTACATTTATTGTCAATCTCTGTGTGCTCTAATACATAATTATTTTTGTAGAAGTTCCATGTGGTTCTAAGAAATATACATTTATGTATGAATTCTTTAGCAATCTCATTTAAAACATGTAAGTATTTTAGCTTGAATCTATTTACACAATTTTTTCAATTCTATTTTTTTCCTTTTGCTTATCTTTCTGTCTTAATCTATAATCATTTCAAAAGTATATATTTGGAATTCCTTCTTCTAAACAATTTCTATGACATTGTCTTGTGGGTTTTGTTCCTTGGCCCTCTTTTTTCTTTTTTGCCTTCTTCTTAACAGAAGTTATTGCTCCAAAGTGTCCCTGATTATGTTCTTCATAATGACATTTGCTGTTTGTTTGTTTTTTTTAATTTTCTGGTGTCAGTTGCCCCTAGGAATTCTGATTATTCTTCCCCTGAAGCAAGATGAGTGATCCTTTAAGTACCAAACCTCTGTAGGTTATACCCATTATAAAATCCTGGATTTCCTTATAAAATATATCTCTACTCATATGTTTCCTTTCTTTCCTTCTTTCTTAATGGTTTCATTTTTATCTTATTGTGCTATGATTCTATATTTCTTTACCTTTCTCATATTTCTGTTGTCTGGGGTGTTTCAGAAGCAAATAATTTCTTCTGGTCTGGTTTTCTTTTCAAGAATGTTTTGAATTCTTCTTTTATACTAAACATCTATCTGTTTCATTAATGTTAGATTCAGATTTGCAGGGCAAGTCATTTTGGGTTGTACCTTGAGTTCCTTTGCTCTTTCAGAACACATTCCACTTCCTCCCAAGGTTTCTGGAGGATACAGAATAGTCATGTTATCTGAATTTCCTTTCTTTTCCCTTGAAGATTTCTCTCTTGGAAACTGGAAGAATTTGTTATTTATCAGCAGAATTATTAAATTTAACCACTCTTTTTTCTTGGAGTTTGCAGAAGACAGTATTTTTCTGGAGGCAATCTGGGGATACTTTGGATTGCCACTCTTTTCTGGGTTCAGAAGATCTAGGCAGTTTTTTATATTATTTCTTACATTGTGATGTTCAGGTTTTTTGACATATTTTTGGGCAGGTTGCTATCATCCTTATGTTGTCTCTCAGCATCAATAGACTTCACTTGTCTAGAAAGCACATTGTATTTTAATGTAATTGTTTTTCTTTGCCTCCATATTAAATTTCACTTCTATATTTGCATTCCAGATTATTCTTTTGTTTCTTTGGTGAGATTTGTCACCATGGGTTCAAGTTTTTTTTTTCTATTCTGTCAATTATTTCTGCTTTGTAGGACACAAATTCTGCATTCACAAGTCTTATTTTTCTTAAGAGCATCCTGCTGTGGTTTCATGCTCTCTTCAGAATACAAAGGATCCTCAGTCTCATCAAATATGATCTATTTCCTTTGTCTTCAATAGGATTTTATCAGTGCCTGAATAATTTTCTCTGATCTGGTAGCCATTTTCCCTTCTCTTAGTAATATCTTGTCTGTTGGTTTATCAGTTTATGTTCAAGTCTTTAAGTGAGTATTCTTTTCATATTCCTTCTGAGATATTTGATGATTTCAGTCGTTTTTCTTTATTTTCTCCTACTGTTCACTTTGTGACACCTTCCTCTTTAGCATCAGTTTCTCCTTCCATACTGGGCAATTTATGGTTCATAAGCCCAATTCTTTGCCCAAGTAACTTCTGGGAAGACAGAACTGTTCCCAGATAGATGCTTGGTTCTTTCCCTCCAGCTTGGTGGAGCTCCACATCCATACCCACCACATACACATTTGCCCCACTTCCCTCTATTCCTCAGTTCTTTGGCCAAACATGTTTATGGCACAGAAAACTACTACTCTCTGCTGGTTTTATACCTCACTCTTATTGCAACCGAGAAAATTTTCTACTATTTGTTTCTCTATGGCATTTGAGAAATATATTGAAAAGGTTATAGAGTTTGAGTTCTGTTGCAAATGTAAGTTAGCATGTGTGGTCTGCTGCTAGGAAAGTGATGGGCAATGTTGGAAGGGGTGCTGAAAGAGTATGATAGAGATTTAGGAATTAGTTTTCTATGATATTCCTTAAATTTTTACACTAAGTTCTTTGTATCCTAAACTGTATAGACAACTGAAATTTATTTTTCTTTGGTGCACAATTTCAATTGTAGAAAGGTTTAAGGGAGTATGAGGATTGTAAAAAATATCTAGTCTTTTAGCTTGGTCATCAGAACCAGAAGTTACCCTTCACTATTGCTATACTATTCTTAGAGGACTATGTCATGCTTTCACATTCCTCTCTCATACCATTGTTTCTACATTTTGAATATCATATTCCATGCCTTTCTTTTTTTCAGTGTGGATGCAGCCAGATCCTGAGTTATCCTCACTGCGGTTCCTTGGTATCTGAATGACTTCTTCTTGGCAGCTTGTAATATCTTTTCTTTGGTCTGATAGTTCTTGAATTTGGCTATAACATTCCTGGGTGTTGTCAGTTGGGGATTAAGCACAGGAGGTGATCTGTGGATTCTATCAATCTCCACTTTTCCCTCTTGTTCAAGGATTTCGGGGCAGTTTTCTTTAATAATTTCCTATAATATAATGTCCAGGCTTTTTCTTTTGTCATGGTCTTCTGGTAGGTCAATAATTCTTAAATTGTCTCTCCTTGAACGATTTTCTAAATCCTCTGTTTTGTGAATGAGATGCTTCATATTTTCCTCAATTTTTTCATTCTTTTGGTTTTGTTTTATAGCATCTTGCTGCCTTGTGAGGTTGCTCGATTCAAGTTGTATTCTGGTTCTTAAAGACTGGATTTCATCCTTAGTTTTTTGGTCGTCCTTTTGGTCAGATTTTCTTTGGAGGTCATCTTTCATCTTCTTCACCTCATCTTTCATCTGCTTTGCCTCATCTTTCATCTCCTTTGCCTCATTTTCCAACTGGTTGATTTTGGCTTTCAAGACACTATTTTCTGTTTCCAGATGACTTATCTTAGTTTTTAAATTCTTTTCCCAATTGTCTTCAGCCTCTCTTAATTGTGTTTTGAATTGCATTTTGAGTTCTTCCAAAGCCTGTATCCAATTAGCTGGGATTTCTGATTTTTCCTTTGCTGGGTCCTCCCCCTCTGTTTCATTCGCTCTTTGCTCATTACCTGTGCAGAAGCTGTCTATTGTAATTTCTTTCTTCTTTTTCTGTTGTTTGCTCGAGTTTATCCCTTCTTTGCTCCCCGTATTTGGCTGTGCTCTTGCTTCTCTCATTTTGTTTTGGTTTTGGGGTTGTCAGTCTCCCCTCTTGGAGCTTTGTCAGATCTCTTGGTACAGTCTCTAGGGGAGGAATGTTAGCTTCCCTGTCCTCTGGAGGCTTTTGATTGGATTGAGTTCAATTGGGTTGGGCTGTATGTGGTATGAAGCACTGAGGCTCTGAAGACTCCTGGAAGGCTGGGCCGCCCAGGCTCTCTCCAGTTCTCTCCAGCTGCTTCTTCACTGTCCGGAAGTGCCTTTGCCCACCTCTCTAAACTATGAGGAGTTCTGATGGGATTAGTTCAACTGGATTGGTCTGGATGTGCCCGAGGCAAGGGTGAGACTGGAGCCCAATGAAGGGACCCAGCTACCACCCGTTTCTCCCTGGCTTCCTCCCCACTGTCCAAGCTGGATGCTCCAAGCCCAGCACCCTGCTGCTCACAAGGTAGACTCTGCAAAACAGCACCTTTGCCCACTCAGAGGTTCCCGCTGCTGCTAGGGGCTCAGCCCTCTGGGTTGTGGGGGAGGGGTCCTGGGACCTTCTCTCTGCCTTCCCCTTAACCCTGAGTATTCTGGATTCTGGCTTTTGGGGGGCATACCTTTTGATTTGAGTCCAGAAGGAGGGTTCCCTGCTTCTGTCCTGTTGTTCAGATTGAATTTTGGTGCCCTAGGAGCATTCAGTCTGTATTGGTAAGGAAGGGTCTTCCACGAGGTCTGAACTTTTGCTGCTTGCTAAGCTGCCATCTTGACTCCGCCCCCTGTTTCTACATTTTGAACATCTTTTTCCTTTATAATTCTATAGGGGCTTGTGATTTCTCTGTGCATTCACATCAATATCATTAGACAATTTTCCTTAATTTTGTTTTCTTGGTTTCTTAAGAAGTTCATTCTTAAGATCTTCTGCTTCTTTCTGAACAAACTTCCCTCATAAAATTTCAGTATATGAGATCCTATCTAACATTTCTCTGAATTCTTTGAAATTGTCTTTTCTACAACATAAATATTATGTAAGGATATTCATGACTTTCATGTCATATATTCCAAATTCAAGAACAGATGTCATTTCTCTCAAAGGTTCAAATAATTTTCACATAACCAACCAATACTTCAGTGTAAAATGAAATCCAAAATCAATTGTTTCCTATTTAATTGCTTCCCTTCCCCATTTGAAAAATGAATTATCATTAAGACAAGTCCAGCTTTCATTAGCCTTTCAAAGGAAAGTAACTCTAGACTTACCTGAGATAAATGAAGTGGTTCATCTTTATTATCTCATACCTCTGCCAAGCTGGTCATCTGTTTTGCAAACTTTGTATGTAGTTTCTATTTTTATACATGTATTCTAAAGTATAAAATCATTATAATATTGCTACTATTTTTGTTTCCATTGATTTCCACCCAAATGCTCTCCAACATTCTTTCTAGCTCTGGTTTTGAATTTCTTCATATAAGTATCTCTTCTTACTATATAATGCCATGTCACTGTAGCCAAATCTTCTTTTTACCTATATTATTTCTTTTGTGATATTTGCTTTCAGAACCACTCGACCATATCTAGCAACACAAGAGCTCAATTTGCCTCCTGAAATTAGGATATCTAGTTCAACTTGCTTGTTACACATACTTTATAAATTCGTATATAGGTGACCATGTATTTTTCATTGTTGTCTGCTTTTTTTGTATTTTTTCTTCTATAAAATTCTTTATATATTATTACTGTTATTTCTACATCATAACTCTTCTCCAAGGTATTTAGCTTGGTATATGCATATAGTGCTCTCTTCCTTATCTCTTATTTCAATTTAAAACTCTTGATTAGATTAGTAAAACTCATGGAAAATATTTTTGCTAGTCCTTCTTAGATCCACATTATACCAAGTCAAGAACCAGGCATTCTTGTATTTAAGTCATGATACAGAACTATAAATTCTATTCTTAGTCCTCTTCTTAAACAGCTGATTATTTGCACAGTTGGGGTCTTTAGTTTTTTGCCCAATGTTTCAAAATCTTTCTAGATAATCTTGATTGATGATGAATGATTTCTAGCTTTTTTCCAGTCTTACTGTGCCTATGTGAATCACCAAAAGTGGGGAGTAATCATAATGAAGTTACTGAATTAAATAATGGTTACAAAGACAGCTTCAGAGGAATGACTCTTGCCCATTAAAGAACTACAGGTGCAAGGCAACCCCATTATCATAGTAATTAGGATATCAGGAAAGGAATAAATGAAGGGACACAATCAGTTATTAGAAGTGTGAAGATTGGATTTGGCTCTCCCCAGATTGTAACAATGAAGGTACTTAGCTCTTCCTTGATTATAAAGATTAAATTGTAATCCTCTGTCTGTTTTTAGATTTTAATCCCCAAAAATGTAAGCATAGTACTTAAAGATGAGTATGGAGATCTACCCATTTTGGATTTTAACCACAAAAAGGTGTGAACGCCCATTTTATACATTGAGTGGGAGGTCTGTGACCCACATTTGAATGAATGGGCAATCTTGGAGTGGAGCGTTGGCTGTGATTGGTAGATATAAATATTTAGGAGAAGTGACATGAGAGAAAAAGGTCTTTAAAAGTGGAATTAGAGATACACACTTGAAGGGAGTCACTTGGAGTGAAGAAACTTGAAGTGAAGAGAAACACTTGAAGTGAAGAGAGACTTGGAGTGACGAGGGACACTTGGAGTTTGAAAAAGATACACTTGGAGTGGAGCCTGCTGGAATTGAAGCTGATAAAAGAATCTGCTGATTGAACCGACAACATAGTGAGTGTAAAGGCTGACTTACTTCCTTGCCCTTTGTAGAGGCATGGGCCTCTAGGAAGACCTGTTGTCTTGAGACTCCTTTCCCCTGTCTGGGGCCTTAGAATTTCTAACTGGTATCAGAGGAAGCCAGACCTCTCCCTTCATCTCTCTCCCTTTTTCTCTCTTCCTTAATATCTTCCCTCTATTGTAAAATAAGCTACAATAAATTCCATTTTACTTTAGTAATTCATTTTGAGATTTAGAAATTAAATCCCTGGTGACCAATTAAATATTCAGTCCAACCATAAAACTAACAATCTATGTATACAAAGATGAATATACTTAGCCAAAAAAACTGCTGACATAGGCTTCTTTATATCCTTTTCATGTATACTTGTTCCCAGAATTTGGTGTGAAGCTGAACCTCCAGTAGAAGGTAAGTGGACCCAGCTTCAAAATTTAGATGGATAAAGAGACAAGGATTGAAGCAAAGCATTGTAACATTTTAATTCAGAGGTATAGCGATATCAACAATCTACAACTTTACTATGAACTAAGAAATAAATGAGAAAATATAGTTTCATTCTCAAGAAAGTAACTATCACAAAGGCCACAAACTTGACAGCGGTGGCTGTGTGGTACAATAGAGTGCTATAACTAATTTTAAATTCAGCTCCAAACACTTACTAGCTATGTGACCTTAGGCAAGTCTCTTAACCTCCCTCTGTCTCAGTTTCCTCATGTGCAAAATGGATATAGTAACAGCATCTACCTCACAAGGTTATTATAAAGATTAAGTGAGATATTTGTAAAGTGCTTAGCAAAATGACTGGCATGTAGCAGATACTATATAAATGCTAATTATTATTGTCATTAGAGAAAGCCACCCTCAGTTTGTCACCCAGACATCTATGTAAAATAAGGCAGAAAATTAAATATTGGAAGGATACATTGAAAAGAAGAAGTGATATAACAACAGAAGCTAGAATAACTACAAAAAGAAGACAGAAGAACTTTCTTATACAAATCAAAAGCACTATACACATTATCATTACTCCTACAGTTGACTACTTTGCCCAAGCAAAAAGTATAATCTCTATTTCATGTGACCTTTTAAGCACTCTGGTGCCCATCATATCTTACCTTAATTTTCTCTTCCTCAATATAACTA
Source organism: Monodelphis domestica (assembly GCF_027887165.1). NCBI lineage: Eukaryota > Metazoa > Chordata > Mammalia > Didelphimorphia > Didelphidae > Monodelphis > Monodelphis domestica. The sequence continues at coordinate 325,764,658 of NC_077229.1, read as the reverse complement.
TCACCAGTTCATTCAGCTAATCCTCATATGGTATTAATTAGAGACCCTTTCCCATCCACATTACTCTCCTTTGTGCACTCTCTCTTTTATCAGTGTTCTCACTAAAATGTAGTACCTAGACAGGAACACAAAGCTAGAGGTGTAGTCTGACCTATGCAGTGGCACTATATTGCTTAAAATTAGTCTCCTTGGCTTCTATGTCATTCTGTTGAACCATTAAGCTTGTGATCCACTAAAATCCCTAGATCTTTTTTTAAATACAAATTTGCTCTCTAGCTATACATTGCCTATCTTATACATTTGAAGTTTATTTTTGAAAATCCATATGAATGACTTTTAGTCCTATTAAATTTTATCTTATTAGATCTTGTCCAATAATCTAGTCCAAAAATCCTTTTAAGACATTTTTGGAACAGTATTGCTCTGTTATACAAAAAGTTAGTTTCATCTCTTAGCTCTGTATCATTTGAAATTGTGACAAGCATACTCTATACTTTTATTTAAATAATTGATAAAAATTTGAAATAGTCCAGAACCAAAAACAGATACCTGGGACACTTCAATAGAGATTTAAATTATGTTAACCCATTAATGACTACTCTTTGGATCATTTTTTTAAGTAAATTCTGAATCCATATAACTGTTGTCTAGGTAACCTCTTCAAAACATTCAAATTGATCAATGTGATTAGCTTTATTCAGCAACAAGCACCATAGAGGTGAATATACTTCAATGGAATTTTTCTGAATCAAAGAAACATTAAGAAATTCTCTTCATATCATATTGTATAAGTAAGAATACTAGAAACCATTTCTAGTTCAGATCCCCAACCTTTATATTTTAATGAACAATTAATTAACTCAAATACCTTATTTCACCACTGTTTCAAACTGGGTTTGACTCAAGTCAGTGCCCTAATAATTTAAGTTTAACATTGAAATAAAATAAGGTACTAGAAACCGTTCAACAGTTAACAAAAAATAAATAAATAAATACCTGCCCATGGCAGGTAAATAGTCTACAAGGAAAGTATCAAGAACACCTCTGATTAATTGAAAGAAGCTCCCTTGTTTGAGTTGACCAGAGTTTTCAACCATCAAAGTATCAGAGAACTACTGGAATTCCTCATAAATGCCTTATGCTCAGGTGACATGGAAATTATTTTAACATTCTGAGATTTTAGTCCCCTATGTCAATCAAGTCTCAAGTATAGTTTTGACACCTTACAAGGGAATTTTATCTTATCCTGTACCTTGTGATGTGTTTAGGATAGTGTCTCTATCATAATCACGTTCTCTTTTTTAAGTCATTAGGAAGAAGGTTCATTTTAAAAGTAGCCTTCCATTAGAGCAATGGAAATTGATGATATTAAAGCAGTTAGAGAAAAGGTAGAATGCTGGTCCATTTCTTATGTACCTCTTTGACTTTATACACATTCAGCTCCCATAAAAGCACCTTCTTTCTACATGTTTAAGATGTTTACCTGTTCTAATTTTTTTTTAATTTTCTAGGTGATTTTGATAATTTTGTCACTTCTCTGGCTTCTTTCTGACTACAGTGGCATATACCCTTGGAAACAGCTAAAGAAGAATGATACATTTGGAGAACAAAATTAGAAAATTGTCTAAGATAGCAAAATATGAAAATAATTAATATTGAAGATACCATTGCTAAGACAGGGGCATTAGTATACTGTTGATAGAGATGTGAAATAATCCAACCATTCTGAGAAGCAGTTTGGAATTATGTTTTTACAAGTCACTAAGATGTTCATATCCTTTGACCATCGGAACCCATTGTTAGACATATACCCAAAGCAAATAAAACACAGAAATAAAGGTCTCTTATACACTAAAATAGTAAAAAAAAAAAGTGTTTTCTGTGGTAGCAAAAAGAAAACAATTAAGAAATAACAAAAAAATTGTGGTACTTGCATATAATGAAATATTATTGCACCATAAGAACTGACTTATAAATGAAGGATTCATAAAAGCATAGGAAGATATATGAGATGATGCATTAATAAAGCAAGCAGACCGAGGGGAAAATATATGCATAACCATGTGAAAGGACAAAAGAGCCAAAATGAAATTGAATGTATGTATTTACACAAACTTGCACATAACAAGCCTTCTAATTACAGGCTTGGGCCCAGAAAAGAGTAAAGAAAACGTATTTCTCTCCATTAAAAAAATGGGAGGAATATATGGCTATATAATATGACATACCATTAGACACAATCAATGTGTTGTTTAGTTTTGCTGATTTTTTTCTCTCTTTTTAATCTTTGTAGCAAAGAATGGGTTTCAGGGACAGTTAGATGACTCAGTGGATTGGGAGCCAGGCCTAGAGATGGGAGGTCCTGGGTTCAAATGTGGAGTGGCATACTTCCTAGCAGCATGACCCTGGACAAGTCACTTAACTCTCTCTGTCTAGCCCTTACCATTCTTCTGCCTTGGAATCAATATATAGTATTGATTTTAAGATGGTAGGGAGATAAGAGTTTTTTAAAAATAAAAAAAGAATAGATTTCTGGGCAAGTATAGGGAATTATATTTGGAAATGAAAAGATATAAAATCATCAAGTAAAATAAGATAAATTGTAATTGGGATTTTTTTATAGAAAAAAATAGTAGTCTTGAAGCCCTCTAGCCAATTCTCTTACAAAATTGTGGGGACAACATATGGTGATGTCTGTCACCTCAAAGTATTCTTAACTTCATAAAAAGATGGCAATCTGTTATCTGAAAAGAAAGGGATAAAAATCCATTCTTTCCAAAATTAGCAGTATCCTCAAATTTAAAAATTTTAATATCTTTCTCATTACATTAAAACTTGATCTCTCTGTCTAGCCTTTCCCTTCTCCTATGACACATCTTCTTGGGACACACTGATTTGGGGGGAAAAGTCATCACTTCACCAGAAAATTAAAAGATCGATTCTTCTTCTCTCAGCATATATTTTATTAGCAGTAAAAGTGTAAATTTTAACTTATTATACTATCTTATCAAACAGTGAAAATGTAATAACTTCAATTCCCTCACAAGTATTTACACTTGATATCTTTGTCAAAATGAATGTAAATAAAAAGCAAAATCAAATGAAAACCCCCTATTATTATATAGCAGATGCTTAATAAATGTTTGTTGAATGATTGATGTTCAAAGATTTTTAAGGGCTTAATTTACATGAATAAAACAAAATAGAATGATACTGATTGAAATAAAGCTTATGGTATTTGTTGCTGAATCTACTGAGGTATGCTTATGGAAATGGAAAATATGCCACTTCTCTTAAAATCAATACTAAAGAAATTATAAATAGCCTTAACATTACCATCCACGAAAGTCTGTTCAAGATAATCAATTATCTGAGTTGCCTCACACAGAATGTTTTCCCCATGGATGAGGACAGGTACTTCTCCAGAAGAGTTCAAACGCATAAACCATGGTTCGTTGTGTTCACTCAGGGGGAGACTTACATCATGTTCCTCACACTTCAGTTTCTTTTCAGCAATTACTAAGCGTACCTGAAAGAGGTCAAAAAGCATACTTATTCTAAATTAAATTATTTCTCTTGATTCTATTAAAAACTTCTGAATCCCTTGGTGAGTCATGTCCTTTTAAATGTTGCCTATACTTCCAAGGACTATGGGGAAGCACTAACAAAGTTTACATTTATTGTTGGTATATCCTACTAAGGCTGGTTTTTATATAATTTGTCTTCTTATTCTAAAGTCCCATTTTATACTATAAATCAATGTAAGAATCTTTTATCAAATACTTTTTACGTACAAATCATTGGTCTAGGCTCTCAGAATTCAAAACAAAAATGAAAACCAGTTGCTAGCCTTAGAGACCTTATACAATCCTCACCATCCCCAACCCCCACCACAAACCATCTGATTCCAATTAGATAGGCCTAATATATTGCCAAAAACCTAAGACTGTAATGTTGTATGAGGGTAAGGAGGAAGACAATAAGAAGCAGCAGCAGAGTGGGGGAGGTGACTTTTAGTGGTGTGCGAGCAAGACTATGATTAGCTTAATTAGAGAAGTGAGACGCTGCTTTGACCCTCTTCTCCCAACTCTCTATCTTATGGTTGCTGCTTCTGCAAAGTCTAGGCTTTCAGGGCCTACAAAACTGTACTGCCTCTGTCGCGTCCAGAGTATAGCTAAATGGGGCACATCTACTTCACTCCTTAGGCAGATTTGTCTCCTCTTCCATCAGGGACCAATAAAATGCCAAGTTGGAGTGGCAGAGGCGAATAATGGCCGCCTCTTCCAAACAAGGCAGACTAGCATAAAAGAATAACCCTAGGGAGCTGTCCCGGTGCTGAAACCCAATATTCCGTGTCGCGCCTCCCCGGAACATTTACCTTTTGGGAACTAAAGGAATGAGTCCAGTGGTAGAGAATGAGCTTAACCTCTGAGTCGGACTCCCCTTTAGTCAGCAACACATCCCCTTCTTGCTCATCCTTCTTCAGAGCCATTTCTGAGTGTGTATATCTCTCCTCTTCCACCCACACTGCTCCGCGGTTTGTCCTTTTTTTTTTTTATTGATTCCTCTCAGGGCACAGAAAACTGAGTTCTTGCTTTCGAACAGACTACTGGGAGCTGTAGTTTTTGCCTGTGGATATGCAAAGGCTACCTGTTCCTGTAAACCTAGAGAAGCCTGGTACTTACTACCTAGATGGCTTAGGAGCTGACAATACTGCTACCAAATGTTTTGCCTAGTTTAGGTGAATTTGTAGTTTTCCAAATATGTGTGAAGATTAAAAGGCAGAATTAATAACATAATAATTAATAACACTAATTGTAAATTTCTCCCTCATTTGAGAAAATATTGCTTATGGAAAAGCTCTTAGCTTAGTACTTATTTTAGAAAGAAATCTTGAATTACTCCCAAAGAGTTATAAAACTGTATACTCTTTCACTCAGCAATACCATTATTAGGTTTATTTCCTAAGGTGATCAGGAAAAAAGGAAAAGAACATTTATATTCTAAAATATTTACAACTTCTCATTGTAGTGGCAAAGAACTGGAAATTGGAGGGGTGTCCATCAATTGGGGATGGCTAAACAAATTGTGGCTTTTGACTGTGATGGAATATTACTGAACTATAAGAAATTATAACCAGATATTTTTTTTTACAACATGGAAAGACCAACTTGAAATTATTACTGATGAAATCAGCAGAGTCAAGAGAACATTATATAGGGCAACAGAAATATGATTTGAAGAATGACTTGTACCTCCAGAGAAAGAACTGATAAATAGAAATAAGCAAGACATTGTGTTATATATATATATATGAAAATATATATATATGCTTTTTTGCCAAATAATGTCTTCTCTAATGGGAAGAGGGGACATAGGGAGGGAGCTACCTGGGTATTTTAATGCAACAAACAAATAAATAAATTTTAATTAAGAAAAATATGTTATTGAAGCAATAGGAAAGTACCATTTTGCCTGAAATATCACTTTGTTGTTTTGGAATTTTTTTACAACTGATGTTTCATAGTTTTCAAAACCGTGTTATAGATTATGTTTCTTTAGACCTTACAAATGAACATAACATTTTTATAGAAACATTTTACAGTATTGGTATTTTACTTAAGAGAAATACAAACAGTATTTGGTATCTGGTTTATATATACAACAACCCATAATCTGTTATATATGTATCCAAAAATAAAATTGACTTTGTAATATTTATAATTGTAATATTTCTTTTTCACCTACTCTTCATTTCTCCATCCATAATATGACTATTAAAACTCATAGACATTAATAGCTCCATGATAATAAATTGCTATTAAACTTTAATTTCTACTCTCTAAATGTTTCCTTATCAAACTCTTTTTAGAATGTCCTCCAATAGTGTAATAAATTTTAGTGTTATTATGCTTTTCTTATGAAATGAAAGGCATTAAAGAGAACATAGCCTAATCAACAAAGAATTAGCTTCAGGTCAGGAAAACATGAGTTCAAGTCCTGACTCTGAGACTCATTGACTTTGTTACTCTGGGCAAATTCACATAATGACTTTTTACTGTCCCAAAATAATTTCTCTAAGACAACAAGTTGCAAAGCACCTCTCCTTTTGTGTTAGACAAGGAGTTTCCTCACTGGAAATTCCCTACACCAGTGAATAATGATAACTAGTACTTATATATCATTTTATGGTTTGAAAAGCATTTTACACATTATTTCAATTGATTCTCAAAACTGTGAGATAGATGCTATTATTCCCATTAAAAATAAGAAAAATGAGGCTGAGTGACTCATTCAAAGTTACAAGTGATAAAGACAAAATTTGAACTCCAATCTTCCTGACTCCAAGTCCAATGCTCTAACCATTATGCGATCTTTGCTTTGAAACAACAAATCTGATGCAAAAAGAAAAATCATTTTTAGCATGTTGCTTAATGGCTTCATACCATTTCATTTGCTATTGCCAGTATCTTATATTTTACCATTAGTTTCCTTTTTAGAATTGTTTAATAGTTTACTCATTCATTCAACAAATATTTATTAAATAATACAAGGTGTCATGAGTTTGGATATATTTTTATCAGATCACTTACAATTCTATGTTTCTAAGAACATATTAAATACTGAAGCAGTAGTTAGAGGAAAATTTATTTCTCTCAATGCTTTTATCAATTAAGAGAAAGAACAGATCACTGAACTGGGAATTCAGTTTTTTAAAAACTAGGAAAATAACAAATTTTAAATCCTCAAACACCAAATTGGAAATCCTAAAAATTAAAGGTGAGACTAATAAAATTGAGTATAAGAAAATGGATTAATCAATAAAACTAGGAATTGGTTTTGTGGTGAAAAAAGATAAACCATTGGTTAATGTGATTTTTGAAAAAGAGAATAAAATCAAACTATTAGTATCAAAAATGAATTCAAAGCAAGTATTAGGGATTATTTTGCCCAATTATATGACAACAAATTTAACAGTTTAAGTGGAATGGAAGAATACTTATAAAAGCATAAACTACCTAGATTAAGAGAAGAGAAAACAAATATTTAAATGCATCTATTTTAGAAAATGAAATTGGAAAAAATAAGCTTCCTAAGAAAAAAGCATCAGGACTAAATGGATTTACAAGTGAATGCTAACAAACATTTAAAGATAACTAATTCTAATGTTAAATAAGTTACATGTAATAATGAAATAATAAACTATTTTTATAAAACAAATATGGTATTGATACCTAAACCAGGAAGAACAAAAACAGAGAAAGAAAATTATAGACCAATTTCACTAATAAATATGGATTTAAAAATCCTAAATTAAATAGCAGCTAGGAAACTACAACAATATATCACAAAAACTGTACATTGCGACCAAATGAGATTTATATCAGCAATGCAGTAAAGGTTTAATATAAGGGAAATGATTAGCATAATTAATTTTATCAATAACCAAAACAATAAAAACACATATCAACAGATTCAGAAATAAGTTTGACAAAATACAACAATCATTCCTCTTTAAAACATTTGAAAGTATAGGCTTAAGTGGATTTTTCCTTAAAATAAGAAGTATCTACCCCAAACTATCAGCAAGCATTATTTGTAAGAAGTGAAACAAGAATGCCCATTACCACCAACATTGTTCATTATTGTATTAGAAATGTTAGCAGTAGCAATAAGAAAAGACAAAAAAATTGAAGGAATCAAAATGGGAAATGAGGTAATAAAACTATCTCTTTTGTGAACAATATGATAGTATACTTGAAAAATAATATTCAACTAAAAAGTCAGTAAAAACAATCATTTTTGAAAAGAATCAAGAAAGAGAATCAACATAAATCATCAACATTTCTATGTATCACCAACAAAAGCCCAATAAGAAGAGATAGTAAGATATGCCCTGTTTAAAATAACCATTGGCAACACAAAATACCAGGGAGTATACCTACCCAGAAAAACCAAGGAATAAAATGAACATATTTATAAAACTTTTAAAGGAAATAAATTCAAAAAATTTTAAATAGACAAATATTCATTGTTCATGTGGGCAAAAACATGATTAAAAAATTGACAATTCTACCTAAATGGATATACTTATTCTATGTCATCCCAATTAAATTTTCCCAAAAAAAAAAAAACTATTTTATGGGGCTAAAAAAAATAATAGCAAAATTCATTTGGAAGAAATAGGGTCAAGAATAACAAAGGAATTAATTTTTTAAAAGGTAAAAGAAAGAGGTCTAAAAGTGCCAGATTTTGAACTGTATTATAAAGGTGATAATTATCAAAATTAATTGATACTGGCTAAGAAATAGAAAGGTGGATCAGTGGAACAGAGTGGATATATAATACACAGTAGTAAGTGCTTATAGTAACCTTGATCAATGTAAATTTAGTATATATTTTAGCATATATATAGTAATCTTTGATAAATGTAAAGATTCAAGCTTTGGCAATAATAATTCACTACTAGGTGAAAATAATTGGGAAAACTGGAAAGTAGTCTGGCAGAAACTAGGTATAAACCAATATGTTATATTATTTACCAAGATAGGGTCAAAATGGATACTTGTTCTAGACATAAAGAGAAATATCAATCAAATTAGAAGAACATGAAACATATTACCCATCAGATTTATGGAAAAATGAAAAATTCATTTATAAATAAGGGAGAGCATTGTGAGATATAAAATGAGTCATTTCAATTGCATTAAAATCATTTTAAAGTTTGTACAAAATAAAACCAATTTAGTCACCCTAGATAATATAAAATACTTAGGAATCTATCTGCTGAGACAAACACAGGAACTATATGAACACAACTACAAAACACTTTCTACACAGTTAAAACTAGATCTAAACAATTGGAAAAACATTGATTGCTCATGGGTGGGACGAGCTACCATAATAAAAATGACAATCCTACCCAAATTAATTTACTTATTTAGTGCCATACCCATTGAACTACCAAAACACTTCTTTACTGAATTAGAAAAAAACATAACTAAGTTCATTTGGAAGAACAAAAGATCAAGGATATTTAGAGAAATCATGAAAAAAATGCAAAGGAAGGAGGACTTGCAGTCCCAGATCTCAAACTATACTATAAAGCAGTGGTTATGAAAACAATTTGGTACTGGCTAAGAGACAGAAAGGAAGATCGGTGGAATAGACTTGGCATAAATGATCTCAGCAAGACAGTTTATGAGAAACCCAAAGACCCCAGCTTTTGGGACAAAAATCCATTATTTGATAAAAAAAACTGCTGGGAAAATTGGAAGACAGTGTGGGAGAGAGTAGGTTTGATCAACACCTCACACTCTACACCAAGATAAATTCAGAATGGGTGAATGATTTGAACATAAAGAAGGAAACTATAAGTAAATTAGGTGAACACAGAATAGTTATACATGTCAGACCTTTGGGAAGGGAAATATTTTAAAACCAAGCAAGACTTAGAAAGAGTCACAAAATGTAAAATAAATAATTTTGACTACATCAACCTAAAAAGTTTTAGTACAAACAAAACCAATGTAACTAAAATCAGAAGGGAAGCAACAAACTGGGAAACAATCTTCATAAAAACCTCTGACAAAGGTTTAATTACTCAAATTTACAAAGAGCTAAATCAATTGTACAAAAAACCAAGCCATTCTCCAATTGATAAATGGGCAAGGGTCATGAACAGGTAGTTCTCAGCCAAAGAAATTAAAACTATTAATAAGCACATGAAAAAATGTTCTACATCTCTTATAATCAGAGAGATGCAAATCAAAACAACTCTGAGATATCACCTCACACCTAGCAGATTGGCTAACATGACAACTATGGAAAGTAATGAATGCTGGAGGGGATGTGGCAAAGTAGGGACACTAATTCATTGCTGGTGGAGTTGTGAATTGATCCAACCATTCTGGAGGGCAATTTGGAACTATGCCCAAAGGGCGATAAAAGACTGTCTGCCCTTTGATCCAGCCATAGCACTGCTGGGTTTGTACCCCAAAGAGATAATAAGGAAAAAGACTTGTACAAGAATATTCATAGCTGCGCTCTTTGTGGTGGACAAAAATTGGAAAATGGGGGGATGCCCTTCAATTGGGGAATGACTGAACAAATTGCGGTATATGTTGGTGATGGAATACTATTGTGCTAAAAGGAAGAATAAAGTGGAGGAATTCCATGGAGACTGGAACAATCTCCAGGAAGTGATGCAGAGTGAAAGGAGCAGAACCAGGAAAGCATTGTACACAGAGACTGATACACTGTGGTACAATCGAAGGTAATGGACTTCTCCATTGGTGTCAATGCAATGTCCCTTAACAATCTGCAGGGATCTAAAAAACACTATCCACAAGCAGAGGATAAACTGTGGGAGTAAAAAACACTGATGAAAAGCAACTGCTTGACTGCAGGGGTGGAGGGGATATGACTGAGGAGAGACTCTAAATGAACACTCTACTGCAAATACCAACAACATGGAAATGGGTTCGAATCAAGAACACGTGTGATACCCAGTGGAATCACACACCAGCTATGGGAGAGGTGGTGGGAAGGGGGGGAGGGAAGAAAAGAAAATGATCTTTGTTTCCAATGAATAATGTTTAGAAATGACCAAATAAAATAATGTTTAAAAAAAAACCAATTTAGCCAAGATTAGAAGGAAAGGAGAAAAATAACGGGAGGGGAATTTCATAGACAATTTCTCAGATAAAGGACTGATTTCTAAAATATGTAGAGAACTTCATCAAATTTATAAGAATATGAGTCATTCCCCAATTGATGAAGAAATGCTCTAAATCACTGTTGATTGGAGAAGTGAAAACTTAAACAACTCTAAAATATCATCTCATACTCATAAGACTGGTTTAATTGATAGAAGGAGAAATCACAAATGATGGAAGGGATGTGGAAAAAATGGGGTACTAATATACTATTGTTGAAACTGTGACCTGATCCAACTGTTTTGGAGGGCAATCTGGGATTATGCCCAAGGAACCAGGAATATCACTATTAGACCTATTTCCCAAGGTGATCAGGGAAAACAGGTGGGAGTGGGATGAACTATACATTCTAAAATATGGATAGAAGTTCTCTGTCTAATGACAAAGAACTGGAAATTAAAGGAATATCCATCAATTGGGAAATAGCTAAATAATTTGTGGCATGACTGTGATGGAATACTAATATGCTATAATAAAATGAGCAGGTTGATATTAGAAAAATATAGAAAGACTTGTATGAAATAATAAATAAATAAATAAATAAAATATAGAAAGACTTGTATGAGTCTTTATTAATTTTCCATGAGCCACAGCTAAGCTCTGATCAAAGGACCCTTCCAAAGGCTTTTACCAGTCCAGAGATCCACATTTAATACCACACAGGTCAGAGAGATGAAAGAGAGATAGAGAAGGTTTAAAGATGGAGCTTGGCCAGAGACCAAGCTCCTGCCAGGATAGCCATCAGCTAGCCTGAAAGAGAGAGAGAGAGAGAGAGAGAGAGAGAGAGAGAGAGAGAGAGAGAGAGAGAGAGAGAGAGAGAGAGGCGGAGCTTGCTGGGCTATATATAATCTTTGATATGCAAATATACACAGTACATAGGGATGATTCTCATTGGTTAATGACAAGGTATAGGTGTGGTTTCTCTTAACCAGGTGACCACAAAGAAACCTGTGTTCCAGCCTAACCTGGGGGAAGCTGGGGTCAAGGGTCAGAGGCTTTCCCAGCCATGTGCAATACTGAGCATGCTCAAGACTGAAAATGCTCTCTTCTAAGACAATCTGTGCATACCAACTGTTCCCCTTGCCCATAGCTAGGGGTGGACTGCTACAGAAACAGACTATTAAATTTAAAGAATGACTGGTTCAACCCAATATAAAAATGCTTATGTTCTCAAAAAAAATTCAAAAACAGATACCAGCCTCTTCCATTGGAAATGCTCTCTTCTTAGAGCTCACATTCTCAAAATACATAAAAAAACTATGTGCATACGACATACAGACTGAGCGGATGGAAGATAATGCCGAAGGGAAGGAATTGGTACCAGGGTGGACACTCACACCTGGAAAGATCTGTAGGAAAATGGGATTTGAGGATTTTTCATTTAAGGTCAACAAAGGAACTACTGACTCCCTGGGATTTATTCTCAGATAATGAAGTTCATCTGCTACTTCCATGTAGTGAATTCATTCAATAGCTATTTATTGTAGTGAAGCTCATATAAAAATGGCAGGGTGTGTCCTCTTGACTGAAACAAGCTATGCAACCCAGACTACTGAATGGAAAGAGGTCAGGTGTTGGTTTGAATGACTGTTGCTTACAAAAACACGTTTTGCTTTTAGATGAAGTTTATTTCTTAATGTCTAGTAGAAAGGGAGAAAGGTCATCAGGAATGGTAATATGGTAATATGTCTTACAGATGAAGAAAAACAAAGTAACTTCAATCATCTTAACATTATTTCTTTAAAGTGATATTATTTTTAAGACAAATAAATTTTTATTAAAAATCTTTAAAAAAAAAACAACTAGACACTATTTCTGTGCCATGACACAGAGGCATATTCCTAAAGAGAATCTGCCCTGAAAACCATCTTTTAAAATTGCATTTTTTTCAGAGGTCTACAGTGTACTCTTGTGAATGACCACAAGAGGTCCCTATTTTCCAAAAAATAAAACAAAGTTATTTACCTGAAAATGATGTAGCAAATAGAAGTCATTCTTTAAGTTATACATTTAAATGGCCTTATAGTTGGAGACTATGCTGACAATTCTCATCTTAACTAGTCTGGCGATTTTCAAGGCCTGATTTTTCCAAACTAGAAGAAAATATCTTGCATGCTCATAAGAGATATGGTATCCTCTCATCTCTCTGAGTCTCCATTTTCTCACCTATAAAATGGAATCATATCTGTAGTATTTACCTCTTAGGACTATTGTGAGGCTTGAATAAGATTACATATGAAATGTGCCTTTCAAACTTTTAAATTTAAAGGTAAATATTTATCATCATCATTATTATCACTATCATCCTTATTTTTTCTTTATTAAAAAGAAACATTTTTTTGGTGTGGCAAATAGATTGCCAATATCTTGACTAATCCCATTAGCCTATTCTCTGTGTGAGATTTAAGCTGGACCTCTACAAAAAAAATAATAAGGTCTTTTTTTTATAAATTAAACTTGAGACTATTTATCTTGAATCTAAATAATTTCTTTCATCTAGCCATCTCAAGCACAAAGTAACTTATCCACTGAACCTAGAAGGCCCCAGGGCACCAAAGACCTTTGGTTTAGCCTTCCTTTGGTTGACAGACCAAAAAAAAGTACCTAGGATTTCCTTTTGATTTGCAGCTATGTCTTTTTAATTCCATGACTTCCATTTCTTCATCTGTGAAATATACTCATTATGTAGATATATAATGGAACATTTTATGAAACTGAGAAGTCGGGGCTAGGAGAAGTTAACGATCTCTGAACAAATTACACAGCCCCCATAAAACAGACTCAATAAATTTCCACGATGCTATGTTACTAAGCAGAGTTTCCAAGTGAGGCAGACCACTACTCCACCTTACTGCCCTAGGAAAAGTATAGATTATTCCAGAGGCAAAATTATCCTCTAGTTGTCTTTTTCACATATAATTACAAATGCTTTTGATGAGGAAAGAGAAAAATCAAGAAACTATAGCATAAACATCAAGAGAATTGGTCAGTTGTCCAACTAATGAAGGAAGGGGCAGTGAGTCAACCCCAAGTACAAAACATATGCTCACTTGTGGTTTTGGTGATTAGAATGTGGGCATCTAATCCATTATAACAAAAATATTTGTGTAGTGAAAGGTTTACTTTCAGTATTGATAAATAGCACAAATCTAATAAATTCTACTAAGTAAGAAAACAAAGGGAAACCACTAATTGGAAATCATCAATAAATATTAATTGAGTTTCTACTATGTACAAGTTTTTCCCTTTTGGTAATGGTAACTTCCCTCCTAACAATAAGTGTTCTCTTTGTCTTTACCATCACTAATAAGATTAAAAGCAACCACATGCTATGGAACTAGAAATGCTGCCTTTACCCTCCTACCAAATGTTTTTAAAAAGGGAAATATTAGCCTAGCAAACGTATGACAAAACAAACCTAATCATGTATTGTCCTTCCTCTAATCCTAAATCCTAATCATGTATTTTTACATGTATAATCATGTAAAGTATTTTTCCATATTAATACTTTTGAGGAAGGAAACTCAAATAGAAAAAATTTTAAGTGAAAAAAGTTAGTAGTGGATTTTTCAATCATCTAGTTTTGTTCTAATCTCTATGTGACCAACAATAGTAATATCTTACATTAATATAATTCTGTAGAGATACAATACAAGGGCACAGTAGATAAAAGAGTTAGCCTCAAAGCCAAGAGTAGTCATTCAATCATTAAGCATTTACCAAGTGCCTTCTATATGCTAGGCCCTGCACTAAACACTGAAGATGCAAAGAAAAGTCAAAGCCATTCCCAGCTTTCAAGGAATTCATAATCTAATGGGGGCTACAACATGAAAGCAACTACTTTGATTTTGGTTCAAGTCCTCCCTATGATACTGTGCCTATGTACACCCCAAGTGGGTCATTTAATCTCTTAGTTCTCTAGGCAACTGTCTAAGACCTTTAGGTTGCAGAAAAGATGCCAACCCAAATTGGCAAGGGGAGTTTTCTGTAACAATATAATCATAGATTCTGTGTCTATTATTTTCCCAATTATTCCCTCCTCCTAAAGACTCTATGAATTATGTGAATTACATAAGATTGGTTTATCAGGGAAGTTCCTAATTAATTGTATGAATTTCTGAACCAATATAACAAAATTACAAAGCAGAAATTGAAAGGAAGGAGGAAATTCTTCTGAGTTCTACACATGCAACCAAGAAAATTGACAACTGAGAGTCAGAGGGTTGAACTTTTGTAGGAAGAGTTGCCTTTTCTTCTAGCTCCTAAAATCATCCTGTGAAAAGGCTTACCCTTTCTTTTCTGTGCCAAAAGGAGTGGAATGGATAAACATTTAGATATTGCCAATTTTGCTTTTGCTATGAGTTGTTCAAAGGGTACAAATTTTAAACCAATCAGAAGTATTTGTACAAAGTTCTGCACAATGGTTTTACTGTACAGAGGAGTGGAATTAGTTAATAGTGGGCTTTACATTTTCATATTTTAAGGGTTCCTATGAGACTTTTAAATATATTTCCTGTGATGGAAGAGCTATTCAATTTCAAAACCCATATTGTACATTTAGTTCCTGTATCCAAGATGAGACCTAGAAACAATACTCAATCTTTATCTGGGAGATTTTCCCAAGAGTAAAATTCCATTGTAGGCAAAAACCAGACATAAACTTTACCTCTTTGATACTACCCCAAAGAATAAATAAAATCCATATAAGCTCAGAGACTGTTGGGGACATTGAGCCATAAAGTATCTCTAATAAAATATTTGTAATACCTCCTTCAGGCAGTAAGGTGGTATAGTAGATAGAATAGTGGGCCTGGAGTGAGGAAGATTCATCTTCCTCAGTTCAAATTCAACTTCAGACACTTACTAGATGTGTGACCCTTTGCAAGTCATTTAACCCAGTTTGTCTCAGAAATGGCAAACCACCATGTTATCTTTGCCAAGAAAATCCCAAATGGGGTCATGAAGAGCCAGTCACAACAAAAATGACCAAACAAAACAAATCTATGTCCCATCTTCTTTATCAACAATACCTACTTTACAAAGGTTGTTGAGAAGAGATGAGATAATTACATGAAGTACTCAGAAAATTTTTAAATGCTATGTAAATAGTATTTAATATGATGCCAGTGGTGGTGGTGATGAGAAATTTACCCATAAGCCTAAAAAGTTCAATAAATCTGAACTAACATAAAATTTATCCTCTATCCACAGATTTTCATTGACACTGAAATTGGAGGAAGGCCTTACTTTGACTCACAAGCTCATCCTCTCCCACCTTTAAACTTAGAGAGAGAAAATATGAAGCCTTGGAAGGCAGAAAGGCATAAGTTGCTGCCCCACAGGAAGTGAAGGCAGGCACTCCAGAGCCAAGGAGTTGTGGATGAATTTCTTTGGACAAATGAGTCAGCAATAGTGGCTGGGCAGCTAACTGGCTGAGCTAAGCAGGGAGGCGGGCATCTGTCCTGACATTCCTTGTGCATGATTCATCTACACCATCTTGGCTCTGGAGCTTCTGCGTCCAGTCCTCATGGCAACATCCCCCTCTACATATTCAGTCTCTCTGGCTCCTAAGGCTTCTTCTCTTCTTCCCACAAGTCCAAATGTGGGAAGGGTGAATGTGTGAGTCAAAGTGCCTTTATCATCCCCAAGGTCAGGGGAAACTCTCTTGGGGGGTAGGGAAAGGGGAGAAGGAAGACAAGGAAGAAGATCCTGGAAAATTTCTGCCCAAATCATTAGTCATACATCTTTAGCATCTTAACTCCCTTAAAGAAGCCTATACAGCCAAGATAGTCATCCAATATATTGATCATGTTCTAGATTTATATCACCTGCACATTTTATAAGCAAGTCAGCTGTGCCTTTATCCAAGTCATCAATAATAAGTATCTTAACCATTGCAGGGCCAAGGTGATGTCATTGAAGTCCTCCAGAAACACTGATGGGTGGTTTTTGACATTTGGACATTGAGCCAGTTTTGAATCCACTTAAGTTATTAGTCTATGTGTCACCTTCTTGTCCACAAGACTACAACATGAAACTTTGTCCAAATGCCTTAAAATTTGCTCTCCAAAAAAATATCAACCAATAAATCAACAAGAATTTGCTTAACACCTACTGTGCTCCAGGTATTATGCTATGTGCTAGAAAAACAAGGAAAAAAGCCAAGGAGCACCTGTGCTCAAGGAGTTTATACTTTAACAGGGAATATAACAAACATATATATATTTACATATATATATATATATATATAGGGATATACAAAATACAAAACAAGTGGATACAAGGTTACTTTAAGGGGAAAAAATTAGTAATGGAGGGGAAAAGAAATGGTCTCATAAAGATGGTGATGCTTGAAAAATATTTTGAATAGCTCCAGAGATTCCCAGAGGCAGAGATAGAGGAAGAGCATTCCAAGAGGAAGAATATTCCACGCAATGGAAAGAGCCACTATAAAGACAAAGGTACAGGAGAAGGAGCATGTTGTATGAGGAAAAGCAAGAATACTCTAAAGTAACAATATCATAGTTTATGGAAGGAAATAATATGTAATAAGGCTGAAGACATTATGAGGAGGTTCAAATGTCAATGAGAAGATATTATATTGGTCCTAAAATTATAAGGGAGCACAGAACACTATTAATGAGGCCAGAGGTGAGGGAAGTAAAAGCAGTGACATTGTCATATCTGAACTTTAGGAAAATCATTTTGATGGCCAGCTGGCATATGAATTGGAAGGGGAAGAGACATATTCAGGAATACTGATTAGGAGGCTATTACTACATTCTGGGGAGCTAAATGTGGCATATGCAAAAGATTGGGGGGGGATAAAAATTACCAAAAAAAATTGGCAATTATTGATATATGTGAGGTAAGAGTAAGGAGCCAAAAAAAACATTAAGGTTTTGAACCTACATGACTGAGAAGATGGTAGTGCCCTCTACAGACATAGGGAAGTTCAAAATAGTAGTGAAATTTGAGAGGTAGATAATGAGTCTTATTTTGGACATATTTGGACATAATTGAGTTTGACAACCAATTTGAAATATCCAACATACAGAGTTTAAAGTGAAAGTACTTTCCTATGGTACTATGCTAATTGCTTCACTAATATGACCTCATTTGGTCCTCACAACTCTGTAAGACATGCTATTATTATTCCCATTTTACCACTGAGGAAACAGGCAAACATAGGTTGTTTCTTGTTCAGGGTCACACAGCTAGTGTTTGAGGCTGGATTTGAACCCAAATCTTCTCCAAGTATTATTCATAGCACCACCTAATAGGTTCTAGGGAGAAAAAAAAAAAAAGAACCAAGATAGATCCTTGAGTATACACACTGAGTGGAGGGTTGATAATAGATAATCATCCAGAAAGACTAACACTGTCACATGCTCTGGGTGGCCATTCCAACTCCCATTACCTGATGACCTATCTCTTCTAAGGGTCTATGGAAATCTCTGAGGGGTTGCAATGTCAAGTCAAGGAGCAGTTATTAAGCACTCAGTCTTTGCCTATCACTGAACTATGCTAAGGATGTGTCTTTCTAATAATACAGCTCAAGGGTACATGGTGGTTTGCTTCCTCCCATGATTATCAGTTAATATCTGTCAACCACTACTTAATTAGCTTTTTTCAAAGTTATTTTGCTTGGGTACTATAGCAAAAAGTATATCAATCTGAACAAACTCCCTGTGCAACAGCACTCCAGGTAATTTATTGACTTTCAGAGATATTTCAAGTAATCCAGGACTTTTTGCACTTCAAATAAACCCTATGTCTAAATGACTAATTCAGTGGAGATATAATGGCTCTGTTCCCACTTAGTAAATAATGAAGTTATTATGTTCTCACTTGGTTAAGGTTTCAGAGCATAGCATCTTGTCATTTACTTAAGAAGGGTGGGGTAATTGTCTAGGATGACCCTGCTCCTTACCTAGATTTAGAATGGGAAAAAATCTTAGGATTCCTCTCTCATTCTATAGATGAGGAAAATGAGTCCAGGAACATAGAGCTAATGCCTGAGTGGGGTTTGAATATGTCTTCCTGATCCTGAGTCCAACATTTTATCTCTACTAGACTCACTGCTGAAAGAGTCTGAGGAGTGATAAGATAGAGAAAGAACCAAAAGCAGTATTGTGAAGACAGAGAGAAGACAATATGCAGGAAGAAAAGATAATTCATAGGGTCAAATGCTACAGAGAGGTTAAGAAGGGTGAGGACTGAGAAAAGCTTATTAGATTTGAATTGAGTCCTTAACTAAAAAGATTTGGAAAGGTAAGATGGGAGCCCCAACTTCTTGGAATTGTCTCTACTTACCCCAACCACAGGAACCTTTCTTTCCTTCAAACTGTTGCCTTCTTACATTACTTTGTAGAAGAGGATCAAAGGGAAGTGGGGATTAAGGAGACCTTGGAATGTCATAGAACTAGGGAAGGGCAGATGAAAGTGCTACAGAGGGTATACATACTTTAACAACCTGGTGGGCACTGACCTGCGATCCAGGAGAATTAATTTCAGATCTCTGTGCTGGCTCTGACTCTGAGTCTCTTTCATTGCCTATAAAATGAGGAAGTTGGACTAGCTACTCTCTAAAGTCCTTCCAACACCAAGAGTCTCTGAGATTGAAATTTCATTTGATTCCACTTCTGTTCAGTCTCAATTTCAATAAGTCACTTCTCCTTCCTAGTTCCTCAGTTTCCTCCTCTATATAACCAAGGAGTTAGGCTAGTTAATCCCTAGGGTCTGATCCAGTTCTTACAGAAAAATTTCTCAGATTTTGAGTGGGAGTTGGCTTCAAACCCTATTTCAACCTCCTCCCCAAGGATCATCTCACCATTTACTATAAATGTTACCGTTGAATCCCCAGTCCTCAGGCACCCAGTTTATGGAATGCCCAGAATGATGAAATAATTACTTTTTTTTAATCCTTACCTTCTGTCTTAGAATGGCTGCTCAACTGGGGTTAAGTGACTTGCCCAGGGTCACACAGCTAAGAAATGTCTGAGACAAGATCTGAACCCAGGTCTTCCAGTTTCTAAGTTTATCAACTGAACAATCTAGCTGCCCCTAACAATTAATTATCCTTGATAACTAGATACTGAGTTTGGTTTAAATAGGAAAACTACCTAATGATCCTCCTCTGCAATGTGAGACATTATGCAGTCTTCCCCACAATGATGATAGAAGGCAGAAGACCAGAGAAATCCTAGTGGTCAAGTTTAGCTAGAACACAGAGTTGTGATGGAGACTGGAGTACAATAAGAGTAAAAAAAAAATGCCTTCTAGAAAAGGAGAGTGGAATTAGATTTTAGAGAATACACATTTATATAACACCTATTATATTCCAGGTGCTGTCCTATGCACTTTTTTACGAATATTATCTCATTTATTTCCACACAACAACCCTGTAAGGCAAATGCTATTATCATTCCTATGTAAAACAGTTGGTGATATTGAAGCAAACAGAAGTTAATTGATTTGCCCAAGGACTCATTGCTAGTAAGTATCTGAAGCTAAATTTAAACTGGTCATTCTGATTTTACCCCCAGAGTTCTAAACACTGTGCCAACAACTGCCTTTAAAGGGTTTGCAAGACAAAAAAATATTGTGAACCATTGCTCTGATACATACTAGTTATATGATGTTGGAGATATCATTTATCTTCTCAGTGTCCCCAAGGAATTCTCTAAGACAGTTACAGACCCCTTTGGAATCTGTATTGGTGTAAGAAATTTCTACAGTGGAAATTCTCTACACCAATTAAAAGTATGGATCTCAAATTAATCTCCCCCACCCCCCAAAAAAAAAGCTATAGGCAAAGAGAAGCCATTGGATATCTTTTGAAACAGGGAAATTATCTTGTCTCTGCAGTAGAAAAATTATTGGTAGCCATATAAAGGAAGGCT
The DNA here is from genome assembly GCF_027887165.1 of Monodelphis domestica. Lineage (NCBI taxonomy): Eukaryota > Metazoa > Chordata > Mammalia > Didelphimorphia > Didelphidae > Monodelphis > Monodelphis domestica. Next base: position 325,744,035 of record NC_077229.1, on the reverse strand, counting down.
TGGTGAAGGGAAAGACTAGAAATGGGAAGACAAGTTAGAGGATGATTAAAATTGTCCTGGTAAATGCGGATAAAATATGGTAGTATTAGTGTGAGTAAAGAAGAGGAAACATGTGAGAATTATTGCAAAAGTAAAATAAATAACCTTGGCCATAGACAGGATGTGAGGGGTAAGGAAGCATAATAATGGATGACTCCACAGTTTTGAGCCTGGATTAATAGGAATACAGTGTTTCTATCAGTATACAAAGGAAAGTTGAGAAATTTTGGTAGGAAGATGAGTTCAGTTTTGAATAGGTGGAGCTTGGGGTGCCAAAGAGTTATTCAGAAGGAAATATACAACAGTTATTTAGAAATTTCTAACTGAAACTCAGAGGCATGATATCAGGAATCATCTTTATAGAGAGTATAATTGAAGCCATAGATATAGGGAGAGATTGCAGAAAGAGAAAAGGGCCAAGGATAGAGTCCCTAGGGACAGCTACATTTGGTTAATGGGAGGAGGAGAATGAAAAACTAAGAAGAAAAGAGTATTGTCAAGAGGCAGCTAGGGGGCACAGTAGTGAATAGAGCTTCAGGCCTGGAGTCAGGAGTTCCTGGGTTCAAATATGGCCTTAGATACTTCCTATATGGGTGACCTTGGGGGTCACTTAACCTCAATTGCCTAGCCTTTGCAGCTCTTCTATCTTAGAATTGATGCTAAGACAGAAGATAAGGATTTTTTTCAAGTATAGTCAGAGAAAATGGAAGACAGGTTCACAGGCTCAAAGGGCCACAAAACTATGCCTACCCTTTGACCCAGCAATACCACTAATGGGTCTGCCTTCCAAAGAGATCAGAGATAAGGGAAAAGAATCTACCTATACCAAAATATATTTAGAAGAAATTTTTATAGTGGCAAAGAATTGAGAGCTGAGGGGTTGCCCATCACTTAAAGAATGGATGAACAAATTGTGGCATGATTATAATGGAATATTATTGTGCCCTAAGGAATGATGAACAAGATACATTCAGAAAAAAACCTGAAAAGACTTATATGAACTGAAATAAACTGAAGTGAGCAGAACCAAGAGAACAATGTATACAGTAACAGAAATATTATATGATGGTCTGTGAAGAACTAATCCTTTTTCAGCAAAACACATTTTCAAGATAACCACAAAGGACTAATGATGAAAATGCTATCCACAGCCAAAGAAAGAACTATTGGAATCTGAGTGCACCCAAAGCACACCATCTTCCACAATATTACTTTTATGATATTTCTATTGTACATGTGATATATGTCTTTGATTATAACATGAACAATATGTAAACATGTAGTACATGAAAGTGTATAGAAATAACCTATATTTGACTATTCACTGCCCCAGGGAGAAGGATAGGGCAGAAGGAAATATGAATTTTAAAACATCAAAGAACAATTGTTGAAAAGTGTTTTAATATGTAACTGAAAATTAAAAAAGAAAAATTTTAAGAAAGAAAACCAGGTTCAAGCCACGTCCCTGAAATCAAAGAAGAGCATATTCAAAAAGAAAGAAAAGAAAAAGATGTGTATTGGTCAGTGTCAGAAACTACAAAAAGGTCAAGGGATATGAGGCCTGAAAAAAAACTGAAAATAGTTTAATGAATAGGAATTTATTTTGTGACCTTTGAGAAAGCAAACTGAGTAAATATATCAAAAATCACTTCAAAAACCAAATTGCAGAAGATTGAAGAAGTGGGGGAAGCAGAATGAGGACATAAAACTAACTGGGAAGATTCTGTCTCCCCACCTCCCACCCAAGCCCTGAAATACCTCCTATATTCAGTTTGGAAACCAAACCAGTTTGGTGGAATGCTTCTTAGAACTGTTTCACCCTGGGCCTTTCAGGGCCCAGTACTGCTCTGGGGACAAGGCAGCTTGAATTGCCAGTGACTCAGGATCCCAGCAGGTGGGAGAGGAGGAGGAGGAGGTAGTGCAGCCAGCTGGTGCTAAAAACCAAGAGAGTGAGTATTCATATACCACACAATCAGTGCAGACTCTAACTGACTTCAGAGCAGTAGCACCCTCCTCCCTACTTACACACACATAGTCTGGGACTGTGCACTCCTCTTTTTCATTTATTTCTCCTTTTTTTCCTTTCATTCTTTATACTAATCAAATTTCACTTTTAGAAAAGGAATGACTCTTGATCATGGAGATTCTCCTTTTCCTCGATGTTTTATTATAAAACAGAGCTCTACTAAGAAGTAGCTCATGGATATATGTTAATTCATACTAAACTATTAATAATAAACAGTGCTTTATCTTTTCCTAGTCAATACATTTGCATTTCAATGGTGGCTTACAGAAAACAGTCCCTTAACCCATAGGAATCAAAAAAATAATAGAAAGTTTAGACTCTGAGACAGGTTAATAAAGATATTTTGATGTAAATTTCTAAACCCCAGACACTTCTTATATTATGCCCCATATATATTCAACCTGTGGAAAATGGCAGCAACAAAGCCCTCTTCTTGATGACTAAACAAATCTGTCTCCTATCTTCATTTTCCAGAATTGTGTAATGATTTGAGACTCAATTTCCTATTATGTAAAATGTGGGATTCAGACTAGATGACCAGAAGGGCTCCTGCATGTTATAATCTAATACTTGTATGTTTCTACTATGTACCTTTAAAGCTATTCACTCTTCCAAAAAATTGGTCATCCCTTTTTACCACATAAGATAGGGTATATTAGAATTCTGATATCTTCCCCAATAGAATGATAGACTTATTGCATTATATTAGTTCATTATTGGTGAACTTGCTATTTAATATGAACTGCGCTATGAAATTTAGCTACTAAGTCCACATTGTATAGTGGAATTAGCAATGGATCTGTCAGAAGTACTAGGCTCAAATCTTAACCACTGAAACTTAAGAAAAATCCTTTAATCTCTGGGTTTCAGTGAATCTATGAAACAAGGGATTTGCAAAGAGATCGACATCAAGAGTAAAGGATATATAATACATATATATCTAAATATTTTAATAGTATTTTTCTTATAGTAATAGTAAAGAAAAAGAAACAAATTAGGCATTAGGGAATGACTGAACAAAATATGGTATATAAATATAATGGAATACTATTGTATCACAAGGAAAGGATGAATGACAAAACATTTATGAAATACTGGATCCAAAGCTCTATGCTAAGCACTTGGTATACAGCACATATAAGTCTGGAACTATCTGGGAAGTATCATGGCAGCCTGGTGCCAGGCAAGATAATATGAAAGTTCACCCTCGGTGCCTAGAACCCTAAGTGCAAAAGTTCAAGTTCCAGTGGAAAAAGGAGGATGGCCAAAGTGGTGGCAATGTGGATATGGATTCAGAGAAACCTAGGAAGATTTGCAGGAATTGATGCAGAGTAAGTTGAGGAGAATCAGGATAACAATTTACATGATAACAACAATAATGTAAAGGAAAATAATTTTGAAGGTTTAAGAACTACAATCCATGCAATGATCAATTAAGACATCAGAACCCTGATGATGAAGCATCTTTTCACCTTTTGGTAAAGAGGTGAAACACCTGAGGTGCAAGAATGAAGCATTCATTTTCATTGTCCAGGACTATTTTGTTTATATGTTCTAAAGGACAATTTCAATTTCAGGAAGAGGGTAAAATTCATGGGTAGTTTGAGGAGGAGGAAGAGGAGGAGAAGAAGAAGATGAGGAGGATGAGGATGAGAATGAGATGTTGATGAAGAATGAGGAGAAGAAAGTATCAGTAAAGGATTTAAAACACACAAAAAAAGCAGAAAGAAGTCCAAAAGGATACAAACAAGCAAGATGGTTTTATTATCATGCTATATTTATTATATACACTTTTTAAAACTATGTAAGAGTTGACAATCTCATGAAATTCAGTCTTCTTTTTTAGTTCTTTATATATGGAAATGTTCATGTGTGATAATGTTTAAGTTCATAGTAAAAATGAAACTTTAAAAACAAGGCTAAACTAACTCACCTCTAAGGTACTTTTGAGATAGAAAATTCTGATCCTGTGATCATAAGTCTACTATTGATAAGAGACAGTTTCCCCAAATCAATCACAGATCATTCCTAAATTTACATTACAAAAATTTTTCATAAAAATTTTAAACATATAAATTAATCACTCTAATATCTCATACATGTCTTGATTTGGTGATATGCCTCCTTAGAACAGATTATTAAGAGAGATACTTAAAGATTTTGCCAATGTCATTCAAATAACACAAAGGTATTGAGGCAAGAGAAGTTAAGGACAAAAAAGTGAACTGCTTTTCTAAAGACTATAGAGTTGTCTGAAAGAAATGAATGTATGAACTAATTTAATGCATTAATATTTCACCCCAATGATAAAAAGTATTTTTAAAATGCATTTGACAATTTCTGTGCACTCTCCCTCCTTGATATTCCCTCTTGACATTTGACTTCTGTGACTACTTGGTTCTTTTTGTATTGACTAAAGATTTCTTAGTAAACTTTATCCATTCATTTTTTTCTCTCCCATGTGGTGTGATTGTCCTCCAATTCTGTGTCCTCAGCTTATTTTCCCCACAATTACCTCACCCCCCCCCTTAGCTTCAATTGTCATCTCTATTAAGATGACTTCAAGTCTACATATGCAACTCTGACCTCTTCTCTGTGTTCCACTTCCACATGTATTTGACATCTCCACCTTGATATTCCACAAGCACTTCAGACTCAATATTTCCAAAACTGGATTTATTAATTTTTGCCTAAATGTTTAACATCCTTTGAACATCCCTATTTATGTTGATGCCACAATCTTGCCAGTTGTCTAGGTTCAAAACCTCAGAGTCACTTTGACTCTACCCATTCATTCTCAACATCCAGTAATTCAAGAAGAAAGTTCAAAAGGACTCTACTTTGGCAATTTCTCGCACATCTGCCCCCCTCCTTTTCTCTCACTTTATTACCTCCTGAACACATCTTTGTTGAACTATTATTTAATAGATTGTAATTGGTCTTCCTGTCTTCAATCTCATTAACAATATATCTCTTACACCACTGTCAAAAGAATCTTCCTAAGATTCTTTTGAAAGAATGAACATGGCAGACCTGGGCATTTTCTATAAAATGGAGGTCTAAGAGTAACTGACTAATCAGAGGAAAGAGTCACAGGAGTGGAGAGATCTTCCAGGGTGAGAAGGCCCCATGGATAGAATGAAGCTTCAGGGTGAAAAGGCCTCAGAAGTAGAGTATTTATATTCACTAATTTTGTTTTCTATATCCAAATTCAGACTAAACTGTTTTTAAAATATGGTAACATAGGTTGAAGGAAACACTACATAATATGATTTCATTGTCATTTGGGGGGTAGGGAAGAAACCCAGACTTATTATTTTATGGGGACATTTCTTACACCAAAGTAACTCATAAACCAGACTGTGATTATAGTCTTCAGCAAATTGTCCAGAGCACTGAGTTTAAGTGACTTGCCAATGGTCATGAAGCCAGAAACAAAATTTGAACCCAAGTCTTCCTGACTTCAAGACTTTGTTATAGCCATTCTCTCAATGGAAGATTACTCACTTGAGAGTTCAAGACAGCTGGTTTTATTCTGCCTTGGAAATCTGAGAGTTTGAAGATTCAGAATTTTATTCATCTTTGTCATTTCGATTAGAACATATTTAATATTGCAATGGTGTTTCCTTTTCAGATTTCCTTGTCTTTGTGATCAGTTTATAGATTCCCTAAGTAAAGAATGTGGAAGTTAATTTGCATTTGTATCCTCTGTAGCCCACTTGAAAAGTGCAGAACTTAACAGCATGAAATTTAAGGAAAGAAAATGTTAATGTTGCAAGTACAGCTCTAAAAAGGAATTTAGTTTGTGAATGTATAAATAGGACAAGATAAGGTTCTGGGCAACAGCAGCAGCAGATACTGGGCACTGTCTATGTTCCCTTGGCACTGATTTTGAAACACTGCTGTGACTTTTTCTTAACTACCCAACGTCACTGAGGAGGAATAGGGAACAGCAAAGTTAGTAGCTTCAGGCTTCCTTTATCATGTTGTTCTTAATAAGATTCTCAAGAAGAAAAATACAGGAATGAAAAGGGAACAAATGGCTGGATTTTTTGTTCAGGAAGACAACAGTATGTGAATTAGTCAGCTTTATTTTTTTCAAAGATATCAACTGGAAGCAGAATCGGGATCCTCAGAGAGTATGAATTTAAATCCTGTGCATGTAACTGATACAAATGAAAGCATGAAGTTGACTCTGTGCCCTGTTAAAGATTGCATGGGAGAAACAAGTGACGTGGGTGATGGTATGTGTCTGAAATAACAAACCCCCTTTCCAGAGCAACTCTTTGAGTGGCATGAAGACTAGGCAAGAGAAGTGAGAAAACCACACACAAAGAAAAGAGCTCAGTTCAGCTCAGTAAGACAAGAACACAAACTTAGAGAAGTGAAAAAGACCTAAAAAAAAGAAAGAAAAAAGAAATAGGATGGCGTTGATGACACATGGGATAGGTTGCTAGTTATAGGATTGACATAATGATTAAGTTTATTCTAAAATGATAGGAGGAGGGAAGAGTTCACTCTGGCTTCTATTAGACCTAGAGAAATCACCTACAAATATTATTGGAATATAAGACTTCTATAGAAAACAGGCTGGCAGCATCACTAGGAGTCTACTAAGAGTTATATGGCACTCACAGGGAACTGCCATCAAGGAATTATCTGTCTAAAAGAGGAATAGATACTAGGCACAGACAAGATATATGTGATATATTTATACATTATGTAACCACAACTGAACAGAAATGTAGGCATATATGTGAAGAATTTGGGGAAATGAAAGAAGAGTAAAGGATGAATGAAGTAAGGTAAGACTTGTTGGAATGACAATTCTAGGAGGATTTTTGTCTGGTAAAAATCAAATAGCTCTTGAAGTGGTTGGAAATTGGGAAAAAGAAGTCCTTTTCTTCAAGAGTTCCCTCTGGAAAATGTGCTGATTCTGCAGAACGAAGTGGCAGAAATCTGATGGGACCTCTTTAAATAACCAGAGATGCAGAGAGCCCTCTTTTATACTTTTATCTTTACGCATGTGCCTTGAGGACTGTGTCAGCTGCAGATAAGAGTGAGTTCCCAGGCAGACGTGCTGGGAAGTTCTCAGCTCAGCTCTCAAGAGCCCTGAGCCAGCTGTCTTAGAAGCTGATTTAGAACCTGGTCCCCAGCTACCATAAGGGTTCAGAGCCCCCTCTGGCCTTGTGATTGTGCATCTTCCACTTTTCTGCTCTGTCAAAGCAATATGTTTTGGAATCAAGTCTCTCCAAAATACAGCAACATTTGTCCAAGTTTGCTCTAAGTCCCCAGGCACCTGGTAGCCAATGCGACTGTTAGGTTCTGTGAATGTGATCTGTGTCTGTCATCCATGTCTCAGCAGAAGAGAAACATGACCATATTTACTGCTGTTGCTATTCTGGGGTCCATGTGACGTTCTTCTCCCCTTGTGGCAGAGCACTGCCTGTTCATCTTTCACCACTCACTCCAAGGATAAACTCGGTTAAACTCGGGAGGAAATCTAACATAAGGAATACTGAGAAACTTTCAAGTTTATTCTGCCATGTACCCTTAAACACTGAAATCTGTTAGATCGATATTATATATATATATATGAATTCAGCAATGAAATGGAAGAAGAAACTACTATAGCTGTAATCCTGGTGAAGACATAAAAGAAGGATTTGAATGTATAGAAACAACAAACTCTGTTGTGCCCAACTCAATGTTAGACATGTCCAAAAGTTGTTCAGATGATTTTTTAGGTTGCTCACTGCCCTCTATGCTGACTGTCAACTTATTGCTCTAAGAGTTGTAGAGGAACAACCTTGGTAAGAGCAAGTAGAAACAAAATAAGTGCCCATCAATTGAGGAATGGCAAAAACAAATTGTTGCCCACAGATTTAATAGAATATTACTGCACCATAAGCAATTATAAATATGTGAAGAATTCAGAGAATAGGAAGATGTGAAATGAAGCAGAATGAAGTTAAGGAGAGTCAAGGGGAACAAATATACTCTACACAGCTGCCAATATGATTTCCCTAAAGCATAGGTCAGATTATGCTATCTTCCTTCTCAATAAGCTGAAGCAGCTCTTTACAGGATCACATATGAAGACCTTTGGCATTTAGAATTCCTCATAACCTGGCCCTTCCTACCTTTTCAGTCATGTAAGACATTAGTTTCCCTCTCTACACTTTACAATCCAGCTATACTTATCTATTTGCTTCTCCCCATACATAATCTTCTATCTCTGGTCTTCCTGACTTTATGCTAGCTATCTCTCCATGTTTGGAATGCCATCTAGCCTTACCTCAGCCTCTTAAAATGCCTCATTTCCTTGAAGATTCAGCTCAAAGGCCACCGTCTGCAGCATAATACAGTCATCCTCAGTACTAGAACCTTCCTCAGTAAAGTTACTTTTCACCAAGTCTGAATGTATGACAAACCTGTAGCACCTAAAAACTCTGGGGATCCTTATCCTAATTCCTACTCTCACAAATAAGTTAGGTCTCCAAGTAAGGTCCCATATCCCTGTCAGAATTCTATGGGTGCCCCCGAGGAGTTGAAGGTGTCTTTCTCAGACCCTTATTCTGATGCATCTTCCCAATATCAATGGCCAGTGATTAGCTCCAGTACTATTTAATCAATTAACATCAATTGGCCTTTCAAAGGGATAATTCTTGAGAAGATTTAGCAAAAACAGAAGAATAAATATTTCTCTCAAACATCTAGGGGCATAGTGTCCTCGCTACCATCCTTTTCCCTATGGGAACAGACTCAAATTTAAAAGTTTCTACACTGCATTTATCTCCACCAAGGGGTTGCTCCCTCTTGGCTGCCTTTGATCTACTTCTATGCTGGGTCAAAAAGGTCACTCAGTGTGACCTTCTGGTCACTCCTCATTGGACTTGGTTGTCCATTAAATCTAGCAGAACTCCATCTCTTGGACCTCTGCTAGTTCACTTTCCCAACTTTTTAAAGTCTATAAGGTGACAGTCTGGTCCAAACCTTCTTCACCTCAGAGCAAAAAAGATCAAGTGCCAAGAGGAAAAGAACAGAAGCCTACATTCATGACCATAAGTGGGCCCAAGAGAAGGAAGAAATCCAGTAGGCTTTTCTCCCATGCATGTATTGAAGACCACATGGGGATTGTATGGGTAGAACATGTCACAAAAAAAAAAAAAAACAACCATACTCAAGGACTGGGTTCATAGGCTAATGCCCCTATTGCACATGTACCTTTTTATTATGCATTGTCTAACACAATAAAATGTAAGTCCCTTGAGGTCAAGGATAGTTTTTTTTTCTTACTTTTTACCCCCAGTGCTGACCTCAGGGCCTGGCACATCTTAAGTACTGAATAAATGGGTATTTGTTGATTTATTGGCTGACTAACAGAACAAACAAAAAAAAAATCTGAATGGTATGTAATTATAATGACTAAGCTTGGCCCTGAAGAAGAGATAAGAAGAAACACCTCCCTCCTTTGTAGAAGTTGGGGACTATTGCTATGGAAAATTATATCAACTATCCAAATTTCTTGATGTGTCTTGCTTAAGCACTTTTTTCCCTCCAATTTCTTTTTTATTCTTTTTTTTCTGCCTGGGATGGCTTGATAGGGAAGGGAGGGAGAAAGGACAGAACTGGAAATAAAAGTGACCTAAAAACAAATGATATCAAGAAAAAAATTATTTTAAAAAATACAGTGCTATTGTTGGCTGCTTGAAAGTAACAGCTGTAACATTAAAATTTAGGGGAGACTGAGGCAGGTAGAAATTAGTTTCTCTCTGCAAGGAGTATTATATTTTTAGAGGTTTATTAAGGATTAAGGATTAAAGAAAATACAGGATAAAGAAAACGTGCCTAGGCCAGAGGCCTAGACAAGACCTCACCTACATTATGGAAAGAGCCACGTCTGCTCCAAAATGGAAGTCCAAAAAGAGAGCTCAAAAGCCTTTGCAATCAGCTTAAGTACCTTCTCGATCTCGCCCACCTCAGAATTCCATGAGATTACAAAGCATTTTGGGGAAGTGGAGCAAGGACTTGTGGGGATTGAAGTCCAGAGTTCAAATCTCAATTTTACATCCCCCCCGTTTGATCCTCTGAGAAGAAGTCCTTCCCCAAAGGATCATAAAAACATAATCAATTTAAAGATTACAATAATTTGAGGATAAGGAAAAAAAAACAAAACCAATAATTGCTGAACGCATTGACAAAAAGCCAGTTAGGGGGCAGTTCCCTTTGGCATGAAAGTATACATACAAATAAATGTTCAATCAGCCACACCCAAAGTTCAATTTTGTGCAACTTGTGGTCTGGAGGCGTCTTCATGGTGGCTTCTCCTCAAATGGAATTTAAACTTTGCAATTTAAATAATGATATTTTTTATATCCCCCCCCCCCCATTAAGAGGGTAATTGACAAATACAGAATCACTTAGGGATGCATGGCTGAGGTATGAGGCAAATGAATCAATTGCCAAGAGATATTAAAAGGATATCAGAAAAATCCAAATAAAAAAGAAAAATTTCTGGATGAAAATATAGACTATCAAAGTCTTATGAGTAAAAATTTCAAGTAAAAGAAAAATAAATCTATAACAGGTCCTTGAATCAGGGCCCAATCAAAATGATCTAAGCAATGATGCATTTACCCAGTCAGTAGCCTGGACTACAGAAAATTACCATACTATGAGAGGCAGAAAAGAAAGGGACCAGATTCTAGGAGCCAAGGTTTGGGGATACTCATCTGTGAGTATCTTCAGAGTGAGTGTGGACACAAGGAAAGCCTATGTCTAACAATGATAAACACAGTACTCTCGAGTCTTCACACTAGGTTCAAGACCTTTGTATTGGCCTAGAAGTGCATCAATCCATCCTGGATTGGCTTTTCTTTGGCTCTGTGAAATGGCTCTTGTGTGTATATCTTGTACTGGAATCAGATAGAATCATTAAGCAAAATCCCATAATTTTTAAAATAATTAGTGGCATAGTTTTTATAGTCTCTAGCTTTTTTGGGCATGCATTAGCGAATGCATCTTAAACTTGTAGTGCTGAAAATCAAAAGTTAAAGAAAATCTTAATGCTGGTGACATGTGCTCCAAATATAAAAAGGAGAGAAAAATAATAAAAAAAAAACAAATAGTATATTGCACATGCAAGAAAAATATAATTAAAGTCTTTAAAAATTCAAAAATATAGCTTATAATCATTGACACTCTGTGTCAGCTAGGAAAATATAAAATGCAAGGCTTTCTCACCAAAAATGAGATCCATTTCCTCTTAATATCTGGCCATGCTCACTGTGAGTTGAAGGCAAATGAATTGAACAAGGTTAACAATTTTTTCATTTTTAAAAATACAGTAGTACAAATATGTAGTTATCAAAATCCCCAAAATTCTCAATAGCCCAATTAATTATAATAGCAAACAAACACACTTTCATATTTCACATAAGTTGCTGCATGGCATTTTTTTAAAAGTCTATGAATTGATGGATATTTGTCACAATTTTTACAAACACAGCAATCTTTCAACCTTGGTAATAAACATATTTTTTTAAAACAAAGTAAAACTCATCTTGGGTTAAGAACATAATCAAGAAATCTATATATCATTCTGGTGCAAGTAAAGTAGTGAGCTGAAGAGTATAAATAAAGGGATGCTCCTTTTTTGGAGGCTTTTTAGGGGTACAAATGCCCTGAGATTAACTGCCCAACTTCCATTCACATATGGGAAGGTTGGGGGTTATAAAATGTATTTCACTTCAGCTACTAGAATGGGCCTTACCTCATGGTAGGGGCAGGCAAAAATAACCAGAGATTGTTAAAAAAAATTACAAAAATCATATTTAAAAAACCCTTAAATCAGTTGAAATATTTAGCACATTAAATTTTCCAAAGATTGTTATACAATTATAACCAGTTCTGAAGAAGTCCATCTATCTCTATGACAATTTTACAAAGGCAAAATAGAAAAATTGTTTTTTCATATACGGGCTTATTCAATAATATTTTTTCGGCACAGTTATAGGGGAAAAACAACAGAATTTAACAGTAGTTAACTCAGTACATTTAAAATAAATGCAATCAACCTTCAGTGTAACCAAATAATATTCAATCCAGTAATATATGAATTTAAAATCACAAAGTTAAACCATAATAAAAAATGCAATAGAAATACAAAGAGTTTTTGTAAACCATTGGAGTCTGAAATGCCTTAAAATATAGCCTTTAGTCTCTTCAAAGTTCCTTGGGGGTTTATCCATTTAAATGTCTATTGTCAGAAGGCAGAGTGGTAAGGGCTAAGCAATGGGGATTAAGGGATCTGCTCAGGGCCCCACAGCTAGGGAGTATCTGAGACCAGATTTTAACCCAGGACCGCATGTCTGTAGGCCTGGTTCTTAGTTTGCTGAACCACCCATTTGCCCCTTCAAAGTTAGTTGAATCATCTCCTGACACGCAGGTGAAGTCAATGCTATTACCAGAACAGTCAAAAGGTATCCTTTTAAATAGCCCATTGCTTAAAAGTCTGTTTGAAAAGTCTGTTTCTTCTCTCTCTCCTGCTATGAAACCCCTGTGGTCAATACCCCCGTCTACTCGGAGGCTTAGCCTAAGGGAGAATTACCCCTTCTCCTTTCCCTCTCATCTCTCCCTCTGCCCAAGTGGCCAATACTGTTACCAGTACTGTTACCAGCTGGTCGCAATGAGTCCTGAGTGATCTGCTCCAAGGATCTGGGTGATGAGCCAGCTGGGTCGGAGGCCAGATGGGTGAGAGACAGACCGCCGGGGTGGGTAGGGTCAGGAGCCGGAGCGCAGACAGGTAGGACCGGGAGCTGGAGTGCAGACAAGCAGGGCCGGGAGCTCTGGCACCATGTGAGAGGCCAGGAGCAGAAGCAGGAGCCGGAGAAGGCCGCAAGCAGGAGCTGATCAAGATGGTTCTCTAAAGAGCATCTTGGAGAAACGTGGCTTTAAAAAAATCATTAGGCTAAAAAATTTGAGAAGTTCTCATCCAATCTAGTGGTCGCCATACTGTAACAGTTAAAATTTAGGGGAGACTATGGGGAGACTGAGGCTGGTAGAAATTAGTTTCTCTCTGCAAGGAGTATTATATTCTTAGAGGTTTATTAAGGATTAAGGATTAAAGAAAATACAGGATAAGGAAAACATGCCTAGGCCAGAGGCCTAGACAAGACCTCACCTACATTATGGAAAGAGCCACATCTGCTCCAAAATGGAAGTCCAAAAAGAGAGCTCAAAAGCCTTTGCAATCAGCTTAAGTACCTTCTCGATCTTGCCCACCTCAGAATTCCATGAGATTACAAAGCATTTTGGGGAAGTGGAGCAAGAACTTGTGGGGATTGAAGTCCAGAGTTCAAATCTCAATTTTACACAGCCATAATTGCAGCCAGCATACAGTAATCAATCCAAGATTGGGTTGTCCATTTCAAGCAGATATCCTGGCCCTTGAGAATGGAGGGAATTGAACAAACAGAAAAGATATTTATAAATTAATTTTCAGATACCATACTGAAAAAAATAAATATCATCTTCATCATATAAATGTGTATGTATATATCATAGTGGGGGAAGAAGAGAAATGGGTTGCAAACATGTGAAAGAGAAAGAGTTTGCAAAGACAGAGGTTTGCTGGTCCTGAAATTTAGACTAGTTTAGTTTATGTATATCCTCAATGGGACGGTATTGATAATGTCAAGGTACCAAGGTTGAGCTGGTTCCTCAATACCTCTAAGTGAAGGAGGATTAAGACCTTACTTCACATTGACCAGTGTGCTGCTCAGACTCCCAGACAGGTTTTTATAAAAAACAGGACAGGGATTTATTTTGAAAACCAAAGTAAAATGAAGGGGAGGATTATGGAATTAGGATTCCCTAATTCTAAGGGTTCTGGCATGCAGTCTGGTTCAGCAAATCTATCTTTGCAAACTCTCTCTCTTTCACATGTTTGCAACCTATTTTCTCTTCTTCCCCCACTACAATATACATATATATGTATATATATATATATATTTTACCAATCATGTGTAATATCAAACTTCCACAAAAGTTTTCCTGTTATATGATAGAACTTACCTCTCTCCTTCCCTTCCCTCCCCCTTCCCAATTCTGACAGGCAATTCAATCTAGGTTATACATGTATTTTCATGTAACAAATAGTTCTATATTTTTCATTTTTGTGGATAATCTTACAAAACAAAAACCCAAATAAACTAAAGTGAAAAATCAATTGCTTTCATCTGCATTCTGACTCTAACAGTTCTTTTTCCTGGAGGTAGATAGTATTCTTTGTCATAAGTCCCTCAGAATTGTCCTGTATCGTTGTATTACTGAAAATGGCAAAATCTATCCAGATGATCACTCCACAATATTGCTATTACTGTGTACAATATTTTCCCAGCTCTGCTTATTTCACTCTGCATCAGTCTATATCATCTTCACTCCTAAATGCCTTAAGATCAGTCTACTTTAGAAAAACTGAGATCACATTAAAAAAAAGTTTTAAAATAGCTTTTCACAGTGGATAAGGTGCATAATGGATAAGATTTGAAGTCAGGAAAATGTGGATTTAAATATAGTCTCTTAACACCTACCAGCTATTTGACTGAACAAATATTTAACCTCTTTGAACCTCTGTTTCCTCATCTCTAAAATGGAGGCAAATGAAATAATTGAAAAATATTTTCCAATTTTTATCAGTACTATATGAATGCCAGTTATTGTTTTCTTTAAATATATAAGATCATAATAGTCATCTGTCCATTAACAAGAAAATCTGATGTTACTCACTGATTACTGAAACCTATTCATGATTTAGAATACAAATGTACATATCCATTTCTTGGATACTTAACTTCAACCATAGCCTGACTCTGTCATAAAACTCACCAATATGTGGTTCAGCCCAGAAGTCCTTCCATTCTTGGACCTCAGTTCTAAAGGCCTTCTTCATGTTGGCAAAGCTTCCATCTCTACAATCTCTTCTTCAGGTAAATTCAACCAGAAGCTCCATTTAAGGAAGAACCAACATCAACCAGTTCTCTTTTGTGTGTTTTCTTCCCTCATTAGAATATAAACTCCTTGAGGGCAAGATTTTTTGCAGGACATTCTTTTTCACTTATATTTGTATAGTGCTTAGAACAGGCACATAGAAAGCACTTAAGAAAGCCTTTTTCTCTCTCTAGCTATAGTCTACCATGAGTAGTTACTGGGATGGTAAGAAGGAGGTAGAGATAGTCCCTAAGTAGATAACAATTCACTTCATAATGATTATTCACATAATAAGTTAGTTGAGTACTTGCAAAATCCAACCTAGCTGCTACAATGACAATATGGCTCAAGGCTGTGGGAATTTTGCTCGAGGGATCATGGTTATAGTTCCAAACCAGCTGGAAGCTTCAGCAGCTAAGGAACTGAGATTCCTTGCTAAGTGGGTGGTGGATGAACAGCAGAAAGCTTCCCAGACTAGCCCCCCACCCCCAGCTGTTTAGTATAGCTGGATGAAAGATGCTAAGTACAACCACCATTCCCAGAACATTACAGGCAGCAGTTCCCATAGTGGGATGCCAACAGCAACTATAAAGGCACCAGACATGAGGACTTATGAAATCTCATTAATTTATGCTCCATTGTGGTCCAAAGTAATCAGTTTTTATTTTTTTTAATGCATGAGTTTCGTTCCTGTCTCATGAAAATATTACCATTGTTATATACTTATCAAATGCTTGTCATTTGTTTCATTTCTAGTTTTAATTTGTGTACTATTTCTATAAAGCATTTGAAGTGGCAATGAACAATTAAACATAAAAATGAAATTAAAAAGAGATAGGAGTTGAAGAATACTACTAGGCACTAGGAGATTCTTAAATAGATATTAGGCTTAGGATATTATTGAGTTACATTGTTTAAATCATTATCATAATATTTACATTTTTATAGTGCATTTCTGTTTTCAAAGAGCCTTGGAGAACTCATAAAGGGTGAGGCTAAATATAATATGTTGCATTAATGTGTGCAACTTAAGAGACTCTAAGACGGCACCTCTAAGCATTTTCTAAAGAAGCCCCCTAGAGAGATTTGATTTCCTGAATAGAGATAACTAAGTCAGTCTCAGAACATACAAAGGAATAGAGCTATAAATGCCTTTAAATAGCAACACCAAAAAACTCAATCCATTTCATACCCCAGACACGGTCTTCACAGCACAAGTTGGTAAGGCTGTTATTTTCAGTTTTAGTTTGGCCAGAGATTTTACTCCTATTCAATTCTGCACACACTAATACTTTTTTTTTTCAATTAGAAAATATATACATTTTCCCTCCCTCCTATATCCTCCCACACACTGGGAAAAAGAAAAAAAAAGAAAACAACTCTTATAGCAGACATGTGTAGTCAAGCAAAAACAATTTCTGCATTGGTCAAGCCCAAAAATGTATGTCTCATCTTTAGAGATTCTCAACTTTCTATCACGATGTGGTTAGGATGTATCATTATAAATAGGATCTATAGCTTATTCTATTAACAGGTGAACTGAAGGCCATTCACAAAAGTATTTGTATTCTTGAGACAGAGACAATTGGGGGGGGGGGGAAGGCATGAATGATTTAATTTCTTGATAGTCCCAAATTCATCAGACAATAGCTGAATTTACTTCAGTTAAACTGTAGAGACTCTAAGGTGGCACCTCTAAGTATTTTCTTTTTTTTTAAACATTATTTTATTTGGTAATTTCCAAACATTATTCATTGGAAACAAAGATCATTTTCTTTTCTTCCCTCCCCCGCTCCCACCACCTCTCCCATAGCTGGTGTGTGATTCCACTGGGTATCACATGTGTTCTTGATTCGAACCCATTTCCATGTTGTTGGTATTTGCAGTAGAGTGTTCATTTAGAGTCTCTCCTCAGTCATATCCCCTCAACCCCTGTAGTCAAGCAGTTGCTTTTCATCAGTGTTTTTACTCCCACAGTTTATCCTCTGCTTGTGGATAGTGTTTTTTAGATCCCTGCAGATTGTTCAGGGACACTGCATTGACACTAATGGAGAAGTCCATTACCTTCGATTGTACCACACAGTGTGTCAGTCTCTGTGTACAATGTTCTCCTGGTTCTGCTCCTTTCACTCTGCATCACTTCCTGGAGGTTGTTCCAGTCTCCATTGTAATATTTAAAATAGTATATGGCTTAAACTGTAATAATTAAAATAGTTGTAGGTCATAAATTGTAAGTAGTTAAAAGAGTTAAGGGTATAAACTGTTATAATTAAAATGGTTGATGTTGTAAACTGTAGTGAGTTAAAATGGTAGAAGATATAAATTGTGATAGATATAAGAGGGGGTGAGTAAATTTGACTGCAGGAAATATGTTTCCACTACAGTGTCTTGTTTTTAAATCAATATATAAGGTGGTCACCAGGGAAATATTCCCAATTATTCAATATACCCAAGTCAACTGGGTTATATAGAGATTTTAATTAATAATATAATAAGTAATTAGAGGAAAGAGAGAAAAAGGAAATAAGTATGAAGGGCCTTAAGCCAACATGGCCTAGACCTGAGTCTTAAGAGAGAGAGATCAGTCAGTCAGTCAGTCTTTTATCACTCACCACAAGGTCTATCTAAGCAAGGATTCTAGTGACAGCAGGCCAGCTCCATCTCAGCTGACTTCACCAGAGAGAGTTCCAGCCAGAGTCCTCCTCAAAGAGTCTTCCAGCCAGAGACTGTTCCAAAGGGCCTCTCTCCAGAGCCTCTAGAGGGACAGAGTCCCCTCAGAGGAGCTCCAGCGAGACCTCCTTAGAGATTGTCCTCCAAGAGCTTCCCTTCTCCAGAGCCTCTCTCAAGAGATTCTTCCCAAGCGATCCTCATCAGAGATCCTCCAAAAGGATTGTCTTCTCAAGAGATTCTGCTTTTTCTTATATAGGGGTTTTTCTCCTATGTCACCTCCCCTAAGTCCTTACATCTACCAATCACTGTAGACGTTTTCCAAAGGACTGCCCATCTGAATTCCTGCTAAGTCGACTAATCCACTCAGTAAATCTGAACCAGAGAAAACACAACTGAGTCGACTAAACTCATTAAGAGAAAACCTGCCTGACCTTTATAGGTACCTAGCATCCCATTGTATCAATTCTAAAAACAGGCATGGCTCAAAGAACTCCTTGCCTCATCATAACCATGGGTCCAAGTACTTTCATTGTTTAGCAAGGAGTTTTCTCCCCTAAAGAAGTCTTAAGTACGGGTGGAGTAGAGGTCCTCCCATTTCTGAACCTGGCGAGTTCTCACATCAAAATGGGGAATGTTTCCAGTAGGGAATTTGTTCCAATGGAGGATTCCTCAATGTGGAAATTTTTTTTTTAATTTTATAGTATTTTATTTGATCATTTCCATGCATTTTTCATTAAAGACAAAGATCATTTTCTTTTCCTCCCTCCCACCCCCCGTGGCCGACGTGTGATTCCACTGGTATCATATGTGTTCTTGACTTGAACCCATTGCCATGTTGTTAGTATTTGCATCAGAGTGTTCGCTCCGAGTCTTTCCTCTGTCATGTCCCCTCAGCCATTGTAGTCAGGCAGTTGCTTTTCCTTGGTGTTTCTATTCCCTCAGTTTGTCCTCTGCTTTTGGATAGTGTTTTTTTCTCCTTGATCCCTGCAGATTGTGCGGGGACATTACACCACCACTAATGGAGAAGTCCATTACGTTCGATGATACCACAGTGTGTTTGTCTCTGTGTACAATGTTCTCCTGGTTCTGCTCCTCTCGCTCTGCATCACTTCCTGGAGGTTGTTCCAGTTCACATGGAAATCCTCCACTTTATTATTCCTTTGAGCACAATAGTATTCCATCACCAACATATACCACAATTTGTTCAGCCATTCCCCAATTGATGGGCATCCCCTCATTTTCCAATTTTTGGCCACCACAAAGAGCGCAGCTATGAATATTTTTGTACAAGTCTTTTTGTCCATTATCTCTTTGGGGTACAAACCCAGCAGTGCTATGGCTGGATCAAAGGGTAGACATTCTTTTATCACCCTTTGTGCATAGTTCCAAATTGCCCTCCAGAATGGTTGGATCAATTCACAACTCCACCAGCAATGAATTAATGTCCCTACTTTGCCACATCCCCTCCAGCATTCATTACTTTCCTTTGCTGTCATGTTAGCCAATCTGCTAGGTGTGAGGTGATACCTCAGAGTTGTTTTGATTTGCATCTCTCTGATTATAAGAGATGTGGAGCACTTCTTCATGTGCTTATTAATAGTTTTGATTTCTTTATCTGAAAACTGTCTATCCATGTCCCTTGCCCATTTATCAATTGGGGAATGGCTTGATTTTTTGTACAACTGATTTAGCTCTTTATAAATTTGAGTAATTAAACCTTTGTCAGAGGTTTTTATGAAGATTTTTTCCCAACTTGTTGTTTTCCTTCTGATTTTAGTTACATTGCTTTTGTTTGTACAAAAGCCTTTTAATTTGATGTAGTCTAAATTATTTATTTTACATTTTGTGATTCTCTCTATGTCTTGCTTGGTTTTAAAGTCTTTCCCTTCCCAAAGGTCTGACATGTATACTATTCTGTGTTTACCCAATTTACTTATGGTTTCCTTCTTTATGTTTAAGTCTTTCACCCATTTTGAATTTATCTTGGTGTAGGGTGTGAGGTGTTGATCAATTCCTATTCTCTCCCACACTGTCTTCCAATTTTCCCAGCAGTTCTTATCAAATAGTGAATTTTTGTCCCAAGACCTGGGATCTTTGGGTTTATCATATACTATCTGGCTGAGGTCGCTTTCCCCCAGTCTATTCCACTGATCCTCCTTTCTGTCTCTTAGCCAGTACCAAATTGTTTTGATGACTGCTGCTTTGTAATATAGTTTGAGGTCTGGGACTGCTAGGCCCCCCTCATTAGTGTTTTTTTTCATTATTTCCCTGGATATCCTTGATCTTTTGTTATTCCAAATGAACTTTGTTATGCTTTTTTCCAAATCAGTAAAGAAATTTTTTGGGAGTTCCATGGGTATGGCACTAAATAGATAAATAAGTTTGGGTAGGATAGTCATTTTTATTATGTTGGCTCGTCCTACCCATGAGCAGTTAATGTTTTTCCAATTGCTCAAGTCTAGTTTTAGTTGTGTGGCAAGTGTTTTGTAGTTGTGTTCATATAGTTCCTGTGTTTGTCTTGGGAGGTAGATTCCTAGGTATTTTATTTTGTCTAAGGTGATTTTGAATGGGATTTCTCTTTCTAGTTTTTGCTGCTGAGCTGTGTTGGAGATATATAGAAAAGCTGATGACTTATGTGGGTTTATTTTGTATCCTGCAACTTTGCTAAAGTTGTTGATTATTTCAATTAGCTTTTTGGTTGAATCTCTAGGATTCTTTAAGTAGACCATCATGTCATCTGCAAAAAGTGATAACTTGGTCTCCTCCTTGCCTATTTTGATGCCTTCAATTTCTTTTTCTTCTCTAATTGCTACTGCTAGTGTTTCTGGTACGATGTCAAATAATAGGGGTGATAATGGGCATCCTTGTTTCACTCCTGATCTTATTGGGAATGCATCTAGTTTATCCCCATTGCAAATGATATTAGCTGATGGTTTTAGATATATACTGTTTATTATTTTTAGGAATGACCCTTCTATTCCTATGCTTTCTAGTGTTTTTAATAGGAATGGGTGTTGTATTTTATCAAAGGCTTTTTCTGCATCTATTGAGATAATCATGTGGTTCTTGTTGGTTTGCTTGTTAATGTGGTCAATTATGTGGATGGTTTTCCTAATATTGAACCAGCCCTGCATCCCTGGTATAAATCCCACTTGATCATGGTGGATGACCCTTCTGATCACTTGCTGAAGTCTTTTTGCTAGTATCCTATTTAAGATTTTTGCATCTATATTCATTAGGGAGATTGGTCTATAGTTTTCTTTCTCTGTTTTTGACCTGCCTGGTTTTGGAATCAGTACCATGTTTGTGTCATAAAAGGAGTTTGGTAGAACTCCCTCTTTGCTTATTATGTCAAATAGTTTGTATAGTATTGGGATTAACTGTTCTCTGAATGTTTGATAGAATTCACTGGTGAATCCATCAGGCCCTGGGGATTTTTTCTTAGGAAGTTCTTTGATGGCTTGGTGGATTTCATTTTCTGATATGGGATTATTTAAGAATTCTATTTCCTCTTCTGTTAGTCTAGGCAGTTTGTATTTTTGTATATATTCATCCATATCACTTAAATTGGTATATTTATTGCCATATAATTGGGCAAAGTAATTTCTAATGATTGCCTTAATTTCCTCTTCCTCAGAGGTGATGTCCCCCTTTTCATCTTTGATGCTGTTAATTTGCTTTTCTTCCTTCCTTTTTTTAATTAGATTGACCAGTACTTTGTCTATTTTGTTTGTTTTTTCAAAGTACCGGCTTCTTGTCTTATTTATTAAATCAATAGTTCTATCACTTTCAATTTTATTAATTTCTCCCTTAATTTTTAGGATTTCTAGTTTGGTTTTCTGCTGGGGGTTTTTAATTTGGTCACTTTCGAGTTTTTTTATTTGCATTTCCAATTGATTGATCTCTGCTCTCCCTAGTTTGTTAATATATGCACTCAGGGATATGAATTTACCTCTGATTACTGCTTTGGCTGCATCCCAAAAGGTTTGAAAGGATGTCTCGCCATTGTCATTTTCCTCGATGAAATTATTAATTGTTTCTATGATTTCTTCTCTAACTAAACGATTTTGGAGTATCATATTGTTTAGTTTCCAATTAGTTTTTGATTTGGTTTTCCATGTACCATTACTGATCGTTATTTTTATTGCCTTGTGGTCTGAAAAGGCTGCATTTATTATTTCTGTTTTTCTGCATTTGTGTGCCATGTTTCTGTGACCTAATGTATGGTCAATCTTTGTGAATGTGCCATGTGGTGCTGAGAAGAAGGTGTATTCCTTTTTATCCCTATTTATTTTTCTCCATATGTCTATTAATTCTAATTTTTCTAAGATTTCATTCACTTCTTTTACCTCTTTCTTATTTATTTTTTGATTTGATTTATCTAAATTTGACAATGGTTGGTTTAAGTCTCCCACTAATATGGTTTTACTGTCTATTTCTTCCTTCAATTCTCCTAGTTTCTCCATTAGAAATTTGGGTGCTATGTTATTTGGTGCATATATGTTGATTAGTGATATTTCCTCATTATCTAAAGTCCCTTTTAACAAAATATAATAACCTTCCCTATCCCTTTTGATCAGGTCTATTTTTGCTTTGGCTTTATCAGATATCATGATTGCCACTCCTGCCTTCTTTCTGTCACTTGAGGCCCAGAAGGTCTTACTCCATCCTTTAATTCTGACCTTGTGGGTGTCTACCCGCCTCATGTGTGTTTCTTGGAGACAACATATGGTAGGGTTTTGGATTCTAATCCATTCTTCTATTTGTTTACGTTTTATGGGTGAGTTCATCCCATTCACGTTCAATGTTATGACTGTCACTTGTGGACTCCCTGGCATTTTGATATCCTTCCCTAATTCTAACCTTTCTTCTTCAGCTCTACCTTTTAGTCCAGTGATTTACTTTAAATCAGTCCCCCTTGTATTTCCCTTTCTACCCCCCTCCCTTCTAATTCCCTCCCTTATTTTCCCCTGTAGTCTTTTTAAAAATCCCCCCCACCCTCTCCCTCCCTTGTACTGCTTCCCTCCCCACCAGTCTGTTTTTTACCCTTCTACTCCTCTATAGGGCGCAAATCTATTCTCTTCCCCAATGGATTGGATTGTTCTTCCCTCTTTGGGTCAGTTTCAAAGTACGTAAGAGTTGAATATTTCCTATCTCCGACCTCTTTACCCTTCCAGTGTATCGATGTTCTCCCCCCTCCAGCCATGAGCTTCTTTGTGACATATAAATTTACCCCCATTTGTTTCTTTTCCCATTTCTTTTAGTCATAACCTCTTTTCTTTTTTAGCTTTAGTCATGTATATATATATATATATATACATACACATGTATATGTATTTATGCATGCATATCTCTATATACCTATTTATGTCTTGTCCTTTCATCCTATACAGTTTGTCCCTTCCCTCTGAGTATAGTTCTTCTAGCTGCTTAGGTGATAGCAACAGTTTTTAAGAGTTGCCAATGACCTCTTTTCTTATAGGGATACATATCATTTTTAACTTATTGAGTCTCTTAAAAAAAACCTTTGTTGTTGTTGTTGTTTTTCCCCTCTTTTTTAATTACCTTTTGATGATTCTCTTGAATTCTGTGGTTGGACTTCAAATTTTCTGTTCAGGTCTGGTCTTTTATTTATGAATGCTTGGAATTCCTCTGTTGTGTTAAATGACCATACTTTCCCCTGTAAGAATATAGTCAGTTTTGATGGGTATTTTATTCTTGGCTGTAGGCCTAGTTCCCTTGCTTTCCGGAATATCATATTCCATGCCTTTCGGTCCTTCAGTGTGGATGCAGAAAGATCCTGTGTTATCCTCACCATGTTTCCATGGTATCTGAATGGTTTCTTTTTGGCAGCTTGTAATACCTGTTCTTTTATCTGATTGTTTTTGAATTTGGCTATAACATTTCTTGGTGTTGTCAGTTGGGGATTAAAAACAGGGGGTGATCTGTGGATTCTTTCAATCTCCACTTTCCCTTCTTGTTCTAGGATTTCGGGACAGTTTTCCTGGATAATTTCCTCTAGTATTATGTCCAGGCTTTTTCTTTTGTCGTGGTCTTCTGGTAGTCCAATTATTCTTAAATTGTCTCTTCTTGAACTATTTTCTAAATCGTCTGTTTTGTGAATGAGATGCTTCACATTTTCCTCAATTTTTTCATTCTTTTTGTTTTGTCTTATAGTGTCCTGCTGCCTTGTGAGGTCACTTGATTCTAGTTGTTTTACTCGGGTTCTTAAAGATTGGATTTCATCTTTGGCTTTTTGGTCGTCTTTTTCCTTCTGGTCTGAGTTTCTTTGAAGATTGTCTTTCATCCTCTTTATCTCGTCTTTCATCTCCTTTGCTTCATCTTTCATCTCCTTTGCCTCATTTTCCAGCTGGATGATTTTGGCTTTCAGGACACTATTTTCTTGTTTTAGTTCAAGTGCCTCTGTTTCCAGATGACTTATCTTAATTTTTAAGTTCTTTTCCCAATTGTCTTCAGCCTCTCTTAGCTGTGTTTTGAGTTCTTCCACAGCCTGTATCCAATTCGCTGGGATTTCTGGTTTATCGTTTGCTGATCTCTCCCCCTCTGTTCCATTTGGTGAGTAGTAGCTGTCTATTGTAGTTTCTTTCTTCTGTTTCTGTTGTTTGTTCAAATTCACCCCTTCTTTCCTCCCTGTATTTGTCTGTGCTCTTGTTCCTCTCATTTTTTTGTTTTTTAGGGACTTCTATCAGTCTCCCCTCTTGGAGCTTTAACAGAGGATCTCTTGGTGTAATCTCTGAGGGAGGGTTGTTGGGGGTTTGAGCTTTCCTGTCCTCTGGAGGCTTTTGATTGGCTTAAAGTTCAGCAGTCAGTGAGGATGGATGGGGAGCCTGGGCTTCCCTGTGTTCTGGAGACTTTTGATGGGATTGAGTTCAGCTTATTTGGGATGGGTTTATTCTGAGTTTTAAACTTCCTGGACGGCTGGAGCAGATATGGAGGATCTCTAAAGCTCTAGCCAGGCTGCCAGGTCTATGCTCCTTCTAGGCTGCCATCTTGACTTTGCCTCTAGGTTTCTGTTTTTTCAGAAGACCCAGCTCTCTAAGTGGGGAGGGGTTGTGGCTTGCCTGGACTCTGAGGGCTCCTGATGAGATTAGGTTCAGGTGGTGTGGGCCGAAAGATCCCAGAGCCAAAAAAGGGAAGGAAAAAAAAAAGCAGCCACCTCCTCTTCCACAGCCTGTGTTGAGTGCCCAGAGACTGGCCGAGTTACTTTCAAGGAAAGCTCTTTGGAGCAACCCCTTTGCCAGCCCTGAGTTTTCTGTCCTTTCAGTAGCTCTGAGGGCTCCTGATGGGATTAGGTTCAGCTGGTTCTTTCAGAAGACCCTGCTCTCTAAGGGGGGAGGGGTAGTGGCTTGCCTGGACTCTAATGGCTCCTGATGGGATTAGGTTCAGGTAGTGTGGGCCAAATGATCCCAGAGCCAAAAAAGGGAAGGAAAAAAAAAAGCAGCCACCTCCTCTTCCACAGCCTGTGTTGAGTGCCCAGAGACTGGCCGAGTTACTTTCAAGGAAAGCTCTTTGGAGCAACCCCTTTGCCAGCCCTGAGTTTTCTGTCCTTTCAGCAGCTCTAAGAGCTCCTGATGGGATTAGGTTCAACTGGTTCTTTCAGAAGACCCTGCTCTCTAAGGGGGGAGGGGTAGTGGCTTGCCTGGACTCTGATGGCTCCTGATGGGATTAGGTTCAGGTAGTGTGGGCCGAATGATCCCGGAGCCAAAAAAGAAGAAAGAGAAAAGCAGCAACCTCCTCTTCCTCAGTCTGTGTTGAGTGCCCAGAAACTGGCCCGGGTTACTTTCAAGGTAGGCTCTTCGGAGCCACCCCTTTGCCAGCCCTGAGCCCTCTGTCCTTTCAGTAGCTCTGAGGGCTCCCGATGGGATTGGGCTCAGCTGGTGCCCCGAAGCTGGGACCTCCCCCGAGACCCAGAGGGAAGAACCCAGCCAGGAGGCCACAGGCTTCCCCCTTCTCTCTATGCTTCCCTGCCGTCTGTGTTGGGCGCTCCGGAGACTGGCTCGGGTTGCTTTCAAGGTGAGTCCTCAGAGCCCTGAGGTTCCCGCTGCTGCCTTGGGCTCAGCACTCTGGGTTGGGGGGGATGGGTCCTGGGACCTTCTTTCTGTCTACCCCTTAGATCTGAGTGATCTAGGGTTCTGGCTTTTGGGGTGCGGTACCTTTGGATCCAGGTCCAGGAGGAGGTTTCCCCAGGTCTATCCTGTTGTTCAGCTTGAATTTCGGTGGCCTAGGAGCACTTTGTTTGCGATCGGTAGGGAAGGGTTTCGGAGGTCTGAACTTTCGCTGCTTCTACACCACCATCTTGACCGGAAGTCAATGTGGAAATTTTTAACATTCACAAGTCTGAGAAATTTCAAGATTTACACCATGGAATAACTCCACTTTATTCTTCCTTTTAGCACAATAGTATTCCATCACCAACATATACCACAATTTGTTCAGTCATTCCCCAATTGAAGGGCATCCCCACATTTTCCAATTTTTGGCCACCACAAAGAGCTCTATTATGAATATTCTTGTACAAGTCTTTTTCCTTATTATCTCTTTGGGGTACAAACCCAGCAGTGCTATGGCTAGATCAAAGGGCAGACAGTCTTTTATTGCCCTTTGGGCATAGTACCAAATTATCCTCCAGAATGGTTGGATCAATTCACAACTCCACCAGCAATGAATTAGTGTCCCTACTTTGCCACATCCCTTCCAGCATTCATTACTTTCTGTAACTGTCATGTTAGCCAATCTGCTAGGTGTGAGGTGATACTTCAGAGTTGTTTTGATTTGCATCTCTCTGATTATAAGAGATGTAGAACACTTTTTCAAGTGCATATTAATAGTTTTTATTTCTTTGGCTGAGAACTGGCTGTTCATGTCCCTTGCCCATTTATCAATTGGAGAATTGCTTGATTTTTTTGTATAATTGATTTAGCTTTTTGTAAATTTGAGTAGTTAAACCTTTGTCAGAGGTTTTTATGAAGATTGTTTCCCAATTTGTTGCTTCCCTTCTGATTTTAGTTACATTGGTTTTGTTTGTACAAAAACTTTTTAATTTGATGTAGTCAAAATTATTTATTTTACATTTTGTGACTCTTTCTAAGTCTTGCTTGGTTTTAAAATCTTTCCTTTCCCACAAGTCTGACATGTATACTATTCTGTGTTCACCTAATTTACTTATAGTTTCCTTCTTTATGTTCAAGTCATTCACCCATTCTGAATTTATCTTGGTGTAGGGTGTGAGGTGTTGATCAAACCTAATCTCTCCCACACTGTCTTCCAATTTTCCCAGCAGTTTTTATCAAATAAGGGATTTTTGTCCCAAAAGCTGAGGTCTTTGGGTTTCTCATAAACTGTCTTGCTGAGATCATTTACGCCAAGTCTATTCCACTGATCTTCCTTTCTGTCTCTTAGCCAGTATCGAACTGTTTTGATGACCACTGCTTTATAGTATAGTTTGAGATCTGAGACTGCAAGTCCTTCTTCTTTTGCATTTTTTTTCATGATTTCCCTGAATATCCTTGATCTTTTGTTCTTCCAAATGAACTTAGTTATGGTTTTTTCTAATTCAGTAAAGAAGTTTTTTGGTAGTTCAATGGGTATGGCACTAAATAAGTAAATTAATTTGGGTAGGATTGTCATTTTTATTATGTTAGCTCGTCCCACCCATGAGCAATCAATGTTTTTTCCAATTTTTTCGATCTAGTTTTAACTGTGTGGAAAGTGTTTTGTAGTTGTGTTCATATAGTTCCTGCATTTGTCTCGGCAGATAGATTCTATAAGCATTTTCTAAAGACACCCCTGGATGGATTTGATTTCGAGAATAGAGATAACTAAGTCAGACTTGAAACATGCAAAGGAATAGGGCTATTCTGTAGACTTAAACTGCAGTTTAATACCCTTCTATTGCTAGGTCTCAATTAATGGGGGGGAAAATGAACCCTATGAAGTGGTTACATGTATTCTAATTTTCACTATTTGAATTTAAGCCCATGTAAAATTAGATCATTGGTTCCAGCAAAATGTAAATATGCAGTACAAATTCAAATAATGAGACCATTTCAGAAGATTCATTATACCCATTAATAGTAACCTAGAAGACACTGTGTATGAAGAGAGAAAATATGGCATAGTGGATAGAATCTTGACTTGAAATCAGTCAGACTTGGATTTGAACTCTGCTTCAAATACTTGCCAGCTAAGTGACAAGCTAATTCACACAATCTCCTTAAGCCTATTTCCTCATCTGTAAAATTGGATTCAGACAGCTAGGTAGATCGGTGGATAGAATATCAGGCCTAGGATAAGGAAGACTCATCTTCCCAAGTTCAAATCTGGCCTCAAACACTAGTGGTGTAACCCAAGACAAGTCACTATTTGCCTTAGTTTCCTCACCTTTAAAATGAGCTAGAGAAGGAAATGGCAAACCACTCCAGTATCTCTGCCAAAGACCCCAAATGGGGTTAAAAAGAATTGGACATGAGTGAAAAATGACTTAACAACAATAAAATGTAATTAATAATAGCACCTAGCTCACAGAGTTGTTTTGAGAATTAATTTTGCAGACCTTAAATTGTTATGTAAACATGAGCTTTTGTTATCATTGTACAGAAATCAGTTTATAAATTGGAAGTTCTTGGTTTCTACCATGAGTATAGGCTACAGCTATTTGTCTGTTTCAGAATGTATATGTTTATATCTATAGCTAAGCTCAGGAAGTGAGGAAATTAAAAGATGATAGGAAAGAGAAGCAAAATGGAGAAGGTGACAAAAAAAAATACAGAGTGGTAAAGAGTCTTGAAAGAGAGAAGTCTTGATATGGAAGACAATGAGAATCTGAAAGATGCCAGGGTGGATTTTTAAATATTGTGAAAACAGACAAGGATCACACAAGATAAAAAGATATGAAAGGTTTGCAAACTACACCACTGCTAGGCATACCCAGATATATGAACTCACAGATCTATTTATTAATGAATAAATTCTGTAGTAATACCAGTTATATAATTGTAATATCTAGTAATAAAGTTTAATTTGGGCTTTGTTTTCAGGTGTGTGATGCTTGTATATTGTCACTAGTTTTAGCAGGTAATAATTAAAATAGTGGAAGAACTAAACTGTAAGAGTTAAAATAGTTTATGGCTGATCACGAAGTTGGTGAAAAAACCCTCAAAAGACTTCTGTGAAATCTCTTTCCTTTATCTCATTGCTTTATTACTTGCCTTTTTTTCTGTTTTAACTTGGCTTCAAAATTACAGCTGCAAGAACAGGTGAGTAAAAAACCTTTTTTGATTCGCCTTAAATTTAAGCTGTCTTGGATCTTAGCAACAGGGCCCTAAAGTCCTGGCTAGGAGAACTTTTTCTAAATCCTTTCCTTTAGGGAACAACTGCCTAAATTAAGATTAAGACAAACCTGGGAAGGATTTTGGCCTTGTTCTGCTTCCCACATGTTTACTTTAGAAATATGGAGTCACAGACAGTTCAGAACTTAGTTAACAACTGGCATTTCAGTAAATACTTTGTTCTTTTCTTAGTACAAAAGCATTGGTCTTCAGCTTACTTAACAGCTGGCTCATCAGCCCCATGACCAATCTTATAAATACAGAATTCCTTGTTTCTCTGAAAGGGCTCATCCCATGGAACTTATGGCAAAATCTAATTGACATACTACTTTCCATTGAGTTTTTGATTGTTGTAATTTTAATATTGTATTTCCTTGAAGAACTCAATTCTCAGACAAACCAACCAATTGCTCCCTCTAATATTCAACAAATTGAAGAACTAAATACTTGACAGGAGCTTATAGAGGAAAGTCAGGGAGAGATCATAACTTTTATAAGAAGCATTAACAGAGAGTTAAGAACATTATCAGAATCCCTGTCCCCCCCCCCTGCTTCTAATGAACACACCCCTGCCCCTGCCCCCTCAGCCTCAGAAAACCCACCCACTCCTCCCACTGCTCATGCTTCAACTCTAAGTTCACACCCCACCCAGGCTTCCGACCCAACACAATCAACTCTAAATTCACACCCAACCCATACTTCTGATCTTAATCCCTCTACTTCACACCTTACTGATTCCTCCAATCCAAACACCTCTGTATCCTTTCACACTTCTTCCTTGGCTCCTCCTTCTCATCCTACACAATCCACTTTAAGTTCACATTCCAACCTAAATTCACACCCTACCTCTGAATTTTCTGGCACCATGGGACAACAACAAACCCTTCCTTTTAATGTGCCCAACTCTTCTATTTCTCAGACTTACCCAATTGAAAATGGAGCAGGAAGCCTAGAAACAGGAGTACCAAATAACTTAGATAGCTTATTTCCTTTAAGGGAAGTACCCACTTTTAATAAAAATGGAAACTTGGTATCTGTAAGACATCATACACCTTTTACCCCTGAGGATTTAAAAATTGAATAAAAAAATTGAAGGAAGATATGCCATCATTTGAGGATGAACCAATATTAATTATAAAAAAAAATAGAGAACATATTCAGAACTTTTGACCCCACTTGGTTGGATGTTGAGAATATATTAGAAGCATTATTGACAAAGAGAGAGAAAAATAATATCGTCTCTCTGGCTAATGAAAAACAAGGTAGAAGAGGACATTATTGGCCAACTGAAGATCCACATTGGAACCCCAAAGTTGAACTAGATTACACAAAACTAAACCAGGCCAGAGAAGCGTTATTGACAGCCATGAGAGCTTTCTCTGATAGACCTGAAAAATGGTCAAAATTTGAAAAAACCCAATAACATATTGATGAAACACCCTCCCAGTTTATGGACAGACTTATTGACGAAGGGAATACATATATGGACCTTGATTTATCCAGAGAAAGAGACATTAGACAAATGCGTAGACAATTTGCTAAGAATTGTTGTTCATTGCTAAAAGACTACTTTAGAACTAGCTGTCCTAATTGGGACTCTATGGACCTCGAAGAATTGAGGAAAGTAGCAACCTATGTTTATAAAGGTCGTGTAAAAAGACCTGAGGAAGACCATACACCAGTGGAAGATTTAAAGAAAGAAATTGAAATGTTAAAGAGACAATTAAAAAATAAGGGAGAGACTATAGCCCCTTTGCGGGAATTCACAAATAAATCAGTAACTTGCCACTTCTGTGAGAAGAAGGGCCACAAGATGATGGAATGTAGAACCTTTCTTAAGATGACTGGAAGGAATATGCAGTTTAATAATAGCTTTAGAAATAATAACTATAGAAATTATGATAAGGGTCATAGAAACCAGAACAACTATAATGAAGATAATGGTCATAGAAACCAGAATTTTAGAAATTTTAGAAATTATAATAATGACTATGGAAATAACTATAATGAATATAGAAATAAGAACTCTAGAAACCAGAATTATAGAAATAGGAATTGGGAAAATGACAATGCTCCAAATGAAGAAAATGATAATACCCAACAACAAAATATAAGAAATGGAGCTCGTCCAAAAAATAGTCGAGGTGCCCTTCAGGGGGGTGCCCAAGGAATATCTCAAACACAATGATGTAGTCTGGGAGGGCTGGGGCACAGGAATCAGAGGATACAACCTTTGATTTTTTGGACCCTGATGTCCTACTACCCTTTGTCCCTATCCACTGCCCTCCCCATACTAATGAACCCCATGTTACCTTAAAGTTGGGTAACACTTATTATGATTGTCTATTAGACACTGGAGCTACCAGGTCTGTATTGAAGAATGTACCAGATTTAAATTCTTTTTCCGTTGATTCACAAAGTGTAATAGGGGTATCAGGAATACCCCAAAGAGTTGAAAAACTTGCCCCTAGAATGGTGTCTGTAGGACCCCTAGATGTACAACATTCCTTTCTTTTGATGCTTGACTCCCCTTTAAATTTGCTGGGGAGAGACCTTCTATGCAAACTCAGAGCCACAATAACTTGTTAACCAGATGGTTCTTTATCATTGGAAGTACCAGAGGAATCTTTAAATTTATTCCCTGTACTTCTCTCGGAAAACCAGGAGGCAAAAGAGCCTTCCATTTTTGAAATGCCTAAGGATATACTGGAGTCTCTTTGGGCCACATCTTCTTCCGATGTAGGCTTATTTAAATCTGCTGTTCCTGTGCAGATAAAAACTAAATCTAGCCCACCTCCTTCCATCCCTCAGTATCCCCTCTCAAATGAGGCAATTGAGGGTATTACACCAGTTATTAACTCATTAATAGAACAGGGAATAATAATCCCTTGCAAATATGAATACAACATGCCCATCCTGCCAGTTAAACAACCAAAAAGAGGGCCCGATGGCAAGTACCTCTATAGATTCGTACAGGATCTCAGGGCAGTGAATAATCATGTTATAAAGAGACACTCTGTAGTTTCTAACATAAATACTATTATTTCCTCTATTCCTAGCAGAGCTTCATACTTTATAGTAGTAGACTTGTGTTCAGCTTTCTTTTCCATACCTATACATGAGAACTCCAGGCATATATTTGCTTTTACCTGGAAGGGCTCAAGATATTCATGGAGTCAACTGTGGATTATGTGGAAAGTCCGAATTTATTTGAGCAAATTTTGAGCCAAGACACAGACAATATAACATTTAAAAATAGCAAATTAATCAAATATGTAGATGATCTACTCTTGGCTTCAACAGACACAGAAACATGTCAAGAAGATAGAAAACACCTTCTTTTGGAATTGTACAAAAGAGGACATAAAATCTCGAAGGATAAAGTTCAGTGGTGTCTCCCTAAAGTAGAACATTTGGGATTCATCCTGACTCCGGGTGCTCATTATATTTCTCCAAAACAAATTGACAATATTCAAAATTTAAGTGCTCCTACTACTAAGAAATAGTTGAGAGCAATTTTAGGAGCAACAGGGTTTTGCAGACAATGGATTTCTTGCTATGGGGAAATTACTAAACCCCTTATAGCATTAACAAAGATTTGGTTCCTGAACCCCTAAAATTAGAGCCTGAACACTTGTCACCTCTATCAGATCTCAAAAAGGCTATCATGTCTGCCCCTGCTCTAGGCATCCCAGATTACAACAAGCCATTTACTTTGTATGTGCATGAGCAAAGAGGAGTAGCTTCTGGTGTGTTAACTCAGACTTTGGGACTTCTCAGCGCCCAATTGCTTATTATTCTGCTCAACTGGACCCAGCAGCAGCAGGAGCACCACCATGTCTTAGAGGAGTAGCTGCTACAGCCTTACTAGTAACAAAAACTCTTGATTTAGTATTGGGATGTCCATTAATAATAATGTGCCCACATGAGGTAGAAGCATTGTTGATAAAACATAGGACACAGGCATTCTCGGATCAGAGAATTACAAGATATGAAATAACCTTATTAAATAGTGAAAACATTACTTTAAAACGTTGTACTACTCTTAACCCTGCCACCTTGCTTCCAGATTTACCAACTTCAGGAGAATCATTACACAATTGTGAAAAATTAGTGTCCATGGCAGAAAAGCCTCGAGATAATCTCTTGGACACTCCCTTAGACAATGAAGATCTGATTTTATTTACCGATGGTTCCTCTTTTATGAGGGATGGCATACATTACACTGGAGCTGCCAGAGTCTCAGAATTTGCCACTGAATGGTCAGCTTCACTACCTTCTAACATTAGTGCTCAAGGAGCAGAACTCATAGCTCTGAAGCAAGCTTGTATAATTGCCAAGGATAAAAAGGCAACAATTTATACGGATTCTAGATATGCTTTTGGCATTTGTCACTCAGTCAGAATGTTATGGCTCCAGAGAGGATTTTTAACCTCAGCTGGAAAATCTTTAGCTAATGCAGAAATTATTAATGAAGTTCTTTCTGCTCTCCAGCTTCCTGAAGCCCTAGCTGTAGTTCATTGTTCTGCCCATACAGGTGGCACTGACCCTGTCGCTAGAGGAAATGATCGAGCAGATGCCGCTGCAAAGCTACCAGCCATAGAAGGACCAGAATTAATTTTAACATTAACAACCACTAATGATTTAAATCTACCACTTTCCTATAATGAAAAGGAAGTGGAAAATGGAAACAAAAATTTAAAGCAAAACAGATTAATGGAGTATGGGTGTCATCTGAAAGAAAACCCCTGCTCCCTAGAAGTTTCGATAACCAAATTTGCCAATCTATTCATAAAAATAGTCATTTTGGCACCCAGGGCATCATGGACCCTGTCAAGAGAGTATGGATAGCCCCTGGTATAACTACTATAGCCTCTAAAGTATGTTCAGCCTGCTCTACCTGCCAGGCATATAACCAACATGCATTTCATGGAAAAGCCTTTGGTGGACATCCTCTGGCTTATACACCTTTTGAACATCTACAGATGGATTTCATAACAATGCCAAAGGCTGGACTTTATAAATTTTGTCTAGTAATTGTAGATCAACTAACCAGATGGCCGGAAGCATTTCCTACGACCCGAGCCACGACGGATTTTGTTGCAAAGATACTTTTAAAGGAAATTATTCCTAGCTTTGGACTACCAGCACATATTGATTCAGATAGAGGAAGTCATTTTACTGATTCTGTCCTAAATCAGATATATTCTTGCTTGGGAATAACTCCCAAATTTCATGTTCCATATCACCCCCAGAGCTCAGGCCCAGTTGAAAGGATGAATAAAGAACTTAAAACTATGATTGGAAAATTATGCACTGAGACACATTTAAAATGGCCTGAAATCCTACCTCTGGCCCTATTTAACTTAGAAGCAAGCCTAGAGGAAACTTACACATCTCACCATTTGAGATGCTTTTTGGACATCCGCCTATACAGGCTAAACCTTTTCCCCCTGCATATACATCAGTATTAGGGGGAGATACTACTATTGCTTCCTATATACAGGAGTTACAGCACAAACTACGTGAACTACATGAATCCGGAGCTGCAGTATAAGCTGGACCACTAGACTTTTCTCTGCATGACTTGAACCCAGGAGATAAAGTTTATATTAAAAATTTCAAGTGAACTAGAGCAACTCAACCTTCATGGGAAGGACCATTGTTAACTACTCCAACATCTATAAAGATTGGAG
Source organism: Monodelphis domestica (assembly GCF_027887165.1). Classification (NCBI taxonomy): domain Eukaryota; kingdom Metazoa; phylum Chordata; class Mammalia; order Didelphimorphia; family Didelphidae; genus Monodelphis; species Monodelphis domestica. The sequence goes on along the minus strand of NC_077229.1, from coordinate 325,709,263 downwards.
AAAAAGACTCTTGGATTCATTGCTCACATGTGAAGAAAGCATCTTCTGCTGAGACTGATTGACTGTAACCTATCACATGAATTGGAGATAATAATCCATAGACAAATGGATGCTGTTTTTTTTGAGAACACATTGAATTATTGATTTTTTCCTTATTTTTTATTATTTCTTTTCTTTATTTTGATTAGAATAATTGATTTTTTCTCATTTTTTTACTAAAGGTACACATAATTAATATTAATATTTTTCTGCAGTAATACAAGTTAATATATATATATATTCTTGCTATAATGTCAATGCACAAGCTTTAAACTATGGGAACCTGCCATTTATTGATAAAATATTATAGGACTGTGATTAATGTTTGAATCTGATTCCAGAAAAAGGGATAAAAAACAAGGAGCACAGACTTAACCTGAATAGTGCCAAAAAGAGCACACAAGAAATACTAATGTGAGACTCGAGGTTGCGACACTTGACATACGTTAAGTCATAGGACTTCCTTGTATCTACACTCTTTGTGAAGTACTCATACAAGTACAAAATTTGACTATCATGCTGGCTCCCTATATCCCTGAGAATAGAAAAAAAAATCAGACAAGGGAATGACGCTTCCCTATCAAAATAGAATTGTAATTCTTTTCTTCTTATATTATGGCAACTTCCTGTAGTCTTAGCTACAAATGATTAAGTGAATTATTACTGCATTCTGTCCTACATACTTGTGGGATAGAAATTATTTTATATTGGACCTATACAAGGGCCTATTTTGAATTTTTTTCCTTATGTTTTTGATTGTTTTTTTTCTTTTCTTTTGATAATTGACTCATACACCCCCATAACTGAACATTGCATTCTGAGCTAAACTTGATGTTTTTTAACACCTACTTCAGGGGGGATTGTATTTTAACTTAAAATCTAAGAATTTTTGAATTTTTTTTTGTTTGAGATTGTATTTTTATAAAAATCCAAGAATTTTGATTTTTTGTTTAAGATTGTACTTTTATAAAAATCCAAGAATTTTTATTTTGTTCAAGAAAAGATCTTCAAAAAAGAAGCTTGAAACTTTTATATCCAGAGAATGAACTGTTGCAGAAAGATGCCGGAAAACCTACACTTCATCAAGAAGATCAAGAATGAACTTTGGACATGGTTGATTGAACTGAACTTTGATTGAACATTTATTGTAAATGTACACATTTATGCCAAAAAGGGACTGCCCCTAATTTGGCTTTCTGTCAATGCGCCCAGCAAAACATTGGTTTTGCTTTCTTCCTTTTCTATTTCCTCCCTCCCTACTCTATTTTCCTCTTAGAAATTTGAATATTGTGTATATTCATAGTTAAAAGTGCATTTAGGATTACAAATTGATTATGTTAAATGGTCAATGGGGAGACTAGTCTCCCAATGATCATCAGGGGGGATTGTAAATCTTGAAGTTTCTCAGACTTGTGAATGTTAAAAATTTCCACATTGAGAAATCCTCCATTGGAACAAATTCCCTACTGGAAACATTCCCCATTTTGATGTGAGAACTCACCAGGATCAGAAATGGGAGGACCTCTACTCCACCTGTACTTAATACTGCTTTAGGGGAGAAAACTCCTTGCTAAACAATGAAAGTACTTAGATCCATGCTTATGATGAGGCAGGGAGTTCTTTGAGCCATGCTTGTTTTTAGAATTGATACAATGGGATGCTAGGTACCTGAAAGGTTTGGGCAAATTTTCTCTTAATGAGATTAGTCGACTCAGCTGTGTTTTCTCTGGTTCAGATTTACTGAGGGGATTAGTTGACACAGAAGCATTTTTTCTGGTTCAGACTTACTGAGGAGATTAGTTGACTTAGCAGGAATTCAGATGGGCTGTCCTTTAGGAAACATCTACGGTGATTGGTAGATGGAAGAACTTAGGGGAGGTGACATAGGAAAAAAAAAACCCTATATAAGAAAAGGTATCTCTTGAGCAAGAGAGGCTTAGATCCTGAGAGGCTTGGAGATCCTTGGATCCTTGGAGATAGATCCTTTTGGAGGAGGCCCTTTGAAGATCTCTTGAGAAGAAGTCCCTTGGGAGGCTGACTCTGGCTGGAACTCCTTCTGGGGAGACTCTGTTCCCCAGACATCCTTGCTTAAGACAAATCTTGTGGTGAGTGATAAAAGACTGACTGACTGATCTCTCTCTCTTAAGACTCAGGTCTAGGCCATGTTGGCTTAAGGTCCTTCATACTTATTTCCTTTTTCTCTCTTTCCTTTAATTACTCATTATATTATTAATTAAATTCTCTATAAAACCCAGTTGACTTGGGCATATTCATAATTTGGGAATATATTCCCTGGCGACCACCTTATATTTGATTTAAAAACCAAGACACTGTAGTGAAACATATTTTCAGAGGTCAAATTTACTCACCCTCTCTTATATCTATCACAATTTATATCTTCCACCTTTTTAACTCACTACAGTTTACAACTTCTAACCATTTTAAAGCCACAGTTTATGGCTTCACTATTTTAAATCTTACAAGCATGACCCACAGTCCATCAAATATAGATGTTTAAGCTATACAGTTCTCCCTATTCTAGTGAAGCTGTATAAATTAATTGTTCCAATATAACCTATGTTGGAGGGAAGGAGAATACTTAATAAGGTGAATCAACAAGCATTTATTAAGTACTTAATATGTTCAAGGTATTTAGGTAATATGTTCAAGGTGCTTATTATAATAAGCACCAAGAATATAAATTCAAGCAAAACAAAATTCCTTGCCCTCATGGAACTTACAATATGTTTGGGAAGTGGTAGGCATAGGAAGCGTAGAGAAAAAAGTCAAGAGACATAAATTGAGCCCAAAGAATAATAAAGAAGAGATCATAGTTGTCCTGAGTCCTTTCTAAAAATAGAAGTTACAAAAGGAACTTAATAACTAAGATGAATTTAAATGTATTGTTTTAAATGCTGTATATTAGAAACATGAACAAAAATTCTGTCAATGTCATATCACAAAAACTATATAGTACATATATCTCTGAAGGATATACATATATCTTAGTTATAGTCTCCCTTGCACTATAATAATTTTCCCTATTAGCTATCATTCAACCTTTTATTACCTCACTTATTTTTCTTGAGTATCTTTCAGACAATGGCATTTTTCTCCTAAAATTTTGCCTCTTTATCAGTAGATGATCTCATCCATTTTTCTGATTTTCAGTAGGATCTCAATACATGTGTTCTAAAATCTTTTTTGTACCACTTACTATCCCCAGTGTCTGCTATTTCAATTATTCTACTCCCTTTTAACTCTTTCTTCCAAAATATAACATTGTGATTTTAAATGTAACACGAGAGAAAACTAGCTCATTATATTACCTCCTCAAATTTCAAAGTGACCTCTTTTTTAGTGTCTCTTTACTGTCTTCTTTTCTGAAACTCAAATTCATAATGTGTTTCTTTTTCTTTTTCTTCCTTATTTCAGGATTTTCCTCAGTTCAAGAAAAATTTTCCTCCATAAATTCTACAAAATTGTTTCCTTCCCTTTTCCCTCTCAGTTAAAATCTTTGTTTAAGACTAACAATTCCTGGGTAGCTAGGTAACTCAGTGGATACAGTGCAAAACCTGTATTTGAGAGGACCTGGGTTCAAATCTGACCTCAGACACTTCCTAGGCAAGTCATTTAAACCTGATTGTGTAGCCCTTGCCACAGTTCTGTATTAGAATTAAGGTAAGGGTTTTTTTTTTTTTTTAAGAAAAAGATTAGGTGCAGCTTGAGTGGCTCAGTGGATTGAGAGCCAGGCCTAGAGATGGGGAGTCCTAGGTTCAAATTTGGCCTCAGATACTTCCTAGCCATGTGATCCTGGGCAAGTCACTTAAACCCCACTGCCTAACCCTTACCACTCTTCTGTCACAGTATTGATTCCAAGACAGAAGGTAAGGATTTAAAAAAAAAAAGATTCATGATTCCTAAGCCTAGTTTTTTTCAATACATCAAAGCAATTAAATATTTAATAGGGTAACAGGAAATATCCAAAAATTCTAAATGTAGCTAAGTCCTAAGGGTAGAAAGGTCTACTTCTGGTAAAGGTTCAAAATGACACAGAATAGATATCTCAAGTCTCTTTCTTTTCCATGCTCCCCCTTTTTCAAAGGAAAACTCATTCCTACCAGTAGGGGAAACAGGAGGTTTGTGCCAGATGCTTGGATACTCTGCTCTCTTAAATATTATTCATCAAGGGGATATGATCAGGTTTATGGCTAACTTCTGATTGATTGTCATTATTGGAGGGAAATGAGGCCCTCTTCTCTACCAAATACCAGTTCCACAATGAGCACACATATTAAATCGCAAAGAAAATCCATTTATCCAATTCAATAACAAAATAGGAATCAGAGAGAAAATGTGATATATGATTTGGGATATCTTTCTATGGCTAGGGGATATATATCAGGCAATATGGAGTAAAGGAACTCTTCCGCTAGGTGAAAGATAACACAACCAAGAGAGGGAGAGAATTCTGTGTCTCATTTAAGGGGTAACTTCCCAAAGTCTCTAATGCAGCTAGCTGGGAATAGCAACATGATGAAAACTTCTAGTTCCTTTCATGTCAGCTTCTTCTGAGTCTTTTCCTTCAGCAATCTGAAGTGGGATTAGCCTCTGTCATCTTCTAGAACGACCTGAAGAGGCTCAAAGCTTGAAGAATTTCTAAGAACTGTAGAAGGATGGAGCTTTTCAGCTCTTAACAATGTTGCTCCACCAATGAAGAAAGTTCCATTCACATGGGCTTCAGGGCAAAAGTTACATTCCTCTCCTGGACCAAAATTCTTTGCAGTCACTGGCAAAAATCAGATGAGGAAAATCCCAAACCTATAAGTACATAGTATAAACACAAACATCAGCATTTTAAAACAACAGGGATGATTTTCCAGGCATCTATGATAACCAACTTTCAGTACCATGAAAAATAAAATAGAACAAATGTGCTGAAGACATGGCATTATCACCTGTAGGGATACTGTAGACACACACACACACACACACACACACACACACACACACACACACACATATATATATATAATATACATATATATATACACATATATATAGAGAATATATATGCTTCACTACATATAGGATATAATGCATGCATATTTCAAAAGCATACATATATCCATAATACCCAGAAATCAAACAAAAATGATAAGCATGGCTAACAAGGCAAAACTAGCTATAACAATAACACCATCAATAAGCTTATATACAAAATATAATCAACTACAAACAGTTGTAATTTTCTTTTTTCCTACAACTATTATATTTTGTCTTAGTATCCATTTTAGGAGAGAAGAGTAGCAAGAGCTAGGCAACTGGGGTTGAGTGACTTGCCAAGGGTCACACAGCTAGGAGATGTCTGAGGCCAGATATGAACCCAGATCCTTCCAACTTCAGGTCTGTCACTCTATCCATTAGGCTACCTAACTATCCCTCAATTATTGTTTTCAAAAAAATGACATCACAGGTTGATTTAGATTTAAATGAGGCAGAGATGCACAAAATCATTAACCTTGCTCCCTCTTCCAGAGTCGCTGAAGTCTGGCAATTGTCAGGATGATTGGGAATGGTCAGGATACAGACCTTGGCATCTTCAGTGTCTGACCGAGCTCAAAGCATATGCCTTAGCTGTCTTTAGGGTCATTGGAGCAAAATTTTCTGATCTGCCCATTCTACCAGGAGGCTACATGCTTGGGGTAGATATCATGTCTAATTAACTGACAAGTTTGAGGCCCATCAGTTACCCTCTACCTAGTGTAGCCTGTCTATCATGACAGAGTGTAGCTGCAGCTCATGATATAGCTTCTTAGAACTACAGGTAAGAGTTAGGTGACAGATGGACACTAAAGTTGGATGAACAGCCTTGGAAAGAGCTCAGCACATCCTCACACTAAAGATACTAGTCCCTTGCTGAACACCCAATATGCCTCATATACATAGTAGACACATCAGCAAACAGATATTTCTATAGCATAGACATAATACAAAACAGTCAAAAACAAAACAGAAGGGAAAAAAGCAAATGCAAACATGCAGTAATTTACATGCATAGCAGTAAGCCTATATAATTATAAGCAAGGCAGTTTTCACATGAACTATCTCCAGTATTGTCACCTAAGGACATGTGTGACTATATCTTCAGGTGTATCTATAAAATCATAAGTTAGTCAAGCAACTGATTTAACAAACCTAGTTCTGCTGCCTGATTTCTCTGCTACTATACCAGAGCTGGCCACTTCAGAATATTATAGACTTGTGTGTCTACAACTGGGTCAACAACTACTCCAAATTGACTATCAGCATTTTTTAATTCTGAGGGTTGAATTGTGGGTCTCATATCCTATGAATCTCTCCAGCAATGTTGGGCAGGAAAGGAGTTGCCTCTGAGTTCATTTCTTCTACCCTGTAATAATATGCACAGTTTTCTTCACTAGGTACACTTTGTACAGCTGTCTGTCTCTATTCCTAGGTGAGTGTCCTTCAATTCTCTCTACTTGCTCATTAGAAAATCCAACTAACTCTCTATGGGCAATAGGTGGTTGCAATGAATAGTCCTGACAGAGCCCCCTCTATTCTTTGGAGCTATTTTGTAAAAAGGCAAGCTGCCAAGTCTCTCGATTACCTTGTATGGGTTAGCTTTCCAGCAACCAGCCAATTAATAAGTCCCTGGATAGATGAAAGCAGTCTTTTCTTTGTCTTCTCAGACATAAGAATCTGGTAGTATCCACAGCACCTGTCTAAGTCTGAAAACTGACTGCCTAAGAAACTATTCAGGGCTATGGTACAGTGGACTGGCTCATTTTAATCCTTTTATACAATATCAATCAATATTGAGCAATCAATGATCAATCAATCAATCAAGAATCAATAAAATGCATATGTTTCCATTTTTCTTAGGTATCATTAATATGAGAGAGGCACGGGTTTCTGAGATTATACATAAGAAGTAAAGGAATCCTCCTAGATTTTTATGTGAATGGATGGAAATCAGTGAGCTGGAATCTGTGGGGTGCACCCTGAGCAAACACTTTGATATGTATTTGATGCCAAAGATGCATATGAAGTAATGCAAAACACATTTCCATATTAGCCATGTTTCAAAAAATCACATTTCACTCATGAAACGAAAAAATACCTGTCCTTTTGCTGAGTTCCAGCCTCCACTCATGCTTTTACTTTTATAACACAGTAGAGTCCCCCAAAGTGAAATTTCTCAGGATCCTGCATAGTAGATGAACTGTTGTGGCTTTAGTGGTGTTCACTAGAACTTCTTATCTATTTCCTCTTATAAGCCACTGCAGAGACTGCATGGATGGTCAAAGTGTGTAAATGCTGAGTTTCAGCTTTTCACTTATAGTATCCTACTAGGATTTTGAAGACGAGAATTAGTTCCAAATAGTACTGAGACTCAAATCAATATTGGAGGGACTAGACACACTAGAGCCAGTGTCCACTTTTCCAACTTTCTTGGAAAATGTCACACTCACTTGAATGTGTTCCAGGTGTGGCTAGTCTTTATCACTCAAGCCATCTGTCATAAACTTAAAGATATTTTATCCAAATACCTATCATAAAAAAACTGAGGAAATGATGATACATGATAGCATTGCAGTCCCCATTCTCAATTTTTACCATCATTTCAGCACAAAGTCCTATGAATCCAAGATTAATAGACCCATAGGGAATTTTCAAAAATTATTTTTATTAACTATCTCCCAAATTTTTAGTTCTCATGGGTTTTTTTAAGATTTTGAATTCCAAATTCTCTTCCTCCTTCCCACCCTTTGAGAAGGTAAACTATTTGATGTTAATATTACATATGAAGTCATGCAAAACATTTATTTCCAAATTAGCCATGTAGCAAAAGAAAACACAAAGTTAAACAATAAAAATAAAGAACATGAAAAAGTATGCTTCACTCTGCATTCACAGTTTATTAGTTCTCTGGAAGTAGATAGCATCTACCATCATGGGTCCTTTGGAATTAATTATGGATTATTGTCTTGGTCAGAGTAGCTAACTGTTCTTCATGTTTGATCATTCTTACAATATTGCTGTTACTGTGTACAATGTTGTCCTGACTGTGTTCTCTTCACTTTGCATAAGTTCATGTCTTTTCAGATTTTTCTAAAATCATCCTACTCATTATTTCTTATCGTATAAATAGTATTTCATGGCAATCATATACCACAACTTGTTTAGCCATTCCCCAACTGATGGACATCCCCTTGATTTCTAATTCTTTGCTACCACAAAAAGAGCTGCTATAAATATTTTAAATACAAATAGGTCCTTTTCCCTTTTCTTTGATCTCTTTAGGATGCAAAAGCAGTATATTGCTTTTGTAAGTAAAAATAGCAGTGATATTGCTAAGCCAAAAGATATGTAGAGTTTTATAGCGCATTGGACATAGTTCCAAATTCCTTTCTAGAATAGTTGGACTAGTTCACAACTCTACCAGCAGTGAATTAGTGTCCCAGTTTTCCTTTTGTGTCATATTAGTCAGCCTGATGGGTGTGAGGTGCTATCACAGACTTGATTTAATTTATATTTCTTTAATAACTGATGATTTAGAGTATCTTTCATGTTACTATTGTTAACTTTGATATCTTCATCTGAAGGCTGACCATTTATATTCTTTTGACCATTTATCAACAAGGAAATGGATCTTATTTTTATAAATTTGGATTCATTGCCTATATATTTGAGAAATGAGGCCTTTATCAGAGAAACTTGCTATAAAAATTTTTCCCAATTTCCTGCTTTCCTACTTATTTGGACTGCATTAATTTTGTTTGTGCAAAAGCTTTTAAATTTCGTGTCATTAAAATTATCTATTTAACTTCATGTAATCTTTTCTTTTTCTCATTTGGTTATAAACTCTTCCTTTATCAAAAGAACTGATATTTTTCTTCTAACTTACTTATGATATCACTATTTATGACTAAATTATGACTAAATTTATCCAGTTTGACCTTATTTTGTTAGACAGTATGAGATATTGGTCTATGCTTACTTTGTGCCATACTGCTTTCCAGTTTTCTCAGCAGTTTTTGTCAAATGGTAAATTCTTACTCCAAAAAGCTTTCATTTTGGGGTTTATCAAAACCTAGAATACTATGGGCATTTACTATTATATATTGTGTATCTAAACTATTCCACTGATCCAACACTATTTCTTGATCAATACCACATTCTTTTGATGATTATTGACTTGTAATATTGTTTGAGAACTGTTAGGCTACAATCCTTACCTTTTTAAAAAATTGATTCTCTTAATATTCTAGACCTTTTCAGATAAATTTTGTTATTATTTTTTCTACTTCTATGATACAATTCTTTGGTACTTTGATTAGTATGACACTGAATAAATAAAGTAACTTACATAGCATGTTATTTTTATTATATTGGTTCAATCCACCCATGTGCCATTAATATTTTTCCAATTATTTAGATCTATATTTGTATGGAAAGTATTTTGTGGTTGTGTTCATGTAATTTCTGAGTTTTTCTTGGCAGATATATTCTCAAGTATTTTATATTATCTGCAGTTATTTTAAGTGGAATTTCTTTTTCTATCTCTTGCTGCTCTTTTCTGTTGTTGTTACTACATAGAAATACTGATGCTTTATGTGGACTTATTTTATCTCCTGAAATTTTGCTTAAATTGTTAATTGTTTCAACCAGTTTTTTAGTTGATTTCTAGGGTTCTAGAAGTTTAACATCATATATATCATCTGCAAGGAGTGACAGTTTTGTTTATTCATTGCCTAGTTTTATTCCTTTAATTGTTTTTCTTGTCATTGATATGGCTAACAATTCTAATATAATACTGAATGATAGTCATGATGATATTGATCTTCTTCGATGATTTATTTTCTTTCATGACTGTAAGGATAAATTTAGGGTTGAAACTGAATATAAATTTAATTGGTCATGAGGGATTTAATTCAAATCTCTAATAAAATATTCAAGTCAATTTGGAAATTTTATGGTGGTTTAATTAATATAGAGGGAAGGAATTAAGAAGAAGAGAGAGGGAAAAGGGTATAGGATTTCTCCAGCCTAGCCTGAGCGAAGAGGAGTTCAGAGACCTTCCAGCCACAAGGCCTCCTCCAAGAAGAGGGCCCTCCTAAGAGGATGGCATTTTTAGGAGGTAAAGGAAAAAAAAAGAATCAACCTAAACTCCAAGAGAGCTCAATGAAGATGCCTCACCTGAACTAGGTTACTAAGCTTCTCCCATTATTGTATCAAGGATGCTCACCATCAAACCTGGACAATAGCTGCAGCCACGCCAAGATGCCAAGACACTCAGCACCATTAGTCACCTCTCCACCACAAGAGCCAGAGCCACCTCTCCACAAAAAAAGCCCCGAGAGAAGAAGTGATGCAAAATATATAGACCATTTTTACATTACTTCCTGCATCTCACATGTACCAATGGTAGCTGAAGCTTGACTTAGGACAGATTGTCAGTTGTTCCTGATTTGTCACTTCCTAGCACATGTCTGTCATAGGCCATCCTTCTCAACACTTAATCCTTAAGTAGGGGTGTAGGCATTCCTGTTTTGTTAGACTAAGCAGGGCAGAGTAAATCTAAAATTCACAGCTCCAAATTGTAGGTATTTCACAAAAACATTTTTAACCTTGTCTCTAGTTTCACCTAGCCCCGTGGATGTGCTCAACATGAAACTGCCAGAGAAAAGGACAATTCCCTTCTCCACATTTATGGAACCATTCTTACCATCTAGAGAGCTACATTCAAGAGCATACCATCTGGAAACTTCCTCTTCTTCTAACAGAGGTAATACTTTCCCTCCCCTGTTGCTATCATGGGACAGCAAGATAAACAAAAGATTATTCACCATCTTTCATGTCATATTATATATAAAAGCCCTTTAACAATGGGCTTTAACATGACCAGAAGCAGCCAAGAAGTCTGTCATCCTCAAAGGTCAGATCCTTGAGTCAATATATTCTTGGAATTTCTAAAAACTTCAAAGGGAACTCTAGTCATGTGCTCCCTGACCTCTATAGGTTCATTCAGCCTCACCAAATCTCCCCATTTCTGCCAACTGAAATTCTCTATCTTCAGGACTCCTTTATTTAATTATTAATAGAATTTATTCACAAGTGCCCTAGTGGCTCCCTACCACCCCTGCATCTTTTTGACCAGGAGACCAACATGTCCATACAAATTAAGTCTTCCATGTTTTCCCTTTAAGTCTTCTCTATGGAGGTAACATTCACAATTTATTTTCCTGGTATTAACACTGTGACTGTGTATAATGTTCTCTTGATTCTATTCATTTCACTCTTCATTATCATATGTAGTTCTTTCCAGGTTTTGTTTTTTTAATTAGCCTGCTCATCACTTCTTATGGTATAGTAGTATTCCATCACAATCACATTCCCCAATTTGTTCAGCCATTCCCCTGTTGATGGGCATTCCCTCCATTTCCAATTTTTTGCCACCACAAAGAATGCTGCTAAAAATATTTTTCGAACATATGGATTCTTTTCTTTTTCCCATGATTTCCTTGAGAAACCCATTAATGGCATTGCTGGGTCTAAGTGTATACACAGTTTTATAACTCTGGGTGTAATTCCAAATTTCTCTCCAAAATGACTGGATGAGCTCACAGCAATACCAACCATGTTTTTTCCTATACCCATATATGGCTTTGATTTCTTCATCTGAAAGTTGTCTGTTCATATATTTTGCCCATTTGTCAATTGGGAGATGGCTCTTATTCTTATAAATATGACAAAGTTTTCTACATGTTTTAGATATGAAACTTCTATCTGAGAAGCTGTCTTTAAATTCAGGCCTACTTTAGATGCCACTACTTTAATGAAGCCATACATGATTCCCCAGATTGAAAGTAATCTCTGTCCTCATAATCCTTATCACATTTTTATATCTTTCCCAGCTTTTATCATACTATAACTTGTATCTTTTTCATTTGTATTCATTTCCTAGGGAAAACAATAAGAACAATAAGAATCCATTTTTCAATTATATAAGGGACTCCCAGGTAAAGAAATTCTCTGTAACAATGCAGATTGGCACTATATTTGAAACATAATTGAGGGGTAGCTATGTGGCACAGTGGATAGTGCCAGGCCTGGAGTCAGGAGAATCAGGGTTCATATCTGCTTTCAGAATCTTCCTAATTTTGTGATCCTGAGCAAGTCACTTAACTTCTACTTGCCTAGCCCTTGTGGCATTTAAAAGAGTGGGAGCCATAAACTGTAGTAATTAAAATGGTTGAGGTTATAAATTGTGATAGATATAAAGAGTGGATGAGTAAATTTGTGACCGCAGGAAATATGTTTTCATTTACAGTGTTTTGTTTTAAATCAAATATAAGGTGGTTGCCAGGGAAATATTCCCAATTATGAATATACCCAAGTCAACTGGGTTTTATAGAGACTTTAATTAATAATACAATGAGGAATTAAAGAAAGAGAGAAAGAGAGAAAAAGGAAATAAATGAGAAAAGAATAGGCTGGCCCTGGCCAACCCAGGCCTAAGCCCTAAAAGAAAAGATCAGTCAGTCCTTAATCACTCACCATAAGATCTGTTAAGCGAGGATTCAGGGGGACAGAGTCTCCCCAGAGGGAGTTCCAGCCAGAGTCAGCCTCCCTTGAGAGACTTCCTTAGAGATTGTCCTTTTCTCAACAACCTCGTTAGAGACTCTTTCTCAGGAGACCTTTTTTTTTCAACAGACAGTCCTTTTCTTATATAGGAGGTTTTCTCCTATGTCACCTCCCCTAAGTTCTTCCATCTACCAATCACAGTAGATATTTTCCAAAGGACAGCCCATTCTGAATTCACACCTGAGTAGACTAATCCTTTTAGTAATCCACACCTGGGTAGGCTAGAATCTCTGAGTAATTTTTTTTTTCCTTTTTGCTCCTTGTAAGTTCACAAGTTGCCTGACCTTTATAGGTACTTAGCATCCCTTTGTATTAATTCTAAAAATAGGCATGGCTTAAGTATGGGTTTAAGTATTTTTCATTGTTCAGAAAGGAGTTTTCACCCCTAAAGCAGGCTTAAGTACAGGTGGAGTAGAGGTCTCCACATTTTTGATCTAAGTAGAGTTCTCAATGTCCAAATGGAGAATGTTCCCAATAGGGAATTGTCCCAATGGGGAATTTTTTTAACATTCACAAGTCTGAGAAACTTCAAGATTCACAATCCCCCCTGATGATCATTGGGAGACTAGTCTCCCCATTGACCATTTAACATAATCAATTTGTAATCCTAAATGCACTTCTAACTATGGATATACACAATATTCAAATTTATAAGAGGAAAATAGAGTAGCGAGGGAGGAAATAGAAAAGAAAGAAAGCAAAACCAATGTTTTGCTGGGCGCATTGACAGAAAGCCAAATTAGGGGCAGTCCCTTTTGGCATAAATGTGTACATTTACAATAAATGTTCAATCAAAGTTCAGTTCAATCAACCATATCCAAAGTTCATTCTTGATCTTCTTGATGTAGTGTGGGTTTTCCAGCATCTTTGCAACAATTCATTCTCTGGATATAGGAGTTTCAAACTTCTTTCTTGAAGATATTTTCTCAAACAAAATCAAAATTCTTGGATTTTCATAAAAATACAATCTCAAACAAAAAATCAAAATTCTTAGATTTTAAATTAAAATACACCCTCCACCTTCTGTCTTGGAGTTGTTACTGAGACATACATAATCTTAAAACATAATCTTAAGAAATTACTTAGACCACTAAGGGATTAAATTATTTGCCCAAGAAAACAAAGAAGATATATGTGAGAGTCAAGACTTAAGTCAGATCTTCCTGACATATGTATTATATGCTTGTTAAGAGTGAGAACTGGGTTGTCTATCATCTTTGTATCCCCAGTCATTTATTGATATTAATGTTTATTGAATGTAATGGGAAATGTAAGTATATTCAAAGTATTTAAAGCTTTAAAAGATCATAAAATGTTACATATGCATTATTTGATATTAGGCAAAGAGAAAGACTAAAACTAATGATACTATTAGAAATTTAAAATAATTAACCACGTTTTCCTTTGATTCCTAGAATCTCTCCTATAGCTTCTAGATATATAGGTCCTTAACCAGAGGTCCATACACTTGTGGGGTTTTAAAATATATTTTAATAACCAAATTTCAGTATAACTGGTTTCCTATGAAATACTATGTATTTAATTATTTTTTAAATTTATTTGTTTATTTTATTTGGTCAATTTCAAACATTATTCCTTGGTTACAAAAATCATATTCTATTCCTCCCTTCCCTCCCCCCACCTCTCCCATACCCAATGCACAATTCCACTAGGTATTACATATGTCCTTGATCAGAATCCATTTCCATGTTGTTGGTGTTTGCATTAGGATGTCCATTTAGAGTCTACATCCCCAACCATATCCCCTCAACCCATGTAATCAAGCAGTTGTTTTACTTCTATGTTTCTACTCCCACAGTTTTTCCTCTGACTGTGGAGAGTGTTCTTTCTCATAGATCCCTCCGGGTTGTTTAGGAACACTGCATTGCCACTAAAGGAGAAGTCCATTACATTTGATTGTACCACAGTGTATCAGTCTCTGTGTACAATGTTCTTCTGGTTCTCCTCCTTTCGCTCTGCATCACTTCCTGGAGATTGTTCCAGTTCCCATGGAATTCCTTCACTTTATTATTCCTTTGACCACAATAATATTCCATCACCAACATATAGCACAATTTGTTCAGCCATTCCCAATTGAAGGGTATCTCCTCATTTTCCAATTTTTTGCCACCACAAAGAGCGTGGCTATGAATATTCTTGTACATGTCTTTTTCCTTATTATCTCTTTGGGATACAAACCCAGCAGTGCTATGGCTAGATCAAAGGGTAGATGGTCTTTCAGCACCCTTTGGGCATAATTCCAAATTGCCCAGCAGAATGGTTGGATCAATTTGCAACTCCACCAGTAATGAATTAATGAATCAACTTTGCCTCATCCCCTCCAGCATTCATTACTTACCTTTGCTGTCATGTTTGCCAATCTGCTAGGTGTGAGGTGATATCTCAGAGTTGTTTTGATTTGCATCTCTCTGATTATAAGAGATTTAGAACACTTTTTCATGTGCTTATTGATAGTTTTGATTTCTTTGGCTGAGAACTGTTCATGTCCCTTGCCCATTTGTCAATTGGAGAATGATTTTTTTGGACAATTGATTTGTCTCTTTGTAAATTTGAGTAGTTAAACCTTTGTCAGAGGTTTTTATGAAGATTGTTTCCCAATTTGTTGCTTCCCTTCTGATTTTAGTTACATTGGTTTTGTTTATACAAAAACTTTTTAAGTTGATGTAGTCAAAATTATTTATTTTACATTTTGTGACTCTTTCTAAGTCTTGCTTGTTTTTATAATCTTTCCTTTCCCACAGGTCTGACATGTATACTATTCTGTGTTCACATAATTTACTTATTGTTTCCTCTTTTATGTTCAAGTCATTCACCCATTCTGAGTTTATGTTGGTGTAGGGTGTGAGATGTTGATCCAAACTAAATCTCTCCCACACAGTCTTCCAATTTTCCAAGCAATTTTTATCAAATAATGGATTTTTGGTCTCAAAAGCTGGGATCTTTGGGCTTGTCATAGACTGTCATGCTGAGGTCACTTACGCCAAGTCTATTCCACTAAGCCTTCTTTCTGTTTCTTAGCCAGTACCATATTGTTTTGAAGACCACTGCTTTATAGTATAGTTTGAGATCTGGTATGGCAAGGCCACCTTCCTTTGCATTTTTTTTTCATAATTTCCCTGGATATACTTGATCTTTTGTTCTTCCAAATGAACTTTGTTATGATTTTTTCTAATTCAGTAAAAAAGTTTTTTGGTAGTTTGATGGGTATGGCAGTAAATAAGTAAATAAGTTTGGGTAGGATTGTCATTTTTATTGTTAGCTCGTCCTACCCATGAGCAGTTAATGTTTTCCAGTTGTTTAGATCTAGTTTTAATTGTGTGGAAAGTGTTTTGTAGTTGTGTTCATATAGTTCCTGTGTTTGTCTCAGAAGATAAATTCCTAAGTATTTTATTTTGCCTTGGGTGATTTTAAATGGAATTTCTCTTTCTAATTCTTGCTGCTGAGATGTGTTGGAGATATATAGAAATGCTGATGACTTATGTGGGTTTATTTTGTATCCTGCAACTTTGCTAAAGTTGTTGATTATTTCCACTAGCTTCTTAATTTATTCTCTAGGATTCTTTAAGTAGACAATCATCATCTGCAAAGAGTGATAGCTTGGTCTCTTCATTGCCAATTTTAATACTTTCAATTTCTTTTTCTTCTCTAGTTGCTACTGCTAGTGTTTCTAGTATAATGTTAAATAATAGAATTGATAATGGGCATCCTTGTTTCACTCCTGATCTCATTGGGAAGGCTTCTAGTTTATCCCCATTGCAGATGATGTTGGCTGATGGTTTTAGATATATACTGTTTGTTATATTTAGGAAAGACCTTCTATTCCTATACTTTCTAGTGTTTTCAATAGGAAGGAGTGTTGTATTTTGACAAAGGCTTTTTCTGCGTCAATTGACATAATCATGTAATTTTTGTTGGTTTGCTTGTTGATATGGTCAATTATGTGAATGGTTTTCCTAATATTGAACCATCCTTGCATTCCTGGTATAAATCCTACCTGATCATAGTGAATAACCCTCATGATGACTTACTGGAGTCTTTTTTGCAAGAATTCTATTTAAGATTTTTGCATCTATGTTCATTAAGGAGATTGATATGTAGTTTTCTTTCCCTGTTTTTTACCCACCTGCCTTTGGAATCAGTACCATATTTCTGCCATGAAAGTAATTTGGTAGAACTCTCTCTTTGTTTATTATGTCAAATAGTTGGTATAGTATTGGGATTAGCTGTTCTTTAAATGTTTGATAGAATTCACTTGTGAATCTATCAGGCCCTGTGGATTTTTTCTTAGGGAGTTCTTGGATGGCTTGTTCAATTTCTTTTTCTGATATGGGATTATTTAAGAATTCTATTTCTTCATCTTTTAATCCAGGCAATTTATATTTTTTGTAAATATTCATCTATATCACCTTGATTGGCATATTTATTGCCATATAATTGGGCAAAATAGTTTTTAATGATTGCCTTAATTTCCTTCACATTGGAGGTGAGGTCTCTCTTTTCATCTATGATACTGTTAATTTGTTTTTCTTCTTGCCTTTTTTTAATAGATTGACCAGTACATTGTCTATTTTGTTTTTTCAAAATACCAATTTTTAGTCTTATTTATTAGTTCAATACTTCTTTCACTTTCGATTTTGTTAATTTCTCCATTAATTTTTAGGATCTCTAATTTAGTTTTCTTCTGGGGATTTTTAATTTGTTTGCTTTCAAGTTTTTGATTTGCATATTCAATTCATTGATGTCCACCCTGCCTAATTTATTAATATATGAACTCAAGGATATAAATTTTCCCCTGAGTACTGCTTTGGTACATCCCATAGATTTTGAAAGTATGTCTCACCATTGTCCTTTTATTCAATGAAATTATTAATTGTTTCTATGATTTGTTCTCTACTTAACCGATTTTGGAGAATCGTATTATTTAATTTCCAATTAATTTTTTATTTGGCTCTCCATGTACCCTTACTGAGCATTATTTTTATTGCATTATGATCTGAAAAGTTAGCATTTATTATTTCTGCTTTTCTGCATTTGTTTGCCATGTTTTTAGAACCTAGTACATGGTCAATCTTTGTGAATGTACCATGTGCTACTGAAAAGGTGTATTCCTTTTTGTCCCTATTTATTTTTCTCCATATGTCTATTAACTCTAATTTTTCTAAGATTTCATTCATATCTTTTACCTCTTTCTTATTTATTTTTTATTTGATTTATCTAAATTTGATAGTGGTAGGTTCAGGTCTCCCACTAGTATAGTTTTACTATCTATTTCCTCCTTCAATTCCACTAGTTTCTCCTTTAGAAATCTTGCTCAGCCTTGAGCCAGAGTGTGGTTCTGAATGCAGTGGAATTGAATTGAATTGAGCTGATCTTTTCTTGATTGTCACTTGTGTATTCCCTAGCATTTTGATATCCTCTCCTCGTTCTGCCCTTTCTTTTTTAATCAACCCCCCTAATCACCTCCCTTAATAAGCTTCCCTTTATGTCACTTACCTTTTTGTTCCCTTCTTGTTTTTTTAGGTTCTGTTAAGTTCCCTCTCTTTCCCTCCCTTTTTGTATTCTCCCCCCCCCAACTCCCTTTAGTTTTCCCTTCTCACTGACCCTGTAGGATAAGATAGAATTCAAGACCCCAATAGATCTGGATGCTCTTCCCACTCAGAATTTATTTCACTGAGAGTAAGGTTTAAGTATTACCTATTAGCACTCTCTTCCTCTCCTTCTTATAAGAGTATTCTTCCCCTACCCTTCCCATGTGTATCTTTGTGTGATAAAGATTATCCTATTTATTTTATTTCTTCAAGTATCTCTTGGTTCCATTTTTATTCCTTCCTCCCTTGTTCTTTTTTGCATATCATCTTATAGCTCTTAATGCCCCCAATCTCAATTTTTGAGAGTTATAAATAACATTTTCCCATATATTAATATATATAATTTGATCTAATTGTAGCCCTTAAAGAAGAGAGTTTGAATTAAAAAAAAAAACATTTTCCCCTTTTCCCTCTCTTTCTTATTTACCTTTTCATGTTTCTCTTAATCTTTGTGTTTGGATATCAAACTTTCCACTTAGTTCTGGTCTTTTCTTTACAAATACTTGGAAATCTTCTATTTTGTTGAATTCCCATACTTTCCCCTGGAAGTATATAGTCAGTTTTGATGGATAGGTGATTCTTGGTTGAAGACCCAATTCTCTTGCCTTTCTGAATATCATGTTCCAGGCCTTGAGGTCCTTTAGTGTGGAAGATGCCAGGTCTTGTGTGATCCTGATTGGTGCTCCTTGGTATCTTTGGCTTCTTGTAGAATTTTCTCCTTAGCTTGAAAGCTCTGGAATTTGGCAATTACATTCCTGGGAGTTGTCTTTTGAGAATTTAGTGTAGAGGGTGTTCTATGAACTCTTTCAATGTCTATTTTGCCCCCCTTGTTCAAAAACATCAGGGCAGTTTTCTTGGATGATTTCTTGTAGTATAATATCAAGATTTCTGTTCATTTCTGGCTTTTCAGGTAGACCAATGATTCTCAAATTGTCTCGTCGTGATCTGTTTTCCTGATCTGTCATCTTGTCAGTGAGCTACTTTATCTTTTCTTCTATTTTGTCAGTCTTTTGACTTTGCTTTATTAATTCTTGCTGTTTTGCAAGATCATTGGTTTTCAGTTGCCCAATTCTGGTCCTTAAGGCCTAGTTTTCTGTTATAATCTTTTGATTTTCTGCTTTAACCTTTTGATTTTCTGCTAGAGTCTTTTGAATTTCCTTTTCGGTTTGGTCTATCCTGCTTTTTGTGTCTTATAGCTGTTTCTCCAGTTGGGAGTTCTTGTCCTTTAAACTGTTATTTTATCTTTGAACTATTTCCCACTTTTCTTGCCAGAAGGTTTCCACCTTTTTGTTCAGCTCCAATTTAAATTCTTCAAGAGCTTGTGGACAATTTTCATTTTTTTGGAAGGTTTTGGATTTGTTTGAATTTCCTCTGTAGCCTGGGTTTTTCCTCTGTAAAAATTTTCCAGGGTCAATGACTTCTTTTTGGTTTTTTTGTTTTTGTTTTTGTTTTTTTGGTGAAAGGAGGTTGTAGCTCCTGGGCACAATTTGCCATCACTGTGGAGGTTTTTCCTTCCCTTTTTAGTCAGAAATCTGAATGAAATGGGCAGGCTCTCTGTGTATGGAGTTAAGGAGTGTAATATTTATTGGGAAAGGAAATAGGAAGATTGGAAAACAGGGGATAAAGTGAGGTTTGTATGGGGTATGGAGGAGGTATGTCTTTTTAAGAATCTTATCAGTAGACAAAGCAAACAAGAACAGGTCTAACCTTCAGAAGCGATTGACTTCCAGCTGAACCAAGAAGAGCATGCCACTCCAGACTGGGCTGACCAAGCTCCTCTCTCCTCCAACACCAGGCAGCAAGTCTCCCTCCCCCCCCCCCAAGGAAGTGCTAGTCACAAGACCCAACTGCCACACCCAGCAGGAAGGAAGTGCTAGTCACAAGATCCAACTTCCACTCCCATTTGGCTTTTCCCCCACAAACTGTTAGTCTAGTTTCCTTTCCACAGGAGCAAGGATTTGACCTGAGGCAAGCTCTCGAATCTCCACAGCTTCTGCTGTCTGCTGCCCTTCTCTGCACCATCTTCCCAAAAGCGCTCATGGTCTGAGCTCCCCAGCCCCCCAGGATTTCAGGTGTAGCTGCTCTCAGGGGTAGGTCTTTGGTGGTCTTAGTCAGCTCCCAAGGACCTAGAGGTGCCCCTTACTCACTCTAGAGGTTCCCCTTGCTCACTCGCTGATTCTGGCATGTGCTGGCTCTGACTCTGGCTCTATAGGTGGGGTGGGGGAGGGTAGATCAGTTCATGTTT
This sequence comes from Monodelphis domestica, assembly GCF_027887165.1. NCBI lineage: Eukaryota > Metazoa > Chordata > Mammalia > Didelphimorphia > Didelphidae > Monodelphis > Monodelphis domestica. The sequence continues at coordinate 325,688,698 of NC_077229.1, read as the reverse complement.
GGGTGGGAGCTTTTTCACCCCCTTATAGTGTGGAATTGCCCAAATCCCATGTACCTTCAATGCTGCACCCTACTGTAGAGTCCCTTTGTTCTTATGAATTTTTTTAATCTTTTGAGGTTCTCTATATTGGTGGGTGCTAAGGAGAGAAAGAGTCCCACGTCTAGATTGCCACCATCCTTACCCATAAATCCTATTTAATTATTCTTAACAAGATCAAGAAAGGTTTCACAAATAATTGGCCACAAAGTATTACTTTAAGTTTTACAAATTTGCAGGGCACAATTAGTGCCATAAGAAAATCATTCTTTTTTTATTTTTTAATATTTTCCAAGTTTATACGATTCATTTTCTTTCTCTCCCCTCTTCCCTCCTCCCTCCCAGAGCTGACAAGCAATTCCACTAGGTTATACAAATCTTATCACTTGATACCCATTTCCATATTATTTGTTTTTGCAATAGAACAATCTTTTAAAACCAAAACCCTAAATCACATATCCATATAAACAAGTAATGAGTCATATCTTTTTTCTTCTGTGTTTCTACTCCCACAGTTTCTTCTCTCAATGTGAATAGCATTCTTTCTCAAAAGTCCCTCAGGACTGTCCTGGATCACTGCATTGCTACTAATAGTAGAGTCCATTATGTAGATTGTTCCACAATATTTCACATGTACACTTGCTGTGTACAATATTCTCTTGGTTCTGCTCATTTCACTCTTCATCAGTTCATGGAAATTCTTCCAGTTCATATAGAAATCCTTCAGCTCATCATTCCTTATAGCACAATAGTATTTATTTCATCATCATCATATATCACAATTTGTTCATCCATTTCCCAATAAAGGTACAACCCCTCATATTCCAATTTTTTGCCACCACAAAGAGTGCAGCTATGAATATTTTTGTACAACCCTTTTTTATTATCTCTTTTTAGGGTACAGACATATTAGTGGTATTGCCATATGAATGGTACATCTCAACCTCCCTCAAGTTGACCTAGTCATACCTGGTGCGGTAGAAATGTATTCCACTTATGTTCTGTCAATTTCCAAATTTGTAATGTTTTCTACTTCCATTCCATTCTCACTGGCATCACCCTATTCCACGTGACCCTATGTTTATTTCACTCCAACCACTCCCAGTCTACTCAAACCCAAATAAATTGGACATATATACAGCTGCCTAGAAGAATTTTCCTAAAATATTGTTTTTGGCAAGTAACTTCCTTTCCCCCTTTTCTTAAAAATCTTCAATGGCTTCTCACTGTCTAAAGGATAAAGTACAAACTCCTTAACTCACGATGCATGATGTGGCCCCTATTTACCTCTTCAACATTATCTCCCATTTCTCCATTTCATGAGTCCTATGTCCTAGCCAAACCCACCTACTCATTTTCCTCTTGTAGAAGTGTGAATTCCTGTCTGTCTCAGCTGTTTATGGGATTATATATGGAGAGCTTGAAGGGATCTTCTAGAAGTCATCTAGTCCAACCCTTGAATTTTACAGATAAGGAAACTAAAATTAAAGAGATTATGACTTTACACAGGCAATAATAAATAGTAGAACCAATGAGAACTGGGCTATGGAACTCTAGTCTATTTTGATTATAATTTTGTGTCCTTCCTGTCTGAGAATTTTCCTCTCTTGTTACCTAAATCTTTTCTTTTTCTTAAGTCACAGCTCAAGACCAACCTCTTCTATGAGGTATTTTCTAATCACCTCACACCACATGCTTCTATCCTTCCCTGAACTCCTATGAAGGTTATTATCTGTATCATTCATTTGACATTTATCATACTCTATTTTAGGGCAGCCAAGGGGCAAAGTGGATAGAGTAATAGTCCTGGAGATAGGAAAATCTGGTTTTTCAAATCTGGTCTCAGATACTTACTGGCTGGGTGACCTTAAGCAAGTCACTTAACCCTGTTTGCCACAATTTACCTCAATGGAAAAAGCTGGAGGATGAAATAGCAAGCCATTCCATTATTTTTGCCAAGAAAACTGCAAATACGGTTATGAATAGTCAGATATGACTGAAACAAATGAACAACAAATGTTCTATCTCTATTTCTTAGTTATTCTTTAGGAATACAAATGTAGAGTGGTAAAGGTCTTCAAAAGCCATCTCATTCAAACTCATTTTGCAGATAATGACACTGAGGCCAGGGAGGACATGTAACTTGGCCAAGATCCCATAGATAATAACATCAGAAGTGGAATTTAAATCCACATTCCACTACTCTAGAGTCAGTGTTCTTTCCACTCTACCATAATGTTACCTTTTTGTTGTACTTTACTAAATACAATATAAAACCTGTAAGAGAGGAACCATGTTTTACCTCAATCAGCAAATACTTAGCAAGTGTTTGCTATATACATATAAAAGAGGCAGCTAGGTGACTCAGTGGCATGTGCTGGGCCTAGAGGCAGGAAGACCTAGTTCAAATCTGGCCTCAGACACCTACTAGCTAGCTGTATGACCTTGGACAATCACTTAATCTCTATTTGCCATAATCTACTGGAGAAGGAAATGGGAAACTACTTTAGTATCCTCACCTCATAGTTCATAGAATCACTAAGAGTCACATATAACTGAATAACAACAGTGATATCAAAACAAATGCAAAAAATGAAAGAGGCCCTGCTTCTTACCTTCAAAGAACTTACATTCTAGTGGGGAAGTTAGCATGTACACATTGGGTATATGCAAAGCAAGTGCAAGATAACTCAGAGGGAAAGGCATGAGCAGTTAAAGGAGCTTAGTCTTAGGAAGCTAGAGACTGCATAAGGTAGAAGTGAGAGGGAAAACTTTCCAAGTGTCAGGGATGGCCATACAAAATCATAGATAAAGTGTTATCTGTGTATTGCTTTGTAGATAAGTATTGAATTCAATTATTACGTTCAAACATTTGAAGGATGTCATATGGCAGAATTAGACTTGTTTTATTAATGAAGACAACTAAGTACAAACAAGGGGTAGATGTTTTTCAAATAGGGAGATCTGGCTTCCATATTGAGGAAAATAATTTCCTAACAATTAGCACTATGCAAAAGCAGAAGGGGCTGCTTCTAAAAGTACTGGAGTTGGGGGCAACTAGGTGCCTCAGTAAATAAGAGCTAGGCCTAGCGACAGGATATCTTGGGTTCAAATCTAAACTCAGAATCTTTGCTGTGTGATCCTTCCAAGTCACTTAACTAAAACTGAGTATCCCTACTGCTCTTCTACCTTGTAATAAATACTTAGAATTTATTCTAAAATGGAGGATAAGGGTTGGGGTTTTTTTTTAATAAAATGAAATAAAAGTATTAGAGTTGCTTTCACTGAAGGTGTTAAATGGAATGTTTGGGATGATATAGTGATTCTTGTTTAGGTTTGGGTTGAACTAGATAGATGATCTCTGAGACCCCTTCTAATTCTCAGTTCTGTGATTCTGTATTCCAACTTGGTAACAGTATCTTGGATATAGTGCATATGCAATAAATGTTTGTTGGCTGACTAAAGTATTTGTGATTTTCCTTTTCTCTGGGTTTTCAGTGGAGTCCTGCATCTACCTTTATTTTCTTCCAACCTTCTAACTCTTCATAGCATTCCATTTCTAGTACTATTCTGAAAATGTTTTTTGTATTGCCCCATGAATCTGAATACACTTTGTCTACTGGGAGATTTTCCCATAAGAGCAAATAGAAGAAAGCATGCAGTATAATAAAGGGGAACCCTAAAGTAGCACAGCTGGTGTTTTTGTCTGAATTGTTTCTAAATGAGACTGTTAGCCCCTAGGGCAGGACTGCTTAATAATTATATATGATAAGTAAAGAAGTGGCAGGCAACCACACAGCCATTGTTAGCATATAGATACTTTTTTAAATGTAAAATTGAAGACAAAATTCATGCTCTATCACAAATTTCTATATTTAAAGACTATTACACCCTTCCTTTCAAGAGCTGAGATCTCATAAAATATGGGATTCTCAACAGCTGTTCTAGTTTTGCAATGTGACACTTCTTAAACTCAAACTATGAGTTACAAATAATTCACCAAAATCTGCTTATAAAAGATATGGTCTCTGTTTTCTTATATTTTGAAGTTGATTCAAACTGAATTTAGTCATACTCAAAGCAAGATAATAAAAATGGAATGTCTTAAACAGTCCCAATTATATTTCCTTCATACACAAAGACTTGTAAGCATTCTTGTTTTTTTTTAAATTTCACTTCCATTTTAAAATGATATTTAAACTTCACCACTCTGAATCACAGAAATCCTTCATGGGTTTGAAAAGTATTTTTTCATAGTTGAAATTATTTCCCCTTGATTCAGACTAGATATACTTACACAAAAGAAGAGAATAGAAATGGTTTTATGGTAACAATTATTTTTCTCTCAAGTAAAAATTGTTGATACTCTCTTTCATACCTAATTTGATACTGGCCTAAGTAGTCAGCTTTCACTGAGTCGCTGTGACCAAAAATACTTTTATCACCTAGTGATGCACTTTCCAAGGGAAGGTTTATATATAATACCAATAACCATCCCATTCTAATGCCTAAATGAAATTAAAACATTTTATAATATTTTGAAAAGAAAGATTAAAACAAAGGTAAAAATTTAAGGCAGCAAAGCAAATACCCCCTTAATGATGGTCCAACAGGCATTAAATATTAAAATCTTAGGCTATTTACTAAAATGGACATTTCTTCACAGCAGCTATTATAAGATTAAATTTAAGAAAAAAAATGAAGAGGAAAGAGAGAACAATGATTAGCTCATGTGCATTTATTGGTTTTCCTTTCTCACTTGTGAAAGCAATACATCTTCTTGCTAATCTCAACTTTAAGGTAAAAATCAACCTTATTATGGATCAAAGTAGCAAAATAGTGAAACTACTAACTGTGGCTCTGAATGAATGTGCAACATTTGTTTCTACTGCTTCACTGTTACCCTATTGCCAGCTTCACAATTCTTCACAATCTCTTTCATCTTCCTCTTCATTCATTCAAGAAATATTGATTAACTGGCTACTTTTATACTATTAATAATACAATGAAAATATATAGTTCCAATTTACATCGTTTACAATCTAGTAAAAGAAATTATATGAAATTTGTAACCTAAGTCTGAGCCTTAGCCACCCACTATAAGAAGTCTGTACTTACAAGAAACAAGTCCAATCTTGGGTGCTTGATCCCTAAGGATCCATTTACCCTCCTTTCTAACTAGTTGCCCTGACCTGGATTAATCCAGAAAAGGCTCCAAAATTTAGAAAATACAAACCATAACCACACATCTTAAGTATAACCTGTTTGATGTTTCCCATTGGACATTGGCAGGATATCCAGATCCTACACTGGCATTCAATGTTTATATAGTCCTTGGGTATAGTACATTCTTTATTTTACTCCAGAAAAAATATATAAGATGCAACTTTAAGCAAATACATAAAATGAAAAAATTAAATGGCCTATCAATCCCCACCTTTACTGGGACCCAAATGGACCTGAATTTGGGGTAATACATCAGCCCTCTGCCTTCCTGCTAAGTTCCCTCTTTCCCAGAGTGTACCTATACAGTCTCCCTTAGGCTTGTAATACTTTCCTGTGGTTTAGAGACTCTTAAAAGGCAAATATGCTTTGGAGATTACAGAATAAGTTCCTCATCAGACCTGTACTGTCTATTTCACCCACTGGCTTTGCTCTCCAAATAGAATGTTATGTAAGAACCATATGGACCATCCTCTTCTTTTTTCACGGAGTATACTTCACTAGGAAATCACTGTTTGGAAGACACAATTCTTGAACTTGGAGTTATTTTCAAAGTGATTCCCAAGGCTGGTTTAGAAATTTCTGTCATGTCTGACTCTTCATGATCCCATTTGGGGTTTTCTTGACAAACACACTAGAATGGTTTGCCATTTCCATCACTAGCTCACTTTATAGATTGGGAAACTAAGGCAAACAGAGTTAAGTAACATGCCCAGAGTCACATAACTAGTGTCTGAGGTCAGATTGGAACTCAGGAAGATGAGTCTTTCTGACTACATGTCCAACATGCTATCTATTTTGTCACCTACCTGCCTTCCTAAAGCTAGTACCAGCCAAGAAATCACTATTCTCTTCTAGAAGGCTATATTCCAAGATCACAGTGCCCAATGAATTCAAAGTTCATTTCCCCCACCCAAAATAATTAGATACACATACTAAGAGATAGTTGGGATTTATTAGGAATGTCCTTGAATTTCTTTCTCAGATTATATGCACAAGCATATGTCTTCCATAAACATAGACTACTCTTATAAGCCTCCATCATTGCTTCTCTTAGGGAAAGGAGGAGGGAGAAAAAAAAATCCCCTCTCCTTGCTGCATTCTGGAAGATGGTGTATGGAAAAAAGTAAAGAGTCACTCAAGAGACCTCTAGAGAGTATGAACACTGATTTATAGGTCAATAGCATGGAAAACTGATCTTATCAGGTATTGCCAGTGTCCTGTCATATCTCCATATCCTAGTTCTTGCCCTGTAATTTCATTGTGTATGTGTGTGTGTGTGCATATATATATATATATATATATATATATATAGTTATATTTAAAGCCATGAAATTGGGTACAATTGTCAAAGAAGAGTTTGCAAGAAGGAAAAAGGAGTGCGCTAAAGTACAGAACCCTAATGAATATGAATATTAGGGAGTAGGAAGAGAAGTCAGTGAAGAAAATAGAGAAGCAACAGTTCAGGAGATAAAAGGTATAGATTCAAATGTATCCAGGAGATTAAAGCAGATAAAAGCTCAGAAAGTACTATTGTATTAAACAAACAGATTGTTTGGTGACCTTTGAGAGAATTATATAAGGGGAATAGTATGGCAGTTAGGTGACAAAAAATAGAGTGCTACATTGGAATAAGGAAGACCTGCGTCTGATCTGCCTTAGTCATTTTCTATCTCTGAGGCTAGTCAAGTTCCATAACCTCTTTTTCCTCTCACTCTCATCTCTAAAATAAAGAAATTAAATAATATAGTCTGTAATAAATCTATGATATGTAGAATATAATTCTATATATAAAGGCATGTTGAGGGATTAAGTAGTAAAGAAAAGGAAGTGAAATAGACTTTTCTTTTCAACAATGAGTTAAGGGAAGTATTTAATTTAGCTATGACTATTAACATTATTAGCATCTTATCTATGAAAACTGAAGTCTCCAGATATGATTGCTTGGAATTCTCTGGAAAAGAGTATTATAAGTCCTTAAGTTTCTCAAGAAATCATAGCAACAAAAATAATAATTGCTTACATTTTCAGGTTTTTAGTACTTTATACTCCTTGTAGTTTGGTGTTGAAAGTACTATTATTTGCATTTTACAGATGAGAAAACTGTGGCTCATACAGGTAAAATAACTTGCCTCAGGTCACATGGTTCATAAGTGAGGGAGTAGGAACTCAAGTTTGAGTCTTTTAAATCTAAATCCACATACTCTTTCCACTGTGCCACATACTGAATGTTGGTAGATAGATAATAAAAGGATAGCTAAATAAAATAGATAAAAAACAGGGATAATAGAAATAAAAATAACTGATATTTATATATCACTTTAAGGTTTTCAAGTTTAATAACCCTGTATCATCCCGTTTTACAAATGGGTAAACTAAGATTCAGGGAAAATGGCAGCATAGTATTATTATATGTTGTCTGAAAGCACGCTGGTCTTAGAATCAAGAGTACCTAGATTTATTTATTGCTTACTACTTCTGTAACATTGTCATTTAGTCACTCTGGGTCTCAATTTCCCCATCTGTAAAACTGAATAATAGATGGACTAGATTATTTCTAAAGTCCTTTACAACTCTAAATTCTGTGATTCTGATTTGCCCAATCCAGGTTAGAAAATTAATTAGAACAGAACTGGGATTCAAACCCAAGTCCTTTGAAATCCAACTTCAGTAAAAAGAGTGCAAACTTCAAAAGAGGAGGCACTGTTAACAGATGGTGGAATAACAATTAGGAGAAAGAACAACTTTGGAAGAAAGACTTCAGAAGGAAATTTTCGTTGAAGAGAAACCAATTAAGGAAAAGAGTGAAAGGCACATGGTCATATTAAAGAGGAGGGTACAGGAGAACTTGTTCACAATTTAACACATGTTTCGGAAAGATAGTAATAAGGACTCCCAGAGTAGTAGAGGGGTAGAGAGTCTGGGGATAGCTTTGAGCTGGAAAGGAATATGAGGGTGGGATAGGTGGATATAACAGATAAAAGAGGTAAAGGATACCAGATGTTTGAAGTAGATGAAAAATTGATCAAGGAAAATGAGGGTATTGAGAGTAGAGTTGTTAAATATATTGAGCCAATGTGATTATATTGAAAAAGCTTGCAGAATAGCCTCCTAAAAGTCCTAATCAAATTATGTGTTATCCTAGTCCCAAAGCCCATTGATATCGGACTCACTCCTCAAAGGTGATAATCAATGTCTTATACCTCTGTCATCAGTGGAGAGGATAATCAGAGAAGGAGAGAGCTCTGATCTCTTTTGTTTTCTAATCTTCTTCAAGTTTTCTTTAAATTGCTATGTCTTTTCAAACGTCTACTTTAGGTTTCCAGCATCAAGAGGTAAAGATGGACAAAAAACAACTCCAATTCAGGTTGCTGAAGGAAAATATTTGGAAAAAGCTAAAATGAGAGGATCTGGCAATCTGTATCATAACCTTATCCCTACATTGCTATACTAGATTTTGAGGAACTTCCATTTGAGATCTAGTATTCTTTCTTGGTTGAGTTGAATTACCATGTTTCCAATGGGAGAGCTTTATTCTGTATTGTCTGGTATATATTCTCAGATGTATATATTCTCTGATTTCTGTTTTGCTATTGAATTTGATAACTGGATTTTCTTTGATATTTGCTATGTGTGTTAATTGTGGAACTGGTACTTGGAGAAAAAGGGAGGTCAAACCTTGGACATAGAGGTAATAGTGATCAGAAATTAGCTTGAACCTGAAAAATCTCATCCCCTATACTAACAATTTTTAAGGGAGCAGATAGTTATAAATAGCCCAGTACTCACTTTCTCTCAGAGGAGCACAATGCCAAAGAGCCTCCAGCCCCAACTTCCTGCTTCCTCTCCTAGCAGGAATTAAAGTCTTCCATGGTGAATGGGGTGGGGAAGAAGAGGCTAGAGATAATTTATACCTCCTTTCAAGACACACAATGACATGCTACATACTAAGGACAGCCCTGGCAACACATGAGCCCTCATTACATATAGTTTCAGCTAATATAGGCTTTTGAAATTTTTCCTTTCCAGTAGGTGACCTGGATCTGGTGAAAAGACAAGTGAACACCTTGGGAGTGGATATGGGGTGGACAATAGGTGAGTTGAGTAATAACCCTCAGCAACTTACCTTTTCAAATACTTGGCTAGATCTGGTAAAAGCAGCAGGTTCTTGAATGGGACAAGCTGATAGAGAGAAGGAAACCTTACAAAATAATTTATATATTAATATTTTTGGAATGAAAATATGAACCATGAGCTTTGAAAATGGGTAATCTATATAGTGGTACCTTGATACACAAGCAATTTGAGATATGAACAATCACAATCAGGATTTTTTGCTTTAAGTCATGAGGGAATATTTAAATCAGAAGCTTCTGCCTGTGGGAGGAGCCCAAAGTGAATGAGGTAATCAGTACAAGTCAGATTAAGGAAATGTTGAGGATTTGAGAAAAAAATTAAACAGTTTATTGAAAAGACACAACCAGAAAAAGTTGCATCGGAGCTCTGTGCATTGTTGTTGTGCATTGGAGCTGTGTGATGATACTTGTTTCACACATTATTGAAATGCTCTGAAAGCGAGAAAGAAGCAAGTTTCCATGGAAAGGTTTTTGTTGAAATGGCCTCTAAGTAAAATCAAGGAAAGTGTGACAAAACAACCAAAATTCAATGAAGAAATTATGATACTTAAGTAAAGTGCTAAGTAACACATAATACAATAAAATATAACTCCTTTAGCTGACAGTGACCTGTTCTCTGCTTTTTATCATATTAAATCCACTGATGATTCTCAAGATATAATTAAGATAATTTTAAAAATAAACAAGCCAAAATGATTCTTAAATGTAATTTTAGGGAAGGGTATTTTTGGAAAGAGATATAGTATAAAACCAAAAAAATCAGGAAAATGTCATTTTAAAAAAACAACTAGATCAAAACTACACAGATCAGGCTGAAATATAAACACCTCCTTTAGGATATCATAGATCACAGCATACAAAAAAAACTTTTTTTAAACCAAAGCATTCTTAAGATGTCAGTTCTGTAAATGGAAATAAGTGATTTGCTATTGCTTTTTTTTTAGTTTGTTTCTATGTGTGACAAATAAATTAAACTATAAATGGTAGAACAGTTCTAAGACTAAAGGGTGCCACAAAAAAAAATTAAAGGGGGATAAGAACTGCTCTATTTAGGGAGGAAACCAGTTTCAAAAGAGGAGAGAAAAATTGGCTTCTGCATTCTCCTTGCTGTACTGCTTCTCAGATCAAACAGAACACCAAAATAGACAGGAATGTCTCTGATCTAGATCTGGTTTCTCGTCCATCCCACACCAATAGAAATGGAATTATGGCTTCACTTCAAATTATTAAGTTCTATTCTCCTAGGGCCTAAACTAATATCTAGTTCTGTCCAGGATGCTTAGTAGAGATGCATTAACTGATTTAGTTCATGGGAATAGTACTACTACCATACTTAACAAACCCACAGTTGTTTTGGCAAGTTGTGTTCTGATGAAAGTTCCAAACTTTCCTTGCTTGTTTGCTTCTTTGTCCATTAAGATTTTCTTTCAGTATTTCAGCAAATCAAACAGAAATAGCCAGCTAGTTGAGCTGAAGTTTACAGGGCCAATTTCCAGTTCCTTTTCTGGTAGGTTTAGTCTACTTCTTCCCTGCTGCCTTCGCTGACACCTGCCCTTATATTTTTATCTGATTATCAAATGTCTGGTGAGGGAACACTTGGCAGCATTAATGTTCATCCAGTCATCCAAAGGCCACAGAGCTGAAGGAATAACATGAATACTCTGCAATGCAATGTCCTTGAAAGTCTGCCTCCTTAAGCCCAATGTGACACATCAAACTCTTCCTATGTACTTTTCTTGCATAACTCAGAGATTCATATCAGATATTCTAGTACTTATTACAAATCCAGAGAATTAAGATCCTGTTGTTCTTCAGAAGACCAGTATAACACTTTCTCTCATCTAATATCCTTCTCATGGTCCAGTTTAATTCTTAACAGATCTACAGAATAATAATGAGGTTTTAGTTCTATATGGCATCATTCACTCAGCAAATATTTATCAAGCACCTATGAAGGATAAAACACACAAATAAATACCATGAAAATATAAATTCATATGAGAGATACAATAAATAGATGATCACTTTTTATCATAAGAGGATTGGAATCAGGAAAGTGTCATAGAACAGCAGAAATTTGAACTGCACCTTGAAGGATGAATAGAATATCAATAGGTGGAAATGGAATATTGGTTAAAAAGGGCCATTGCAGATTTAGGAAACCACATTAGTAAAGGAATGACAATAGGAAAGAGCATGAAATTGTTTAGGGATTGGGGTTAGAGTTAGCATTACTTTCATTCTTCTAAACTTGATATTCCAGTTCCCACCTCCATGCATTTGCATAAGTCACCCTCCAAGCCAATAATGCACTAAGGATCTTACAGCTGAAAATTTCCCCAGAGGCCATCTGATATAAGCACACCTGAATGAGAATCCCTGCTAGATTTAATTTAACAAATAGTAATTCAGGCTATTTTGAGGATCTACAGTAAGGGGGTAGGGGTCCACTCCCCACAATCATGAAGAAGTTTTTCTTTACATCAAGCCTAAAACTACCTCTCTGAAATTCCAAATATTGCTCCTAGTTTGGCACAACAGAAGCAATCAAAATAAATCTTCAAGGCTTAATGCCATCAGAAAATTAGAGGCAGCTACCCTGCTCTGCTCACCATTTTGGCTACTCCTCAAATTTATCAATGTCTGTCCTAAAATGTAGTACCTAGAACTAAATACAATACTCTAACTGTATAATTATCAGGGCAGAATACAATACAACAATCAATAACACAGCCCTAGACACTATGCCTTTTCTTTTTTTAACCTTTACCTTTGGCAAGGGCTACCCAACTGGGATTAAGTGACTTGCCCAGGGTCACAGAGCTAAGAAATGTCTGAGGCTAGATCCTCCTAACTCCAGGTGTGGCACTCTATCCACTCCCTGTGCTACCTATCTGCCTCTACTATACCTTCTTTAATGTGACTTAAATTGAATTGTCATTCTGGACCATTTTCCCATCAAATCCAAAAATCTTTTTTTAGATGAGATCCTGTCTACACAGAACTCCACCTTTAATGTGAAAGCAATCAGCAAATTGATTATCTAGTTATGTAAGAATTTCTATGCACTGCTATTAAACTTCATATGATCAGAACTGGCCCAACATTCTAGACTATTAATATATTTTTGGATTCAATTTGTATCTTATTCCAAGTCAGTGATAAAATAATATTAAGAAGAGGGTCAAGCATGATTCCCCGGTATACTCCAATAACAACTTCAAAGTTGACATGGAAACATTCATGACAACTCTAGGTTTGGTCAGCCAACTAATTCTGAATTCAATTAACTTTACAATTTTCTAATACAAATTTCTCCATCTTGTCCATAAGACTAGCATGAGAGACTTTGTCAAATTCTCTGCTTAAAAATATATCATATATAATATTTATATAAGTATATGTATAGATAAATTTTACATGTATATGTTTATAAACTTGTATACCTATGTTTATAGATAGATAAACATGTAGAATTTCTCTCTTCAACCACTCGGAAACTATTTTATTTGAATAGTACTTGAATATTCAAGTGACTCTGTGATCATATCTATTTGGAAGTTTACTTCAGCTATGCACATCACAGCCCTCCATACCTGCCATCAGCCAACAAACATTTATGAAATGTCTGCTAGGCACTATGCTAAGGGACACAAAGAAAAGCAAAAGACAGTACTTGTTCTCAGGGAGCTCCCAGTCTATTGGAGGAGACAGCATGCAAACAACTATGGACAAACAAGCTATAAATAGGATGAATTGGAGATAATTGACATAGGGAAGAATCTAGATTTTAGGGGAATTAGAAAAGGCTTCTCATACCAGGGGGCAGAAATGTTGAGAGAAAGTTATAGGCATGATGGACGGTCAATGAAAATGCTAGGTATCCAGAAAAGTGTGTCTTATGGTAAGAACACCAAGCAGACCAGTGTTAATATGGCAGTGGGAGCTGGGGTAGGGGGAAGAGGAAAAAGGAGGAAGTGGAAGAAAGCAAGATATAAGAGAACTAGAAAGATGGGAGGGGGCAGTTTTTTTTTAAGTACTTTGAATGAAATAGTATTTTATATTTGATTCTAAAGCTGATAAGGAGCTGATGGAGTTTATTGAGTTGGGGGAGGGGCATTGTCAGATCTGTATTTTAGGAAGATTAATTTGACAGCTAAATGTAGGATGGCCTGGAATAGAGAAATACTTGAGGCATAGAGACCAGTTAGCAGGCTGTTGCAATAGTCCACATATGAAGTGATGAAGGTTTGTCCCAAGATGATTGCAGTATATGAAAAGAAATGTGCTGTTAAATGGTTAACAACCTCCAGGGGGGAAATATTCAGATACAGCTTTAAATTTCTTCTGAATTACTATTTTTCTCCATCATTTTCTTAAATCTAGACAAACAAAACAATAAATCAAGCCTTGTTTACAGTATTTGCTGATTTCCAAGATGTAAGTGCTCAAACTGAAAATTTAACAATCATTTGTCTTAATTCTATATGAGTTAGCTCTATCACACCCTTTATGAGAAATGTAACAAAGGCAAGAATGACAGGCCTCGACAACTGATTATATATGGAGAAGGGTAGAGAAAGTAAAGAGCTGAAGACAGGTATTTTAGTTATCAACTTGAGGGCCTGGAAGGATAATGGTTTCTTGACAGTAACAGGAAATTTGGGAAGGAGAAAAGACTTAGGGGGAAAGATAATGAATTCAGATTCAGACATATTGAGTTAAAGATTTCCAAAAGACATCCAGTTTGAAAAATAGGCAATTGGAGATGTGAGATTAGGACTAGATAAGTACATATGAGAATCTTTATAATGGAATTAATAGAAGCTGTGAAGATCACCAAGTGCATCAAGAGGGAAAAGTTCCAGGATAGAGCCCTGAGAAACATTCATATTTATCACATGTGTGATGTAGACAAAGATCTAGCAAAGGATCTGAGACTCAGTCAGAGAGTAGTATACCCAAAGCTTAAAGAGAAGAAAATATCAAGAAAAGCAGGGTGACTGACATTTGTCAAAGGCTGTAGAATGGTCAAAAAGGATGAATATTGGTGGGAGACTGTAGAGGGTTAAGGAGAGAGAAAAGTGGTAGCAGTATTGTAGATAATTTTGTCACTCCACTCTCCATCTGCAGCTCTGATTGATTTCAACTCCAAGTAACAAGATGCCTTCCCCTCACACCCACCCCACCCTGGCAAGGATAAACTGATAATTTCTAATCACCATGCTCCAAACTCGTCTGGTATACTCACCTCAGCCTCCTCTCTGACTTGGTTGAGCACTTAACCCTTCCCAAAGCCTTCCTTTTATAGAAGGCAGAAATTGGATTTTTCAGCCCACTCTACTCTCTGTAGTTCTGTTTGGTTTCAACTCCATGCTACAAGAGGTACCCAGTACTCCCAGCTTCCAGTATTCAGTACTCCCTTCAAAGCTTCTTTCCATGTGTTGCCTTCTCCATTAGATTATACATTCCTTGAGGGCAGAGGCCATCTTCCTTTTTCTTATTTGTATCCCCAGAGCCTAGCATAGTGCCTGGCATATAGTGGCACAGTGTTTATTGAATTTTTGAAGAAATTTAGCTACAAAAAAGGAAGGGAGATACTGGATGATAGCTAATGATGATTGATTGAAGTGAGGGTTTTTTGTTTTGTTTTGTTTTTAGGTTAGAGGAGATGTGGGCATGTTTGTAAACTGTAGGAAGCTGCTAGTAGACAGGGAAAGATTAATAATAAGTGAGAAAGGGAGGGTCGCAGAAGAGACAACTGCTAGGAAAGCCAAGATAGAATGGGATCAGTTGTGCTTGTAGAGGGGTTAACCCTGATGAAGAGAAGAGTTACCTCTTCATGTGAGACAGAAAAAAAGGAGTTACTTGCAGAAGGCATCTAGATGAACCAAGATGAGGAAGAGGGGGAAAGATGGGACTCTCCACAAATTGCTTCAGCTTTTTATCAATGAAATACAAATGGCAGGTGGGATAATTGTGGGAAATTTAAGGAGGAATTAAAAGATTTGGAAATGCCACAATAGTGAGTTAAAAGATGACCTCACGATTGATATTGTTGAGTCATTTCATTACTGTCCAACTCTTCATGATCCCATTTAGAGTTTTTTTGACAAAGATAGTAGTTTGTCAGTTCATTTGACAGATGAATAAACTGAGGCAAACAGGATTAAATTACTTGCCATGGGGTCACACAGCTAGTATCTAAGACCAAAATTGAACTCATGTCTTCCTGACTCCAGGGCCAGCACTCTATCCTCTGTACCAAATGAGGTAATTACAGAGGCATAAATTGTCTTGCCACAGTAAGGGCCCAGTTAAGATTATGTAACATAAATTTTAACCAAACATCATATTTTTATAATTTCTTCAGCTTCATTCAGTGGTACCTGAGTAGGAGGGAGGGTAGCAAATTGTGCAAATAATACAAGGATAAGGCTTGGCAGGCTGAAAAATGTCTTTGATAAGACAAAGAGGGAAGGGACTAGAGAGAAGAGGAAAATGTAGAGCTGAATTGGGTCCCTACGAGGTCAAGACAGGGAAGTAAAGGATGTACAACTAGTATAAAGGTAATGAATGGCCTGTGGAAGAACTGAGAAAACAAGAGATTGGGGGTCCCTGTGAGGATGAAAAACAGAGTTTGGAGTTGCAAGGCAGAAGAGGTAGAATGACAATAGATTACTATTAGAGAAAGATATTTCAGAATTTATCAATTCTGGCAATGATTTGTAGATGATGGAAAGATCTTTGTGTATAGCTGGAATAGGTCATGTGAAATGGGAAAGTGGAAGAATTAGGAAACCTGGGTATTCAGCTGAGGGAGTATCATCAATTTGTATGTTGAAATCCCCTGATATGAGAGCAGGAGTTGGAGAGGAGAGAAACACTGTTATTGAGGCACTAAACTCATTAAGGAAAGAAGTGAGAAGGGATTATTCCAGAGGCAGAAGAAAAGTAGTTACCAGAATTTTGATTGGGTAGTAAATGTGAATGGAATGAACCACAGAGAGAGGTAATGGAGTGCTAGTTTTAAGTAGCAAAGAGGTACAAGTGCATGGAGTATTTCAACTCTCTAGCCTCAACCACTGAGTACAGAAGTTTGAGTGAAAATTATCCATTAGGGAAGATATGCCCAGGGATCCTCAGGAGGCAACTAGGTTTCAGAGAGAGCCAGAAATATAGTCATGAAAAAGAAAATAATTTAAGATGAGAGTAGGTTTTTTTATAGAGCAGTTATTTCAGAGAATAGTGAAGGGGATGGTTAGACTTAGAGTAGGATTTGGGCAGAGGTGCTGAGGGGAATGGGAATAAGGGATTATCAGGGGAAGACAGAAAATAGGGTTTGGATGATTACCTATAGGAGTTCAGAAATACTGGGATGGGGAGGATAAAACTTGGTGAGTGTTTGCTAATCACTGAGGAATGAGTTCAACTAGGTAAAGCAACATCCCTAGGGAGTTTAATAAAGGTGGAGTCCTCTACAAAGCCAACTCAGATAAGAGTACTAGTTGATGGGAGTTGGGGGGGGGGGTGAAGAGAGGAAATGAAATAATGAGATTTCTCCTTTTCCTTCAAATCCAAGAAACCAAGTGAAATAGAATGACCTTTCCATCCTTTCCTATTTATCCTTGTGCTCCCATAAGTTTGCCACAGAAGACCCACACTCAATGTGCTGGAGATTTTCCTTTCATCTTCCTAACATTTTGAGGATAGCAATCAAGCTATCTGGTTCTCCATCTGTCATCATTATTGCTGGGTGAGCAACCTATCTTCTTATACAATTCTTTGATATCTTTTATTCTTGGACTTAGTTAGTGTTCTTCTTTGATTATATGTGATATCCTATTCACATCTCCCATGTGCCTCCCCTTTGAGTTTAAAGTGATATTTACTTTTATTTATGTGCAAGCAGTTGTAATTTTTGTCTCATTGCCATGTAACAACAATGGTAGAATATTTATATTAAAAAGTTGGGCATTTGCTTTCATGAGCTTAAGATCCATAAAGAAGTTTCATAATTTCTCAAAGGTAGCACATACAACTCTCCTGATGCTGTTCAGCTCTGAACCCAACTCATTATGTATCTGTATTATATGTCTCAGAGACAGATACATTCTAAGAGTTTGAATTTTTGGAATTCCATTCAAATATGTAGAAATTTGAGTAATAAACATTTTTATCCACTTAATCTTTTCTATAGGTCAAATTCCTTTGAGTTACTACAGGTCTTTTCTAGGAGACTGCAATGTTCTGGGGCTTGAAACATTCATTTACAACATCTTCCTCAAATAGGAGCATGTGGTAAGCCTTACCATTCACAAGGTTCCTCTTTAATCAAATAGTTACTTTGACTTATCAAAAATGGAAATGAGGAAATAATAGCATGACATATTCTTGTTAAAGTTATGTTGGTTCTTTGTAATGAACTTTTCATATCAGTGCTACATAAGTGTTAACTATTATTGTTAGGAAATAAGTGTAATTTTCTCCATGAAAGTAATTAAGTGACTTGTCCAAAAAGTCAATTCAATAAACCAACAGGTTAACTTCTGCATAGAACCCAAATACCAAAGTTTTATAGATCATAGTTCTTCTTTATTAAGTCTACCTCTGAATTTTCTTCTGTTGTAAGCTTCTCTTTTGTTTGTTTTTTAACCATAAACCCATGTGAAAAGTAACAAATAAAAATCCTAAAGTTATGTAATATGTGGAATTTAGTGATTTGATTCTGGCAGTTCTTTTGGTACTCAAATTCAAGCTAAAAAAGTTTCTAAGGTTATTCTATGTGTAACAAATATTAACAGCCTTTGGAAAGGAATAAAAAGCCTGCATCCCTGAAAAGTAATGCAATTATTATTACTAAAAAATTAAGTCCACAGAATTTTTCTGTGACCAATCATTTTTTAATGCAATGAGAAATACATTCAGCTATACATACTTTGAAATAGGTAAGCCTAAAAGATAGAACTAGGAGCAATGTGTGGGAGTTATGAAAGCAGATTGTGTAAAAACTATTACTTTAGGATGGACTTTTTCCTTAAGATGATATAGTAGAAAGGAAACTGATTCTGGAATCCAAAGACCTAGGTTCAAATATTCCACTTTTGACCCTTACTACCCTTATGACTTTGGGAGAATCACTTATTTTTCTGAACCTATTTCTTCATTTCAGTCACTCAATGAACATTTTTTAAGTGCCTATATGCCTGGCTCATAGGGCAGCTAGGTGAAGTGGATACAGTGATGTCCTTGGAGTCAGAAGGACTTGAGGATCAAATCTGATTTCAGAGCCTTACCAGCTGTGTGACCTGGGGCAAGTCACTTAACTCTTTTTTTAACTCAGTTTCCTCATCTGTCAAGTAAGCTAGAGAAGGAAATGACAAACCATTCCAGCATCTTTGTCAAGAAAACTCCAAATGGGGTCATGAAGAGTTGAAAAATTACTGAAATGTACCAAGCACTGTGCTTGCTTCTAACAAGCACTGGGGATACAAATGGGGGGGGGGGGGGATAGTTTTTTTTTTTTTGTCCTCAAGGACTTTACAATATAAGGGGGAAGGCAGTACACAAAAGGAAGCTAACAGTGTGGAGTAGAAAAAGGTAAGGAGAGGAAGGATTATGGAGAACTCCAAAGAAATCCAAAAAAGGGCAGAGGTAGGTGGGAAATGAAAAGAGTTGGATAGCTTGCCCCAGCCACCTGAAATGGAGGATTTGGAGTTCCTTGTTATACCCTCCAATCAGAGAGGCAGAGGGTGAGGTATAAGTACTAAGACTCATCTCTTAAATGAGGGGCCCCTGAGATTTTTTCCAGCTCTAAACCTATGACTGTAAGATTCTAAGAGTTACCGAGTTTCCGCCTTGGGTATAGATCAAGTCTAAGCTGGACAGCCCCAAGGAGGTAGGAGGTGAGAGGGAGGAATTCTAGAGGAGATTTCTGCCAAGGGTTTAGTTTGGTATAGTTATATGTTACACTTCCTATGTTAGACTGCAAGTCTCTTGAGGGTAAGTAATGTCATCTCAACTTTGAATCTTCCTCTGATTACCTGATTGTGCACAACTTGACGATCCCTTTTGGGGTTTTCTTGGCAAAGATACTGGAGTGATTTGCTAATTTCTTCTCCAGCTCATTTTACAGGTGAGGAAACTGGGGCAAACAGGATTAAGCGACTTGCCCAGGGTCACAAAGCTGGTGAGCGTCTGAGGTCACATTTGAACTCAGGAAGATGACTTGCTGAGGTCAGGCCCGGCACTCCATCCACTGCGCCACCTAGCTGCCCTGGTTACCTGGTTACACTTCATAAATATTTGTTGAATGAACAAAAAATTTATTGCATTTGATTAAATACGAAAACAGCTGCAACCATAAGTGTATTGAAACACCAAAATGATGTAACTAAAGCCTTACACAAAGAGTTTGCATTCAAATAGAGACCGTAGCCTGACGTGGCGCCCCTCATAGGAGGTGTTTAATCAACATTCGCGAAGAGATTAACCTGGCGCAAACGTCCAAGTCAGTACACAGAGAAGGTTCCTCCGCCTCCCCGCTCCAACACATAGAGGCACACGTGCACACCTACAAGCACAAACACCAATTCTTACTCGTGACTACACCAGACACACTCTCGTTCCCACTGAGGCAACAGAAGAGGTGAAAGCAAAGGCTGGCAGCAGGAACCAGTTCGACCACTCCCGCCAGGGAGGCGACAGCCACCGGAGGGGTTGGAGCTGGAAGAAGAAGCGGACTGAGGGGTGGGGGCGCAGAAGGGCCTGGCCTGGGAAACTCGGGGAGGGGACGAGGGGCGGTGCCCTGGTTCACGTGGGCGGAGAGCAGCTGAAGGTCGGTGTTTGAGGCTTGGCTGTCCTCTTGGGCTGAAGGCTGGCTGAGGAGGTGGCTTGGGAAGAGGAGGAGGAAGAGGAGGTGGCGGTGGCTACGCCCGCGGTGCCGGAGGCAGGAGGAGGAGACGGTGGCGGGGAAACGAGGGAAGACTAGGGTGGACGGGGGCAGCGTCGGACTGGGGACTGAAGAGGCGCGAGCTGCCCGGGGCGGTGTTGTCGGCTCGCCCACCCGCCCGGCCCCGGCGTACACCCTGCAGTGCCCCGTGCCCTCGGTGTCCGTGCCCCAGCGCGGAGCGCGCCTGGGCAGCCCCCTGAATGACGGGCGGAAGGTTCGACTTCGACGATGGCGGCACCTACTGCGGCGGCTGGGAGGAGGGCAAGGCGCACGGGCACGGAATCTGCACGGGGCCCAAGGGGCAGGGGGAGTACTCGGGCTCCTGGTCCCACGGTTTCGAGGTTGTAGGTGGCTACACCTGGCCCAGCGGCAACACGTACCAGGGCTACTGGGCGCAGGGGAAGCGCCACGGGCTGGGCGTGGAGACGAAGGGCAAGTGGATGTACCGGGGGGAGTGGTCGCACGGCTTCAAAGGGCGCTATGGGGTCCGGCAGAGCCTTTGTACCCCCGCCCGCTACGAGGGCACCTGGAGTAACGGGCTGCAGGACGGGTACGGCGTGGAGACCTACGGCGACGGAGGTGAGCTGCGCTCGCGGGAGTTCTGTGTGTCTGTGTCCATACGGCCGTGTGTATGTCCTCAAAAGGTGCTATGGTACAAGCCCAACAGGCACTTCGCTTCCTAGTCTCGGAGCCAACTAAGGCGGCTGGACTGGGAGTGAGGAGGGCTCGGCGCGCGCACACACATACACACACGTGCCAGGAAAGCTGCCCCAAACACCTGAATCGCCTTGTACTGCTTAGCAATGCCCTGCTACCCTCCTCAACATCCAAGAAAAAAGGTGGGGGGAGAGTTGCTTTGGTTTGGGAACGGTGCACTTGGGGTTATGGTCTATATACCTTTCCGTCCTTCCCTCAATCCTGGAGGAGGCAGTGTGTCCACTCCTTGGGGTTACGTGGCTTGAATGTACCTGACATAACGTCAGGTCCTCACTGCCAAAGGGAAGGCTGGAGGGCCAGCCTCCACCCCCGCGCAGAGCTCTGGCCCGGGAGAGCTGATATGGAAGGGGACTGTCACTTGAGATTGTCACATTACGTTCCCGATCTGTCCCAAACCCTCTCCCAAGCACTCTTCTGGAGAGAGATCGAGCGCACTTGAAAGCCCGAGGGCTTGGCGGCCCCTAGGCCCGGCATGTTGCTCTGGAGACCTGTAGTCTTTCCCAGACTAGTCTGGCTTCAGACAATATTTCAGTTCCAGCCCTTGTTAATACTCCGAAGTGGGAAAAAGAGCCCAGCAATGGAGGAGTGGAGCCTCAGATATTATGCCTTATTGAGTACCTTGTGCCGTATTGTAGATATCGGGGAAGAGAAATTAATCCCAGCACACTTTAGAGGAGGGGGGAAGAGGTCCCAAATATCATTTAAACTTAGTTCGCAAATTAGTCTCTTAAACTAGCATAATTTATTGCTGTACTGGAGCTCTAAATAGGAATTACCTAATTAAAAAAAAAAACAATTTTTAAACCTTTATCCTCTGGTGAAAAACAAAAAATTTCCGAAGTAGGAAAAATATATATCCCTATCCCTTGCCTAGGGTTGTAATGACTGAATTAGAAAGAATCCAGATTACTCATTCAAAATGCCAACAGTGAAATCACTAATATTTTTCTAGTCGTAGCCTAAATGCCATAGAAGGCAATGAATAAACTTATGTTAACGTGCATATAAATACCCTTCTTGTTGATAAGGCAAATTATTCCTTAACATTGGAGTTAAGAAAAATATAAATCATTAAGGTAAATCAATTGTCTGTATTAGAAAGTTTAGCTGGAGAAATCTCCCATATAGTCTTAATAACGTAATAGTCTGAATGATGATAAATATTACCAATTTTAACCAATTATTATTTTGAGGCCAAGTCATATCTAAGAGTTTATGTTAAGCATTAAGAACTCTTGGAAATTTTAGATATTGTTGTGATAGCACCTCAAACTCCTTTGAGCCTCATTCATACTTGCCTATGTGGAAGCTTATATAGTTGCCACTTACATTAAGAGAAAGGCATTAGCCTTTAAACTGGAAGTTCAATTCCTTTGCATGTTCCATACATAAACTATCTAACCTTTACTTTTTAGGTTATTGTAGTTATTTAGGGCTAGGAAATTATTTTCGTGTATTTGGGGGATGAGTAAGAGAAGGATTGCGAAAGAGGGGTTCCATGGTTCCTATAAATGGCATCATTTTGTAGGCTTATAGGTGGTGCAATAGAGACAGCACTGGGCCTGGAATCAGGGAGAGCTGAGTTTAAATACAGCTTCAGATACTTCAGTCACTGTGTGACCCTGGCCAAGTCACCTAATCTCTGCCTCGGTTTCCTCTTCTGTAAAATAGGGACACCTACTTTTCAGGATTGTTGAGAGGATCGAATGAGAAAATAATTGTAAAGTGCTTAGGCTGGCACATAGTAAGCACTATATAAATGTTAGCTATCAGTTCCCTTTTATTTGAATTCTAAGGTCAGATGTGTACACTCTGAAAATGGATGCTCAAATATCAATTAAGCCATTACCAGGTAGTTTTCTATTCAAAGCTCCATAATTGAATGTGAGATTTATTTACTAAGTGTATTTCATTACTCTAATATTCTCATACATTGTTAAAATTTTTATGAGTTATTTCTTGTAGTTTTTCTAATAATTAAAATTCTTAGGAGACAGTAAAAAAAGATTAGTGATTGGAGGAAGGAAGATATAGTTCCTGTTCCTCATTTTTGAAAAACATGGTTATAAACTATGAATTACTCTAAATGAATTTAAACTGATACGAAAGTGTATTCTAAAGTCTGTAAATTTAGGCCATTATGATCTCTAAAATCTGTATCATTTTCTAGTAACTACAGAACAAAAAACATAGGAAAAATTTTAATATACATAATATTGAAGTAGGTATTCAATGTAGCTTTTTATTAAGTCTTCCTATCTACATTAGTACTGTTTATTGTTTAATACTAATTTTGGGACTTTTATATCAGACATCACAGTATCATGAAACTTAACTTCACAACATGGCTCAATCTCTTGAGGGAGAGAGGCAGAGACAGAGAAGAGAACAGATAGATCAGATGATGTATAGCAATAACATACTTGCCATAGCCACTGTTGCTGTGTACAAATTCAACTGGTGTGTCTGAACTAAAGAATACTGACATACCTTTTATAAAAGTTTTCTCAAGATAAAAAATATAATCAACCTTGAAAATCTTTTTCTAAGACTTTCAGCTCCTTCCAAATATTATTTATAAACAGAATCAGAGTAGATATTTCTGTTTTTGTCTTTGCATATGCTTTACATTTGTGTCTTCAATCATGTAAGCACTCAATGACTTTTATTAAGTTTTGTAATTATTTTGGTTTTCCATAAAAGTCAAAGTCATCATGATATGGTGGGAAAAGTTCAAGTATTATCAGCATCTTCATCCTATAAATTAGAAAACTAAAAATCAGAAAGGTTAAGCTATTTATCCATGGCTAAATAAGTAGTAAGTGGCTGAACTTAAATTCAAATCAAGGTCCTTTGATTCTGAATTCAGGGCTCTTACCTCTCTGCTGTGCTGTATTTTATAGTAGTTCTATACGAAGACTATCTCATTACTTTTCTTAAAAATCAGTAACATATTCGTGAGTATTGTTGAGTCTAGACCATTTTATCTAAAGTAGGAAATGTTCTCTAAAAACTCAGCATGTTAATTAAGATAAAATTTCACTAATTAATTACTTAATTTTAAAGTACCCCTTTTCTTAGATGTCCTCTTACTGACTTTCACTTATCAGGAATCATAGATCAAGAACTGAACCAGAACTCTAGGACATCTAATGTAGTTCAATCCCCTCATTTTACATATATGAAGGAACTGACGTGACCAAATTCCTACAGGTAATCAGATCAGAGGTGGAACATGAGCTCAGGTTCCCTGACTTCAGAGCCAGTGTCCTTTCCACTGTACTACACTACCTAATTATCTATTACTACTTTTGCACATTTTGTCTTTTCCTTTGGTTTCTACCCATCATAAAACATTACTGTTGAGAAAAAACTTTCAAGAAGCTATTTCTACTCACTTGTGGCATACATATATGTTGCAGAGAAAGTTTAAAATCAAACTGTGATTAAAATTGATTTGAACCAGGTACCTGCCATAATCAAATGAACACAATTAGGAATGGTTTAAAATAGGGGTCAATGAAACAGCTAAACTAACAGTATTGTATATAATTTGTAATATTGTTATTTTTCTAAAAATGTTTCTAATTAATTACTTAATTTTAAAGTACCATATAAGCACTTAATACCTTTCATTAAGTTTTGTAATTATTTTGATTTTCCACAAAAATGTTGTAAGTCTGAATAGGAGAAACATTTTTCCAGGGTATCTTGTTCAAGAACCACAAACTGAATATTATTGCAAGAAATATTTAAAATATTTTATAATCACTAGATTGGCCAGGTTTTACTGTTAATCTAGATGTCTTCTACTCTGTACACAAGCAAAGGAAAATGGTGAGTTAAATTTTCTAGATAATGTTGCCCTCATTCCAAAAAAACTCTAGCATGAAATAGTGGATTCTAAATTACTATCTCCAGTGATAAATTTCCTAATACAAATGCTTACCTCAGCCCATCATTTTCATGATGTTAATGTGTATATGTGACACAAATTCTTTCATGAGAATGGAAAATGCAGTTGCTGAAGAAGACAGTACATGCAGTATTTTGGAAATGTATAGTCAAACTATCCAGAACAGTGACAGAAATAATGATTTTACAGTTAGGAGTCAAAAGGAATTTTGCTAATTAAGACTGAGAATTTTTAAGTTATGATTACAAAACTAAAGAAAGCTAGACCTTTAAGACTATATACATAACATATTTATGAGCTAAAATGAATAATATGGTTAGAACTGTTTTTTAAAATACCAAAAATATCATTAAAATTTTATTTGGGGATGGATAGGAAAGGCCTTGGAGTGTAATCCATGTGTAGGTTTTCTCTGTCCTATTTAGAAGAGTTGACTTTGATTTCATCACCCTAGTAAAAAAAAAAAAAAGATTCTGATCAACTCATGAAGATAATAGAATAATTGCCCTGGTTTTTACATTCTCATGGGTATCCATTTCCTTCTAAGAATCAAAAAATATGTCACATTTTTTTTATCTCCACTGTTGATTTTCACAAATAGAAGACACTAGTTTTAAGTTAGTAACAGAATTTAAAGTATTTCAGATAAAGCTCAGTATTTAAAAAAGAGCAAAAAGCATTTATTTAAAAATTGCTAAAACCTTGAATATCCATGAAGCTTCCCTGTATTGTGTTTTGTAATGTTGATAGTTCATTTCTTTGTTGTACTTTAGATATAGTGCTACATTACTTTGTGTTGGGTGGTTTGAAGTATATGCATGTATAACTTTCTTTGATGTTTAAATCAGGTGAAAAAGTAGAAACATGAGCATTTTCAGTGGCTAAATATTGAACTAAATATGCATATCATGAATTAAGCTTTTCTTAGGGATTTAAGGTAAGTTATATTTGGGGTAATATATTTTCTATTGAGCTACATTTATTTAGAAGATTTCAAACTATAATAAGAAAACATATTTATGATCACATTTATTGAGTACTTATAGATAATATGACACCCAACTAAGAACTATTTTATATTAAAAAGAAGTGATTCCTGTCCTCAAGATGGAGAGGTAAGATGAAAGGAATAAGACAGATGAAAATGAATTAGCATACCCATAATTATATCTAAACCTATATCTAAATATATACATATATTCATGAATGGATGTTATTAAATAATTTCAGAATGCCTCACAAAGAGAGGGAATTTGTAATAGCTATTAGAAGGACACAGGGTATATGATTCTGCAATGGAATATTAAATAGACTTTTATCAGAATTATGAAGGAGAGGAAAGAAGAAAAAAACTTAGGTACAAAAAGAAAATAAGTATTTATGCATGAACAGGTGGGAGATGAGAACCAGGACGTGAGATAATTTAATAGTTGGTTCTGAAGAGATTTGAATAAGGGTATGATTTAAAGGGAAACTGTATTTAATTGCTATGTATGACCCCGCAAAAAACAAAGAGAGGTTTGGAGCAGATTAGTGAATAATGTTATCCATTCAACAAATATTTACTAAATGCCTTCTATACATCACGCACTGGATTCTTTGTAGACACAAGAGATACAGATGCAAAAATAAAACAATTCTTGCCTTCAACGAGCTTGTGGGGAAGGGAACGTGTACAAATATAAGTAAATACAAAATATATACAAAGTAGTTTCCAAGGAAGAGGGCACTATGAATTGCAAGATTCAAGACAACTGGTGATGCTTGAGCTAAGCTTTGAAGGATGTTGTTCCATATGCTAGGAGGCAGAGGGTGAAAAAGGACAGCATTCCAGGCTTAAGGAACTGTGTAAAGCCATTGGGCTTGGAAATATAGCATCTTGTACAGTGAATAGATAGACCTGTTTGAATGGGATTTAGACTATCTAAAGGGAAGTAATTAAGTCTGTAAAAGAAGGCTGGATCTAGATTGTAAATGACTTTAAACGCCAAATAGAAGAATTTATATTTGCTCCTTGGGGTAATATGGAGCTACTCTAGTTTACTTAATGGGGGAATGGCACATCTGAGCTTTAGGAATATCACTTTGGGTTGAAGAGAAAGATTAGAGGGAGGGAGATCAATTAAGAGCCTATTGCAGTAGTCCCTGTGAATTCTAAGAACCCAAACTAGGATAATGTCATTATGGGTGAAGAGAGGGGTTAGATAATAAGTGGACAAGAGAATAATAGTTTAGTAGATGTTTAAATGAAGGGGAAATGTGTTCTGTTTGGTGATACCAAAGATATAATCTGTTAACTTGAGATGACTATGCTAGTAACTTTCATTTGAGGATACTCTATAGATAGTAAAGGGTGTGGTCAAGGCTGGAGGTATATTTCTGGGAGCTGCTGTGTGCTAGTGTATTTGAAGCCTTGGGAATGAACAGATGAAATATCTGAAAAAAAGAAATGCTTGAGAGACCTAATATTGAATTCTGAGTAAGAAAGACTAATGGAAAAATGAAGAATCAGCAAAGGAAACCTTCCTTTAAAATACCAGAATTGAGACACTCAAACCAAGAAGTGTGTTAAAAGAGAAGAAATTCTTTATGATTTAAGCTAACCTAAATATTTAACTTTCTCACAATGGAGCAAAATAATTACATAACTCCCCAGATATATTTTGCATAAATATTATAGCAAAAATGGAAGCTGAGCCTTATTGTTATGCCTCAGTAACATTAAAAAAAACCCGCTCTTGGTTTTGTTGTTATAATTTCATTTTTTTCTGATCTTTGTCATCCCACTTGGGGTTTTCTTATCAAAGATACCAGAGTGGTTTGCCATTGCCTTTTCCAGATACTAAGCATTGGTTCCAAGACAGAGGTGTCAAGGTCTAGGCAATAGGTTTAAGTGACTTGCCCAGGGTCACCCAGCTAGTAAGGACATTAGGCAAGACAACATAAAGGAAACTGAAAAGGCAGAGAAGGGAGGTGGAAAGGGGGAAAAGATGGCTTGAGGACATAATGGAATAGTCCAAAAAAGTCCAAAATCATTGAAGCATTGTGTTGCTTTTGTTCACTTGTTTCATGTTGGATTCTTCCTGACTCCTTTAGGGGGTTTTCTTAGCAAAGATACTGAAATGGCTTGCCATTTCCTTCTTCAACTCATTTGACAAATGAGAAAACTGAGGCAAACAGGATTAAATGACTTGCCTGGGTCACATAGCTAGTAAGTGTTTGAGGTCATTTTTGAACTCAGGAAGATGAGTCTTCCCGATTCCAGGCTCTACACTATCTAGCTGCCATATATGCCTGCAAATTGATACCTGATAAATGTTTATTGAGTGACTGAGACAAGGAAACAGAAATTCAGGAAAATCAAGCTGCCCCAAAAGCATTGTGGCTAATGAGAAATCTTAATCCTGGTATCCATGTGTAATCTTAACAAAGGGTTTGTTTTCTAATGGAATTAGCACAATACAGTTCAGACAATATATATTTCCTATTCTGTTATTGTCCTTACTATCAATCTTGGAGATGATTCTGCAGAGGGATCTGGTCTTTCAAAGTTACAGCTTCATAATTTGAAAGCAGTTTTTCTTCTGTAGTTCATTGTTTCCCTACAAATGTTTTAAGACACTTAAGGCTGTTCTCAGTGTATGTATGACTTTCTAATATGGCAGCTCCATTCATCACATCTGTAATTTGCAGAATTAGAGATTTGCCTGGTTTGATGAAAAAGTAAATGACTTTCCCCATAGTTACACAGCTGGTACCTCTTAAAAGCAGAATTTAATCCCAGATGTTCCTGACAGTAAACCAGTCTTGGATCCATTGTTCTATGCTGCCTTTCAGGTTTAAAGTGATATATGAAAAGGTAGCTATAGGGTTTTTGAAAATAAGGACAGTTTCTTAAAGCATGAAAACTAAAATTTGAAATCACAAAATTTCATAAAGTAGACCAGAAAGCTGAGTAGATATTATAGTTTAACATGAATTTTTTAATAATACCTCAAGGCCTAGATAAACCCATTTTCTTTTTCTCCCTGTATACATTATAAATTTGTATTGGCTCATTGTTACTAAATCTAGTAAAAGTAATAGTGTCTTTAGATAATAATTTTTTTCATTTCCTTTATCTAAACTAACTCATTCTGTGCTTTGTTTATTTGCCTTGATTTTTCAAAGGTACTTATCAGGGACAATGGACTGGAGGGATGCGGCATGGATACGGGGTGCGCCAAAGCGTGCCCTATGGCATGGCTACTGTGATCCGCTCACCCCTTCGAACATCTCTGGCTTCTCTGCGCAGTGAACAGAGCAATGGCAGTGTACTCCATGACATTACCTCTGATAGCCCAGCTGGAACAAGAGGTGGGTTTGTCTTGAATTTCCATACTGATGCTGAATTAATGACTAGTAAGAAAAAAGGAGGCTTATTTAGAAGAGGATCCCTCCTTGGTAGTATGAAACTTAGAAAATCTGAATCCAAATCATCCATCTCAAGTAAGCGTAGCTCTGTCCGCAGTGATGCAGCTATGAGCAGAATTAGCTCCAGTGATGCCAACTCAACAATTAGTTTTGGAGATGGTGATTGTGATTATTACCCAATGGAAGACCATGTTGATGCTACTACAACAGAAGCTTACATGGGAGAATGGAAGAATGACAAACGAAATGGTTTTGGCATTAGTGAGCGCTCAAATGGAATGAAGTATGAAGGAGAATGGCTCAATAACAAGAGGCATGGTTATGGATGTACAGTGTTTCCTGATGGCTCAAAAGAAGAGGGAAAATATAAAAATAACGTTCTGGTCCGTGGAATAAGGAAGCAGCTTATACCAATAAGAAACACAAAAACAAGGGAGAAGGTGGACCGAGCCATAGAGGGTGCACAAAGGGCAGCTGCTATGGCAAGAACTAAAGTGGAAATAGCAACTTCAAGGTATGTAATAGTGAAACAAATATTTTTACAAGTCAGTAGAATATCACATGCTATAATTGTGATTCTGCTAGGGACATCATCAAAAAGATCCTAAAAATACTAACTACAGGTAGAAAATAATAAAATCAATATTCTCAAATAATAGAAAGGTAAAAAATGTTCTTATACCTTTAGGAAATTAGGTTTCCATTGTCAAAGATATATATAAAATAAAAATTCTCTTATTTTAGATTGCCAGGTTACTAATTAATAGAGTGATAAAATTTAATCATGTTTCATTTTTAAGTTCTGCTACCAAAAAGTTAACTTTCTAAACCTTTGGAACACTGCCCAATAGAGAACATTTGAAACACTACACTAAAGAGCAAGTATTATATGTTCTAAGAACACAATATTGATATATTTAGGAAAGTATTAAATATAAAAATGTATTTTCAGTTTCCTGCCTAAGGATGGAGCTTAAACAAAGATCTCTGTAAAATTACTTGAAGAGAGTATTCATGTAGCCCTAGTGGATGGTGAACCTTTTAGAGATGGAATTCCAGGCCCTGCCCCCACCCCACTCCCCAGATCATGTATTGTACCCCTTTCCCCCACCAAGTGCTAGGCACAAACTCTGCTCTACCCACAGGGGAGGGAGAAAGCACTCCCATTGGACTGCTGGGTAGAGAGGCAGCAAGTGTAGAGAGGGGAAGGGGTGTGGCCCAAGTGCTCTGTTCCCCTCCAGCTCTGCCTCTTGTAGCCATTCACCTTACCCACTATGTGCTCTCATTGGGCTGCTAGGCAGAGAGGTGGGTGATGTGAAAAAATGTCACCAGACATGGTGAAGAGGGGGAAGGGAGCAACTCTGCCCAAGTCTCTCTGCCTTTATAGTAATAAACTGGGGTCAGAGAGGCGAGGGCAGCCACATCCCCACAGAGTGTAGTCTGTGTGCCATCTTTGGCACCCACCTATGCCATAGGTTTGCCATCACTGCCCTAGTGGAAAGGCAAATACCTTGTCTTTTATTTATAGAGAAGAAAATGGTTGATGATATTGAGAAATTTTGGAGAATAAAATATAGGAGGCCAGGTTGATTGACAGTTTTCACAGTGAAATATAAGGTTTTAAGTATGAGAGTAAAGTTAAAGAAAATGAAAAAAGATTTGGAATGTTGGGTGTGAAAAGTTAGAAATGGCATTTGGTGAAGTTAGAATTGTTGTTGAGTAGCAGTAAAGGCCCACTTCAAGCTTTGTACACAAATTTATGACAGCTGCATTTAATGATTTCCTCACTTTCCATAATATTCTAAAGCCCTGAGAAGGTACAGAAGAATGTGATGTTAGGGGTAATAAAAGAGATGAGGATCTGAAGCCCAGAAAAGTAGGAAAGAGGGGCAGGGAATTCTAGGGCAACAGAATTAAAGTGGAAGATCACTGATTACAGCTGAATATAGGGATAAATTAAATCATACTAAGGGAGATGGAAAAGAAAAATAGGGATGAGGCAAAGAAAAAGATGGATATATATAATGTTAAAGAATATACATTTACTGTAGGTCAAAGAGAGAGGTAAAAGAATAGAGAATTGTGGTGAGAATGAAGAATTTCTAGGTTCTATATATTACAGATTTTTCAGTTCTGGTTAATAGCAAGGTTTAAGGTATCACTATACTCTTTATAAGACTTCAGAACATGTATAGAAATCATTAATGCTAAGGAATTTTGTGTTCAAATTGTTATGGGATTGTCAATATGAATATTTAAGTACCCACAGAACAGAGCAAAGGATGGAGTGGGGACAAAGACTGAGTCTGGCAGTGACTGATGTGAAATGGGAGTACTTGGTACTTGGAGGACTTATCTTAGAATTGTTGAGTCACTCAAATGAAAGGATGTACCTAAATGCTTTAAAAACTTTAATGCTGTAAAGGCATTTCATTATTGTTACTTAACAGCATGAACCTTAAAAGAGAAAAGGTTATGGAAAGTTTGTGCTAGAGGAATGGTCTGAAAATAGCAGTTAGGAGTAAGGAGTAAGTCTACAGCTTGTTTTTGTTCTTAGTTTGGGGAGGTCAAAGAAGAAAGGGGCACTGTTGGAAAGAATGTGATAGCTTAGGAGACATTCAGGTTTAAATTCAATGGAAGGAAATTCAAAAGAAGGTAGAAAGTGAAATATTGGAAACATGATTCAGACAGACCTCTGACACTTAAGTTGTGTGATAATAATCAATTTATTTAATTTATCTGAACATCAGTAAAATAGGGATACTTACAGCTTTTGACTCACAGCAACAGCCAAATGAGAGAATTTAATTAAAGTGCTTTACAAACTTGAATGTGCCATATAAACATCACTAGTATTACTTAATGAGACTTTCTGAAAAGTAAAAGAGTTATAGGGAACTTTGAGAATATGATGGGTATCCCAGGAAGGCACATTTTAATGGATTAGGAAATGAAGTAGTCCTAGAGAGAAGCAAGATATTAAAATGGTAATATGTATTTAAGGAGGGTAACATATGGGCATATGGCTTGCAAATGAAATTGGTGAAACCAGATGACTAGGATTGGAAAGTCAGTACAATGGGAGGTGTAACATCCTGCCATATTCCTCTGGTAGAAATTAAACAGAATGAGACTTGGCACTGTTAATCCAAACCCATTGCAAATTCAGAACAGAGTGCTATTTTGGAGTATTTCTGACCAGCATCTCAAACCTAGGCAGTTTTCTGCCCATTAATGGTTACAGCAGAACTTTTGGCTTCTGGGCAGGTGTAGTCATACAAGATGCTGCTGAGAAGTTTTTATGATATGGAACTTTTTAAAAAGTTGACTAAATTACATTGCTTATAATTATTAGAATGAGAATAGTAAGATGATGAAGCTTCAAAATCCACTGAATTGTGTATCTAAAATTATTAGTTTATTAAAACAAAATAGCATCAAACACTTATCATGAGTCTATGGAATTGTAAAGATGCTAAGAGTATAATAGAGTAGAATACTAGAAAGGTTGAATTGAGTAGGTAGAATAATGCAAATAATAGAGTGAAAGGTAGGGTGCATTGAGTCCATAGGAATATCATCTACAAGAATTTAAGAGAGGTGGAGAGAAAATGAACATATCTAGAGATTATTTTGAAAATTGTCCCATTATTTTCCCACTGTAATTATCATAAGTTTACATTTAGAGGGACTGGTCAGGGTTTCTTAGCACTTAGTTGGTAGCAGTAGGAGGAAATGAAACATTTTATTGCAGGAGCTGAGGTCCTTAATGGAGGTGAACTTGTTCCCTGTTCTCTGAATCTCAGGGGCATATATTCATGAAGTTTCTCAAATTCTCCATCTCTTTATTTTTATCTTAGCTTGTCATTTAATTTTCCTGCAATAAAAAGATTTATATTGATTTCCTATGGTAAATTTCACTTACTTCCTTAACTGCTCATTAATGCTTTTAGTTTTATATTATCATTGCTTTTTGCATTAAAGCAGTGATTACCAATTACAAACAACATTAATCTTTTGATTATGTTAGTACTGTATCTCTTTTTTTTTTGCATCTCTTGTTAAACCTAATTTCAAGCTTTAACTGCACACCTCTAAATCTTTCATTTGATTCTCACCCCATGGACCTAATGATATATTAGAAGCGGTGAGTTTTCAGTATTTGGAAAAGATTTATGTGGACAGGAATTTAGCTGAAACATTCTTTATCTTTATTCTATTTACTTGCTTTTTAAAAGATTAACTTAAATTTGAGGAAACTAACTTGAATGAGGAGAACAGATTAGAAAATGATCATCCATGGTATTTAGATATGTATTTCAGTCTTCCTTAATATCATGAAAGTATAGTACTGGCAGCATTGCCTTTTTGAAGTGATGGGCACAGGGACTATGTTTTAGCCTGTTAGATGATCTTTGGTGTCAGATATAAGATATGGATCAGGTATGCCAACATACTTCTCAGGAAGCATTCCTATTAGCCCTACCTCTTAAAGAAAAAAAAACTAAGACTACTTTTAACATGGAAAATTTTTTGTAATAACAGAAAAATGTCATTTCATGAATTTTTTTCATCTCATGATTAAGCTAAATATATAATTGGCTTGAGGGAAAAGGAAAGAGTCAATAGAAATGTTCCTGCACTGATGCTCACACATCCAGCTCATATTTTATGCCCACCTATGGTTCAAAGTAGAAATGTCAAGCCAACAAAATTCCCTAGTGATGCCTGAATTAGATTCAAATGTAACTGAGAAATGTTTGACAAAATTAATAAAAATACAATATAATATAGATAATGTTAATTTGTGGTGTTTTAAGTTGCTTTGCAACTAACAGGGATCCACTTCAATTTCTTAGTGCTGATGTAAGGTCTTATATTTTTTCCTATGGCTATTTGTTTTTGACTATTAATTGGGAAATTAATAATTAATTGGGGCAAATCTATTTTTTTAGTTCTTTTTAAATTTTTTTAAATATTTTTCCATAGTTACATGTCCTTCCCCTCTCCTGGAGCCATAGAGATTTTTTAAAAGAATAAATATGGGGAGCATCTGAGTGGCTCAGTGGATTGAGAGTCAGACCTAGAGATAGGAGATCCTAGGTGCAAATCTAACCTCAGACACTTCCTAGCTGTGTGACCCTGGGCAAGTTACTTAACCCACATTGCCTAGCCCTTACTGCACGTCTGCCTTAGAACCAATACACAGTATTGATTCTATGATGGAAGGTACAGGTTTAAAAAAAAAAGAATAAAACTTAAAAACCTCATTCTTTATATTTGACTCATTTTCTTCATTTCCATTTTCTCCCAGATTCCTAGCCTTTATTATATACCACAGTTATGAAGGGATTTTTTATGTCAGCTATTATTTTTTCTATTCAATTTCTCTGTGCAATGTCATAGCCTTTATATTTCTGTGTTTTCCAAAACTTTCTTAATATGAAAAGAGAAAGGGAAAAAATGTCCTGCTAGAATTTCTGAAAATATTGCTTAGAGGGAACAATCCCATGTACATTATTGTCATTATGAATTAGTATAGCATTTTGTTGAGTTAGAATTCATAGTTAATTCTTCTCCTGCTCCTCTATTAGTTTGAACTTTGTTTTGAAGCTACAGAAAGATTAAGGACTTCAGATGACATAGTGACAGAATCAGAGTTAGAACCAGACTCTCTAGCCACTGATTAAACCAAGAGGTCATTCTCTCAGTAAGAGAGAGGGAAATCAATTAGCAGCTATTGATTAATTTATATTTTACAATTCACCCAGTGGTTGGATATTTTAGCTTTGACCTCCCCTGCACTCCAAGGATTTTATAATTCCTAAATTCAGAGAAGAGCCTCTTCTATACTTCCTTTCATATTTGTTTTGGCCTGTAGTTGAATTTTTTTTCTTTTTAAACCCTTGCATTTTGTCTTGGAATCAATACTGTGTATTGGTTCCCAGGTAGAAGAGTGGTAAGGGCTAGGCAATAGGGGTTAAATGAGTTGCCCAGGATCACACTGTAGTGAAATCAGAGGTCTCATAATACAAGAGGGAAAAGAAGTATCTGTGGACTGCAGGAAAATAAAATATTGAACTTAATTCTCTCAATTCCTACTCCCTGTTATAATAGAGCTCATTTGCATCCCTGGACTGTTGTTTGGTGTACTGTTACTATGCCGCTACCTTCTAATGTGCCAAATTTATTAACTGAGATGCTTTAGGAAATCATTTGTTTATTTGTTTTGTTTGTTTTTTGTTTTAATAAAAAGCCTTATTTACCATCTTAGAACCAATACTATCTATTGGTTCCTAGGCAGAAGAGTGGTAAGGACTAGGCAATGGGGGTTAAGTGACTTGCCCAGGGTCACACAGCTGGGAAGTGTCTGAGGCCAGATTTGAACCTAGGACCTCCCCTCTCTAGGCCTGGCTCTCAATCCACTGAGCTACCCAGCTGCCCCCCATTTGTTTTGACATAGATAACATAGGATTGATGGCTAATGTGGATTGGAAACAAGGATAATCATAAAATCTTAAAACTACAGGGGATGTAGTTCAACCCTAACATTTTCATGTCTCTGTTCTTCCCTGATTCTGCTCCTATCTATTCAACTTCTCAGTCTCCTATACTGGTTTTTCTTATACCAAAACAACCAAAAGTGTCCCACTAAGCTCTATACTTGGCCTTCTCTTTTTACTCTATCTCACTTGGTGTTGTGGATAGAGCTGACCTTGGAGTCATCTGGCACATAACAGCTGTGTGACCCTGACCAAGTCAACTAACCTCTCAATGCCCTCAAATTCTTAGAAACCATAAATTACAAAATAGATGTGGATCTTCATTAGTAGAGTATTGCTTACTTAATTGGCATTTCCTACACTGATAAGATCACAGGTCCATTAAAAAAAAGGAATGAAGATAAGTTAATGAAATGATTATAGTATCATCTGAATTTATATGCTTTGAATAATAGGTTACAAATATTCATGGTAGAAACAGGGTTACATAGTAATAGAACTTAGAGAGGGGCAGCTGGGTGGCTCAGTGGATTGAGAGCCAAGCCTAGAGATGGAGGTCTTATGTTCAAATCTAGCCTCAGACACTTCCTAGATGTGTGACCCTGAGCAAGTCACTTAACCCCCATTGCCTACCCCTTACTGCTCTTCTGCTTTGGAACCAATGCATAGTATTGATTCTAAGGCAGACGGTAAGGGTTTTAAGAATAAAAAAAAGAACTTCGAGATCATCATCAAGCAACTTAGAGCTTCTTGATTTGGGCTATGGTGTCTTGGTTGTTCTAGAGAACCTAATATTGAAAAATAAGCACAATGGTCTTATTAGTGGGGGAAAAAACAGCATTTTCCAATTGAAGAAAGAAAAGTGAATACCACGTTTTTTAGCAATAAATTTGTTATTTAAAGGGAAAAGAGGAAGTATTAGGCCTAATGTGTCTTACTTGGGCCATGTGAACATTATTTAAAATAAGGCTTTTATTTCTTCTTAGGTTGTAGTTCTTTCTTTTCAATAATGAGCCAACTGGCAATTGGAGGCCAAGCATCCCGAATGTAGTGTTGTGACTAGATGGCCTGGTTTCTAACTCTGATTCTGCCACTGTGTCATCAGAAATCTTTAATTTCCCTGTGTCTTCAAGAACAAGATTAAAACTAGTAATCATTAGAAAGACATCAAAATAATGAACTGGGAACACTGATTACAAAATGCTATAATAATCTGTAATGACAGTAATGTACATAGGGACTTGTTTCTCCACCCATATCTTCAAAAACTCCAGTTGGACC
This sequence comes from Monodelphis domestica, assembly GCF_027887165.1. Classification (NCBI taxonomy): domain Eukaryota; kingdom Metazoa; phylum Chordata; class Mammalia; order Didelphimorphia; family Didelphidae; genus Monodelphis; species Monodelphis domestica. Next base: position 325,651,522 of record NC_077229.1, on the reverse strand, counting down.
TTTATTTTTCTCCTTTTTCAAATTTAAAAAACCCTAATTAAACATATAAAGTTGGGTGAAACCATATCAGTTTACATTTTTAAAAATATATATCATATCTTTATACCTAAGGTAGACAGTAAGGCAAAGAATCTGGGAAGAGAATTGAAGAAAACAAGTCAAATATAAAAAGCTAAATGGAGAGGGCTTCTGAAATATTGTAATAAAGTAAATACAGCTTTTAGTAGATAAGAAAATACATTTTAATTTCTACATTTAGGTCTACATAATTAAAGCAAAGTGGAAGGATATTGCATTAATCATTATATTCGAGGAAGTTCTAAATAGTCATTCCATTCAGAATTTCCCAATTTAGTCACCCTGCCTATCTAAATAGTACTATTTTTTATTTCACTCTGCCCTACAGATGTAGCCTAAATGATCAAAATCAGTAGAGTTGAATAATGTACATGTAACATTTTAGTCTGTCAAAAATTATGGCAGGGCTTGGTCTTTTTATTACTGTTATAAGCTATCAGTGTCAGTGATAGAGCAATTGATGCTATGTGCTATGTGCTAACAGTTGTATTTGGGAAAATAGAAAAAGAGGTCTTATTGTCACCCCTACCTCCATTCATGTTATGGTTATTAACTATGTCTGAAGAGCAGAAGCAAGAAATGGTCAAAAGAGTCAGGATAAAATAAACTGCCTTGGTTCTAGTGGGTTTGTCCTATAGGTAAACTTTTTAAATTACCAATTCATTTTTACCTTTCCTCAGAAGTCATCGAATCACATGAATTAAGCTTTAATCATTGTAGACTAAAGTGTAAAAAGTATAATTTTTTCTGAAGCATTTAAAAAATTCTTTTAAAAGATTCTACAACTTTCCATTATAATTTACCTTTTAATTAAAAATGACTTTAGAATGAATTTTAAAAAACAATTATATATTGTGGCCTACAGGAAATTACAATTAAAACCAATAAAACCAATTAAAAGTTCTCTGACTAGAGACCTTGTGCCTCTCTAGTTTGATCTCGTATTGAATACTTCTAATTTTTTTGTCAGACATATAAATTGCTGTTTTAAAGTTAATTTCTTGGTTATAATAATTCATTTTTCATGAAATTTGGCATTCTTGATGAATAGAAAAGATGGAAATGAATGTTAAAGATACAGTTTTCCTTACTATAATGACAATATATATGAGCAAGCAATGACCCAAGGTTTAAGCAGTCATCATCTGCTTTCTTTTAACAGCAATGAAATGCCTACTAGTTACCATTTATATGGATGATTTATTGAATCAATTTTTTTCCTTTCATTTCTTAACTTAAACTGTGATAACTTCAGTTCAGCCAACATTTTTAACTTCAAAATATCATTTTAATATTAAAGAACAGTCTGAAGGAAAATATACCAAGCTAATACTTACACTAAAGAACAAATCTTATAGTCTTTTAAAAAATCTAAGGTAGAACAAGATGAGCAATTTTTATCTTTTTGAAAGGTTTCTTTATGAGATAACTTTCTTTTTTAAAAAAAAATCTATGATGATGATGATGATTTAACATGTGGAGGCAATTTTAAAAGGTAAATACAAATCCCTGGAAAGAGTAATATGCTAAATTTATTTTTCATTTATTATTCATCATTCAGACTTTCTAACATTCAAAGCCATTACTGAGTCAGCATACATTATGGATCCAAATTGAACTTACTATTATTATGATACAGGGAACCAAATCTTGTCAAATTATTTTCTTTCTTAACCATATTTTCATTGATATATTTTGTTTCTAGATCATACTCATTTCCAAATATATACTTCTCCTTTTCCTTACCCAAAGAACTATCTTCCATAATAAATTTAAAAAAAGGAAAAATAAAGGTATGAAGCAGCATAACCAAACTAACAAATATATTGAGTCTGACAGTGTATACACTATTACAAATCTATATGGCTTCCCACTTCTACCAATGAGAGGAGGCACTCTCAACTCTTCTGGGTTTTTTGTTGTCATTTTTTTTTCAGTTATGTCAAATTCTTTGTGACCCCGTTTAGAATTTTCTTTGCAAAGATACTGGAATGATTTGCCATTTCCTCTAATTTTACAGATAAGAGATTAAACAGAAAGAGTTAAATGACTTGTCCAAGGTCACAAAATTAGTAAGTGTCGGGGACTAGATTTAAACTCAGGAAGATGAGTCTTCCTGACTCCAGACCCAGCACTGAGCCACCTAACTTCCCCCATTAAGGTTGTTTGGTTATTTGATTATACAAAGTTCAGTTTTCTTATTGTGCATTCCATTTGTGATGTTTAGTAATTGTGAATATTTTTTGTTGAAATTTTCATATTAATCATTTCTTACTGTACAATAATATTCTATGACATTCTATACCACAAACTGTTTAGCCCCAATCAGTTGACATCAGTGTAGTTTTCAATTCTTGATTACCACAGAAAGTATTGCACTGACTATTTTGGTGTATATATCTTTCTTTCTTTGACCTCAAGATATATACCTACTAGGGTAATCTCTGGGTCAAGGGAATATTTTACTCACTTTTTTGGTAGCATAATTATAATTGCTTTCAGAAATGATTAGGCTAATTCATATCTCCACCAATAGTAGATTTCATGTGCCAGTCTTCCTGTAGTTATTCTAACTTTCACCATTTCCTTTCTTTTTTTATCTTTGCTTAATTAGTTCAGTATGAAACAAAATTTAGAGTTCTGATTTGCATTTCTTTTATTATGATGATTTGTAGCTACCTTTTATAATGTTATATTGGAATAGTATTATAAAATATGCTGCTAACTATTATCTGTTAGACCTTATACCATTTCCATTCCCACCACAATTAGAAAGATAATCTACAAGTGATTATGTTAGAGAACAGAGAAGATATTATTACTAAAAGTGGTATTTAAGATAGTGCTTGTGAAAGCCTTCCAGACATAAAGGTGAAACTTCAGGTAAGGGAGAGTTGAGAAAATTGTACTTATTCTTTTCTTATCTCTGAAATTCCTGGTGATACTCTGGTTCGTGCTGGGATGAATACATAGGTGTGTGTTTTAAATACAAAAATTCTATTGATTCTGTGTAAAAAGATGTGAACATTGCTAGGAGTCCCTTAATGAGCATATCCAAAGATTATTCTTTAAAGTTGCTATTAGATGGCAGTTAGTCTGGAAAGATCTGAAGCTTTTGGTGGACTCTAAATCTAATATGAGATAACAGTGTGAATATGGTAGTCAAAAAAGATAATGCAATTATAGATTATATTAAGAGAAGCGTAATGTCTAGGATTAGAGGATGGATAGTCTAGCTGAACTCTGTTCCGGTCAGACCATATATGAAGTATTGAGTTTATTTCTGGCACCTCATTTTAGGAAGGAGATCAATCCTCAGGCATAGTGGAGCATGCTCACAATCCCTGTTGAGAAAGTCAAGGTTGGTGAATTGCTTGAGCTTAAGAGTTCTGATCTGTAGTATAGCTAAAGCTAATCACATATTTACTGTCTGGTTTTAGCATGGAAAGCCAATCCCCAGAAGTTGGAGATGGGACCACTGAGTTGCCTGAGGAGGGATGTATTGGCTGCAGTCAGAAATCAAACTCATCAAAGTCTATGTTCTGTTCAACAATAAGATCAAACTCATGAGTGGCTACTGCATATTCAGCCAAACAAGATAGCCAGATCCAGTTTATTTATTTTTATTTTTTTAAATTTTTTAGAATATTTTTCAATGGTTACAAGATTCATGATTTTTCCTTCTCTTCCCTCCCCCCTCCTGGAGCTGACAAGCAATTCCACTGGGTTATACATTTGTCATTGTTCAAAACCTATTTCCACGTTACTTATATTTGTAATAGTATTCTTCTAAAGCCAAAACCCTAGTCATATATCCATTGAACCATGTAATCAATCATATGTTTTTCTTCTGCATTTCTGCTCCCACACAGTTCTTTCTATGGATGTGGATAGTGTTCTTTCTCATAAGTCCCTCAGATTGTGCTGGGTCTTAGAAGTCCATTACATTTGATTATGCCACAAATGTTTTGGTTCCCGTGTACAATGTTCTCTTGGTTCTACTCATTTCACTCTGCATCAGTTCCTGGAGATCTTTCCAGTTCACATAGAAATCCTCCAGTTCATTCCTTAAAGCACAATAGTATTCCATCTCTATCAGATACCGTTCAACCATTCCCCAATCAAGGGATGCCCCCTCATTTTCCAAGTTTTTGCCACTATAAAAAGCACATCAATAAATACTTTTGTAAAAGTATTTTTCCTTATTCTCTCTTTGGGGTACAGACCCAGTAGTGGTATTGCTGTATCAAAGGGTATGCATTCTTTTAAGGCCCTTTGGGCATAATTCCAAATTGCCTTCCAGAATGGTTGGATCAATTCACAACTCCACCAGTAGTGCATTAATGTCCCAATTTTGCCTCATCCCTTCCAACATTTATTATTTTCCTTTGCTGTCATGTTGGCCAATCTGCTAAGTATGAGGTAGTACCTAAGAGTTGTTTTGATTTGCATTTCTCTAATCAGGAGAAATTCAGAATACTTTTTCATGCAGTTATTGATAGTTTTGATTTCTTCCTCTGAAAACTGCTTATTCATATCCCTTGACCATTTGTCAATTGGGGAATGTATTGATTTTTTTTGTAAATTTGACTTAGTTCCTTATATATTTGCAAAATTAAACCTTTGTCAGAGAATTTTGTTATTAATGTTTTCCAAGGTATTGCTTTCCTTCTAATTTTGGTTGCATTGGTTTTGTTTGTACAAAACCTTTTTTATTTAACATAATCAAAATTATTTATTTTACACAGTTTAAAAGAATGGGATGAGGCAAGAGACAGTGGTGTGGAGAGAAGGGTACTGAGGAGGTAGATAATGTTCAGAAGAGGGTGGCTACAAAGATTAAGGATTTCTAGTCATGCTATATGAAAACTGGTTAAAGTAACTGGGGATGTTTAGCCTAAATAAGAAAAGACTCAAGAACATGATAGCTATAATGTAGAAAAGGAATTGGTTTGTTCTTGGCCCTCGAGGGAAGAACTAGTAGCAATACCTGAGGCAAAAGTTACATATTAGGGCTATATAAAAGTGGAAAGTTCTACTTTAAGATGTAGCAGGCTCTCTTCACCAAGAGTCTTTACAAAGGTGAGATGGCCATGTATAGAAGGCTAATCAAGGAATATGAATGATAGGAGATAAGTTGAATTAGAAAGCATGGGAGTAGGGGTGGGAAAGAGAAAACAATGAAGAATGAAAAAATTGTAAAAGATATAGAGAAATAATATAAATGGAGGCAGTTACGTCACCCAAATAGGACCAAAGAACTATCTGTGGACATGAATATATCTCAAGTATGTAAGATTTTAGCCCTACCCCATTCCCACATGACTCTATGTGAAGTCATTTCTCAATATACACAGTAAATCCCCAATAGTATTTTTCTAGACATAGGGATAAGGAAACGAAGAGCAGGAAAAAAAAGTTAAACCATAGACATTATATGTTAAGCATGTATTAATATGGGCCTTTAAAGCAACTGTCAGCAACAGCTTTGAGTCCATGATGTAATGAAGGGATACTGTATTAAACACAGCTGACATTGTATTGGGGATCACTGTTTATCAGCTTTTGTATGTGCTATAAGCTTTGCATTCAAAGATATTATTGAACTTATTTCTCTTCTCACTAGAGACTGTTCATTTTGCAAGGAAAGTATAAAATTAAGTGTAATCTAGATCTATCCCAAGTATCTCCTGCAATTGAAATGCAGTATTATGCTTTAGGAGAAACTCATTTTTCTATCTGTGTATTTATATTTTGTCCCATAGAAAGGGCTTCATTCTTGACCATTCTTCTTAAAGGAAATTATACTTGTATATAAAGTTGTGATCTAGCAATGTGTGTGTGTGTGTGTGTGTGTGTGTGTGCGCGCGTGTATGAGAGAGAGAGAGTATGTGTGATAGTAACACGGGAAAAGACGATATTTTCCTGTCTCATCCTTTCAGCATAAATTTTCTTGAGCCTATTTGTCAAATCATGTTGATAAATTTGCAAGAACTTATTATATTACCTGATGCCTTAGGTGTTTTTTATGTATATGTGTGTATACAGCATCATCTTCTGATACCTTTTGTCACAAATCTGCCATGAAGAAATTTCTACCAAACCCAATTTATTGATAATCATGCAACTCCCAATTTACAAAACCAGTTTTAACATGGACACTTGCCACATTAATTAGAAGGGGAAGCCAAAATATATTCTGATACAACAACAACAACAAAACAATCTTGGATTAGAATTCTTCAGAGTTATGCAGTTATCCACATATTTAGGACATTTTAAAAAACATACTTTTATCTTAATTATGTAGACACAAACTTTCATTTCATTTAAACAATGTATATATCTCTACTAAGAGAGCAAAGAACAAAATACTCTGCACAATATGAAGACTGTAACTTGACAATAGAAGACTTAGAAATTTACATAGTAGAAGAATTCAGCCATAGAGGCCCAAGCTTGTTTTTAAAAATACATCCTTTAGCAAAACACATCTCATTATGTCCAAGGGTTTATATCATAGTCAGAATTTAATTTATTTTTATTTTCAATTAAATTTTTTCAACTGACAAAATCTGTTTTCTCCCTTTCACCTGCCACCTTTGCCCCATTGAAAAATAATGAGGGGGAACCCTTTTGGTAAGGTATTCATAGTTAAGCAAAACAAAATATCTACATTGGGCATGTCCCAAAAAAAAAAAAAAAGGTCTCGATCTGTACCCCAAAGTCCATTACTTATCTGTTAAGATGTAGGTAGCATGTTTCATGAGTCCTTTGAGATTGTGGCTGGTAATAGTTCTAATCAAAGATATTGAGTCAGAGACAATATTCCAAAAGTTATAAATATAAGTAATTAAAATGTATAGTGGGGCAGCCAGGTGATTCAGTAGATAGAGAGCCAGGACTGAAGATGGGAGGTTCTGGATTCAGATTTGACCTTAAATACTTCCTGACTGTGTGACCCTAGGCAAGTTGCTTAATCCCTTATTACTCTTCTTCCTTGGAAAAAATGTAGCCTTTACTATATTTGTAATGTAAAAAATCGACATATAGTGCTTTCTGTGCGATTATATTAACACTTAATCACAAAGCTTACTGCCATTTATTTGAAATTCAGCTTTGGGTCATAGAAACTATAGTTTCCTAGGAGTAGAATTTGGCATGCATAATCACAGAGGTTGTACTCTCCTCAACACAGCAGCTGCTGGTCAGCCAAACCATGCTGAATTATGTGCTCTGCACACAACTTTCCATTATGGATTAAGCTGACTCTACCAATCTCACTTTACTCAAGAAACCAAACTGGACACTTGCAAGACTAGTGCCCTGCAAATCTTTGAGATGCTTTTCTTATTATAGATGAAATATGAACATTGTGTTTAGGAATAGGATCCAACAAATGCCAAAGGTATTTATGTAAGTCATTCAGCTTTAGTACAAAGACTTCTTGAGTATAAAACCAAATTAGATTTTTAATCATTTTGCTCCTTAATTTTAGTTGTTGTAATGTTTCATGCATGTGTTAAATTCAAAATAACTTTTTAAATCAGGATTTTAGTTATAAAGGAGTAAAATTATACCAAAAAGAACACAATTAATATTGAAACTAAATTAAATTCATATCCTCTATCTTTTCTGTGTATGTAATAAGAAGTAAACTGATTTAGCCAATTAAGTTTTATAATTTAGACCTTTTTATGATACTCTAGATTATCCTAGAGATGAGCAATCATTTATTTTTTTAAATACTATAGTCAATATTTGGAAAGAGAATGTTTTTCTTATTAAAATGCTTTTTTTTTTCAAAATGTGCTAGGAATTTGTATTGCCAGATTTTGTTCAAACTCATTTTGTTTTCTTAATTAACTGTTTATTCTTCTGCATCTGTGGCTGGCCAATTTTCTAAAGTGTCATGCCAGGTCTTAATTTAATCACTTCTCTCTGGCTGTTTCTGGGGCTGGGATATTTGAAGAGCCTGAACTTATTGGCAGAGGGCTATTAGTCAGTCAACAAGCATTTATCAAGCATTTACTATGTATCAAGCACTATGATACATGAAGAGGTTTCAAAGAAAGGCAAAATGTGTACCTACTTTCAAGAAGTGCACATTGCAATGTGTAGACACCATGTGAATAACTAAGTTACAAGTAAGATACAAAGAGATAGAAAGTAATCTGAGAGGAGAAGGCAGCAGCAGTGGGGGAAGGGAGAGGGAGAAGGAGAGGATTTTGAATGTTTCTTGACAGAAATTAGTTTGAGCTCCGTCTTGAAAGAAGTCCCGGAAATTAAGAGGTGGAGGTGAAGGAGAGGAGCTTCCAGGTACAGGTAACAATCAATGCAAAAATGTTCCATAGGGAATAAATGACATATTTGAAGAATTGCAAATAGGTGATGATGTGGTAGATAGCATGCAGGACCTGAAATCAGGAAGATTCATCTTCCCAAATTCAAATACGGTCTCAGACACTTACTAGTTGAGTGACCTGGGGCAAGTTACTTAAAATTGTTCTTGGACAGCATAGGAGCAGTTAGTATAGAAAGTTTGCAATGGAATTGCTTTTGTCAAGGAAGGTATGTGACGCAAAAGGATATTTGAAGGAAAGTTCTCTGCCACTATTACTTTTCCCTCCTCCTATTACCTAAATGTGAAGGAAGAAGTTGACTCAGAAAGATTAGTGAAGCTTGTGTACAGAGATGATAGGCAATTTTCAAAAGGATCCACTTTTCACCAGATCTTCCAATTCACTTTTATGACCTGCAGAGAGTTTCCCTAGAAAGCTTTACCTTCCCAGAATTCATAAAGGAAGAGCTGACTACATGTGTTCTATTCCAGTGGAAGAAGCCACAGAGAATGACACAATTCAAACAAATCAGGATTCTGGTTATCTTAGAACAATGAGACCAGCTTAACTAATCATCATCCCCAATGAGACTGGTGTACCTTTTTCTGTTGCCTTTACTCACTACCCTGAAGCCACAATGGAGACAGACCAGCATTTCCCTGGTACTCCACTACAAACTTTGTATATTGACTGCTCCTCTGATGTCTCAGAACGGGACACATCCACCCCAACTTTATGCAGCCAATTAGAACAAGTCTAATCCCTCTTTCACATTGTAGTCCTTCAATTACTTTAAGATAGCTATCATTCCTAAGTTTTCTCCAGGTTAGTTCTCTTTGGCACATAATTTCTGTTTTTGAGAGGTTTGAGAGGTCAGAATGATCAGAGAAAATGTCTAGTCCTCCATCTTGTTGCTCCCATGACCCAGAAGTTCCAGGCTAATTCTCATTTCCTTCAGTTGACCCACATGTGGCATGATCTCAAAACCTTTGACTGTCTTCGTCATACTCTCAATTTTATCAATATCAACCTAAAATATTGTGCCCCATACTGAATATATTACTCCTTATGTGTTCTAACACAGTTAGCAAGATTATTACCTATCCTTTCTCCAACCATTCCAGTCCTTGATACTGTTTCATTTAATGTAGTCTAACATTATATTACTTTTTTGTGCCTGACCTATCACACTGTGAGCACCTATTGAATTTGGTCTATTAAAACCTTCAGATCATTTTTCATATGAGCTTCTATCTAACCATGCCTCTCTAATTTCATGAATTCAGTTTTCTGAAGATGTCACAATTATCTGTTCAATTTCATCTTACTTGATTGAACCCAGCATTTAAATTTTTTTTGATATCTTATGGTATCCTTTTACAGTGAGTAAGCTATTCCTTCCTGGCCTTATGTCATCTGTAAATTTGATAGGCTTCCTTTATTCGGAATCACAAAATCTTATAGCTGAAAGAGAACTCAGCCTTCTATTCTCTCCCATATCCAAAAGGAATGCCCATTATTAAATAGCTGTCATTTGGTCACTCAGTCTCTGATTAAAGACTTCCAATGAGAAGTAAACCACAAACTCCAGAAGCAGGCTACTGCACTTTTGGACAGATCTACTTTTTAAGAAGTTTTCCTAAAAAGGCCCATATTTGCTGTGTCTCAATTTTCATCCAGTACTCTTGGCTCTACTTCCTGAGGTCAAACAGAAAGCTCTAATCCTTCTTCCACATGTCAATCCTTCAAATACTTAAAAAGTCAAATCACATTCTGCCTTGGCCTGTTAATTAACTCTTTAAAAAAAAACCTTACCTTCTGTTTTGGAATTGATATTAAATAGTATGCAGAAAAGCAGTAAGGGCTAAGCAGTTAGGGTTAAGTCTCTTGCTCAGGGTTGCACAGATAGAAGATGTCTGAGGCAAGATTTGAAGCAAGGAGGACAACCCCTCTGTATTCCAGGCATGATATTCTATCCGCTGTGATACCTAGCTACACCTGTTAATTACCTTTTGAGGTCTGCACATTCAACGAATTCTTACTTCACCTAACTTTTCTATTGTCTAGTCCTCTTTCCTCCATCTTGTCCAAGAGAGTATCATGTCACACTGTCCAACACTGCTAAAAATCTAGGTAAGCTATAACTATAGCAAAAATTCTATATTATTTACTTGTTTCCTCGTCTATATTTGGGAGTTGAACTAGATGATACAAGCTGTGTAAGAAGCATGTATTATGCATCTGTGTTCCAAACACAGTGCTGCCTTGTAGCTCTTACTTTTCTACAAATGTAGTCATCCTTCAGATGTAATTCTGTATTACAATGACTTGGGTTGCAAATTAAATTCAAACCTATTCTGTGTCACTGTCTTCATGAAGTTTTTCAAGCTTCTGTAACTGAAAATGATCCCCAAATCTCTCACAATACTTGATTTTGTACATTATAAGCTCCCTAAAAGCAGGTACCATATCACATTCATCTTTTTATCCCTGAACAACAAGCATAATTCATCTTTATAAAGAGGACCTTTAATAAATGATTGCTTTAATAAAGTATAGGAGTTTTGTTTCTTTTTCTCTTTATTTTTTTAACAGAGGATTATGTATTATTTACTTCAGAATTGTTCATGACTTGAGTGGGAAAAAAATTCAAGAGAAAGCATTGAGATATGCCAAACAACATTTTTGTATGTGTATAGGTCAATGAAAAAAAATAGCATAAAATATATGATGAGGAAATTAATTTCATTTTTATGTTCCTCAAGCAAGCATTTCATTGTCTTCTATTTTGATTCTTGACTAAAATTATTTGAAAACATGTAACAAGCATTAAAGGGAAAAAATGTGATGCTTTCTATATTGATTACCTTTACCACATGGCTGCAAATTTGGTTTGTTCTTTTTTTTTTTAATTTATTTAGTCTTAAAATATCACCTCTAGCAGGCCCCTTACTTTACTTTTTATTTGAAATTTTTTATTTAATTAATTAATTTAGAATGTTTTCCATGGTTCCATGATTCATGTTCTTTCCCTACCCTTCTCTCACCCCCTTCCATAGCCAACAAGCAGTTCCACTGGGTTTTACATATATCATTGATCAAGACCTATTTACATATTATTAGTATTTGCATTAGGGTGATTGCTTAGAGTCTACATCCCCAATCATATCCCCCTTGACCCATGTAATCAAGCAGTTATTTTTCTTCCGTGTTTCTACTCCCACAGTTCTTTCTCTGGATGTGGATAGTGTTCTTTCTCATAAATCCCTCAGAATTGTCCTGGATAATTTCATTGCTGCTAGTAGAGAAGTCCATTACATTCGATTATACCACAGTGTATCAGTCTTTGTGTATAAGGTCCTCCTGGTTCTACTACTTTTGATGTGCATCACTTCCTGGAGATTGTTCCAGTTCACATGGAATTCCTCCAGTTCATCATTCATTTGAGCACGATAGTATTCCTTCACCAACAGATACCACAATTTGTTTAGCCATTCCCCAATCAAAGGGCATGCCCTCATTTTCCAATTTTTTGCCACCACCAAGAGTGTAGGCCTCTTACTCTAAAAATAAAGATTATTTTATTATTTTTAGGTAAACATTGACAGAATACTTTTTTATTCTGTTTCAAAAGCCAGATCTTTTAAAAACAGATCTTTTATAATGTTAAAGTGAAGATCATGATGTTCAACATCTTCAAAAACGTTTTCAAATAACCTACTAGAAAACTGTAGTACAGTTCATTTGCATGCATTTTGAACTTTAAGAGATTTTTAAAATATAATTTTGATGTATGTATTAGTAATAAGAACTAACACATACTGTTAGCAATTTGAGTAAGTTAGCTTTATAGCCATCAAAGCTGCCACCTGTTTCATCATAAGCTCTAGGATTTTCATCAATAAGATTATGTGCAGTTAAGGAGCTTAGAGATCATCTGGCACAATATCTTCATTTTATAGATTTTCTTTAAAGTCTTAAGGTGCTGACAGTGATAGCCCTAGAAAAAAATCAATCACCATGCATTTATTAAATACTTACTATGCTCAAGCCCTGTGCCAAGTCTTAAATAAACAGACAAAAGTGAATCAATTGATGCTATAGATATACTTAAGAGCTTCCTATAGTACACACAAAGTAACCCTGACTGGGAAGGCAGAATAGCACCTCCTGGAAAAAGTAGCACTTGAGCTGAATCTTGAAGGAATCTAGGAAGTTCCAGGAAGCACAAATGAGAACAAGTATTACCTTCCAGGGATGAGGGATATCGTGTATACAAAGACAGAATAACAATACTTGGATAATTGTATGTGAAGAAAAGGAAAGTCAATATGGTTTTAACATAGAGTATGTGTAAAGGCCTGTAATATAAATGAAGACTGGGAAGAGAGGGCCAGGTGGTAAAGACCTTTAAATGCCAAACAGAAAAGTTCTTCTCACTACCAATGTAGTGTTTTTTTCCACTAAGCCATAATGGACATAAAGCAATGAAATAAAATTATATTATGTTAATACAAGCATTTTCTGCCTTCAAATCATGCTAGTTATATATGCTTAGAGCATTTTGATGGCTTTACTCCCTCTCAAAAGGCAATATGGGGCAATTTTTATTAGTATTATTTAATAACATTAGTTCAGGTTTATATAGCTTTTGAAGTAGGCAGAATGCTTTACATAAATAATTTCATTTAAGCTATACAATGATCTCATGAAGTAGGTACTATTATGTATTTTATGATTTCAATATTATAAGAGTAAATATAAAAAGTCAGAAAAAAGATTTAACCGATTTAACCTCTTCTTTATGGAAAGTAGTTTTATATTTGTTTATAATCACTAGATTTTTTTAAATGTGGAATTTATATTCTTTCTATAATATTACAAACTCTGATCAGAAGTTAAAGTAAACTACTTAATCTGGGATCTAGGTTCTTTACAAATGGACTCTCTGGGCCTGCTTTTTGCTGTAGCCCTGCTGGGTAAGGTGCTCCACTGTAAGATATCACTAATGGAAAAGTGAAAGAATTCTCTCTTCTTACCTGATAGACTTCAAAGAAGGAACAAGGGAAGAGATAAATAAGAAGAAAAATTTTCTCATGAATAGATAAATTCTTCTCCATAGCTGCTGACTACCTTCTTCCAGAGAGGATTCCTCAATTGACTCCAGAACTGACAAGCTTGCTTTTGAAAGGTCACCATGATTGATCACTCAGACAGTGGCTAATGACAAATAATCTATTGTTTAATTACAGAGCATTTTACATTTCCCAAATTTGTGAACACTTAAAAAAAATCTTATCTTCTGTCTTAGAATCAATATTCTGTATTGGTTCCAAAGCAGAAGAGTGGGAAGGCTAGGCAGTGGGGGTTAAGTGACTTTCCTGGGGTCATGCAGCAAAGAAGTATCTGAGGTTATATTTGATTCCAAAATCTCCCCTCTCTAGGCCTGGCTCTTTCAATCCACTAATTAATCTAGCCACACCCAGTGAATACTTTCATATTTCTGTAATAATACTCTATTTTACAAGGTTGCTATAATGTATAAAGCACTTTGCAAACTTTTAAACACCATGTACATTCTCATTGCTATGCTTAAAAGTGTTTACTATGTGATTTTAAAATGTTCTTAGATTCCTAACACCTTGCACATTCCACCTTCTTTGACTGCTTTTATGCCTTCATTCATATAAAATCATCACCAGTGTTTCTTCAAGGAAGTATTCCTTAAGAAAATGCAATAAAAACCTCACTGAGAGAATAAAGGGAATTAAAAGGAAACATTGCCTCTCCCATATAACTTCTCATGATTCCCTCTTAATCCAAGAAAGTATCTGTATGAACTGTCAAAACTGTATTTACCAAGAAACTATAGACAAGTCTTGTTTGCATTGTCAGAAGCGATTAAATTTCCCTGCTTTTTTCAGTATCTTTAGAATCTGAGAATAACGAGTCATCCCTGGAAATTTCCCTTCCCTGCTAGTCAACAAACATAAATCTGGTAGTGCATTTGATGAAGTATCAATCTGGGCACACTAACTTTGTTGTTGAAGAAACACTGCACATACCTGTAACTTTTTGTCTTTTTTTTTCTTATGGGTGAATTTTCCAACTTTGTTTTTATTGTTTTTTTGTTGTTGTTGTTGTTTTGTTTTGTTTTAAACCCTTACCTTCTGCCTTTGAATCAATACTAGGTATTGGTTCTAATACAGAAGAGTGGTAAGGGCTAGGCAATGGGGGTTAAGTGATTTGCCCAGGGTCACACAGCAGGGAAGTGTCTAAGACCAGATTTGAACCCAGGCTCCCATCTCTAGGCCAGGCTCTCAATCCACTGAGATACCCAGCTGCCCCCTATTATTGTTTCTAAAATAAGGAAAATATTACACTGATGGTTAGAACAAATGTATTGAAAAATGCCAGAACATTTTCTTCATAAATTTTTCAGATGTCTGACAGCACTACAAAATCTTGTTGCTTTAATTCGTCATCCTTTGTAATTACATATGTCCACATATGCATTTGGTGTAAACAAGATAAGTAAAACTTCCAATTATTGTGAAGCCATAAAAGAAAACTTCTTGTTGAGCAAAGCTAGAAATTTGAGGTTAAATTAAATTGACAGTGTTTATTTTTCATTATCCTTTATAGATTTAAAGCTTGGTGGTTTGTTAACCTGAAAGAAATATAATATAATTTGGTTTCATTACAGGATTAACAGATCAGTTATGTTTCAGAGTTGAAGGCCCCAAGGAAAGCAAAAGTGAAAATTTGGGGAGGAAAAAATTTTCTTTCCTAATCTTCTAGTTCACTTTTTTAACCCTTTCACCTGGTCTTTGTAATTCTGAATTTAACATTGAAAGTTTACCTTTTGCAAGCCAAGGTCCACAAATTGATTTTTTAAATACTATACCCATTAATGATTTAAAGATAGGGATTCACCGAAAGCCCAGTTTAAAAAGCTACAGTCAATCCTAGAATTCAGAAGACATACACTTAAGAATAAAAGCTACTTGTGGACAGCAAATTTTTTTAAAACTCCTAGACACAGTCAGTTTTGGAACATAGTAAGTGTTCCGGAAATATTACTTTCAGTCTTATTTGGACAAAGTTCTCTGGCTCTATTTTTTTTTTTTACTGATAGAGAAAATGTAGTACAAGAAACTTTAGTGCAGCTGTAGAAAGTATAATTACTGTATGTCTAGTGCATATATTGAAAATCTGCCCATATAGTAAAACCTAATAGGAAAGAAACATGCATTTGTTAAGCATCTATTATGCATCAGGCACTGTTCTAAGCACTTGGCATATATTGTCTCCTTTGATCCTCACAGCAATCCTGAGAGCCAGAAGACATCATAGCATCTAGAACAACCTCCTGATTTGATAAGGATATACCTGAAGTTTGGGCAAGCCAGGTGGTACAATGGATAGAGTATCAGGCCTAAAGTCAGGAAGACTCATCTTTATAAATTCGAATCTGACCTCACACATATATTATTTGTGTAACTCTGGGCAAGTCACTTAACCCTGGTTGCCTTAGTTTCTGTATCTATAAAGTGAGGTAGAGAAGGAAATGGCAAACTACTCCAATATCTTTGTCAAGAGAACTCCCATTTGAAAAGTTGGACTGGTCTAAAAATGACTGAATGATATAACTGAAGTTCAGAAATCACAAAGATAGAGAGTAAGTCTGCCCACCACCCTGATGGCATGGCATCATAGCCACAGAGCCAGGAATACCCAGTTTCAAATCCCACCTACCACATGAGTAATTTATGTGTTAATTCATTTCTTTGTACTTCAGTTAGATCCCTAGGACTGATCATCTAGGTCATAGAAACCTGGATTGGTAGAGAGATTTCCTTCTCAGGAGTATACTTTACTCATGAAATAACAGGATATTCTCTACCTACTTTTCATATTTCTATCAGTTGCACCACCATATTTCAAGTTACACAGGTCCAAAATCTCAATCATTCTTAATGCATCACTTTTCCTTACTCAGCATATCTAATCAGTTCCCAGGCTATATTGATTCTACCTCCAGAGGAGATCTCATGTATTCCTTTATTTCTATTTATATGATCACCATGCCAGCATTCATAGCTTCTCATCTGGACTATTGCCTTAATATCCTAATTTGGTCACCTTGCTTCTAGTCACTCCCATCTCAAGTCCATCCCCAGGATGATATTTCTAAAGTACAAGCATCACAATGTCACTTCTGCTTAGCAAATTGGTGTTTCCTATTAAGTGAAACGCCTCCATTTGACTTTTAAAACCCTTCTCATCCTAAGTCTAATCTATGTTTCTAACCTTTAATCCTCTTTACACTGATTTATCCAATCAGACTGACTTTCTTGCTGTTTCTCACACATAACATACTCTTATCTCCTATTCTAGTTCTTTGTATGGACTATCCCCATTCTGGGAAAATAATCCCTTCTCCACTCTCTTAGAATCTCTGACTTCCTTCAAGATTCAGCCTTCATGAGGCTTTTCCTGATCCTTATAGCTGCTATTAATACTGCCTCAAAGAATACCTGTTTTTATTTTGTATATATCTCTTCTAATAGAATATAAGTTTCTTGAGGCCATGATTTGTTTGATTTTTGTCTTTCTCTCCATAGCATCTTCCACAGTATGTAGTAGCATATGTTAGAAGCTTTATAAATTCTTGAAAATTGTTATTACATACTTCTTAGCCATTTAAGACTTTCTAATGTTATATGATATTGGTATGGTCAATGGAATTCTGTCAAATGAACCATTCTAAATAAAAAAAAGTCTGAGTCCATGAAGTACTTGTAGCAATTCATTTTTCTTGAATCCTGATAAAGCTGAAAATACCAAACCCATGTTTCAAGTGATACAGAATACAAGAGTTCATATAAGTATATTTCATGAATCATCTTGAGATAACTATGAATTTCTAGCAGATAAGTTAACACTTCTGCCTGTAGTTCCCCAAACTTTCTCCAGCATTCTAGTAAACTGTGGATATAGATAAAGACAATTAAATTAGAGAGAGTTTTCAACTCAGATTTTTGTAACTTGTGTTACTCTGTTCTTTAGGTGATGAGAATAGCATGATCTACTTGGTCTGCTTTGAAAGTTTAAATAGCATCATGCTTAAACATCTGTTTCATTATCTCAGTCCTCAAATTTGTGAATAGAAACTGATTACACTTCCCTTTTCAGCAGTTTCCCACTTCATTTTGCCTTTCAGGCTTCCTATCCCTCATTTTGCTCAGTTAACCTGTTCTGATGAAAATCTGTTTAAAATCCTGGAAAATTTTAAATAGAAAGGTAGGAAAATTTTCATTCTGCTGCTTTTCTGTTAAATTTTTATTAAAACCAAATTGATTGTAAAGGCCAAGAGGTTTTTAGGTGACTCAGAAGTGTTCATGTGTTCTTTTTTTTACTTTTTCTCTCCAAAAATTCACTTAGGGACATGACTAAAAACAAATTCCCATTACACTATTGTGGAAAGGAACAAATTAGCAAATAATAAATAAAAAGAAAAAGGGTCTGATGAGTATAGAACATGCATGTAAGCTGTATATCAGAGACCCTTTCACTACGCACACACATCTTTCTGGACTTCTTTGATCTATCTTCCTTCCTTTCTTTTAGGTGACAGCAGCATTATTATTTTGCTGGCCTAGAATAAAAATCATAATTTTTGCAGATTGTGTCAACTCCTGCTATAATACTAGAGACATTTGAAAATAATAATAGGAAGAATAAAATTATTTCCTAAAATTTTTTTGTTGTAATGTGTTTTTCAATTTTCATTTTAGTGGAAAATATAACTAATGGAAATAAGGAGACTTGGTATAATGAAAAAAAGTAAAAGATTTTTAAAAACAGGATTCTAGCTCCACTCACGCTGGAATCCACTCAGATTCTACCTCTGACACTTCTTTATGATCTTAGGCAAGTCATTTACCCAAGGAGGGCTTTGTTTTCCTCATCTTTTAAAATTAAGAGGTTGGACTAGTACTGGCCTTTGAGGTTCCTTCCTGCTCTAAAAACTGTGTTTCTCCCTACCAGCCATGTGGCCTGGAGCAAGTTTCTAAATTGTAAGCTCTGGATTCCTCATTTAAGAAATGAGAAATTATCTGTCTTGCCTAATTCACAAAATTTTTATGATAACTTGGGCAACTAATACAATTTTACTTCTTTGGGAAAAACATGTTTCCACTTTATAAAATCCCTCAGTTTAGTCTGCATATAAAGCATATTCTTTAGCATATTTAGTATATTTCTGAGTCTACCTTTGGAAAAGAATCATACATATACTTAAAAGTCCTTCCAGTCTCATAGGATCTGGCAAAGGTTTTTTATTTTTTTGTGCCTTGAAATTTTTTATTTAATTAATTTAGAATATTTTTCCATGGTACTTGATTCATGTTCTTTCCTTCCCTTCCTCCCAAATTAGCAATATCCCTGGGTTTTACATGTGTCATTGATCAAGACCTATTTCCATATTATTAACATTTGCATTAGAGTGATTGCTTAGTCATATCCCCAACCATATCCCCATCCCCATGTGTTCAAGCAGTTTTTTTTTCCTTCTGTGTTTCTACTCCCGCAATTCTTTCTCTGGATGTGAAGAGCATTCTTTCTCATAAGTCCCTCAGAATTCTGACAAAGGTTTGTGCTATGGTCTGCAACATTGGAATGGGACTTTAATGTAGAAAATTATATAACCTCCTAATGATTTGGGGACTGGATTGCAAGAGAAAGGGCTGATTTATATCTGGAATTTCTTGAGGTCTCATAGTCTTATTTTTATCAAACTAAGTTAATTTAAAGGAAAAATTATAAATTATTCTTCAAATAAGAAAGAATTTGTTATTAAATGTATCTACAGGAGAAATGAGCAAAATTGCAGCTTTCAATGACAACTAAAATATCTACATCTATTTTTTCATGGACATGATGAATACAGCCTAATTTGCATCCATTCAGGTTATATAGAGTCAGTGGAAAATATGAGAACACTTTTAAGAACTTTAAAAGAGAGTTTAGTATTAAGTATCCAGAGGTACAGCAGGTTTATTCTCTTAAGAATTATGCAAATCCTTTGTTATTATATACATATAAATTCATCCTTAGAAATATCCACTTGACCAGAGGCAAGGAGCAGTGTGTTCTAAAGAGGTAGAAAATGATATGAGTTGTAGTTCTTTTACACTCCTTAAGAAACAGCATTATATTTGTGAGGGAGGTTTAATATTATTAATGATTATTAAGACTGTTAAATTGTGTATAGTTTTTTTAAATGTCTGTTGATAAAGATTATCTTCAGGAAGCTGCCCAAAAACTGCTAATTATTTCCCCCACCTAACTCTTCCCCTAACACTCTCAATTTGGGAAGTTTTAAGATGAATCTTAGGCATTGTATATATAAGGAGAGTTATCATATACTGAGATACTATATTCTCCTGGTTCTTCTGAGACCAACTACTCTCTCTTTCAGGGAATTCTCCTGGCCTCTTAAGAGAGAGGATTCTTTTTTGAGTTTTGTTTGTTTGCTTGCTGCCTTTTTCCTTTCCTTCTCTATACTCATTTCCTTAGTAAATTCATCTGCTCCTGACTTCAACAATCACTTTTATGTTTATGGCTCCCATCTTTCTATTTCTAACCATGACCTCTCCTCTTACCCCTAGGCACATACATTTTCAGTTGTCTAAAGTATACTTCTACCTTGAATTCCTAGAAATAGTTCAAATTCAACATGTTTAAATGCAGTCTTCTCTTTCCTGGAAGAAATGATTACTTCTTCCTTTTGACATCAACATTTCTGTTAGTGACATTATTATTGAATTTCCATCATTCAACATTTAGATGTTTTCTTTAACTCTTCTTTACTCAACTTTCATGTCCCATTGATTTCCAAATTCTACACATCAGTTCTAACTCTGTATTTGGATTTCCAAAGCCATTACTCTAGTTTAAGCCCTCATTATTACCTAATATTAACTAATATTAAAATTGCCTTTTTTCTTTTTCACAAATATTTTCTAATGGAAATTCTTGCCTCTACTATCTTCTTACTTCCAATCTGTCATTTATTCTACTTCTAGATTTGTTTTATACATAGATCAGATCACCTAATTCCTGTGGAATATAATAGTAGTATTTACCTTATTGGGATGATTGGGAGGATTAAGTGAAATAACTTGTATAGCACTTTGCCAACTTTAAAGCACTGAAATGCTAACTATTATTTATTATTCAAGTTTTTCTTTAGTTGACATTCCAGCCCTTCTACCCTGTCTTTCTGGTCTTATCTTATGTTACCTAACCCCTCAGTGTCCTCTGTTCCAACCAAATTGAATCAGTTTTCCATGCCTAACCTACTCTCTTACTGTCATGCCTTTCTTCATTTTTATTATTATTATTATTATTATTTTTATTTATTTATTTATTTATTTATTATTATTATTATTATTATTATTATTATTATTATTCACATTTAAAAAATAAGATCTTTACTTATAGGAATAGCTTTCATAATGCAATATCAAGTTCATACTAGTCAGTCACCATTTATCATGTGCCCACAGTGCTCAGAGAACTATTACTCACATGACCTGCCCCTCTGCCCAGCAGCCCAAATGTGGGCACTTCTTCCCTCCCCTGTCTGGGGTAAGGCAGGGGGGCTCACATGTGGTGTGAGGTTTGCAATTTGGGCACTCAGTCTCTAAGGTCTCTAAAAGGTTTGCCATCACTGTCCTAGACTATCTGCCTAAGATACTCTTTTCTCTTTACCCCTCTGTTCCCTCTATATTGAATTGCTATTGATTCCAATATCAATTACCTAGTGATATTCAGCTTTCTACATGTGTCATGACCATTTCCCCCAAATCTCAGTTAGTACTTGATTTGTACCTCTTGTTTATGCACATAGGCATTGTTTCATATTATAGTTTTTGTATAGAAATAACTGCTAGAATGTGAGCTACATAAGATCAGAGATGATGTTTTATTCAATTTTAATTTGACCACAGTGCCTAGTATAATTACATATAGAAGATGTTAAATATTCAGTAGATATTGAAAATGCAAACTTAAGTAGTCAGAAGATCTAGATTCTAATGCTATAGGATACATCATTTCAATTCTAAAATTCAGTGATGCTGTGATTCTTATTCCCCTGCTTAGTTCCCTCAAAATCATGCTGATTTTCTTTGACCATGTCTATGTCATTGAAATGAAAAGGGTTTTTTTATCCTAAGTTATATTTTTATTTACTTTAAATGTTATGAGCATGGTTGGAAAGTAACTTTTTATGACAGATGATCTAAAAGGCAAAAAAAAAAACAGATCAAGTGGACAGTGGCAAAATATATGCTAGTGATAATCCTTATGTTTGTATTTATGGGCATCTATTCTGTAGGTGGGAATTGTGCTAGACCCTGGTAGCATCTCAAAAGTATGATCGTCCATTAAGAAGGTTGTAATCTTAATAGAAACAAGACAATGATTTAAAATAACTACATGGCAATTGCTAGCTTTCTGTCTTCAGTTTTATCTTTGTAGTCAGAATATTTTTTCAGGGAATGATAAGCTTTTTGCAAGTAGTAGTTTTTTTGTCCTTAATTTTCCAGGATCTAGGACAGTGCCTTATACATAATTAGAGCTTAATAGATGTTTCTTCTTGTCAACTTTCAGGGCAAGAATATATCTCCAATTTCCCATTTTCCCACTGTCCATAAAGTATGCAAAACTTGGTCTTCTTATCAATGAGAACAAAAAAGTAAATCATTAATGTTTAAAAAATAAGATCTTTACTTATAGGAATAGCTTTCATAATGCAATATCAAGTTCATACTAGTCAGTCACCATTTATCATGTGCCCACAGTGCTCAGAGAACTATGAGAGGTTGCAAAGGAAATCAAACACTCTCTCCCATTTGTTGGTGAATTTCTTATCAATGGAGTAGATAAATCAAATATAAAAGATTATATCAAAAACAGTAACAAATGAAAATTTGTATATCTCTCCAGTTTTAAATTATAAAGTCCTTTTCAAAACTAAATTTATGACCCCAATTATTTAGGTGTACATCATTTCTGGGGTGTCTTGGGGAGGAGCATAAGTGGTTGGTGCCCAGTTTAAGGTTTTAAATGGAGAAAGATTTGTAGAGAAGGTGAATCGTAACCTTGTCTTGGACAAGGAAGCATAAGATTAGGGGCATTTGTAAACATTTAAAAGCATAAGGGAAAAAGCCTGAGGGAAGCAAGGAGTTTATAATGGTAGAAAAGTGGAAAATGAGTAAAAATTTATGGAGAAATAGAAAGTTAAAATATTCTTCAGTTATCTTTCCTTAATCATTCCTTTGGAAGTAGGTATGAAATATGTTACATATTGAAAACATCTTTTCAGAAATCTATTTTAAAATAGATCTGACTGGTACCATATGCTTCGTAAGTAGTACATTCTTTTTTAAGTAAGATTGGCCCAAGTACTAGACTTTGGGCGGGGGGGAGAATGTATGATTCATATATACTCCTTACATAAACTAGGTACTCAGTATATTTGTATTTATTTTATTTTAATTTTGCCTTAATACTTCTCCTAGTCCAATTCATTTACTTTTTTA
This sequence comes from Monodelphis domestica, assembly GCF_027887165.1. NCBI lineage: Eukaryota > Metazoa > Chordata > Mammalia > Didelphimorphia > Didelphidae > Monodelphis > Monodelphis domestica. Next base: position 325,628,487 of record NC_077229.1, on the reverse strand, counting down.
CAGAAAAGGAAATAGACATAAAGAAGTTTTGACTTATTCAGTTCATTTGTGATAGAATCTAGAATCTACATTTCTTCACTTCTAATCCAGTGCTCTTTCCATTTGATCATACTGTCTTTTCCTCAGCTGGATAGGAATATTCAGAAGTAATATGTCTATAGAGAAATACTCAGAATAGATTAATTAACCCAATAAATTCAAAGCAAGGTGGTACATTGAAAAAGATACTAGATCTATTCTAGAGTGATGTCCTGGGTTTGAATCTCAGTTCTCCCACTTATTAACTGTGTAAACTAGGGGAAGTCATTTCATATCTCTAAGCCCCAGTCTCATTTATACAGTGAAGGCATTAAACTAAATGATCTGAGCCCCCTTCTAGATCAAAATTATAACTTAGTGTCTTATATTGTCAAAGTAAATTTAAAAAAAAGAATAGTTATACTCTAATTCTTATAAGTAACGCTTTTGCTAAGTTACCATGCTCATATTTTTTTAGGATAATGCTCCATAGAAAATTTGAAGTGAAAGCAATGAGGCCATTTAAATGAACACAGATAAATTTCAATTTAATGTGGACGTGTGTACTACTGAGCAAAGGAGACAGGCTTAAAGACATCATATGCACATGTTACTGTGGCTGGTGTTTCAGCAGAGGAGTCTGACTAAATAAGGCAACACACAAGTTCGCCTTATCAACATTTGACAGGAATATAGTCTAACAGCTGATACATAGAAGCCCATCTTTTCTATGTTATCATAAACTTCCTCACAGATCAATTTATTGTTTCATATCTAACATTTATTTGAGCTTTCCAGATTTATATTTTATCCATGTTTCTCATTTACTTGGAAATTCCAATTAAAATGTAATGCCAACCTCAGTGAAGATGACATAAAGGGTTTTGCTTACAACTCCTAAAGTAATATACATGTACTTTTCATAGAAAGTTGAGCATTTATTCAGATCCACTGTGTCAGTATTTCTCTTCCTTTTTCCCATTAACCAATGACCCTGTCCTAGGTCATGTGATCAGGGGACTGACTGCCAAAGGCCTTCAAAGTCCTGGAAGTGAACAGATGGAGTTGCTCTCCTGTGGTTCCCTCCTTTGGTTCTGTGTGTCAGGGTGATGGGAGAGAAAACCGAATTCAAAATTCAGAGATCCACATGCCCAGCTCTGTTCTTGGCCACTCTGTATATATAGAGTTGCTATTCCATATATAAGGAAAGGATTTCACTTTCTAGGAATATCAGCTTAATTCCTTTAATATGAGAAAAGTGTTTAAAAGGAAGGAAATCTAAGAATTTCATTCTTATAATGAATATATCACTAATTGTCATTTTGGTCAGATTAGAATCAGCCTCTTAAAAAACAAAGAATTCTATTCTAAAGCTTTAAAAAAAAATCTTGGCAATTATATAGCTATTTTACCACTTTAATACTTTCTTGTACTAGATCAGATCTGTGAATTCAGGGAAAAGGCTTTGATCTGAAAATTGAATTTCAATTCACTTTAATCTTAAAACATTTTTAAATGCCAAGATTCATTTGATTAAAACACCACTAGTTAGTGAGCTGTAGGAAGCAAGGGATTTTACTCACATGTTCTTTATGGATTTTGGAGTTTTAGATGTCATTTAAATTTTATTTTCCTTAACACATCTCAGAATAGTTTACAATGTTAATGGTTCCCATCACACCATCCTAATTCTCTTATCCTCTGGACTAATGGCATAGGAAAATGGAGCATTTGTGGGGTGGGGATGAAATGACTGATACAGAATGTCTTATCTTGCTAGAGAGACATTATTGGGCAAGCTTTCTGGTAACAAACAGTTGCCATGGCTGCACTAAGTTTAGTGTACCATTTTAGAATGAAATTCTCACTTCTGCCCTAATGCTATGTCAGATCTTTAATACCAGCACAATAGTGGGAGGAAAATGTAAACCATTAAGTCCTCTTGGAAGACCATAACTCCTTTATACATCATAGAGGCAGAGAGCATTTTAATATTATGCCAATATATCTGGTACATGCTCAGGATACATAGATAGATATAGGAGATTGGTGGAAGACAAAAGGGGGAGGGAAGGGAGTAGTTTCTTTTCTTATCTATTATTTTTTTCTTTTCATTTACAAGTAGAAACATTTTTACAATTGTCATCTGACATTTTGAGATACAGATTTTCTTCCTCCCTCCCTCCACCCCCTTCTTCAAGATGGCAGATATTCTGATATAGGTTATACCAATACTGTCATGCAGTATATATATTCCCATATTCCTCATGTGATGAAAGAAGACATATATCACACTCATGAAGGAAATAAAGTGAAAAATGGTGTGCTTTGATCTGCAACCAGACTCAAGTTCCTTCTTTGGCTTTGGAAGAGCATTTTTCATAATGAGTCCCTTGGGTTTATCTTGGAACCTTGGTTTCCTGATAAGTTTAGTCTTTCATATTTGATCACTGTACAACATTTTGTACTGTATACAGTATTCTCATTCTTCTCCCTAATTATTGTATGCTCACTGCATCATTTTATGTCTTTCCAGGTTTTTCTGAATTCATCCTGTTTGTAATTTCGTATGACACAATAGTATTCCATTACAACTATATACTACAACTTGTTCAACCATTTCCTTAAGTGATGGCTATAAAGAGAAGATAGTTTCAAAAACTATAGAATATTACTATGAGAGAAAATTTGGTATAGTAGATAAGGCACTGAGTATGGAGTCAGGGAGATCTGGGTCCAAACCCTATCTGCAACACTTACTCTGGTTCTGTGCTCCTGGGCAAGTCATTTAACTCAGTAAATTCCTATTAAGATAAGTTATTGTTAAGCTAGTTAGTATCTAATACAGTGCTTTCAACAAAGTAGGAATTTATTAACTGTTTGTCTGAATGGAGGCTGGCCAATCTGCAAATTAGAGTTAAGGAGAGAACAAGAAGGAAGAATTAGAACCTACCTTAGAATGTCCATCTTAACAGAGGTTTTTAAAATTTGTGTGTGTGTTTGTGCATGTTTGTTATTTTGGTTTGGTTTGGTTTCTACCCATGAACCAGGAGCATACTTAAATGGTTTCAAAAGACTAAGATTGGAAAAAAATAAGAATTCTGGATTGACTATAGTACAGTTTAGAGGATAATATAGGCAAAGATGGGGTAGAATATAGGAAATTTTAGGGAAGAGACAAAGGACACAAGATGATACAAAGTTGGAAACAGCAGATTTTAAGATTAAAATTATGACTATACTAAAAATATCATAATTTTTAAGAACTGAAGAGTTATAGGGAATTTTAAAAGCCATCTAGTCTAACAAAAACGCACATGAATCTTCTCTTCAATGACAGGGGAGTCGAGTTTATTCATCCACTCTCTACTTAAAGACAGAAAGTCTATTCCATTTTTGTACACTTATAATTGTTAGGTAGTGTTTCTTTTTGTTGAGCTGAAATCTGCTTTGTAACTTGGCACTTCTTAGTCCTCATTCTTCCCTGTGGTTATAAGGGGAACAAGTCTAATGTCTTTTATGTTTATAGTCTTTCAGGTATTTAAAAGAAAGTTAACCAATCTCCCTCAAATCTTGTCTCCTCCAAGTGAAATATCTTTATGTCTTTCAATCTATCCTCATTTGTCAAAGATTTCAGTCTCTCACGTTCCTAGTTATCTTCCCTTGGATGAGCTCCAGCATCTCTCTTTGAATATGTAATATAGAGAACAAAGCATAGATATATTTTGGCTAATGCTGAGTAAAGAAGGACTTTTCCAGGCCCCTTCCTCTGGACACTTCTGTACTTCACAATGGCTCTGCTTTCATCACTACAAGTACTGCTTCCCCTGATGAAATCACAAACAACCCCTTCATATCTCATTAGTGTAGATGTGACCAAAACATTTAGCATCTTTTTACAGCTCTTTTAAAAGAAGTTTTAAAAAAAACTTTCACATTTTAAAAATATTTATTTAAATTTTTATTTATTTTAAATGTTTTTATTTCATATAGTATAGTTCCATCAACTAAAGCCAAAAGGTCACCTTCAAACACTTGCTTTCTTCCCTTATACCCCTCTCTCCCTGTTTTTCTGCCCCCACTCCCTTTCTCTTCTCTTTCTTTCTCTCCCTCTTTTGTATTTTCTATCCCTCCATCAAATTGGCTTTATGCTACATTGAAGTCTTTTTTAAATTTTATTTTATTTGGTCAATTTCAAACATTATTCCTTGGTTACCAAAATCATATTCTATTCCTCCCTTCCCTCCTCCCACCTTTCCCATAGCCAACACACAATTCCACTGGGTATTACATGTGTAATCAGATCCCATTTCATGATCAGAACCCATTTCCATGTTGTTGGTGTTTGCTTTAGGATGTTCATTTAGAGTCTACCTCCCCAGCCATATCCCCTCAACCCATGTAATCAAGCAGTTGTTTTACTTCTGTGTTTCTACTCCCAGTTTTTCCCCTGAATGTGGATAGTTTTCTTTCTCATAGATCACTCCAGGTTGTTCAGGATCACTGCATTGCCACTAATGGAGAAGTCCATTACATCCGATTGTACCACAGTGTATCAGTCTCTGTGTACAATGTTCTCCTGGTTCTGCTCCTTTCTCTCTGCATCTCTTCCTTGAGGTTGTTCCACATTGAAGTCTTTTCTAAAGGATCTCCCTTTTCTTTCCATTAAGTCACAATTGGTCCAGTGATGAGACAATCTTGTTTTTTACTCTTCCTAATTATGTAAAGATAAAAAGTCCTAACATCTTCATGCAGAAGAAACCCAAAGCTGTTATCTTTTTAAAACTCCAGACCTGCCTCTCCACTGGCTATCCCTTAGGTATATTAGCATTTTCCCAACAGAGCTTATTTTCTTTTCACTTAAACATGTTCTCCCTTCTTGATGTGTGTGTATAATAGATATATATATGATATACATATTATATATGTGCATATATAATTTTCAGGGTTATAAAAGTTTTATTAGTTCCTATTTTTATATTAAAGTCATTTCTGATATATGCAAGTCACCACATTAAAGCTTCTTTTTAGAAGGAAAAAAAAGCAGTTTAACAAAAATCACCCAGCAACCAAATCTTATAGTGAACAGCATTACCATCTGAAGTCCCTGATTTTTCTAGGTGGGAGCCAGGAAGTAAGTCTCATCACCTATAGAACTCAAGACCAAGAATTATCATTACATTTAATTTGAATTCAGGTGCCTTATTTTTGTTTGTGTTATTGTAGTAGTTGTATAATCATTCTCCTGGTTCCATTTTCTTGCTCTACATTTGTTCATAGAAGTCTTCTCACATATTTCTGAATTTCTTATATCATTGTTTCTTACATTGTTCTTCTGTTACATTAATATTCCACAATATGCACATACCATAAATAATGCCCTGCTGTGGTATATGTGCAAACTTTTTTTCTCTCTTTAACCTTCTTTGGGTATATACCTAGTAGTGGAATAACTACATCAAAATGTATGAACAGTTTAGTGACACTTCTCGCAAATTTCCCAATTATTTTCAAGAACATCTGGACCATTTGATGGCTCCACCAATAGTTTGTGAGGATGCCTCCCTTCTTGCAGTCCCTCCAACACTGATTCTCTTCCATATTTTGTTATTTTATTGGTACTAAAAAGGAAGATTTATGCATGTGTAAGAAAGATTGACTAGGATAATGTTGGGTCAGAAAACTAAATTATACAAAAATTTGGAGGGGAAGTTGTTTAATTTAGGGAAAAGGAAATTTAGAAGGGTTTATGATTACTACCATTAAAAAAATTTTAACTACCATGTAGAAAAGGAAGTACTGGGAACCAATTATAGGAAGGCAGCTTTATATTTGTTAGAAAATTATTTATATTAGAACTGCTTAGAAATGGAATAAGCTGTCTTATGAAGTAATGTGTTCCCTGTCACTGAGAATGCATGAGCAAAGGCTAAATATCAATCAGTGATATTGTAGAATGAATTGTGTGTTGATTGATTGGACTAGATGGCTCCCAAAGTCCTTTCAAAGTCATTGCTTTATAAAAATATAAACATAGAGCTAGAGGGAACCTTAGAAACTATCTACTCTATTTCCTTCTCCTTTCAGAGATGAGGAAAGTAAAACCCAGTGAAGTAAAAATGACTTATCTAACCTCAAACAGCTGTGATTTCAACCAGGTTCTCTGAATTCTAGTATTCATTCATTCCACTATAAAGTGCTGCCCTTTCCCCTAAGTTCTCGGAGTTCCTGCTTTCTTTATAACCAGCTCTGTTTTCAGTCTCCAAAATGGTCAAAGTCATCCCTGAAGTTACTGCCCTCCAGGGCATATTTAAATATATTATAGCATTATACTGCCCTAGTTTTAAGCAGATTGGTGAACCTTTTTCATACACTGCCATGTTTTTGTTAGTAGATATCACTGGTTGCAGTGACCGAAACCTTTCTACTCAGTTTTTCACCATAGCATCTTTGTTCCTGTGACTTCTGTTTCTGATTGTACCCTCTCCTTTCCCAATTGTGTCTGCCTCACCCCAGTTAGACTACTGCTTCTCACAAGGTAAAGAAATGCAGACATAGCCTTTTTGGATATTGTCTTCCTAGCCTTTCTAAAGACTGGCTTTGTGGCTGAATTGCTTAATGGGTAAATAATAAAGGCGGAAGAATGGCATGCCCTTCCCCTATTGGAATTAAATAGTAGATTGTTGCTATGGTGATATCTCCTCATCAACTACAATCTGGTTTTCCCTACCAATTGTATTGTTCTAAGATAAGCATGGTCTGAATTTTATTCATATTTATTTCTTTATAATGCTTATAAAGACTCTCATTTTTTAAGATACCATTTTTTTTTACATATAGTCTTTTAGAGTTTAAGATCAGAGAGCTTAGAATAAAGTAACAACACCTTAGCATAAAAGACTGTATTATGCTGAGCTTATCAGAGTGCTTGGCTCTCTTAACAAGAAATTTAAAGGGAATCGGTTTTTCTGTTTCCATTATTATAGAACATGGACCTTTTTTCTTTTAAATTTTCTTTACTTTTCCCCAAAATTACTTGTATAAACAATTTCTGACATTAAAATTTTTTTGAGTCTTGAATTCTTTCTTCCTCCCCCCCAAACTGAGTTGGTAAGCAATCTGATATAGATTTTACATGTGCAATCATGTAAAACATTTTTCCATATTCATCCTTTTGTGGAAGAAAACATGAACAAAAAATAATTAAGAAAGACCACCCAAATTAATATACTTATTCAGTGCCATACCTATCAAACTACCAAAAAACTTTTTTATATTATTAGAAAAAATTATAACAAAAGTTCATCTGGAAGAACAAAAGATCAAGAATATCAAGGGAAATAATGGGGGGGATGGGGAATGAAGGATAGAAGCCTAGCAGTACCAAATATTAAATTGTACTATAAAGCAGTGGTCATCAAAACAGTATGATACTGGCTAAAAGACAGATGGGTAGATCAATGGAATAGACTAGGGGTAAATTACCTCAACAAGATAGTGTTCAATAAACCCAAAGATCCCAGCTTTTGGGACAGGAACTCACTCTTTGACAAAAACTGCTGGGAAAATTGGGAAACAGTATGGGAAAAATCAGGTTTGGATCAACATCTCACACCCTATACCAAGATAAATTCAAAATGGGTATATGATTTAAATATAAAGAGTGAAATAATAAATAAATTACGTGAACATAGAATAGTATACCTGTCAGATCTGTGGGAAAGGAAGAAATTTAAGACCAAGCTAGAGATAGAGAACATTACAAAATGTAAAATGAATGATTTTGACTACATTTAATTAAAAAGGGTTTGTACAAACAAAGCAATACAACCAAAATTAGAAGGAAAGTAACAAACTGGGGAAAAAATTATAACAAAACTCTCTGACAATGGTTTAATTTCCCAAATATGTAAGGAACTAAGTCAAATTTTACAAAAAATCAAGCCATTCCCCAGTCAACAAAGGGTCAAGGGAAATGAATAGGTAGTTTTCAAATGAAAAAATCAAAACTATCAATAAGCACATGAAAAAGTGTTCTAAATCCCCCTTGATTAGAGAAATACAAATAAAAACAACTCTTAGATACCACCTCATACCTAGCAAATTGGCTATTATGACAGCAAAGGAAAGTTTGGATCAACATCTCACACCCTATACCAAGATAAATTCAAAATGGGTATATGATTTAAATATAAATAGTGAAATAATAAATAAATTAGGTGAACATAGAATAGTATACCTGTCAGATCTGTGGGAAAGAAAGAAAATAAATGTTGGAGAGGATGTGGCAAAATCGAGTCTCTAATACACTGCTGGTGGAGTTGTAATATGGTCCAACCATTCTGGAGGGCAATTTGGAACTATGTAAAAAGATCTTTAAAAGACTGCCTGCCCTTTGATCCAGACATATTACTGCTGGGTCTATATTGCAAAGAGATAATAAGAAAAAGACTTGTACAAAAATATTTATAGCTGTGCTTTCCGGTGGCAAAATGGAAAATGGGGGGGTGTCCATCGATTGGGGAATGGCTGAACAAATTGTTGTATCTGATGGTGATGGAATATTATTGTGCTGAAAGGAATGATGAAATGGAGGAATTTCATGCGAACTGGAATGACCCCCAAGAATTGATGCAGAGTGAAAGGAGCAGAACCAGGAGAACATTATACAGAGGCACTTTGGCACAATCAAATGTAATAGAACTTTCCTGTTAGCAGCAATACAATGATCCAGGATAATCCAGAGGAACTTATAAGAAAGAATGCTATCCACATCCAGAGAAAGAACTGTGAGAACAGAAATGCAGAAGAAAAACATATGATTGATCACGTGGTTTGGTGGGGATATGATTATAGAGTTTTGACTTTAAAAGATCACTTTATTGCAAATAAGAATAATATGGAAATGGGTTTTGAACAGTGTATGTATGTATGTATGACCCAGTGGAATTGCTTGTCAGCTCTGGAGGGGAGAGAAAAATCATGAATCATGTAACCATGGGAAAATATTCTAAATATTTAAAAATAAGAAAGAAATCGGTAAAAGTTTGCTTTGGTCTGGATTAGATTCCATCATCTCTTTCTTTGGAAAAGACAGCATTTTTTTATCTTGAGTACTTTGAGATAATCTTGGATCATTGTATTTCTGAAAGTCACTAAGTTATTCATATTCACCAGCTATTCATTGTCCTGTCATTGTTTACAATGTTCTGTTCCTGCTTACCTTGCCTTGCTTCAGTTCCTATAAATCTTTCATGTTGTTTTTTTTTCTGAGCTTCTCCTGCTTGTCACTTCTTATAGCACAAAAGCATTCCATGACGATAAAGTACTATAACTTATTCAGCCATTCCCCATTTGATGGATATCCCCTCACTTTCCAATTCTTTGCCCCCCAAAAAAATCTACTTTAAATATTTTTAGACATACACAACCTTCCCCCTTTTTTTATCTCTTTGGATTACAAACCTAGGGTATTGCTGGGTCAAATGGTATGTACTATTTTATAACCCTTGGGCATAGGTTCAAATTGCTTTCCAGAATGGCTAAATCAGTTCACAACTCCTCTGAGTGTCTTAATTTTCCCACATCCCATCTGAGTCTTGTCTTTTTTTTTTTTTGGTCCTAATAGCCAAACTGATAGATGTGGGGTGGTACCTCAGAATTGTTTTAATTCACATTTCTCTAATTAATAATGTTGTAGAGCATTTTTCACATGACTATAGAGAGTATTAATTACTTTGCCTGAGAATTGCCTATTCATATCCTTTGACCATAGAACATGGACTTTTTATCAATTGTTCTCTTTCATTAAAAGCTAAGTTAGGGGACAGTTAGGTGACTTAGTGGATTGAGAGCTAGGTGTAACAGAGAGGGCAAATCCTGGATTCAAATCTAGCTTCAGAGGCTTCCTAGTGGTGTGACTCTGGGCTAGTCATTAGTCTCTACCCCCAGAATTGCCTAGCCCTTAGGATTCTTCTGCTTTGGAACCAATACACAGTATTGATTCTAAGACTGAAGGTAAGAGTTTAAAAAAAAAAAAAGCTGAGCTGGGTGACAGAAACCAAAATTTCCATATTGGGAAGTTAGCAACCTTTGGTATACATGCCAGAGGGTACACATGAAACCATCCTGCCCATTTCTGGCCAGTCACCCCAATGTCTCATTTGACTCCCTCCTGAGAGACCCTGCAATTCTTCCCTTGACCTCCTTCTAGAGCCCTTCATTTTCTTTCCACTTTATTCTTATCACTTGTCCTTGCTGCCACCTATTCACAAGTGGCATAGTGAAAGCCAATCCCATTGCATGTAGTTCAGGAAGTTCCTATTTCCTACTCCTAGCCCTATTTAAATGTATTTAAAATTAAAATACTTAAAGACAACCTATAGTTAATAGGGTTTTTAATTTTTTTCAACAAAACATTAAAGTACAGTACCAATTAAGAAAATATTTTGCTTTGTTGGGCTATTTGAAACACAGTTGGGAAATATTTTCATTATTTGAAGCTGAAAACACTGCTAGCTAGTAAGTTGTAACATGTTAAAACCACGGAAAACACTTCCTAACTTTATGAACCTGAGCAAGTCACCCACCATTGCCTAGCCCTTCCTGCTCTTCTGCTTTAGATCTAATAGATAGTATTGCTTCTAAGATGGAAGGTTAGTGTTAAAACAAAAAACACAAAAGAAAATATGACCTAAAGATTAGATTAGTATATTGGGAATATCAGACCTTTTCTGGACATCGGTATTAATCCTTTGGCAATTCATTTAAAGTCACATTTAAGTTAGAAATTTCAATTTTTTAATGTATTAATCATTCATATTTAAATACATATGTTGCATATATATAATATAGATAACAGTCAAGTCACGTAGTACAATAGAGTGCTAGGTCTGGAGTCAGGAAGATGTGTCTCTCTGAGTCCATGTCTGGCATCAGACACTCACTTTGTGACTCTGGGCAAGTAACAACCCTGATCACCCTCAGTTTCCTCATGAACTGAAGAAGGAAATGGCAAGCTACTGCAGTATTTTTGCCAAGAAAACCTCAAAAGGGGTCAAAAAAGTCAGATATGACTAAAAGACTGAACAAATACAAAAATATATGAGTGTCAAAATATTAATATGCTTGGTTGCCTCAATGTATTCCTATCTGTAATGTTTACTCACTGAATTTACTTAATACTGTCCATATGCCCCAGTTTTTTATCTCAGAGCTAGTTCAGATTGTAAATAATAATAGCATAAGGATTGTTTGTTTTATTCATTTACAGAATAATGCTATAACATATGGGCACCAGCCAAATAAATTTTGCAAATATTATATAAAGTACTTCCTGGATGGGATAGTTAAAAGCATCTCATTTAGAAGCACTCAGGTGATCATTACAGAAGAAGATTGCTACATGGCCAAAGCATCCATATCCAGGAATTCAGGTTGCCTTGGAATAATATTCCAACACCACTTATTCTCGGACTCAGTTGGATCTCTAGATTCAGAGCTAATGGGGAAAAGCTACTGGGAGCTGTTTACATCCATGGGGAGTAGGGAAATGGGGACAACCAATGAAAATGTCTTATTGGGAGAGGGAATGTCTTGTGAAAGAAACATCAGGAGGGACAAAATTATGAAGCACTTTCAAGTGTCAAACAAGGGAGTATATATTTGTTCCAGAAGGTAATTGTAGTTCATTGAGAATGCAGAGGGGACAAGGGAGGTCAGGTAGTTGACATGGTCAGAAATATGTTTTAGAGGGGGCAGCTGGGTGGCTCAGTGGATTGAGAGTCAGCCCTAGAGATGGGAGGTCCTGGGTTCAAATTTGACCTCAGCCACTTCCCAGCTGTGTGACCCTGGGCAAGTCACTTAATCCCCATTGCCTAGCCTTTACCACTCTCCTGCCTTGGAGCCAATACACAGTATTGACTACAAGAAGGAAGGTAAGGGTTTAAAAAAATATATGTTTTAGAAAAACCACCTCCACAGAGTAGAGGATCAGTTGGAGAGAGGAGAGACTTGAAGCAGGAAGACCAGTCAGAAGAGTGCTAGATTCCCCTTTATGGGTTATATGCCACTTCTGAGGCAGCAGGGCATCCTCAAAAGTCCAGGCATAACCAGACAGAATTTGTCAACATTTTATCCATCTTCACAGATTGCATGGAAACTTCAGCAGCATCTCAGGGCATAGCTTAGAGAAAGGGTGGGGTACAAAAATAACATGCCTTTGCACTATTATTGTGGGTTGAATTCTGGAACCAGAATCATAGTTTTGGGCCCCTTACCTTAAGGAAAAGCCACAGATGCCTAGGAAATATTAGTTGAATTGTTATAGCCAGCATAGCCCAGAGAAGGAGAAAAAGGCACGAATTTAGGATTATGTTTGTTTATTTTAATGAAGTATTTTTTGTTGGAGAATTCATTTCCACAAAACATTTTGAGTTCCCTATTGAACTGTTGGGATTATCCATACTGAATACTCTTTGTGTTGTTACCCTTTTATGTAATCTGGCTGATATTATTCCCATGACAATTTCTTGACCCATATTTGTAAATGTTTAACCAATTCTGTTAGAGATAAGCTTATCTTTGTGAGGGAGACATTTCCAAATGAATTGTGAAACCTATGCAAATTAGACTGAATAAATCTTAAAGCTGTATTAAGGAAGAATATTAATAATTTTCTGACTTGAAAGTAAATTTTTCAGTAAGCAAAAATTTTCTTAGACAAAAATATTTTTAAGCCAAAAAGCTAATATAATTTTGAGCTGCACAAATACCAAGAAAAAAAAATAAAAGACAATCCTATAGTACTCTGCCCTCACTAGATCTCATCTAGACTATGATGTTGAATTATGGGTACCACATTTAAAGCAGGACATCAATAAGTTCTGGAGAATGTCCAGAGGAGGACAGTGAGAATGGTGAAGTGGCCTACAGTTCATATCATAGGATCAGTTGAAAGAACAAGGGATATTTAATCTGTAAGAGGCTAAGGAACAGCATGATAGCTAGCACTAAGTATTCGAGTGACTGACTTGTGAGGGAAGAAATTAGCCTTGTTCTTTTGGCTCCAGAGATAGAAGTTGCAGAGTAAAATCTGGGTTTAATGTTTTCTTAATCATTAGAGCTATCCCAAAATGGCATGGATTATCTAAAAACATGATAAGTTCCCCCTCCTTGGAAATTTTCAATCAGACAGACATTGAATGGCTACTTGTCAGGCATGATATAGTAGTCATTCCTTTTGCATATGATTTAGAAGATGAGCCCTGAGGTCCATTCCAACTCTAAAATTCTATAATCCTTTGAATTACAGCAAGAGACCCAAATAGTTCATTCAGACAAGAATATGGCACCTTGTTGAGTAAAAAAAAAAAGCAATTAACTTTCTATAGACAGTTGAACTCTTTCTCTTCATCTGTACCCAGATGAAATAAATAAATTCAAGAGACAAAATCTGGAATAGCAGCAGTGAATTTGCCATTATATCTCAAATCTGAATACTTCATAATAATAGTCAGATGAGAATTTGTGTCTGAACAACACTGGTATAACTACTAATAAAAACAGTATCACCTGTAATCCAGTCTGACCAGATTTGAAGAGGACTCATATTCATTTACCAATTCTCTGTCAGCCATTCTGCCTATTACAAACTGTCCTTTACCTTGTAAATGGAACTTCTTTGAGCACTTAAAAGAAAATTACTGCAACTTGATAAATTTTAATGAGTAAATCCTGTATAACTTTCCCCTAATAATCTAGAAAATACCCTAAAAATGTGTATTATTTGAATACTCAAGAGGCTAAGTCTATGTAGCAAAACAAAGTTGAGATTTGACAACCTTGGAGTGAATTTAAGACAACATAAATAATGAGTGTGGCTAACTTGGTCACAAAAAAAGCAAGAAATTCCAGTTTTGTTTAATTCTAGCTATATAAACCAGCCTGCCAAATGACTGGAAAAATCTGCCCATACTTTAATCTTTCCACAGGCAAAATGAGGATTCTAATGCTTGTCACTAACAACAACTGAGATAATTACCTAGATAGCAATTTGAGGTCATTATTCAAAATATTAGTTTTTTTTAATGTACTTTATTAAAAGCCAAATTTTAGTGCATTTTCAACAACATGTTAGTATTTATTATTGCTATGTTGTGAGAGTTAATGAAATATTATCTGGAAATTGGTATTTTAACTTTAATGATTTAGTTACATTGTTGATCTAGCCAATCTTCTTCACCCGCCCACCTTTTCTCTTCAGCCCTATCTCTTCTCAAACTAAGAACTAGACTTAACAAACAGAAAATTTTTGGAAATGTTTGAACTAGGAAGAAAAAACTTTTTGAAAAAGGAAATACAATAATTCACCATGAAAATAGTCTTGAGGAAATAAAAGTATTTCTGAAAACACCTGCTTCCAGTATCTTCAAAAGCTGAAATGGAGATGACTTTTTGATGCTCTTGAAGGCATCTTACATGGGAGCTATTGGTTGTTAAGAAAATTGAAGGAATTGATTGTCTCAAAGTATTATTGAACTACAAGTCTAGTGCTCTACATAGATTCCCAAAACCGTGAGTTAGAAGTCACAGAAGTCTTAGTGGTTTTCTTTTCCCACATTCCATGGCTTTCTGGGTACCCTTATAGGTTCATATTGACAGAACACTTCTGTTCTTAATAGCTCACAGGGGCAAGTTCTACTTATATGTATCCATTCCAGTTTACTACTGCCAGAGCAATGATAATCACTACATGATTCTAAAGGATAGCATTCATGATTCTACCTCTCCCATTTTAGCAGTAAAATAAGTAGAAAGACGGGAAGGGCAGCAGGATTATTATGCCAGTAAATGTGGTATAAATATACACAAAGCTTGCTTTTAGGCCAAAGTACAATTTGATTATGTAAAAAAAGGTGATGCCTCCATTTTCCATGTTTCTCTACATAGAGCTGTCCAGTTTAAATATAGCCTACTACCACAACTTGCCCAGAATAAAAATAGCCTAGAATGAAGTTACAACAAATGGCAGTGAGAAGAACTCATTGCCAATGGACAGCTAACAGATGGGAAAAGATGGCTCTGAGGTAGATGTTAAAGGCTGGAAAAATAATAGTAGGTAGGACATCCTGGGTTCCTGCCATATAGTAAAATTCATAAGTCAACAAAAGAGCACCAGAGCTTAAGAGAAGAATGGAAAAATTGGGCAAGAGTTAGTAACCAGAACCTGAATAATTGTTTAAATTATTATTCGAGATAAATTCAATAAGCATATATTTAGTACCTACTATGTGCCAAGCACTGTGCTAGGTTTTAGGGATACAAAGAAGTGGAGGGAGAGGGAGGAAAAACCCTATCCTCAAGGAGTTTGAATTTTGTTGGGGTTTTTCTTGGTGTAACAGGCAAGGAAATGCAGAACCATTTGACTTTTGAAAGAAAACAAGAGAATCAAGGAAAGTCTCATGTTAGGAGATAGTACCTGAGTTGAGCCTTTAAGGAAGATAAGTATTTTAAGATGAGGGAAAAGAGGGAGAAAATTTCAGGCATATGGACAGTTTTGTGTGAAAGCACTAAGGCAAACTATACATTTGATTATTGTCCTGATATCAAAAATAAAGAATACACATTTATTAGACAGATACTGCTTTGTTATAATGGGAGAAGTGTTATATATTAATAGCATCATATATATATACATATATATATATATATTTAATGGGACATGGGAAAGAAGCATAATAGTCAATGGAATAGTGAAGTGCTTCGTAAAATAATGTAGTTCTACCATGAAGCGTTTTAAAAATAAGGTTAGATTTTTGACAAATTTTCCCAAAGAAACTAGGATTTTTGCCTAAAGTTCATATTAATCAATTAATTCCTGAAGACCTTTTTTTCACTGTTTCTTTTTGTTTTTTTCTCTAGTATGTATCAATAGGGCCCAGCTGCCATGTTCAGTCTTTTTTCAGTCGTGTCCAACTCTTCTTGGCCCCATTTGGGGTTTTCTTGGCAAAGATACCAAAGTGGTTTGCTGTTTCCTTCTCCATATTCATTTTACAGATGAAGGACTAGGGCAAACAGAATTAAATTACTTGCCCAGGGTCTCAAAACTAATGTCTTCCTGGCTTGAGGTCCAGCAATCTTTCTGTGCCATTTTTTTCACTGAGTTTTTTTTTTCTAATATATAACAAAAAGATCCAGCTTTACCAAAAAGCTTAACAAGACTTCAGAAATCTAGGAATTCTAATTTTCTTTCTTTGCAGGGTGGGAAGTATCCACACTTGTAATTTCACCTGTTGAGAGAATTCTTAGTAAGGAAATTCCTTCTAACAATGTATATCAACAACTATTGTGCAATTTAAGAGTATCAGAAATTTGCCTGGGACAGAGAGAAATTAAAACCAGGAGTAAGGAAGACTTAAGTTCAGATTCACATACTTATTATTATTAGCTCAGTGACCCTTGGCAAGTAACATAATCACTATCTACCTCAGCATTCTTGCCTGTAAAATAGGGACAAGAATAGTGCCTTTTCCCCAAAATTATTGTGAATATCAAATGAAATGCTAACTTATTATTAAATGCTAACTCTTAAGTGACATGCTGGTCTCACAGATAGTATCAGTTCTAGAGTTGGAAATAACAAATTCCAAATAGCAATTACAATTTGTGTGCACTTGAATATTTTATTTTAACATTAATATTTGTGAGACTTAAGACTAAAAACAAAAGAACCTGTATTCTACAGCCAATTTTTGTGTGACAAAAGGGACTTTGTCACCAGGGGTACTGTCTCTATAAAATAACAGCTAAGCCCTCAAAGTAAATTTCTCGGTCTTTAGTTAGTCCTCATTCATGTTTTTGAAATGTCACAGGAAATAGACACTGCAGCAATAGACTTTGAAGTGTTAAAAGTAGCTTGCTATTCCTCAGAGCTCTGCTAAAAATGTAAGGAAAGACTATCTACAAAGTAAGCAGTAGCTTCTAAGCTTTAGGAAGACTTTTAGGTAATTAGCTTATTGTTAGGAAATATATATTTACAAAAACAATAATAATGAGAAATAACTATTATGTTACTTCACAAAAAGATTATTTTAATTTCAATAAGTTTACATGTTTTACATTCAAATGCAGCAGACAGCTATGTCATGAATCTTATAATGATGGTGGCACATTGCTCCTTGGTTGACTGGTGCCAAATTATTTGACCTCATTTAGAGATATCATAATCTCCTCACTGTATTCATTACTATTATTTGGAATGATTTAATTGTATGTTTCACTTTAGTTAGACCTTGATTTGAACTTTGTTTTTATTAGGGGAAAGCAAATTTATTTGTCAAGAAGTTGTTCTAAAAATCTTAAATAATTCCGGACTTTCCTTCTTCCTTTTTCTTGGAAAAACTCTACCATGAAAGGAAAGCTCATTGTTATCATGAAGGGTAGTACTTACTCCTCTTACTTACAACTCAATTTATTTATCATTTCTTTCAGCCTAGCTCCTCAGGAAAACTTATGTAGGAATTTTTGCAAAGTATTCTCATTTCTTGGGATCCTAGAATCACGGGGATAGAAAGGACCTTCATAGTCATCTTCTCCAATTCCCTCAGATGAGGAAACTCATGCTCATGGAAGCTATAACTTACCCAATTTCACTATTGTAATGATGGGCAGAGCTGGGATGAGTCCAAGTGCTCTGATTTCAAATCCAATGCTCTTTCTAGTTTACCTTGCTGTCTCTCATTTATTTTATTGGCTTATGCCCTTCCTCTCTTCTGGTTAGTTCCCTAAAGCACAATCTAGAGGTTGTGCAGATCTTTCGGCTAGTTCCTTTATGCATGAGAGAAAATAATGCCTCTTTCATCTTCACCTTTTCTTTCTCAATCATGCTTCCAGGTAGGCCTGCCCATTCTTAGCTGTTTAGTACCAATCAAGCCTGGTTCACAACCAAAGAGCCAGTAGAAACTAGACACCGTTTTCTATCTTTAGGTAGGCATCTAGTCAACTTCCAACTACCAGGCAATGTGTTAATGTCCCTGTTTGGCCTCTCATCCACGAGTAGATCCTACAATCTGCATGTCTTCATCCTAATTTATCATATCAGTGTACACTCCTTTTTTCCTTTTTCTCTAAAAACTTCATGTTTCTACCCAGCATCAAATATTTTTCAGTCAGTGCTCTTTTTATCCTTGACAGTGCCTTTTACTTTTTATTCTTTTTCTTTCAGATTCCACTGTTATTATTCCACTTTTGACCCGTTTCACCTCCTGCCTCACTAGACTACTTTAATAGCTTCCTCTCTTCATGCTTCTAGCAGCTGGTATCACCATTATTAATCTTCCTCAAATACCATTTTGATTCTTGTAAATTGAATAAAGAAAATGAACCCCACTCCCCATGCACAGTCATCTTCAGTGTTTCCTTCTAGGATAAAATTAATGAAAGAGCTAAATCATTTTTAGATATTTATTTTGTCATGCAAGATCATTTTCTACTGCTGTTCTGGGCTAATCTCAGAAAAACATAAAGGAGTAACTTCAGGTTTACTTTTATCAGTTGCTGACCATGACAGCCTATGAGGGAAAAAATACTGTTTTATTTCATCATGAGAACTGGGAGAAGGGTGTGGCATACAGAAGGAAAATGTGTGAGAGGGAAGCTATGTAGGTAAATAATGGTATTTACACTCCAAATACAGTTACAGGTCTTAGAGAAACCCATCATAGATTAACATTTGCCAAGGAAAGGGAAAATGGTAGCAAGTAAAATCTTCAATAATAAAAACTCTTGTACAGAAGTATTCTTAAT
The DNA here is from genome assembly GCF_027887165.1 of Monodelphis domestica. Taxonomy (NCBI): domain Eukaryota; kingdom Metazoa; phylum Chordata; class Mammalia; order Didelphimorphia; family Didelphidae; genus Monodelphis; species Monodelphis domestica. The sequence continues at coordinate 325,609,665 of NC_077229.1, read as the reverse complement.
GATGAGATGATTGATTTTTCTTAAAACTGAGGCAGAAATATTTCTCATAATAAAGGTAAGGGTCCAGTTCTGGGTCTTTTGACATCATACTGATAGGCTAGGTCTTTTTTTCCCTGGTATTATTAGTAGCAGAGAAACAAGTAGGATTTGATTCAAGTCAGTAAGCATTTTGCTAAGAATTCATTTTGTATCAGGCATTATGCTGAGGACTGAAAATACAAAGATGAAATAAGAAATAGTCCCTCCTCTGAAAGAACTTGCAATCTTGAGAGGAATTTACATCTCACATTACTTCTTTTACAACCATTTACATTGATTTACAACCATTACTTCTTTTTCCTTTTCATATTCTACAGTAGTATTTGGGGCTCCAGATTATATGTGCTGCCACCCCCCCCCACACACACACACACACCCTTCCCCAGTTAAGGGCTCTGCACTTCAGGACAGGAAAGCTTTCTCTAGCAGCTTCAAGAATAATTAACAATAACAATAATAATAATAACAATAATAAAATTTATGTAGTTGTTTAACTTGCAAATATTTGCAAAGCACTCTTTATCCTAACAGCCACCCTGTGAGTTAGGTACTTTTATTTGTTTAGTGTTATTAAAAAAATTTTAAACCCTAACCTTCCATCTTAGAATCAATATTGTGTATTGGTTTCAAGGCAGAAAAGTGTTAAGGACTAGACAATGGGGGTTAAGTGACTTGGCCAAGGTCACACTGCTATGAAATGTCTGAGTTCAGATTTGAACCCAGGACCTCCCATCTCTAGACCTGGCTCTCAATCCACTGAGCCATCCAGCTGTCCTCCAATATAGATACTTTTAAACCCTTAACTTTGTCTTAGTAACTCTAATACAGATAGATAAGGGTTAGGCAAACAGGGATAAGTGGACTTGCCCAGGCTGAGAAGAATGTGAGGCAATAAGTACCACCATTATTTCCTTTATAATTTGTAACTTCCCAATTTCTCTAGAGTTAATGAATGGCAAAGCTAGGATTTGAATCCACGTTCTCTGATTCTTTCCATTGTCATTTTCCATGTCTCTCTTTTGTTTTATTGGCTCATTCCCTGTTTCTGTCTCCATCTCTGTTTCTCTTCATCTCTCCCTCCCTCCCTCCCTTTCTCCCTCAAAGCACAATCTATCTTCTGGGTCTTTTGGTCAGTTCTCTTATTGATGAGGGGGGGGGGGAATGCCTCTTTCATCTTTACCTTTTCCTTCTCACCTGTGCTTGCAGGTAGGCCTCCCTTCTTCCATATGAAACAAACTTAGATGACAGCCAAAGTTGAGGAAACTGAGTCTGAGAAAAGTTAAATGAGTTACCTAAGCTTTATATAGCTTTTAACTGGCAAAATTTGAGCCCACATCTTTGACTCAAGTCCAGCTGTCTATCACTATGTTTTATAGCTTCTCCTATACTATTATCAAGCTAGATGCTTTCTCAGTAGCATTTGAATCCACAAGTTCATTCTAATTCTGAGACGTGTTTCAATGCTCATTCTCCTGTTCCTGTGTGTTCAACTTTAGAATGTGGGTCCCATCTACAATCTCTGCATTGAAGAAGTGTAGCTAGAGAGCCTACAGTTGTGCACAATGAAGGCTTGTAAGTCTTTTGCTCAAGGATCACCCAAATGAAGATCACAGAAGTTTATTGGTAAATTGGCCAGTGATGAATTTTTTGGTCAAAGCAATTATCCTCTAAGAAGGAATTGAGAGGTTATAAATTTAATGATAGAGGAAACACCCACATCAGAAATGTTTGTTTGAAGTATTGAAATATCTACATAATAGGGAAGCCCCAATAGATTTTATTTGGTGGACAGAAGGAAGAGAACCAGCATTTATTAAGCATCTACTATGTGCTAAGTACTATGTGAAGTGCTTTACAAATGTCTCGTTTGATCCTCAACCCTCTGAGGCAGGTGCAATTACTATTATACCCATTTTGCATTTAAGGAAAGTGAGGCAAACAAAAGTTTAAGGGATTTGCCCAGGATCATGCAGCTAATTACTGTCAGAAGCTGGATTTGTATTCAAGAAAAGAACCAATATAGGCAATAATGAAATGTATCAGGCAAACTGGCCCGTGACGGTTTTTCTGGGTGGTCTATAGTGATAGTTCTGCCTCAATTTCCTTGATATTGGACAAACTACTAAATCAATTTTTGCCTTTGCTTCCCCTTCTCCTACCTTATTGGAAGATATTCTAAAACCCAGTAGAATCAAAATAGAGAATTTTGAGAATCTCAGGCAAAAATAATTTAGAAATGCTTAAAGGTAATTTTGTGAATTTAGATAACATGAAAAATAGATGATCATTTGTTATTGGCATTTGAAGATGGCATAGATGTTTCAGTTCAAATCAATGGGAGTTCAAACAACTTGGAAATGACCACTTTTTTTTCCATCTTGAAGAGGGATAATTTTCAGTGACATTTCAAAGCTGCCAAAAAGATATTATTGTAAAATATATAAGCAGTAGGGGAACAAAAAATGTAGATGTATAGAGAAGTCATAAAAATAAGTCCATAAAAAGAGAATATACATAAAGGTAAAGGATGCATAGGAAAATAATACTTTGAGACCAAAAAAGAAAAAAAACCTTTGACATTAAAGAGAAATTTACTTGGCATGAAGAATATTCATGTACCATAGAAGTAAGAGGATAATGGTGAGTGGATTTTTTAGCAGAATTGTTCTTAAAATGTAAATAGATATGTAATTAAATAATAGTGTGAAAGAACAATGAATCTGGAATCAAAAGATTCATTCTATACCCTCATTCCCATACTCCTTTTTGTTATTTATATGTATATATATGATGAGCCTGAAGGGACATTTAAAGACATCTAATTCAGTTCTTTCATTGGTGTTAAACAAAATTGTCCACAGCTTTTGCATTTAAATCCAGCATACCACACAATTACAGTGATTGTTCAAATGATGGTTCTGTGTCACAGCAAAATCCTTGTTAGAGAAAGATTTGCTTATATTGTGTGGAATGGTGTACTTATAATTTTTAGGAAGATTTGAATTAGGATTGAAACAAAAAGGGATTTTATGGTAAAACTCAGTTAACTAGGTTTTTACAGCTAGATCAACTAGATTGTAACCTTCAATGAGATGAGGGTACTATGTATTGGGCATTATGTCCCCTAAATACTTTACATATTTTACACAGTGAACTATATTTTTGTTTCTCCAAAAAAAGAAAATTTCTAAGGTGATACAAAAAAATGACAAGAGAATATTGAAATGTAAGTGGAGGTTTGAAACATCATGTTTGAAATATCTTTGAACAGAAGCACTTAAACATGAGTGGGATAGTGTAAACACTAGAGAAGTGTTATAAGTTTGGAGTAAAAGGGCCTAGCTTTAAATGTTAGTTTATATCAGTTTACTATTTTTATTGTAGACAAGTCCCTAAACCTCTCTGGCCTTAGTTTCTTCTACTATAAAATAAGGGAATTGAATTTGATGGTCTCTGAGATTTCCTCTACTTATAAACCTACGAGACAATGAAATTATAGTGAATTTTGATTGGAATTTATCTATATGTAGAGAGATGCTACCTTATATTCATTAAAATGTTAGCAAAAAATGTTCTTTATTCATTTACAAAACTAGAAATGCAAAACCATACATTATACAGATTAGCTAACATTAGGCAATTGACTATGGAATAAAAAGGCTGTTGTTGACTTAGGAAATAGCATTTAAGCCACCAAAATATTTTTTTCTTAGCTCTTTAAAATTTTCAGTAATTTAGCAAAAGTAGTATGTGAATTTTTAAATATAAAAAAACTGACTCCCTATGACATGACCGTACAGACCTTCAGAGATGAATATTTGATTCTTCATTGGTAAGTAAGTAGGACACTAACTTTATAGGGTTTTCCACTAGTAATTATAGATTTTTATTGATCCATCCTATTTTACCCTTGGTCCCATTTGTTACCAATAGCAACAGCTACAAATTGACTGATAATTATAATCCTTTTATATGCCCTTGGATGGGAATGGAATAATGCTAATTCATTCATATATAAGTTAAATCACTTTAATCCATATGAACTGCATATTCCATAAAGTAAACTAATCCAGGGGGAATCCAAAAATTCCGAGCACCAGTCTACATTGTAATTTTACTGTGAACTGTTCAGATCATAGTTTTTTAAACCGGGGCTGCCATGTCCAGTAACTGAATTTCAGTAAGTGAGTCCCTTGAAGGATTAAAAAGAATTGTGGTCTCTACTTGGGTTAAAGAAGCACTTGAGGCATACACTCTTGCACATCAATTTGTCTGCTTTCCCCATGTCCATACAAAATCTCCAGCATACTTCATCAGTTTTTCAGTCCCAGTTGTTCTCTTCTTCATTCTGGATACACTCTGTTTGCTCACTTAGCAGGTTGCTACAGTTTGCCATTAACTCCTTAGATCCAATTTTTGGTAAGACATGTTCTCCAGATCCTGAAATTCAGCCCCTCAGGGATAAGAGCATCTAGTCCCAGGCTCATTAGACTGGTTGTGTATTATTGGCATCTTTGTATCTAAAAATCTGGTCAAGTTGCCACCAGCAGCAGTCATAGTGATAGAAGCGCTGAGTCTTTTTCTCCTTCCCTATTTATACCTATATAGACAATCAAGAAAACAAGCAGTAATGAAGTCTCTGGGAAAGAACATAAATATTGATGAGGAAGAAGTCACTGTTTAGCCTGAGTGGAGGCATTGGAATGGCAAAATGTATTCTGGGAAGGGATAACATGAATGCACTAGTGGAAAAGCCACCAAAAAGAAATTGAAAAGAAGAATGAAAGAACAGAGATGAAAAGTTATGACCACCTTGCAATTCTAATGCCTTAATAACTGCCTCAAATAGGTTTTGGTATAAATAGAAATTCTCAAATAAGAAATGGAAACTATGGATAAATTTCTTCTGGGTCATAGATAGAATCAGAGAATTTCAGAGTTAAGAGGAATTTTCATTTCCAACCCATACCTAAATAAGAATTCCTTTTTCCATCATAACTTTTTTTTTCATTTTTACTCCTTGACCTGTCTGTTTGGTTTGATGCTACTGACCTCTTGGTCTCCTTGGTTGTCCCTCCTAGTTCTCATTTACTATTTTTTTATTTTAATTTTATTTTTTAAAAATATATTTCCATGTTTACATGATTCATTTTCGTTTCCTCCTCTCTTCCCTCCCCACTCCCAGAGCTGACAAGCAATTCCACTGGATTGTACAAATGCTATCATTTGATACCCATTTCCACATTATTCATTTTTTCCATTAGAAGAATGTTTTAAAACCAAAACCCCAAATCATATACTCTTATAAATAAGTGATAAATGATGTCATAAGATTTTCTTTTGAGATTCTATTTCCATAGTTCTTTCTCTCAATGTGGATAGCATTCCCTCAGAAATGTCCTAGATTGTTGTATTACTACTAGTAAAGTCCATTACATTGGATAGTTCCATAATGTTTCACTTTCGGGATACAGTGTTCTCTTGATTTGTTCATTTACTTTATAAATTGTGTGATTTTGGACAGGTCATTTATATTCTCAGGCCTCAGTTTCCTCATCCACAAAACCAAGGAGTTGGACTAGATAAGTCTGTGATCCCATCTAGCTCTGAATCAGTGATTCTTCTACCGGCCTGCCCATTTTTCATCTATCTCCTTTGCTGGATTGCCATCCTAGGGCTTTGTCCTGGACCCTCTCTCTCACTGAAACATTCTAACAATTCTAAAAGGTTCTACATTCAGATACCTTCCAGATGTATATATCTGTTTCTAGGTTCTCTCCTCTACTCTTATCAGGCATCATCAATTGTGATGGACATTTTGGATTGATTTGTTTTAAACGCCTCTGTCTTAGTATTAATTCTAAGACAAAAAAGAGGCAAAGGGTAGGCAGTTGGGATTAAGTGACTTGCTCAGCATCACAGGGTTAAGGAAGTGCCTGAAGTCAAATTTGAACCCAGGTCCTGACTCCAAGCCAGAGCTCTATTCACTGTCCTAACTAGCTACCCCTATGATGGGCACATTGGAGTTTGAAATTAGACATTTACAACTGGATGCAACTTAATTTCTCCTGCAGTCCTCCCAAATCCTCTATCTTCCCAACTTTCTTATTTCTGTTGAGGGCACCATTACCCTCCCACTCACCTAAATTTATAACTGCAAAGTATTCCTACACTCTTCCCTCTCTTTCACTGTCCCTTTAATCAGTTGCCAAGTCTTGTTGATCCTACTTCATCAATATATAATCTTTTTCAAGTCTCTCCCATTGTTTATACTCACACAGGCACACTCACAGGTAAGACCCTCATTGTCTTTTCCATGGACTATGCAATTGTCTCCTGATTTGTCTCCCTGCCTCCATCCTCCCCTTTCTAATTCACCCTCCACACACTTGCCAGATTGATTTTCCTAAATCATGAATCTGAGTATGTTACTTTCCCCCTTAAGAAATTCCATTGATTTCTATTTAAAAAGAAGCCTTTCCCAGTCATACTTATTCTTAGTGCTTCCTCTCCAAAATTATCTCCAACTTATCCTGTACATAGCTTATTTATCCATAGTTATTTGTATGTTGTCACCTCCATTAGGTTGTGCACATGAGAGGTGGAATAAGGGTTTTGTCTGTTTGTTAGTTTGTGGTTTTGTTGCCTTTCTTTTCATACCTAGCACTTAGCACAGTGACTGGCACATAGTAAGCTCATGCTTGTTGACTGACTAGGATAATATACAAACTGCACTATTTGGCATTTAAAGCTATTCATGATTTTAAACCCCTTCAAATGCCAGCCTATCTTTATAGATTGATTATCCACAGTTCTCTTCTTTATATACCAACCAAAAAAGCCTACTTGCTGCCTTATCTTCATACCTTTACTTAGGCTGTTCCTCATGCCTGAAACATATTCCCTCCACTTTAGCTTGGAACATATTCCCTCCACACTTCTCCTTGTAAAAGCCTTAGTTTCCTTAAAAGTTTAATTCAAGTATCACTTTCTAAATCAGGACTATCCTGATGCCTATAACTTTTAGAAACCTTACAACAGAAAATTATTATTTTGTATGTACTGATCTATGTATATGTTATTTCCCACAAATAGAATGTAGGTACCTTTGAGGTAGAGGTTATTTCATTTTTGAATAAAAATTGTATCCTAAGCACCTAGGACATCACCTGGATTCTTTATTAAAAGGCCTTTCAATGAGTAATGATAGGTCGTCATTTAGCTTTTGACTTACTCAATGATCTTTAGTAAAGAGCAACACATTACCTTCTAAGGTAACTACTTCCATTTCTACCTTCCTTTGCACAAAAACATTGAAAGCTAAAATAATCTTAAGATTTGACCAAGAAAGACCTAAAAAGTTGACCCACAATCTTTCTTTACATACCCTATTTTTACTTTCATTTCCTGAATAGGAGTAGAGAAAGGAAGTTATGGGAATGCAAGGATAGGGTCTTTGGATGTTTAGGATAATGTTAGATGTTCCTTTTCATGGGATTATAAAGGATTCGTTTATTCTAAGTGAGTTAATAAGATGGCACCTTTGCTGACTCCTGACTTTTGTGCCCTGCTTAGGACTGCACATGCAAGAGCAAAAGCAGATGCTGCTGACCAGGCTGCCGTTTCTGCCCGCCAAGAATGTGACATTGCAAGGGCTGTTGCAAGAGAGCTTTCACCAAATTTCTATCAACCAGGTAAAAGCCATTTGTTCTTCTTTCATGAAGAAGTGTGGGAAAAGGACATTGGCCTTTCAGTTGATTTGATTTGATTCTACTTTCCATGGAGAGTATTCTTTGTTAAACTAAATATTCTTGTCTTTTGAATGCTTACAAAAACACAAAACAAGCAAGAGAGAACAGGAATAGAGTTGTCTAAGTACTGACTTAGGGGATTTGGGATTTCTTTCCATTGTGGTTTTTTGTTTGTTTGTTTGTTTCTTTGTTTTTGCCTTGGCAACAAATAACCCACACTCTTTGGTACTAAACAACTCAAACAGGTAAGGGACCAGAACCTGAAAGAGAGTGGGATGATTATGACCATAAATTTAAGTAACAATTGAGATGACACTGCCTCTCTATTTATAAATGTCTATCAAAATTATATCAGTAACAATAATAGTAGCTAGCATCTATATAATGCTTTAAGCTTGCAAAATGCTTAATAAATAGAATATCATTTAATCTTTACTATAGCCCTGGGAAATAGATAATATTAATTATCTTCACTTTATAAATGAGTAAACTAAGGGAGAAAATATCCAAACTTGCACAGTAAGTGAGACTAGATATGAATTGAAGTTTTCCTGATTCCAAAGGTCAACACTATATTTCTGTGGATACTCTATCTCAATAGAAAAAGCTAGGAAAATTATTTTACCTGATATATTTGCTAATCGATTTGTAAGGCTGAACTACATATCTGATTTTATAAGAGAAGTATCTTAGTCATAGATTTATCTGTAGGCAGTACTTTAAATTTGACAGCACAATAAGTTAAAATATGTAACAAGATAACATATAGCCTCTTTTCTGATAAAGATTTTCTAGTTTGAAATGTGTTTTCATCTCTATAGCATAATTCTCTTTAGCTTTTCCTATGTTAAATAAAACAAACCCCCTAGCTTTTCCTATTTGTTTACATAAAACTGCTTTGTCCAGTATCATAAACTTCAGCAGATGCATAGGTGAGAGGACATATTAAGTCAAACTTAAAATTCTAACTTTTAACATGAAAAAGGGAGAAGGGATGAAGTTCTGAGGAAACTTTTGAGTAGTGTTACTTTACAAAGATTTTCTGAATTAAAAGGTCTGCATTTTATGCATTTGAGTTGCTTGATAGGATCCAATATCAGCTATTAAAGTACCTGGTTCAATCTAGTACAACTTCGACAAATGTTTGTGATTAGTGATCATAATGAAATATTTTTTATATTTTTATTCTAAATTTAAGTACCCTTAAAATAAGCATTTCTAGATACATAGTGGAACAAAAAAAGATATTTGTCCCTTAAATGCTTAAGTCTCTTATAACTTGCTTTTCTTTTTAAATAGCTCTCAAATCTGTACTGCTTGTATTTCTTTTCACTTTCTGTTTTCTTCTTTTAATTTTCAAAGAAATCCCTCAATCACTCTTTTTTCCTTCTTTTTATTTTGTTTTACTACCATATCCCTATAAAAGTACAAATTTAGAACACATGAGATAAAACCAATGGGACCAAAACAAGGAAGACAAACAAACCACGCTAGAAATAATTGAAGGATCAAGCCTAAAAGTGAGAGGGATGGCTTTTGTAAAGATTGAATAGATGTAAGATGAATACCTCTGGGTGTTCTCAATTTGCCCACAAAGAAAATAGGAAATGAAAGACTGCTAGAGAAGACTAGTCTTTGCTAAGAGAAAAGGGTGGTTAGGCTGAGGACCACAGGAGATAGATATGAAAGTTATACTGTTAGTATACAATGACTTTCCTCTAGTGTCTACAGTTCAGGATTCAACCAGTGATAGAGATATTGTTTTCCACCTGTATTCTTTTTTGATTCTTTTTATTTCTTGTGGAAAATGTAGATTAGTCCATCTATAAAACCTAAAAAAATTTTTAATGCAACCCCTCATAAACCATGTTTATACATTTAAAATAAATAAAAGCCCATTAATTCTTCTACAGTATCAGAACTCAGCTATCACACTACTTGTCCTAGCATACTTAGTGGAATCTGGACCTTCTGAAGGAGTTTTACTTTCCCCAGTGATTCTTCTATTCTTTCCTTCCAGACTTGGCTCAACAAAGGAATGGGCCACTGTAGAGAATCTCTTCAACCATAAAACAATGCATCTTTGCAAAACAGCACTGGTTTGTGCCACATTTGAAAGGAAACAAACTTACTATTGTTGACCCTTAATGGTAATTTACCATTTCTGTTTTTAAAGTCTATTGGTGCATGATGTCCCTATAGATTTCCCCTAGGTGCTACTAAGAAGTAAATGATAGGTAGGGTCATCTCAGTTTCCCTGACTAGATGGTTTTAAAAGGTCCTTTATGGTGCAAAAAGTGTTTGGGAAAAAAATATTGTGGGAAAATGTAATTCCACCCTTTTCTTAGCTAAAACAGTCACCTATAAGTAAGCTGTCCTTCTTGTAATGAATACATCACAGAAGCATGAAAAGACAACAGGGCTATTTAAGAAAAGAAGGGTGGAGACCACAATCCCATTTGACCCAGAGCCAACTCTTTTTTCAAACAACTATATAGAAGGCTTTTCCTTTGCTGAGGTATTATTGATGTCCCTGAGGGAATAGCTCATGCTTTCTACCCTTCATTTACAGGATGATCAAACAAGATAGACATTTTCTAAAGGCACTTTGAATGGTTATTTCTAAGTTATATTGCTGAGCTAATTTACATATTTCAGATGCAAAACTCTCAGTTATTTCAAGAAGATATTATTTTTAGTAGAAAAATTGTTAACCTTGGGCAGAGGAAAGAAGGGACTTCAACTCATAGCTTATTTTATCTTTAACTAGTTTCAAAATTAGAATAAGTAAATTCTTCTTTGTACTATTTTTTTTTTCATTTTCTTTTGTCTGAACACATTAGTTTTACCTAGGTACACAATTGAATGACTGTGTTTTGCTCTGGGAGAATAGTTGTTTTATGATCACAAAGAACACCATTGAATACACCCAATCCTATCTTACTATACTGTGTGTGTTGGTTATTTGTTTCAGAAATTGCAACATTTATATTTTTTTTTCAGTGATGATGGCAGATTAAAGGGAATAACTAAATTTATTCAGTTTCAGGAAAGGCTAAGGAAAGAGTGCAATGCACACACACACAGAGCACTTTGCTTACTTAGTATTACATGCCATTAGACAGTTGACACACACTGGCAAACTTAACACAAGTTATGTCTGCTTATGTATTATATATTTGACCTTGATTCTAAAGAACAGCACAAAAAAGAATGCATGTCTTAGCAACATGTGTGTGTGTATGTGTATATGTAGGTTACTATATTCAGGACTCAAATGCTGAAATGAACCTATGTTCTCAAATGGATATTTTCTCTTCAGTGTGTTTTCCTTCAATCATAGCCCATCCATTTCTGCCCATCTGGTGAGCCTCTCATCCATTTCTTCCCAATAAGTTTACCATGTGGGGGGGGTAGTGGAGATTAATATGCTGAGGGCTTTCCTCTCCTCTTGATATCATAAAGATTCACACATTTACTCAGCTAACATTTATTAAATACCTACTATGTGCTGGGCACTGTGGTAGGCACTAGGGACACAAAGGCAGAAATGGTAGAATTGGTACTCTTAAATTTATATTCTATTGGAGAATACTGCTGGAACTTGCAGGTTGTCTATCACTCACTCTCACCATGGGACTAGCCCTTCTTTTTCTGTCATATATTCTTTGGCAATATCCTGTGCCTCCCATCACCTTTGCAATTACTTGTTTTTAATGGTTTGCAGTCTGCTCACACCTTTCTTTTATATTCCTAGAGATATTTATAAAATTTAGTGCATTTTATATTGAAGTTTAGTTTTACACTTTACCTAGTTAACCATTTTGTGCCTACAAGAGTGTTTTCTCATATTCTTAGTTTATTAAAATTGAATTTATTTTTAATTATCTGCTATTTTTTCATTCAATTCTAGGCAAACAGGTATATGTATATACACATATATGTAACTGAGTTTTTATAAATTAAATCAGATGTTTTGTATTCTTTCTACCTCATAAGGGACTTGGAGCACCTTATAGATTAAAGTAAGGTATGACATTGTAAAGAATAAAACTGAACAGAGATCACCTAGAGGTTGTTAGAAATAAAGCGGTATTTTCAGGGTCCTGAATTGGACTTATTATTATAACAATCATGCAATGTATTTTGTTTCAAGTTTTTCAACAACTGAAGAAAAGAGGAAGCATCTTAGATTACAGAGTTTTGATTTTCTGACTTTTTATAAACACATTCATCTCCAGTGCCAAAACTCTTCCCAAAACTAAACCCAAGTAGAAATTTATCATGTGGGTGTAAATGATACAAAAACATAATTTGACCAAGAGAATATTATACCAATGCTAGGTAAAGGCAAAGGGGATAAACATATCCAAATACTACTAAGTCCATTAATATGGAAAATATATCACTGCAGATGAGAAAAATTCTTATTTTTCATCCCTTGCTGCTAAATTTTTTCAACTACTTTAAGGGTTACCTTGTGGAGGAAGGATGAGATTTGTTATGTTTGGCCATAGAGGTCAGAATTAGGATCAATGGGTAGAAGCTTAAAAGGGGGCCTGTTTAAGCTTGACAACAGAAAAAACAATTCCTGACAATTAGAGTTGTCCAAAAATAAAATAGGCTGCCTGAAAAAGTTGCAGATTTTCTCTTTCAAGAGGTTTCAAGGAGAGGGTGAATGACTATTACTTGGATGTGTTCTAGGGATGTTTCCATCAGTTGGATTAGACAGCTGCTAAGAATCCTTTCAGATCTCAAATGCTCTAGTAGCTGTCCTCAAGTATATTAAAAGCTGTCACATGGAAGAAGGATTAGATTCTTTCTTATTCAGGCATTGGAAGGAACTTGCAGCTTCAGATGCATTTTTCTAATGATTAAAGATTAATTAAAAGGGAAAAAAGGAATGAGCTGTCCTTTCCCCAAAAATGTAGCAGGTCCCCTTTTTGTTAGCAGTGTTCAAACAGAGGGATGGAGTATGCTGTCAAAGGAAAACTTTTGCCAATATAGTACATTGGAAAGTGCACTAACTCTGGAATCAGAGAGTCTAGGTCCAAGTTTGCCATTGAGACTTGCTATCTGCATGACCCGCATGATCTTGCACAAGCTACTTCCCCTATTCTGGCTCTCAGTTTCCTCATATGCAAAATGAGGGAACAGAGAGATAGCTTCTAAAGTTCCTTCCATGACATTCTCAACTTTATGCCACTGTCAAGTGAGGGCCTTTTTTTTTAACCTTTATTTTCCATCTTAGAATAAATACTATATCTTGGTTCCAAGGCAGAAGAGCTGAAAGGGCTAGGCAGTTGTGGTCAAGTGATTTGCTTCAAGGTGAGATGAACACAAAACCTGTCTCTAGGCCTGGCTCTCTATCCACTGACTGTCCCAGGGCCTTTATTTCTAATAGATCCAGCTTAAGGTCTTTGTGCTAGCCAAGAAAACCTATTTATTTCCTCCTCTTCATCCCCCCCAATTGTAGTTGAATCCTTTCCACCTCTACACATCATCCCCCTAGATGCCTTCCAGAATGATGCTGTCATCTCCCTATGCCAAACCATTTCTTGACTTTCCTTCCCAAACTCTTCAACTGTTCAAATTTGTCTATATTACTCCCATCTCCAACCATATTCATAGTTCTTAGTACTTTTGGGCTTTTCATGAACAAAATTTCTTGGGGGTGGGGGAGGGGGTTAAAAACATTTTTTTGGAACTCAGACCTGGGAAAGTTCTAAAAACATAATCAGTCAAGATAGATCTATTACAATAATGGGAAAGTGCCTGGGCCTGTTAATACCATTTGCCAACAAAATAATTAGCTATTTTTGAAAGGTTCACATCTCCTATCAGGTATTTTGGTTCTCTCAGCACTTTATAAAATACTTTATAAAAGCACTCTTGGCATCAGCTGGGTGGATTAAGACCCAGACCTAGAGACAGGAGGTACTGGGTTCAAATATGGCCTCAGACACTTCCTAGCTGTGGGACCTGGGCAAGTCACTTGACCCCCATTGCCTAGCCCTTACCAGTCTTCTGATTGGAACCAATACACAGTATAGATTCTAAGATGGAAGGTAAGAGTTTAAAAAAAAAAGAAAAACAACAGTATTCTTTTATTGGATGTTTTTTGGTTTGGAATTGTTGGGCTCTTTTTCCTTTATATTTTATAATAAAGAGTCCATTAAGTCACTCTATGAATTAGAAAAATAATGAAAAATTAAAAATAAATAGAATATTTTAAGCATTATGTTTTTTCTTTAAATTTCCATTTGTGTTCACAAAATGATCAATATGATAAGAAAATGGCAGCTATGTCATAGTGTATTGAAAACTTTCTTTAAAGTCAGGAAGATCTATCACACAGCTACCTCTGACATATACTGGATACAAGTGGTTTTTTTCAAGTAACTTAACCTCAGAACCTCAGGCAGTTGTAAGTCATAAGTTGTCTAGTAGATGCTGATATTGGTAGATGGAGTTCTCTCACTGGAAGTTGACTATATAAACAAAATGATAAATTTGATTCAAATAATGAAAAAAATAAATATATTGAATTACATTGTAAGAGAAATAGGAGGGATGGGTAGAAGGGAGAAGGGATGCTTCTGCTAATATCAGTAACTCAATGCTTTCACTATGGTGTGCTGTGCTGAGTAAGTAATAGATGTGATCTTTGAAATGCAGAAGAAACAGGAAAAGTTCCAAGAAACAGAACAATACCTCGTGTGTGTGTGTGTGTGTGTGTGTGTGTGTAAAGTATTTAATGACATCAGTAGTCCTTTAATCATGTAACTTAAAGTATGAATACCCAATTAATTGGCCAGTCCACATTTAAAGGCTATGCCATAATGAAATGATCCATCAAATTAAAGTTGGTGGTACCACATTGTTGCTATTCTGTTAAAAGGTATTTTTTCAGTTCATTTGTTTAGTATTGTCTTATTCATCATGTTTTATGCATGCTTTAATATGCAACAGGAAACTTGAAAACTCATAGTGGAATATTCTTTAATTGCTTTGATTCCAGTTCAACAGGTTATAAAATTTGTGGGACACAAAAGATTTAAGAGTAATTGTCCTTCAGAAATGAACATACAAGTTTTTTGCTTTTTTATTCAGCTTTTGTCTTGGGACATGCAAATGTTTTTGGCATAGTAGAATTGTCCTAATAGTTCAAGTATTAAAATGGATTAATGTAAGATCTTATAATAGTCAAGTCAGCACAACGACATAGATTTGTAATGAACTTAGAAGGCTCTTATCATTCAGTTTGAAATAGGAAAATGCTTGAAGCATTTCAACTTAAAATTGCCCCTTGTTTGAGAGAGAGAGAGAGAGAGAGAGAGAGAGAGAGAGAGAGAGGATTGTCCCTTTATTCTAATATCACTTTTAAACCTATCAGACATCAAAATGGAATTTTGGAAAGACAAATTAGTAGTGTGGGACCAGTTGCCCCTAGCTTGCTAAAAGGTACTAAATAGCAGCAAGTCTATTACTTGGTTGTCACAATATACAGTCCAAGTTTACAAAAAAAAAAAAAAAAACTGAATCCAAAATATCTTTCCACTTCTGCTTTCATAATCTGTTTTGTTGTTATCCCTTGAAACTAATATCACCAGTGACTGCCAAATAGTTCCCAAGCTGGATAAAAATCCATTTTAAAAGGAATTAGTGTTTAATGTTCTGATGTTCAAATACTGTTTTAATGTTTCACTGAAAAATGAGATTTCCTGAATGAGCACCTTTCTCACATAATGAAAGTACTTTTTAAGTGGATATTTTGAAAAAGAGTATGATATAGTTGACTGAGTATTGGACTTGGCATCAAGAAGTTTCAGGCTAAAATACTGACTGAGCTCAGTGCTACATGACTATGGGCCTTTGTGCCTCAGTTTCCTCATCTATGAAATGAAGATAATATCTGTAATACCTCTCTCATAGCCTTGTTGTAAGGCCTAAGTGAAATAATATAATATAAAGTACTTTGTAATTTTAAAGTGCCATATCAGTAATAATTACTATTTAATACTGAAAAGTTTTAATTATCTTTATGGAAAGTTTTCTACATTTCTTTAATGCCTTAATAAATAGTACAATAAAGATCTTATTTTTTGTTATTCAGTAATCATTTTGAGCATCAATTATTTTATTATAATTGTATATACTCATAAATACTGTTGTAAAAATGTAATGGATAACATTTATATAGCACTTTCAGTATAGGTAGATGCAGTCATTATTATAGTATCTGTTTTCCAAGAATAAAATGAGATAATATTTTAAAGTGCTTTGTAAATCTTAAAGCACTACATAAATACTAGCTGTTATTATAATTCCTATTTTATAGCTGGATAAACCTAGGTTTACATAGCTACTGTCTGAGGAGTATTTAAGCCTGGGTCTTCTTGACTTCAGGTCCAGTACTCTATCCACCATGCTCCTTAGCTGGTACTAATTATAGGTTGTAATAGTGCCATATTGGTGTTACACACTGCAGTGGTCACCTTGGGTCTTGGGTTATCCTCTAGGTCAGCAATCCTGTTCCTTCCCCTACCCCTTCCCCACCCTGCCAGTTTGTACCAGACTAAGTCTTAATGCACAGCATGAATTTAAGTATTCTCTCTGCTATTTATTCCCTGTGTAATGATGGTCAAGACACTACCTCTATAGATGAGTTTCCTTTTCTGTAAACTGGGGATATTTTAACTAGATAATCTCTAAAGGCTCTTCTACCACTGAATATATGATTTTATTAATCCCCAGCTCTGCACTTGCTCTGGTACACACAAGCTCATTTACTCTCACCCTCAGAGATACTCTCTATAGTCATAAACTGATTTACTTCCCTCTCCCCTTATATATTTACTTAATTTGTTTTTTATTATGAATGTATGTTTTACTGCAAAGTAACAAGTAGTCCCCCAGTACCCACAGTATAAACAACTTCTTTGCATATTCCCTGGATCACTCCTTAAACTGTCACCACAAGCATTATCATTCTGTCAAAATCACTCTTCCATTATTACCAAGTTTGTCTCTGTTCATTCAGTTGACCTATTACCAGCCCCAAGGTAATTTCCTGATACTCTTAAATAAACCCTCAAGATTTCAGTCTCCTTCCTCCCTTTGGAGCTTCTAAGACATAGTTAAATCTTTCTTCTCCCTTTGGCATAATTGGTCCCTATCTTTTGACACATGCCAACAGAAATTATCAAGTATGTAGGGCATTTTATTCCTTCAGTCTGCTGTTTTTCTAGGTGAAGAGGTTTCTCGGTTTCCAAATTGTACCTTCTCTCACTTTCAATAATCATTAGGTGTGCTTCAAGCATCTTCTATCACCTTTTCTCATCTGTACTTCCCTTAAATAGCAAAGCTTATTATATGAAGAGCCATTAATTTTCTACACAAGTCTTCATATGTCTCTTACAAAATAAAGAGCATGGACTTCATAACAGACTTTTCCCTCAATATGCAGAGGCAGTTTTTCATTACTTAGTGGTTCTTTTCAGGATGATTCAGATGGTCAAAAATCTAGCTGCTAAATTTAATCAAGCGTGACTTTTTAATACTGTTTCTTTGGAGGGAAGAGGGGGGGTGATTTTAAAATGTTAAAGACAGTTTTTACTTAATTCAACCTAAGACAAACCAAATTTTATCAAGACTTCCTTGCCTATGTAGTCATTGACCATTTTCACATAGTAGTGCCTTGTATGCTGGCCACTTTGTTGCACAGTGTAAACTCTTTATAATGTATGTATCTGGTGTTTCATTTTCTTCCTGTTCTTTATACATATCCATATACAGTGTCCTTAAGGGCTCAGAACATGATTTGATAAATTAATTTTATATATAATTTGCAATACCACAATTAGGCACTTTTTAAAAGGCCAATGGTATGGGCCATTGGTGGGAAGCTGGGAGTTGTAAGAAAAAAGAAAAGGCATCTATATTGTGTTTTGTTGAAATAAATCTAAAAGGTAAAGTGGCCTAAATGATAGCTGTATGGATTTGAAATCAAAGTCTAGCTATTAATTCCTGGTTATGCCCCCATACTATGTGTTTCTATCTGTTGGGCAAGCCACTTAGCTTATTTTAGCCTCAGTTTCTTCATCTGCATTAAAGAAATAATTTTATAGCATCTACTTCAGGGTTGTTATAAGGCTCAAATGAAATAATATAGATCTCTTCATAAACCTTATATATATATATATATATATATATATATATAATATATAGAAAGAATTCCCTGAGTTTACAGACTATTTTTCACTTGACCTACCCAGTGCTTCACACTCTGCCTTGAACAAAGTAAGAGCTTAGTAAGTGTGAAAATAAAGGTGCTCACTATTTAACTGGCCTCTTGAACCAGGATGATAGCTTGCCTTTCTATAAAGAATAAGGAATGAGATTCACCCATAAATTATGTTTTATTAAAAGGATGTTTATGAGAAAATATTATACTCAATATTTTTATTGATGTGACCTTCGACTCCTACCTACTGGAAACATAATCTCTATTAAGAGGTTAAATGCTTATTTGTTCTGTTGTTTGAATCATTTTCATATGATACAATTCTGTGGGAATAATTTAGAAATAGAAATGCTTCATGTCTTCTATGATTTCTACTGCCTTGTTAAATTTCCATATTGATGTGCCCCCACTCTTGTCTCATGAATATTTATACCTATTCCTTGCAGAAGGATCTGAGACACAAATACCAAGCTTTTTTTTTAACCATTGCTCATCAAGTTTTGACAATAATTCCAGTTCATAATATATTTTAAATGGTAAAATAAGTTCCTACCATGTTATGAAAATTGCTGAGCCATCTGGTCTTCATATCAAAAGAATTGGGAGTGGGATAGCCTAAATCAACAAATCCAATGAATAAGTTTTTTGACAAATTTTAAAGATATCTAATCTCTGAGAAGGAATATTATCCTATACTGTATAAGGCCTTTAGGAGTTATATGATTGGGAATTACAAATTTACCCAGCTACAGAGCCACATTTCCTCTGAGTACCTGTAGGGTAGCATATGGCAAGCATATGATTCCATGGAATAGAAATAATCTCTGTTAATCCTCTGTGCAGAATCTTTAGTGCATATATTTGGAAAATGGGTGATGCCAGTGGACATTCCACTGGAGGACACAAAAGTAACTTAGAAAGTAATTGGAAGGGAACAGTCAACTTTCCTTCCCAAATGTTTGACTACTCTTATGGGATTGAGCTTTAATTGAGGAATCAAGATTGTGGTGGCCAAAGGGAATATAATATGCACATTTGAGAAGGGGAAGTTCCTGAGAGAAAATTATATATGAGTGAGAAGGGAAGATATAAAACAGTTGTCAAAATACTATAGATTTAAGGATGGAAGGAACATTAGAGGTCACTGAGTCTAGCCTTCCTCCTTTTATAGATCACTTATTACCTATGTGACTTTGGGCAAGTCACTTTACCTCTGTTTGCCTTTTGTTCCTCAACTATAAAATTGAGATAAGAGTACCATAGCATCAAATGAGATAATATTTGAAAAGCTCATAGCACAGTATCTGACCCATAGGTGCTTAATAAATACTTGCTTTTTTCCCTCTCTCCCTCCCTTCTTTCCTTCCTTTTTTCTTCCTTCTTTCCTTTCATACAAACTGCAGAGGTAGTTGAAGGTGGACTTGACCCCAGGTCTTCTAACTCCAAAGTCAACTTATATACTATACCATGATACCAAATATATAGCCAACTTTGGATTAAAATGTGCAGCTTTTCTAAACATAGCTCTGCTTCACATCTAAAGGTAGAATAAGTGAATTTAATCCAGCAGAAAACTGTCAGCAGAATTAATAAGGCATTACATCCTATTTTAGTCACATTTTTCCATTGTCATCTCTTACAGGTCCTGATTATATCAAACAGAGATTTAAGGAAGGCATAGAAACTAAAGAAAATCCAGAAGAAAAAGTCCCAGAAAAGCCACCTTCACCAAAGGAATCTCCTCATTTTTATAGAAAAGGCACAACTCCTCCCAGATCTCCTGAGCCAAGTCCAAAATCAAGCCACTCTCCTCAGCCTTCCACTCCATTGAAAAAGCAAAACCCAAGCTCAGGGGCAAGACTCAATCAAGAAAACAAGAATATTGCTGATGAGCATGTAACAGCAGTTGTCAACAAGCCCCTACTTTCAAAGGTACCCCCAAAGGAGGAGGTAACAGTATTGCCTCAGTCCAAATACTCTGGCCAACAAAATACCTCCTTCCATCCTGGTAATGGGGAGTTGCATTCACAGTATCATGGCTATTATGTGAAACTGAATGCACCATTGCAACCATCAGAAGACAAGGAGGAAGATGGAAGTGTGAACCAGTCTTCTTTGGCACTGGTACCGAAGCAACCACATCAGAAGTCAAGTCCCCCTAAATCCATGACAAAACTAGTTGCCAAAGAAAGCAAACCTGAGCCAAAAGTGAAGAAGTCTGAACTTGCCACACCAAAGAATCCAGCAAATGATTCATATTCTTCTTTGGGAAAAGAAGATAATTCGGTGAGTTTTATAGGAAATCTCTTCCTCTGTCCTAATACATTCTCTTAGGGGATTTTCCTTTCCACTAACAATGTGAAATGATTATTAGCCAAGAGATTATTGAATTACTTAAACCAAGGTGTAAATGTACACAGAATTGTTTCTAAAGTTCAGCATATTATTTCAAAACCAAGGACTTTCAACTCAAAGATCTTCCAATATTCATTTTCCAGTCAAATTAAAATAACTCAGAAAACTAATAGTTGCCTACCCACATTTTTTACCTCTCTTATTTTCCAGTACTAGAAGCAATGTTTTAATTACTAAGAAGAAGTTATAGCTGTTATTTAATGACTGCTATTAACACCTGCTATTCAAAAACACTGTCATAGGCTTGAAAGAATTTAAGATAGAGATGGTACAGAAGCTGCTTTCAAGAGACTTAAAATCTAGTAGGGAGTAAAAGGCATGTGCACTAAAGACTTGGATACTAGAGAGTCTGTTAAGTACAAAATAGTAATATGCTTTGAGAAATTTGAGGGGGAAACTATGACTTTCCCATGGGAAAGTTCCAAGAAGGAAGTATTGTCTAGGTTTAACCTTGAAAAAAAGAGAACTTCAGGGTTGATAAGGGATCCATTCAAAAGGACAGTATGAAAAAAGTGAGAGGTGAGAGGAAACAAGATGGAAATAGTCCCTGAGACTTGGCTGGTTTTCCTGGAAAGTTAAGTACATGAAGAAAGGCAGTATTGAAAAGATAGGTTGAAAGTCAGTTTTAGACAGCTATATGTTCTAGGATCAATTTATATTTTATTCTCTAGGCAATGAGAAGCCACTGAAGGATTTTTAACTAGAGGACTGATGTGATTAATCATGAGGAAGATGCATGAGAAAGATTCTGCACTAAGTAATGTGAAGGACAGTTTGGGGATCAATTAGGAGACTTATTTACAGTGATACAGCAGAAAAGAGGTGAAGGCCTGAACTAGGATCATTTCAGTGGTAGCATGAAGAAACAGGTGATTGTGAGAGGTGCAGGGGAGAGAGGATCAATGGAATTTGGTAATTTCTTGGACCTGGAGACCAAATGAGGGAAGGAAGAATTAAAGATAACTGTGAGATTACTGGGATGCATGACTGGGAGGTGATATCAACAGAAATATAGAAGTTGAAGGAAGGACAAGCTTTAAGGAAAAGATAAGGAATTAAGTTCAGGGTATATTGAGTTTTCAGTGCCATCAATTCATGTAGTAGAAATATCCAGCAAGACAGATATTGATCTCTGGGAAAACCTTGCCAGGGAAGGTAAAGATGTAAGGATAGTATGTATACATGTTATAATTTAAACAACTGTAAGTTAATAGGCTCAGCTAGAAAGAAAATAGAACCCATGACAGAACCACCTCCTCCTCCCACCTCCATGTAGAAAATGATCAGGAGTCAGCAAAGGACTAGTTAGAATGGTAGGAAAAGATATATAGGAAAATGGTAACATGAAATCAATTAGGAGAGAAGGCATTGAGAAGGAGATTGATAACAGTGTCAAATGCATTAGATTAATCAAAGATTGTGAGAGTGGAAAGAAAGCCACAGATTTGGTATTTAAAAAGCTATCACTCTGGAGGGAGAACTTCTTTTTAACCCTTACCTTCCATCTTAGAATCAAAAGTATGTATGAGTTTTAAGGCAGAAGAGTAGTAAGGGCAAGGCAATAGGGGTTAAGAGACTTGCTCAAGGTCACAGAGCTAGGAAATGTCTTGAGATCAGATTTGAACCATGGAGCTCCCATCTCCAGGCCTGGCTCTCAATCCCCTGAGCCATCTAGCTGCCTCCAAAGAGAACACTTTTCAGAGGAATGGCAAGGATAGAATCCATATTGCAATGGTATAAAAATTGGGTCTAAGACAATGCTCCTAGGTACTCCTTTGTTACCAGAGCTAATCAGCATCCTTACACAATATAGGATCTCTTTAGTCTTCAGTTTCCTCACCTCTAAAATGAAAACGGTGTCATAGCCTATTGGCTAGAGGGTTAGTCAGGAAGATCTGGGTTCAAGTTCAATTCTCTGTGTTCCCAGACAAGTCTTTGAATCTATAAGTTATAGATGGGCTCCAGGTCTACATCAAGCCATCAAGAATTCCCCCTGCCAATGGAATCACAAGTCCAAATCTCCAACTGCCCCCTACACAAAATATGAGAAAGTAGATTTTCTCAATATCATGTGATTTTTAGAACCAGGCCTATAACTCTGAAGACATTTTACATGGCTACTTTGTTATTCTGTATATAATGTTGCCTTCACATATACCTCTTTAGAATTTCACTTTGCAGCAGAATGCCTTTCCTTACTAGCAGTTTCCTAACCAGTGACTAAAAAATTCCATCATTTTACAAAAAAGAACTTTGTCCATGCAAGGAGAATATCATACTAGAATATTCTTAGACACCCAAGTTTTCTAGTGGATGATTTTTCTACCTGTTGTTTCTACTACTTTAATATCCTGCTCCTAATTTAATATTAGTCAACATGAAATCTGTATTCCCTATGCCTGACTGTGTTGCTGGCAAATTCTAATCTATATGTGTATATATATATATATACATATGTGTGTGTGTGTGTGTGTGTGTGTGTGTGTGTGTGTGTGTGTGTGAATGATTCTCCTCTATGGCTTGTGGAGCCTGTCTTCTCTTTTTTAGCAATATCAGGTACACAGTGACAAGGAAGAAAAAGTGTATTCCCAGACTTTGTAGAACTTACAGAATCTGTAGCTGTTGTTAGTGATTGACAGAAATCTGCCCAGCAATTACAAAGCAGCCCAAATGCCTTGTGGGTGGAATAACTGAATTTCTGACTTAATTTAAGAAAGAGACTAACAATTTCAAAATGACATTTTTGTATTCAAATTTGGAAGAGATTAATTGAAAAGAAGGGCAATCTGACTATGGCCTTGATGGGATGATAAAAGAGTTGATGCTCAGTAGTTGAAATTAAAATATATTTGAAGTCTTATCCCATTGAGGCTTCTTTTCTCTAGGGAGATAACAAATATTTATGGCATGTTAGTTATCATCATTATAAATCTGGTTTATTTTCTCTAAATAGGTATTTTATAAATTGCCAAAAACAAATTAACCAGATGAACTATATCACTTCCTAAAATGTGGTACATATTGACAATGTAATTGAATTTAAATTTAATTTTAATGTAAATAAATTTACTTTTATTCTCCAGCATTTATATCCATATGTTGGCTAATCTTCAAAGACTCATGAGTGATGAATAATGTACATGTGAAAATATTAGAACCAGTGATGTGTAGGTACTTTTTTTTTTTTTGTATACCTATGAGAGAAAGTTGTTCCTATTCCTTAAACTTCTTTGAGGGGCATTTTATTTCAGCAGTGTAGTTTAATAGAAGTACTGAGATCAGAGTTGCAAGAAGGTAGATTTCAACACAATGGTTGTGTTAAAATGAAATGGGTTGTCCCCTGAAACGGTAAATTCCTATCACTGGCTACAATCAAGTAGAAGTTGGATGAATTTTATTCAGAATTTTGTAGAGAGGATTCATGTTTTTAAATGGGGGGAGAATAAAACTGCCTCTAATTCTTTGATATTATGATTTTAAGCATGGGCTGTGTTTTTTAGTCAACATAATGTAGTAGGTAGAGAACTAGACTTGGAGTCAGGAAGATGGATTTAGATCTCATCTGTAACTTTTAAGCTTTGAGAAGTCCCTTAGAGCCTCGGTTCATCTATGATTGAA
Organism: Monodelphis domestica; assembly: GCF_027887165.1. Taxonomy (NCBI): domain Eukaryota; kingdom Metazoa; phylum Chordata; class Mammalia; order Didelphimorphia; family Didelphidae; genus Monodelphis; species Monodelphis domestica. The sequence goes on along the minus strand of NC_077229.1, from coordinate 325,585,596 downwards.
CTATTATACAATACATGGGACCTACCTCACAGAGTTAGTATAAGGCTTAAATGGGAAAATATGTGTTCAGTGCCTGACACATAGTAGACATGTAATAAATGTTTATTGACTGCCAGTGCTTTTTAAACTTTAAAACTCTATGTAATGTTGATTATTAGTAGCCTTTAAGTTAAGAGACAAGTTCTGTTGTTACCATAAATTTAGTGTGAGTTTAAAATAAATTACAATCTTGCTGTCCATAGTATCCTTTCTATAAAATGACTTTGTAGAAGATTGTAGAAGATGGAGGCACACCCATCTTAGCTGAAGAAAATATTTATTTGACTTTGAAAGATATTTCCTGTATACTGTAACACATTCCTTGCTCCAATTCATTGTATTACTCAATGAGTAGGTTTCAGGATTGTGTTTTGGTTTTCTGCTGCCAAACCCTTGGTTACACTATTCTTCTCTTCACCATTAGGCTTCCTGATTCTAATACCAATTGTCAGTAATCTTTTTTTAAATAACTTGTACCTTCTGCTTTAGAATTGATACTAAGTATTGATTCCAAGACAGAATAGCAGTAAGGGCTAGGCATTTGGGGTTAAGTGACTTGCCCAGGGTCACACAGCTAGGAAGTATCTGAAGTCATATTTGAACCCAGGTCCTCCTGACCCTATGCCTGGTATTCTGTCCACTCAACCACCTAGTTGAGTTATATTTGATCTATAAAGATTTTGTTGTAAGTACTATATTTTGTCATCTTTGAAAAAAAAGAGCTGCTATTCAGATCCTCAGTAACTTTTTTTTTTGCACTCCCAAATCATCATTCATTACCAGTATCCACTACTTGGTGTCTTTTAATACCAATACATACATTTGGTGTCTTTTAATACCAATACATACATTCCCTCTAATAAACTGTGCTAGCAATCAACCTGACACCCAGATATTTTGTGTCTGAGATATGGAAGTTATCTACCATACTTAGAGAGGACTTGGGATCACATAGCACAAAGCAATGCTCCCCATACATTTAAGAAGGAAAACCCTAAAGAACTTTGCTACGGAATATTTGTCTCTCTCCAGACATTAGGAAAATGGTCGGAATAAAAATCAAAAACTTTTAAAACCAGAAAGTTAGTGCTTTTGGTGAACCTACTGAAAATATTACTCCTGTACACAAGATAGACTTAAACCAGACCCAAAGGGATATTTGCAGTAATTGGACCAGTTCTACAGATAAATCCTAAGGAATACCTTAGTTCTGCAATACTACTTTATCCATCTGGAGGATCATCCTGAGTGCTGCCTAAACCTGCTAGATAATTCTCATATCTCAGACACAGAAAATCTGGGAAATACATTGGTTGTTAGCATCATGAAGGGGCCTGTATGTGTGGGGGGAATGAGAAGGTTGGGAATTACCTATGACAATTGTGTATCATATGAATGTGTGACTACTCATGTGTAACCTTATTCTATAAGTATGCATTTCCAATTGATATACAAACTCATTAGATTTTTGCAACATGATGACTGGTATGGGCCAGTAGAAACAGATTTAAAGATACTGGCTCAGAATAAGCTGAGAGGTTTCCCAATGAAGAATCCTAACCATTTATCTTTGAAAATTACCTCTCATTTTTCCTGGTTTCTTCCAGCCATTACTCTGATCTTCTTCCAGAACACTTTTGAGTATTACCTAAATAGAATTCTTCCTCAGGTCATACATAGTTTCTTTTGAATTGAAGTAAGCCCTACATAATCCCCAAATCAAATCAGGCTTGAACCTGGAATAATCTGTTAATAATTATTTTTAGAGAGAGATTTCAGGTAATAAAGGGAGGACTGTTTTATACATTTTGTTTTGTTCAAAATAATTCCTTTTTACTCAAAGGATAATAAACAGTCTCTCTAACACTAGAATAACAGAGAGGAATTTGTATATTTGTTTTCTCCAGGTCTATTTGTGATTATCTTTGATTTACTTTTCTTTATTTGTTACACCAGAAACTTTCCTTCCAAAAGAAAATTCTTCCTAATTGGATACTCATGAATAAAACTATGCTTCCTTAAAGTTAAATTCTAATTCCATATTTTGACTGGCCCACATTTTGTTATGTAAGACATTATGTTGGTTCTAATCAAGACAGACCCTTCATGCTGCTACTGCTTCTCTTACTGCACCTGTCCTGATCAGTCTTGAAAAGCAAAGAGACTGATTTTTCGTTTTGCTAAGTTAAGCTCCTACTGAGCACAACAATCATATTTCTGGGACTTTTCCTTTCCCTGCACATAACTCAGATATTTGAAGAATGAAAGGGTTACCCACCGGCACCTGTCTATATAGCACTGATCTAGAGCTAAAAGGGATAAAGTAGCCTTTTTTCTTCATGTTGCTTCTACTTAGGCTTAACAATACAATTTTACTGAGGCTTCTTTTTAAAGAGTTATAGAAAATATTCCAAAGAGTAACTTAACTAGTGGTATATTTTATAACTTAAGGAAAGATTTATAATATGATTTGTAGACTTAACAAAATCTGGAAATTGGAATAGTAGGTTGCCATGATAATGTATCCCAAACATCACATTTCTAGGATTTTAGAGTTTGTTGATAGCCTATGTATATATCCATATCATTGGAACTTAGGACAACCCTGTGGTGCAATCAGCATGTGATTATTATTCCCATTTTCCAGATGAAAGAAGCTGTGGTTCAATGAGTTGTTTTGTTTTTTAACTCCATCTTCTATCTTAGTACCAATTCTAAGACAGAAGAATGGCAAGGACTAGGCAATCAGAATTAAGTGTCTTGCCAATGATCACACAGTTAGAAGTATCTGACATCTAATTTGAATCTAGATCTTCCCATCTCCAGGCCTGGCGCTCTAGCCACTGTGCTACCCAGCTGTCCTGGCTCAGTGGGATTCAAAAGACTTGTCCAACATTATATCATCAAAATCCAGATCTCTTATCTCTAATTTCCTTCATTCATCCCCTGTAATCCATGAGGCCTCACACTACTAAGAAGCATGATTTATGCTATAGAGACTAAACAAGTAAAAATGCAAAGGAAAAGTTTTTTGACAAATTCATGGGTAATTCCATAAGATGTGTTAAAAGAAAGATGAAGGATTCGAGATTCTGAGGGAGAAGCCATAAAGACAATATGATATAGTGGGAAACATACTGGACTTGACTAAGGAGGAACCTGGGTTGAAATCCTGCTCTTCCACTTACTAGTTGTTTGATCATGAACAAATCATTTAACTTCAATTTGTTCATCTTATAAAGTAGGAGTATCAGTAGCACTTCACAAGAAGTTCGTAAGAATCCAAGGCTTTGCGAGCCTTGAAGGGCTCCAGAAATGTAAGCTTTTCCTCTTATAGGGGATATTTACCAAACCCTGACATGGTTATTAGTGCCACCATGGTTATGTGGGATGTGGAATGTTTTGCCCATTATTACCAGACTCCTGTTGGTAGATATTTATATTGTTATATATATACATATATATAGGGGGGGGGGTCATTTATTTCACTTTAGAAGAAATGTATAAATTCCAGTGTCCTGAAAGGATTGAAATGCTTTGCAATATAACACACTCATTGACAGACTGCTAATTGAAGTAAATTGAAATACAGCATTGAAGTAGTCTCCATGGTGAATGATGGCAGAGTCCAAACTAAGATCACCTGAAGATTTCATTTGTTCATTTATTAATAATATGGAACACATAATTAGCATTAATATAAGTCAGGCTCTTTTTGTACTTGTTGAAAACTGCCTTTGAAATTATATGTGAGAAGAGTTAATTAGTTATTATCAACGCATCTTCTTTTTCCCATGGTCCTAAGGAGATTACAGTATGCAGATAAAGTGCTGCTTTTAAAGAACTTGGCAGCATTCTAAAATTGCTTTGTTGCAGTCTAATTTTATGTAAATTAAGATCAATTCCTACTGTATTATCATCCATAAGTACCATTGTTCTTGCTACTAGATGCCAGCTCAAGGCCTGCCCCATTTTCATTTCTTCTTGATTTTGCCAGGCCCATTTTTTATCTTTTAATTGTCTATTCTTCTTGTCCTGAGAGAATTTCTCTCTATCAACACTTCCTAGGGGGGGTGGTAGAAACATTTTCCAGATAAAATCTGTTGTTTAGTTAGGGTTAATTTACATTCCATTCAAATACAGTTCTACTACAACTAGTTTCCTCATCTTTAAAATAAGGAAGATCATTTCTATACCCTGTTGTGAAGATTAAATTGAAATAAGAGGGTGTGAAATATCCTTTAAAAAGTATTTTTTAAAAATCATATAGACCGATAGAGTCATTAGCAGGACCAAGAGAATAATGAACACAATAATGCCAACAGCATAAATGAAAAGTAATTTGAAGACTGAAAAAGGGAAAAATCAGTGAAGATCCCAAAAAAGAGATCATGACACCTACCTCATCCCTCCCAAAGGCACAGTAAAGGTTTTTCAAAATGCCATACACATGGTCAGACAATGTTTCTGCATCACATGGTTTTACTTAATTTTTTCTCTTTATTCCAAAGGAGGATTCACTTTGAGAGAAAATTGGGAAATAATTGATGTGAAGGGGAAAGACATATTTTTTTAATTTAAGTTTAAAGCTCTGTATATATGAAGATATTATTATTGTTTAAGTTTATTTAATTAACTAATTTAGAATGTTTTCCATGGTTCCATGATTCATTCTCTTTCCTTCCTCTCCTCCCATCCCCCTTTTATAGCCAATGATCAATTTCACTGGGTTTTACATGTATCATTGATCAAGATGATATTATTATTATTAACCATTCAATCACATACATTTATTGAACCCTATTACAGAGCAGGCATGATGGTAGACCCTAGAAACAGAAATACAAGGAATGAAATAATCTGTAATCACAAGAAGATTCCATTCTAATAGATACACACATATATAAAGAATAAATACAAAATACTTCAATGCAAGGTTGTTTATTAGGAGGGAGGCCAGTGCCAACTGGGGAAGGTAAGACGAATTAGATGTATGTAGATAATGATGCTTGAGCTGTGTCTCAAAGAGAATGATTCTATGATAGTTTAGAAGATATGGTATTCCTGTACTGAAGAAGAGCCAATATAAAGGCACAGAGTTGAAAGATGGAGTGTCATGTGAGAGGAACAAAGAGAAGGCTATTTTGACTGGATTGCAGAGTATGAGAGGGGGGTCAATGTATAGCAAGGCTAGAAAGAAAGACAAGTGGGAGGTCAGGTTGAGAAAAGCATTAAAAGCAAAATGGTGGAGTTTATAGTTTCTCCTTGGAGCAATAGGGAGCCACTGGGATTGATTGAGGATGGGAGAATCATTTAAGGAGAATCACTTTGGCTGCCAAGTAGAAAATGAATTGTAGTGGGAAGAGACTTAAGTAGGGATACCAAGAGGAAAATTTACAATTTTCCAGGTGAAAAGTGATGAGGCCTTGAATCAAAATGGTGTCTGGGTAAGTAGAGGAAAAGGGTCAGATAAAAGAGTTTCAGTCCTAAAAACAGCAAGGTTTGGCAACAGTGACTGAATGTGTGGGGTGAGACAGCAAGTAGTTATTCTGAGAATAACACAGAAATTATGAGCCCAAGAGGCCAAAAAAAAAATGGTCATGCCAAGTTCTCTTTGTATTTGAGATGTCTTTTATATCTCCAGTTTGAAATATCTTGAAATAAATTGGCTGTTAGTGACAAGGAATTGGATCTCAAGGGAGCCTGGAGGACTGGATATTTAGATGTGAGAGACATCTGGATAGAGATGATAATTGAACCCATAGGAACTGATTAAATGATCATATAAAAGAAGAGGACACCCGACACAGTCCTGGCGAACACTCAATGTTAGAGGGTGTGAAATCAATTATAAGCTAGCAATGGAGCCCTAAGAGGGAGTAGTTAGTTATGAGGAGAATCTTGAGAAAGTAGTGTCACAGGCACTCAGAGTTGAGGGAGTATCCAGGAGGACAGGATGGTCAAGATTGTCAAACATAGCAGAAAGGTTGGGTGGGGTGAGGACTGGAAAAAGAGCGTGTGATCTGTCAACTAAGAAATCATCAGTAATTTTAGAGTAGTTTCAGTTGAGGGTGAAAGTAAGATTGCAAAGAGTTGAGGAAGAAGAAAGAAAGTGAAGGCAACAAGCATAGACAGCTTTTCCTGGAGTTCTACTGAGAAAGGGAGGTGAGATACTAGATGAAACTCATGGAGAACAGTTCCTAAGGAAATGGTTTTTTGTTGTTGTTTTGGTGTTTTGTTTTGTTTTTTAAGGATAGGGCAGGTTTGAACCCAGTTGAAGGCAAGGGGAAGAAGTACTAAAGAAATTAAAGATGAAAAAGGGATAAACTCTTGTTAGAGAAAACACAAGAACATGAGCTCAATGGATTAGGTACAGGGTTTTGCCTTGGCAAGGAGAGAGCTATCTTATTATCAGAGACTAGGGAAAGGAAGAAAAAAGGAGAGATGAGGCAAGGGATTTTGAGGTATAGGCAGATGTGTCAAACGAACAGATGAATCAGATTTAAATTTAACTGGGAAATGTTTAACAAAATTAAAAAATATAATAGAACATAGATAATGCTAACTTGTTGTTTTCTAAGTCGCTTCACAGCCCCCAGGGATCCATTTGTGTTTGAGTTTGTCTCTACTGAATTGCAGAGAATTATAGAAGAGGGGAGCTCATGTTGAATGGTCTGTTTTCTCAAGTAAGAGGCAAATGCTTCAACTGAGACCATAAGGGAAGTGAGGTGGGTATAGGGAGCGTGAGGAAAGAAGAGAAGATTTATAATGCTTCTGTAAGAAGTGAGCCAGGGAGGAATGAATTTAGGGTATACCCAGTCAGCATGGTTTGTTGACTTCCTCCAACTCAGTTCAGCAGGAGTTTGTTGCAAAGGAGCATGGTAGGAATAATCCAAGGCTTGAGTTTGTCAAGGGCAAGGGGGAAAGGGATTCAAATTGATGACACTGTATGGAATTGAATTGCTTAACTATAGTGTCAAGATTGGGAAGGAAGGAAAGTAAAATCAGAGCAGGGGAAGTGACAAACGTTAGAAAATAGTGAGGAGTAGAAGGATTGTGACATTCATAATGAGCTCAAAGAATAGGTAGCTGGGAGAGGTGGAATGATAGGAGATTATGGTCAAATAAAGGAATGTCAGATTTTTTAATTAAGGAAGTGGAACGCTTGTGTAATAATGAATCCAGAATATGACCATCCCTGTGTATGACTAATGCAGAGTTAAGGACTAGATTTTGGAGTCTGAAGATGAGGAATTAGGAGGTTATGGAGTTTAAAGGAACATCAACATGGCTATTGAAGTCCTTTTAATATAAGATAAGTTGTAGTGAAGAGGAAGATACTGACCGAAGTGAAAACCCCTTTAAGAAAGAAGGGAGAAATAACTTGGGGGACATTAGACAACATACACCATGATTTGACATGGGTAGAAAATGATGCCGTGAATTGCATTCACAGTTGCTGAGTAATTGTGGGAGAACCTGGAAATAACAGTGGAGACCAATCATTCCATCTGGTCTTAAAGACCATAGTATGGGGGGAAAATAGAATGGGAATAAAAACATAGCCAGTACAAAAGACTGATTCCTAACTGGACAGTGGCCAGTGAGGAGATTGATTATGTAAGACTTTTTATTAAATAAAACTTTGTCATCAAACTAACAGAGTAGCCAGATGGCATAGTGAATAGAGAGCTGGGCTGGGAGTCAAGAAGACTCTTCTGTCAAATCTGGTTTCAGAGACTTACTAGCTGTGTGGTCCTGAGCAAGTCCTTTAACCCTGTTTGCCTCAGTTTCTTCACCTTTCACATGAGCTGAAGAAGGAAATGGTAAATCATTCTAGCATCTTTGCCAAGAAAACCCCAAATGGGGTCATGAAGAGTCTGACATAATTGTAACAATAACAACAAAAATCTAATCAATAAAGTAATTAGGACCAGCCATATAAAGAGCCTTATTAGGTGAGAGTAGTACCTGGTAAGGGTGTATGCTAAAATAGGATCCTGCCTTGAAAATCATCATGGAGCATGATGAGATTGGACTTTAGAGTTTGTTTCCTATGTGAGTATTTGAAATGAAAACTTGCATCTCCGAAGTTAATTCTGAATATGATTAATTTAAATCTGACCTACTATTACTGTCATGTATTTTTAAACTTGTCCCCTGTCAAACTGGCCTGGGGTTATGGACTTGAGGAAATTAATGTAAAAATGATATTTCCTACTTTATATATGTATATTTTTTCTTTACTTTGAGCTTTTTACTTTGCAAAGATGGTGGTATCCAAAAAGATTATCAGGAAAAGTAAGAGGCACAGAATTCCATTTTATCTTTCTCTAAATTCTTATTATTTAAAAACTTTGGTATAGAATAAAGGTTCTTAATCATTTTTGGTCAAGGACACATTTGGCAATCTGCTGAAGCCTGTACAACCTCTCTCAGAATAATAGTTTTAAATGCACAAAACAGAATCCATAGGGACAAAGAAGACTAATAAGATTGAAATAGTTGTCAAAATATTTTTTAAAGCAAATTTATGGACCTCATGTTAAACCTCTACTGTAGGAGGTTTTACTTTACCTGACTATATTCATGAGAAAGCAAATCTTCCTTAATGAAATTCCCAGTCAATAACATGCACAGGGTTGGAGAATGTCATCTCACATAAGGGTTCTATCTTTATAATATATATTCAGATGTTATGAGCTAGCTAAATGAATTTGTGTTATCAGTTATGAAACAATCTGCCATTAGAATAAATTCACTTGAGATACATCACTTAACCTTTTTTTCAGCTTTGGGGACTTGCATTTTAACATAGAATTGTTAGTTTGGAATTCACTTAATGGGCTAACTTTCTAGTTGATTTTTTTTACATTAAAAAAGTAATATTTATTTTGTTTTATTTTCAGGGTCCTAATTCAGTCATGATTGTCCTGGTCATGCTGTTGAATATTGGGTTAGCCATTCTTTTTGTTCACTTTCTAACTTGATTGGAATTAGGAAAGGTAAGACTAGTATCATTTTCATATAAACTCACAAGACATAATAGTTTTAATTCCCTTATTCAAATTTATAATCACAATTTTTTGTTTTGTTTTTTTTGTTTCGTTTTTGTTTTTGTTTTTTAATATCTCTGTAATGTCCTTTAATTTTGGCTATGCCTGAATGTGATTCAATGTAGTTACTTACTGATATCACTGTTTTGACCCTTCAGTGAAGTCATGACAACTAGTGGAATTAGCCCACAGTTCTCTGCAGTAGTGTCATCAGCCTTTTAAATGGCAACACACCAGTCATGCTCAGACACAGGGAAGGAGGCTTGGAATTAGGATGGGATCGCAAGAGAGATATCTGAGACTTGGAAAATTCAGCCAGAGGACCTGTTCAGTTCCCTTGGGGATGGTTTGTGGCTTTGGGGTCCTCTGAAGGCTGAAGCAAGCAGTGTTGGAGAGCAAAACTTAATCCTTTTTTTTTATTTAAAAAGCAAAAGCCAAACAAAACACAAAATCTGCTGCTGCAGCCCCCAACCGGTGAAGTGCATTGGCTACTCCATCTGTCCTAGCAGAATGTGACTAAACTGGAAATGTATGGAGCTGCACTTTTTGTTGATGGAAGCTAACAGCTGCCTTACTGTTTTACCATCTGACGTTTTTAGTAGGGAGCTGGGGAAACGACTGCCAGAGGAATGCGGTCAGAGGATACTGTTGCTGTGGAAGTGACTCCAACATTCACTCCTTTCTCATTAGAAGAAATAGTTAGCAGCATCACTCACCAGTCTTATGCCATTATTTGCTGCTTTTAACTTCTCCTGTGGTGTTCTGGGAGATTCCATTTTCTTTTGCTTGTGCATGACTGTTCATTTTGCTGTTAATTTAAATTTGATGTATAGCCACGATAATTCATGGTGTGAAGTCCTGGCTAGTGAAAATGTACTTACTTGTTGCATCTCGAGGTAAATGCAAAAGAGAAATCTAGTATAACACGTATATTTTGATAGGAAGGTTGAGCTCATCATAACATTCATTTTCCTAGCTGGTAAAACTGTTTCTCCTTCATGTTGATTGAGCAGAGTCTGGAGGCACTGTTGATGCCTTCCTGAGCAGTCCCTAGGTTTTACATGTTTGGGTCAGTATCACACTGAATTCTTTATAGAACATGGAGGCTCTTTGTGGGGATATCCTTAAGTGGAGAGCTAGACTGCAAAAGGATTCTGAGAAATAGAATCAAGGCTTTGCATGGTTTGAGGATTTGTTGTTGGGTTTGTTGTATTTTAATGCCTTCCTGTTAATAGTAGTAATAAGTGTTCAAAGGATTCAGTTTCATCACTGATGTCCCCTCTAAGTGAATAATCTTGTCAGAGGCCAGTTCCAATGAAAGTGAAGCTAAGATGCTAATAATAACTATTATTCATGGGGGAAAGACTAATTTTGTGTTGAATACATTCAGGTAGAGCATATAAATTTGTTTTTAAAATCAGTGCTTATCAAATTTATGCCTTTTTGTTGTTGTTTTTTTTCAAAGACCATATATAATTTTGTTTCAAGTTTAAAAGCCTTAGAAATTTTCATTTGGGGTATTTGTTTTTTGCGGTCTTTATTATTATATGAGCTACATTTATTTTGTGCTGTTAAACTGTAATTACTATATCCTTTATTACTTAAAAGCATGCATATTGACTTACAGAAACTGTGTATGGTAGGATACTTGTCCTCAAAGGAAACATTTTTGTTCTTTAAAAATAATTTGGAGGAAGAAAGAGACTCCTTTGCCTCTTTATTTCAAATATTTCATCCTTGGCAGTTTGGGAAACTTTTTGCAAACCCTCTTCATTTTGTGCACAATATGACAAGAATTATTTCCAACTTGTATGCTGTCTTTTCAGGACAGCCCTTTACAGTAACATGGGTGAGGACTTAATGCTTTGTCTCCTGAGCCAGCTAACTGCAGGGTAGTAACCCCGTGGTGTTTTTTGCAGAAGTATGTTGAGAATCCTGTGTGTGACCAGTATGGAATCAAGAAGAAAGCAGAAAGAGCAAATGAAAATTGCAACATGTGTATTTATTTTTTTAAGAAAATCATACTTTTACTTTGATATTTAGGAAGCAACATTTTTAAATGAAAAACAAGTAATGTTTGTCTCTATATAAACCTTGGTACTAGAGTTCACTGCTCCTTCCTGTCCCACTCCATGTCTCCTTACTGGGAAAGCTGATTTTTTAACTGAAATATTTAATTCATATTAAATGTTTATTTAAAGTACCTAATGCTTTGGAAATAATGAGTAATGGATAACTTCAGAAAATGTTTATAAAGTAAGCATGGTGGTTCCATTTATAAATATATGTATGATTTCTAAGCTTTTTTAAAAACAAAGCTCAAACAGAAATTGTTGGTATTTTTCTAAAATGTGCACAAGCTGTATTTTACATGAAAGGCTATTTATAATGGGTTGTTATACTGTACACTACATTTTGGACAGCACATGAAGTCTGCCATGTACTTAATATGTCACTTTGTTTATTTAAAGTTTCTTGCTGTGAAAGAACTCTTTACCTATGAGTTCCTTTATTTATAGTCCTTGACCCCAAAATGTATAATGTACAGTTTTCACAACTGTATTTGCTCTAATAAAAAAGTTGGTTATTAATAAAGTTGTAGACGGGTTTCCTTTGTGTTTAAATTAGTCTGTATAGTGTGTACTTTTTTGTTGTTGATCTTGCTAATGGAAATCTAACAGCAGACATTAAAATGGATCAAAGCAGGTCAATGTCCAAAGTTTCCCATCATATTATCTATTTCTTCATTTCTTCCACCTTCCCCCTTAAAAAGCAAACACAAACACAACATTACTTTTAGATGTTAAAATTTCATCACCTTCAAAAATTGGACTATACCACCTTATCAAAGGAATTTACTTTTACATTTAAAGAACTCCCTAAGTTAGTATAAACTTCTCTCCTACATAATAACCTTTCAGTTAATTAAAGTTGATTCAGCTATTTTGCTCCTTTTCTTAATGCCCGGAATAAATTAGTATGTTACCATAGTCTCCCAGTGCCTAAGCTGATAAGTGGCAATTTAGACACCTTTGGAAGCCCAATTAACTCTTGGGTTACTGAGTCTCCTTGAATTTTAAGCTTCCTTTTGAGCCCAGAATATTGCTGGTTTAAGACTAACCTGACATCTAAGCACACTGGACACCCAAAGTCCCTCTGCCACCAAATAGTTCCTCCATTTTCTTTTTCACAATGGCTACCTACAATTTCCATGTTAATTACTCCTTTGAGTGAAAGGATTAACGGTTCCTCTTCAAGGGTTTGAGCTATTATCACAACTAAGTGAATTAGCTGATTTTCTTTAGGTCTTTAGCAGGCTAATAAAGAACAAAGAAAAGGTATAAATTTTCATAGAAGGAATAAAAGACCCATACTACAAAAGGGCAAACTGCAGATAAACATGATACCATTGAGGGGGACAGGGAAGGGGTCTTGAGGAAACTGAGAACAACATAAAGACCTATGGAAGGTTACTACCAAAGGATGAGAGTAGCCTTATTCTAGGGTCTGATTTGACCCTCACTGAGCCAGATGCTAGAATATCTAAGCAGGCATAATTTTGGGGAATCTAGAAGATTCGTCACATCTTATTCTTAGTAAGTGATTTCTGGTGGGGTGAAACAAGTTGGACAACCAGGATCACTGAGCCATCTTGTCCAATTACAACATTTTAGAATTTAACAGGTGAGTCATGAATGAGAGCACACCTGAGTAATAGGCCTGGAAGCCAAGGGACAGAGAAAAAAAAGTGTTGGATGAGTTCAGGGAATAGAATCAACCAGTCTGGCTAAACATTAAAGTGAATGATGGAAAAAGAGGTGGCTATGAGGCCAGAAACAAAAAGCCTTTTTTTAAAAATCGCTCCTTCACCACAGACAGCTAGGGCAGCTAGGTAGTGCAGTGGATAGGTTCCTCTTCCAGAGTTCAAATCTGGTCTCAACCACTTCGTAGCTGTGTGATCCTGGGCAAGTCACTTAACCCTGTTTACCTTTGTTTCCTCATCCATAAAATGATTTGGAGAAGGAAATGGAAAATAATTCCAGTATCTTTGCCAAGAACCCTACCACCACCACCACCCAAAACAGGGTCCCAAAGAAACAGACACAACTAAAACAACTGAAAAAAATTACAAGCACCATGTGTATGTGTGAATGAAACCAAGATTGATATTTCTATGGGACGGTGTCACCCTTTTAAAAAAACATCATCTTTGCTCTATGCTAAAGAATGTACTGGGTTGGGGGAAAGGGCAGAAGGAACAGGGAGAATCTGATATAAAGACAAAGGATAGAATATTTTCAAGACAATTGTCATCATTATAGGACCTCTGTTGAACCAGGTCACAACCTTTCTCATGACTTATCAAATCATTTTCAAAGTTTCTATATATGCTCTACATAGATATGCATGCATACATACACACTGTCTGGAGAGAGATTATTCTATATATACATGTAGTATAGCAGAGAAAGAAAGAGATTGAATTGTGAATGTATGAAATCACCCACTTCCAAACTTTGGAAGAAAAGCATCTCTGCACTTAGTCCTCAAATGGCAGGCATATGAGGTTTCCCAGCTGAGTCGGAGCTGTCAGAACTTATACTTCCCTATAATTCATTGCCTTCAAGAACCCCGAGACACTTCTACATCATGCTAAAGCATCACATTTTATTTAGTAAAGCATTAACATGGAGTAATTTACCCAAAAAAGAATAAAGCAAAGCACAAAGAACTTTTATTCAAAAATCTTTAGCATGTATTGAAAGGTGCATGTGTTCTCTGGAGTATGCGTCATAATTGGATCAGAAATACTTAAGAATCTAGACCATTCATTATATATACCAGGTATAAATATTACTGTCTGTAACCAAAACACATGACAAAAGGTCTGCCACATTGTTGGTGCCCTTAGCGACAAGAACTGGATCACCAATGATTGTACAACCTAGAAAGATAATCACTGGCACAGAGAAATGTATTAATGGGCTTATTTAGCCATTGTGCACTGACTTAGATAAATAAAAGCATGTCTAATGAGAAATGAAGGCACACCAGGGAAGCACAATGTCCAAAGATGTACTAAGAACTGAGGATAGGATCTCACTAATGATGGCTAGAAAGTCTCTGCCTGATACAGGAATGATGATAAAAATAAGGTTATTTCCCAAGGTACCATATGGAAAGCTGAAAGGTTCTTTTCAAATTCATCATTATCCTGAACTTGGCTTTTTCTTAACAAGTAACAGGTATACAACAGAACTAATATGGAAATATGGTTTGCATCATATTACCCATATAGAGGCAATATCGAATTGCTTGCCCTCTCGGGAGGGAGGGAAGGAGAGGGAGAGAATTTGAAACTCAGAATTAAAAAATAAATAAATGGTAAAATTTGTTTCTACTTGTAGTTGGAAAAAATAAAATCTTATTAAAAACAATTGGTAGAAGGTGTTTTTCTTTTAATTTAACTATACTTCATTAGGTATTTTAAAGATTGTTTGGTTATAATAAAAATAGCTCACATTTATGTAGTGCTTTAAGGTTTACCAGTTTCCATACACTGTTTTGTTTAATCTAATCACAACACCCATATAAAGTAAAGTACTGTTGTTATTCCTCTTTTACAGAGGAGGAAACTAGTAGGAGTTAGAGAAGGTAAATGACCTGCCAAGTTTCAAAAAGTTGGAAACTATCTGAAGTGGAATTTGAACTTAAACCTTTTTTGAGTCCAAGTGCAGTGCTAAACTGTTATGCTAGTTAGGAAGAATGGGTAACCAGAGAGAATTCAAAAGCAGCACAAGCTTTAGGTGATCCTAGGTAATCCTAAAAAATCCATAAGCTCCTTTCCTCCCATTTACAACCTCATAGTAAACCTGGAGTTTCAGGTCACAAAAAACCTACATTTACTTTTACCAAACTTTATCCTTTTTTTTCATCCCTCTCTCCCATCCCTTCAGCCTCCCCACTTGTCAATATCCTTATCAAGCAAGTAATCAGCAACAAAAGCAATATTCTTTAATGGATAAAGAGCTGCCTTTGGAGTCAGCAGGACTTGGAGTCTAGTCTCTCTGATACCAACTGGCTGTGTGATACCAAATAAATCAACTTCTCAATGCTTGGCCAACTCTCTGACATTGCTGAGCAAGTATCATCTAGCGACGTTGGTAGAGGGAGTTTCCTCATCTGAAGTTCCTCACCACGAGATCACAGGTTTTAAAGAAATCAAAGAAAACATGAAGGAATCAAGACCGTAACACGTAGCCAGCATTAGAAACTGAATCTTTGCAAGCTAAAAATGAGTGTTGCCTCCCAGGTGTCAGTGGCATTTAGAGTCCAAGTTGCTCACAAACTTAAGATAGCTTGTCTAACAGACCTTTCCTCTCAAGTCTGACCATATACTTCTTAAGTACACACCCTTTAATAATGGTCTTATTTTTATCAGGCTGTTCTCAAATTCCCACATTTGCAAGCCTACACAGAACTCCCTCTGTCCATCTGTGTAGGCTGCTGGTGTGTGCAGCGATTTCTTCTGGTTAACAGATGAAAAACCATAGAAAATATGGAGCGACATGTTATATTCTGCATGTATAGCTTTCATCCCATCCTGCCTAATTCCCTGTGAGACCAAGGACTGGAGGAAGCTGTGTTATCAGGAAAAGGCTTAGTGATTGGCAGGAAGTAAGGGGGCTTGAAGGAAAACATCCTGCCATAGCTCCTTACTTGTCCTCTTAGCTGCAGAACAGATGAAGGAAATCCACTGAGGAAGCATTGGATAAGCTCTGCATTTGACTTAGAGGAATAGGTCACAAACATTTGAACATTTAAGGTACACAACAGGAATGAACAAAAAACACTATTCAAAATTTCTCTGCAAATTGACATCATTGGCCATCATTGAAGGCAGCATTAGGACTAAGTTACTCCTCATTTAGCTTTTAAGAAGTAAGGCACTATGGTCCACCCAAAATATAAACCATGTAGAGAAATCTCCAGGTTACAGAGAAGTGATCAACTCCAAATTGGACAAATGTTGATCATCCTAAAACACTCATAACTACATGGGTCACCTAAGAAGTGAAGAGTCTAGGAATTATGAAGCGAGATAGCACAAAGATTTGTAGTATTCTTTTGCTCTGGACTATATCCTGGTCTTCTGACTAAGGTCTATGCTGGCCACAACACATTGATACTTCTCAAATCAATCCTTTTCTTCATAAAAGTAGCCTCTACTTAGGAAGGCTCTCTTAGTCTTACTAAGTCCATATACAGATTAAATTTCACTAACAAAACAAATTTCTTTGAAGACATTCCATATCTGTCATTTCCCTAATAAAAACTGTCCTTCTGGCTATTCTGACAGTGTGGAGTTTGACTATCTAAAAAAAGGCATTTTCCATTTATATCACAGAATATCCTTGAATAAAAAGGACTTGACAGGTCCCTTGAAACTTTTTGACCCACAGTTTTCTCATCTGTAAAAGGGAAAGTGTTATACTTAATGTTCCTTGTTAAGGTTTTAATTTTTTTTATTTTATTGATATCTTTTGGTTTTATATCACCTTTTCCCCCAAATATCCCATCTTCCTCCCCTAATCACAGAGCCATCCTTCATTTAAAAAAAAAAAGAAATAAAAAAGCAGTTCAACAAAACTAAACAAGATAGTAACTGACCCTGTATTTAATGTTCCGCATCCATATTCCCCTCCACCACCACCTCTTCAAGGAAGGTGGGAAGGTGCATTTTCTCATACTTTATTTGGAGGCAAGATGGATTATTTAAATGTTTCTTTTCTGTAGTTAG
This sequence comes from Monodelphis domestica, assembly GCF_027887165.1. NCBI lineage: Eukaryota > Metazoa > Chordata > Mammalia > Didelphimorphia > Didelphidae > Monodelphis > Monodelphis domestica. The sequence goes on along the minus strand of NC_077229.1, from coordinate 325,568,700 downwards.
TTTTTTGGGAGAACAGGGATTAATCTTTCCATTTACATTGTTGTGGACCAGGTAAAATGGGGGCCATTGTGGCATAGGGAATAGTGCTAGACCAATCACACTAGAGTGTGACCAATCATTTAATCTCTCTGCACGTCAGTTTCCTCATCTGAAAAAATGGGTCTAAAACTACCTACAAGTACTTTGTTCAGTGGGTTGTGAAATTTCAGTTCACATTATCAGTGAGATAATGTGTGTGAAATGCTGTTATTAATCAATAAGAGAATTGTAGATTTAGTACAAAAAAAGCTCAGAAGAGCTGGTCAGTCAGTAGGTACTTATAAAGAGCCTATTAATTATCAGGAACTGTGCTAAGCTCTGAGGATACAAAAAAGAGCAAAAAACAATCTCTGCCCTCAAGGAGCTCATAGTCTAAGGAGAGACAAGCGAACAAATATGTACAAACTAACTATATACAGGATAAATAGGAAATAATCAACAGAAGGAAGGTATCAAAATTAAGAGGGGTTGGGAATGGCTTCCTAAAGAAGATGGGACTTGAGTTGGTAGTTGAAGGAAGTTGGGGAAACCAAAGGTCAAGAAAGGGCTTCCTAAAAGTTTTGAAGAAAAATTGAAAGGCAGTTTGCCAGATGGAGGCCCAGGAGAAGGGCCACAGGGGCCAATTGCTCATCCTTTCTTCATTCATCGCCCATTCCTCTTCCTGCCTTTCAGGGGCACAGGATTCCTTTTGTCTTCCTTCTTGGTTTGCTTCCTGTTGCACTTGGAACAGGAGCCTGTCTCTGGAACTTGTAGACCAAGGCTGAACTCTTGATGAAGTTGAATTTTAAATTCTGGAGAGTGTGAAGGAAACAGAAACAAGACAGTATCAATGATCTCATGCCAGGCCATACCTTAGGTTTGGGGACTTAACCTTTTTCTACTCTGCCTTACTCAAGAAGGACTTAACTGGTACCCCAAAGCTATTGTGAGTGAAGTCCCTGTATGTCAGTACTCCTGCCCCCAACCTTTGCCTAGGCTGAAGGAATGTTTCCCTTTTCCCCTTGGCTTTACCTCAAGACAAAACTTGGAATTTTCTCAGAAGAGCATTAGTAGAATATAAGGTGGAAAAGATTAAAGTATAAATGATATCTAGAGAAGACAAAACTGTTGAGTTACAAAGCACAAGAAACTTAGCCTAAGCTAGCCAGGTAACTCAGAAGATAGAACAGAAAGCTGGGTGTGTAGTCAGAAAGACCTGAGTTTGAATCTTGCCTCAGCCACTTATAGCTGTCCATTTATTATTCTGTGCTATTTTCCTCATCTGGAAAATGAGGAAGTTGGACTAGATGACCTCTAAAGGTCCCTAAATCTATCATTCAATGACTAATGAGTTCATTTCCATTTGCCAGCCTCTAACCCAGTTGCCATGTGGCCTCTCCATCTTATATTGTGAGAAACCCATAATCTAAAAATTAGAACTGACTTCAGAAACCACAGAGTCTAACCCATTCTCTCCCCAACTCTCTTTTCCTTTAACAAATGGCGACCCAGCCTTTTCCTGAAGACTTCAAGTGAGAGAGAATTCACAACTTCTTGAGGCTGGAGGCAGCCAGTCCATTTCATTTTTGAGTGACACTGATAGTTAAGAAGCATTTCTTATACATAGCTTGCTTAAATCTGCTCTCTATAACTTATTTCTCCTCATTCTGTCCTCAAGACTCAAGCAGAAGTGGCCAGACTCCATGTACACAACTTATAGTACCTTATGAAACCATCAGTGTAAATAGAAAGAAAGGAGAAAGGGGGAAACTGCATAAATCATTAGTTTTTCTTCCATTGTTGTTATGTATATCATTTTATTTAGATCATAGAAAACTGTCAAAGCTGATTAAGGTGACTTGGAAATATTTTGTGCCTAAAAGCACTAACCTAGGAGGTGAGAGATCTTCAAATGTGTCACTAACACAATTCATGAATTTTAATATACTGCTATGAGTATTTTCTTGTTTTTTAAAACAAGCAGAAAAATACTTCCCCTTTTTGCTTCCCACAGATGTTGTCAGGATAGTAGGATGTTTCCATGGAAACTAACTAGCTCTATAGACAGAAGACCCGAGTTCAGATTCCACCTGAGGCTTACAACATGTGTGATTTTTAAGAAGCCACTTAACCCCTCTAGGTCTCCATCTCCCCATCTGTAAAAATGAACTAGATGGTCTCTAAGGTCTCTTCCAGCTCTATATCTATGATCTTATAAGAAGTGCCCAGTGTTTGACAAAGAGAACACATCACCACTTCCTCACTATGCTTCTGGACCACAAAACCATCTGGCCCTGCTTGTGCTTGCCATAGTTTTGCTCCCAAGACACAGCAGATCCTGCTTTGTATCAAGGAACACACCTTCTCTGGCTCATGCCTGATGCAAGATGGGCTTCCAAATCTTTCTCTTTTTTTTTTAAACCCTTACCTTCCATCTTATAATTGTAAAAATTAAATTAGGTTTTGACTTAATATGAGAGTTATAAAAGTGGTCGCGATTTATAAAATATTAGCCCCTAAGTCAAAATGGCTGTTAGCAGCTTTTATTTACGAGGTAGAGATATTGAAAGTGGGAAGTATAGGAAGGCGACAGAGCCTTGTCTAGCCTACTGCCCTAAGTGCTGCTCTGGTGAAGTCCGGCTCAGCCTCCTGCAGGGCTCCCTCAAGTCCCAATCTCCATGTGAAAGTCCAGGTGGCAGGTTTCTACCAGAAATCCTGGTGGTGTATTCAGTCAGAGTTCCACCAACACAAAATGACTCCAGGGAAAAGCATGTCTCTTCAGCTCTATTCACCAACACAGAATCCAAAGGAAGAGTCTCTCCAAAAGCCAAGGAAGGAATGACTCTAGACCATGTTGGTCTCTTCTTTTATACCCCTCGCTTCTTTCCATGTCATTTCCTATCTCTCCCCCTTTTCACAGGAACCAATTGCAGACTCCCAATTTGCCTAACACTGCCCAAAAGGTGCCATGCTTGTGGCCTTTGGGGAGTGTGAACTAATAAGTGACTTGTAAGCTCTCTTACCTAATGGTTAGCTAGGTACTAAGTGGGGGTACTTTAAATTCTTGATTAACTAAAAATAGACAAAGGGAGAATTAATTCAATCTTCATAGAATTAATATTGTGAATTGGTCCTAAAGCAAGAGTGGTAAGGGCTAGGCAAGGGGAGTTGTGTCACCCAGGGTCACAGGAAGGTTCATAAATCACACCGATTTGAACCTAGGGCCTGCCATCTCTGGGCTTGGCTCTCATTCCACTGAGCTACCTAGCTGCCACCCAAATATCTCTTGGCACAAATATAGATGCCAGGCAGTTAAGAGCCATGCATAAAGCTCATGAGCCAACCCTTAACCCTTTTAATTGTCTGCCTTCATCATCAAAATTCACTAATACTTTGCCTGGACTCATCCTCCAATTGTTACTGTAAACCCACCCCCCACTTCCTCCACCTCCATTCTCCTTTACTTTCCCTATCCTTGTAATACTGAACACCAGAATGTCAAAGGACTCAAATACCACCTATTGGCTTCCTCTTTTCCATTCATCTAAACTCTTCCTCCAATGTGTCACTCTAAATCATCCCACTCCTTTCATGGTGCAATTCAGAAATCAAGTCTCTTAATTAATAATCTATTTTTTATATTATCCCATTTCCTTTCTGATCCTTTCCATCTTCTGGTACTCACTAAAACTAAGGCCCTCCAGCTAGCAATGCATCTCTGGACACTCTTTCCAGTAATGACTACAATTTCCTTCTCAAGCAGAGTTTGCCTTAAAGATTATTTTAAGGAGAACTCACACAAGGCAAGCCTTCACATGGAGGTCAGAAGAAGCAATTCCTATATGATGAACAACTGTGAACAACTAAACTTTTAGCAGCAAAGCAAGTTGCCAAGACATCCACAAAGAATCCCCGATGAAAAATGCTATCCACAAAAAAGGAACTTTTGGATCCTGATTGTAGATCAAAGCAAGTCATCTTCTACTTTAATTCCTTTATGCATTTTTTATTGTATGTGTGACTTCTGTTACAGTATCATGAACAATATGGAAATGTTTCACATGGAAGTACTTGTACAATCTTTATCAGCCTATTTACTACATCAGGGAGGCAGGGAGAAAGGGAGAAAATCTGAATCTTATAATGTCAGAAAACAACTGTTAAAAATTGTTTATTCCTGGAACTGAAAAAACAAATGATTGGGGGGTGGGGGGGGAAGCAATTCAAGAACACTCTCAAGGTCTCTATGAAGAGCTTTAGTAGCAATTGTAAGTCAGGAGACACTAGTACAGCACCATCTAGCATGGTGTGCCCACATCAAAGAAGACACTGTGCTCCATGAACAAAGCAGAATTTCAGTAGCTCAAAAGAAGCATAAATTGCACTAATTTAGAAACATCTTCATCCCAAATGTTCATATGAATTATTGTGCTTGATCTGTGGTAAAGTCTTCTGGGATTGTATTGGTCTGATCAACCACAGTCAGACATAGTATATGTTGATGCCAACATAATGACGCCATTTTGGTCCTCTTTGAATAAGGAGGACAACAACCAACCAATCATTTCTCTTATCTTCCTACTCCCTGGTCAGAATACTCCTTGCTCCCCATCTCCACTTCCAAACTCTCTTCCCTCTCCTATCATGTTTTGTTTCTGACCACTGCCTTCTTTAAACACCTTCCATTTATTACTCTCCCTTTTTCTCTTTTCCCTTTTCCTCTCCTTCTTCCTTGTGGGTATGGATTTCTATACCAATCTGAGTGTGTATATATGTTCTTCCTTCTTTGAACCAATTCCAAGGAGAGTAAGTTTCAAGTATTTCCCACTACCCACATCCCATTCTCCCCTCTACTGTAAAAGTTTTTCACTTTTATATAAGATAATCTCCCCCATTTTTCCTTTCCCTTCCCTCTTCTCCTAGTATATCTCTCTTTATGACCAGTTGTTCAACCACTTAACATCCTTGGGCTGAGAGCCCCCAAAGCTTCTGCTTCTACTGTTGTCACAGCTGCCACCACCACCAGCATTCCAGACAGCCCCCATCCCTGGGTCACAGACCTCTCCTTTTGACCTCCTAAGTTTCTTTGGGCTGCAAAAATGCCTCGGCCCTATCTTTTTTTTTTTTTGGTTATGCCACTCCAAAATTCAATTTGATGCATTTTTCCACACTTACTTTCTGCCTATTGATTCTAAAGCAGAAGAGTCACACAACTAGAAAGTATCAGAGGCCAGATTTGAACCCAGGAACTCCCATCTCCAAGCCTGGTTCTCTTATTCAATGAACCACTTAATGGCCCCTGATACTTTATTTTTAAATTGTTTAGAGGGAATGTTGGGAGAGTTGAGCTGAGCCTCTACTCCACCATATTGGCTCCCCCCAAGCCTCCATCAAATCCCCTATTCCTTTACCTTTTCACCAATCACTCCTTGTTCAACTGGAACACTGGTTACTCACTCCTATGAACTAGATGCCAAATGAACCTTGAGGAAACATAACCATGATGACTAGATCTACTACAAATTTATATCTAAATTCAATTGGACCCTTAATGCAACAAGTTAATCCTTTTATTCCTCTTCAGTTCTCTCTGCTACTTATCACCTCTGGTATTCCAAGTCATATTTGTCACCTCAGACAGCTAAGTAACAGAGTAAATATATTGTTGTGCCTAGAATCAGGAAGACTTGAGTTCAAATTTAACAGGGAAACTTACTGGTTGTATGACTCTTAAGCAAGTCACTTAACACATCTGCCTCAGTTTCCTCAGCTGTAAAATAACAATTTTTGTTGCAACAATGTAAAATAAAATAAAATCCCAAGATTGTTGTGAGGATAAAATGAAATATTTGTAAAGCTCATGGCATCGTACCTAGCATATAGTAAACCCTGTTTAATAAATGTTCATTTCCTTCCCTCCTCAAATCTTCTATGCAATTTCTTCAGCTCATATTTCACCCAAACCATTAAAGCCATTGCTAAGAATTCCCTCTTCTCTTCTCATCCCACATCCCTCTAAAATCATCAACCTCTGCTCATCTCCTCCTTCATTCCAATGTCTCATTTAGAAATGGCCTTTCTCCTTGTCAAGACTAATTCCTCTACTTGTCCCTTGATCACATCCCCTCCTATCTTTCCCAGCAGGCTCCCTCCACTGCCATCCCCTCTTTCTCTAATCTTATATGACTCCCTATCAACTGGTTTCTTCCCTATTGCCTACAAATAAACCCCAGGATCCTCTACCTATTAAAAAATTTAAAAAGCCCTCACTGAATTCTACCATACCCAATAGCTGTCACCCAACATCTCTCCTTCCCTTTTCATCTAAACTTGGAAAAAATGATCTACATTCAACACCTCCATTTCCTGTTCTCTCCTTCTCCACCAAATCCTCTATAACCTAGCCTCTGACTACATCATTCACCTGAAACTGCTGTCTTGTGAAGGATCCCTTCATTGGCTTATTTGATGATGTTTCCTCAATCCTCTCCTGGCTGACCTCTCAGCAGCCTTTGATAATGCTGGCTGTCATCTCCTGCAAGATCTCTCCTCTCTCTCTGGTTTTCAAAATTGCTCCATCTTGTTTCTCTCTCCCACCTGGCTGACTCTCCATCCGGTCTCTTTCCCGAGATCTTTATGTTCCTCCCATTGGCTCTCAGTATAATTCCAAGCCCCCTTCCTGCAAGTTTCTGTCCTGGGACCCCATCTCTCTCTATACACTCTCTTTTTATGAGTTTTATCAGCTAGCTGCCATGGTTCAATTTCCATCTCTATGCAAATGGCTCACATATTTCTAAAGCCAGCACTGGCCTCTCTACTGAGTCTAGTCCTGCATCACCAGCTAGCTATTGGATATTTCAAAGTAGATTCCTGTAAGCCGATAGATGTCCTGAATCTAAACAAAAAGGAGCACAAATGAAATGCTGTATCCCTTTAGCTAGTTGACACAACAAATAAAGTTTCAAGTCTGGAGTCAGGAAGACCTGAGTTCAAATCCAGCCTCAGACATTTGCGTAGCAATTAGCCATCAGAATTCTTGATTTTTTGGCAATTTAAGATGTGTAGGATTACTGCTTTATCAATGGTCACTAGCCTTCTCCGTCACTGTGGATGAAATCACTTTTTTTGTCAATGAAAAATAAGTTAAAACTTTATTTAAAAAAAAGCTTTGAGTTTATTGAGAAATAAAGATATATATTTTTTAAAAGTTAAGGGGGGGGGGGCAGCTGGGTAGCTCAGTGGATTAAGAGCCAGGCCTAGAGACAGGAGGTCCTAGGTTTAAATCTGGTCTCAGACACTTCCTAGCTGTATGATCCTGGGCAAGTCACTTAACCCCCATTGCCTAGCCTTTACCACTCTTCTGCCTTGGAACCAATACACAGTATTGACTCCAAGACAGAAGGAAAGGGTTTAAAAAAAAAGTTAAGTTAGGTTCTTTAACCCTAGGAAAGTCACTTAATATCTGTCAGTTTTCCTAACTGTAAAACAGGGATTATAATAGCAGCTACCTCTCAGTGCTGTTATAAAGATTAAATGAGATAATATAGGAATCTCCTTTCACATTGAGAGGGTTATGGTGCCCAAACAATCTGGAAAATCTGCATAGAAATTTTTGGCCCTCCCTTCTTGCTGTAGAATAAGTCTTTTTTCTTTTTCTTTTATAAGATGTTTAATGCCTTATTGTAAAAGTTAGGTTAAGCATTTGGTCATAGGCTATATAGTTTCTAATTTTTTTCTGTATTGTTTCCTGGTCTTCTCATATCTTCTATGGCTTCTGCAAAACTGCCCCCAAATTCTCATTTAATTTCTTGGGCTAATCTGTGACATATTGAAATCATGATGGGGAAAATGTGATATGGAAGGGATATTTGTATTTGTAAAACACTTAGCACAGTGCCTGTAGTAGATCTTAATAAATAATGATTTTTTTTTCCTTCAGTCAATCAGAAGGAAGAATGTTGAGTGCATAGATGATTAGCAGCTGTCCCCTCCTTCTTCCTGGGCATCATCCCTGGACATCTCAACATCCAAAAAAGTACCTCATTATCTCTCTCCTCAAACTCAACTTTTATATGAACTTCCCTTCTACTGTCCGGGGCACCACTCACTGTCTTTCCAGTCACCCAGGTTCACATCCTCAGTCATCCACTTATCCAAATATCCATGCAGTTGCCAAATCTTCTTGTTATTATCTTCCCATGTCTCAGATAGGTCCCCTCTTGTCCATTCATACAGCCACCACCCTAATTCATGCACTATATCTCTCAAGTAGATTACTGCAATATCCTTCTCCATCCCCCCTCCAATCTATGCTCTGTGCGTCTGTCAAGACGATTTTCCTAAAGACCAAATGTGATCAAGTCACACATAAATCCCAACTTGACAAATTGCAAAAATTCTCCCAGGAGCCAATATAAATGCCTCTGTTTGGCTTATAAAACCTTTCATAACTTGTTCCAGTCCATCTTTCCAACCTTGTTACACATTACAACTCTTCCTGAACTCTGCAGTCTAGCCAGACTGGTCGTCTTGCTTTATTTCATACATGATATTCAATCTCCCATCTCCATGCGATTGCAACTTGCTGGCCTTCAGGCCTGGATTGTACTTTCTTCTCATCTCTGCCTCTTAGTAAACACTTAATAAATGCTTGTTGAATGACCAATGTAGAAGTGTGTTTTGCATGATAATACATGTATGGTCCAGATGAAAATGCTTCCCATCTCCAAGTGGGAGGAGCGATGGAAGAGAAGGAGATGGTTTGGATCTCATAGTTTTGGAAAATGTATGTTAAAATTATTATTACATGTAATTGGGAAAATAAAATGTCTTTTCATTTTAAAATTAATTAATGACATGCTTGTTGGTTGATTGATTGTTCTACAAGTACAAGGTATTGGTAGTAAATGTTCTGTTAGCCTTAAATGCAAATCCAGGTGCACCTAAAACAGGTAAAATTCAGCCCTTCCAGTTGCAAAGAAGCAAAGGAGAAGGGCTTTCTGACCAAATCTTCTTTTTCCTGACCTGCATTCCCCAACTTTAGCACATGTCTTCAGTGTGCCGGTATGCCTTACAACAGGGAAAGAGAAGATTCTATTTTCAAAAATGGCACTAATTAGAGAGGAAGATAATTGGAGTTTTTAATGTGAAAAATTCTCTATCATTTAATCTTGTCTCCTTTGCTCAGCTACTTCAGAGAGATCTCCTGGTTCAGACAGGTTGATTCAGCAAAAATGTATTAAGCATACTCTGTGCAGACATCAGAGGATCTGAGAGCTCAGAGCTGGAAGGGACCGCAGAAACCATCTTGTTCCACCCCCTTGTTTGACAGATGAGGAAACTGAAGCTAAAAGAAGTTAAGCAATCTATCTAAGACTACATAGGCAATGAACAAGGATTTGAATAAAAAACTCTGACTTTAGATCCAGTTCCATTTACATTCTATCATGAAGTTGGAGGCATGATGGCCATGTGGTTAGAGAGGCAGCCTTGGAGTCAAGATGACATAGGTTCAGGGCAGGCAGCTGGATGGCTCAGTGGATGCAGAGCCAGGTCTAGAGACAGGAGGTCCTTTGTTCAAATCTGGATTCATATACTTCCCAGCTGTGTGACCCTGGGCAAGTCACTTAACCCCCATTGCCTAGCCCTTACCACTCTTCTGCCTTGGAATCAATACACTGTATTGACTCCAAGACAGAAGGTAAGGGTTTAAAAAAAAAAAAGAAGTGGGAAGTGGAATGTTAAGTCTGGGAAATGCAGAGAATAAGAGAAGGGGATTCACAAGATAAGTCTCAAGGAGGAAACTGGACGCAAATCCTGGAGAACCACAAGTTCAAGGAGTCTATATGCTTTCTAAGAAGCAACAGGGGATGCACCAAAAGTTTTTGGACAGGAGAATGAAACTGTCAGACCTGTACATGAAGAACCATGGACCGACCCACTGAAATCAAGAGACCTTGGTTAAAACAAGCTTCTGCCTCTCACTGAGTTAGCACAGAGAGGCCACTTCATTTTTAATGAAACTTAGTTTCCTCTTCTACAAAATGGCAATAACCAAACTAGCACTGTTTCATAGGATTATTCAAAGAATGTGCTTTTGAAACTGCAAAGTGCTATAATAACATGAAAAAACTATGGCCACACTAACATGTCAGCTATGTCATGATCTCATATTCACAAAAATTCCAGAAGATAATACTCACACCCACATTCTGCGCTAATAAACTTTAAAGCTTACATTTGTTCAATACTGAAAAATAGCCTTTATGCCAAATGATCTTCCAGACTCAATACTCTCCAAAGTGTAGTATATGCTGCTGCACAATCTATATTCCTATAGCATAAAGACTACCAGCTTCCAATGGCTCCCCATTGCCTCTGCCTCTGCCATCAAAGACAAGACAAAGACCAGACTGCTCAACTTCACATTCTGGTCCCTCCGTTGGCACCAGCTGTCCATAACAGCCTTATCTCACACTATTTCCTTTACATGCATACTCCAAGCAAATTGTACTACTGCTCAAGCATGTCCTCTGACACATCCCGGGCTTCCCTACTTACGGAAGGCTTTCATTTGACTGATGAAATCCTATCTAATCTTAGAGGCTCAACTCAAATGATGCTTCTACCACAATCCAGTCCCAGATTCTTCCATCCAAAAGAAATCGCTTAGGCATTTGGGTTAGATTAAAGCTTTATCTGCACATGCAAAGTGATTTTGAGAATTAAGACAAGTATCTGGATCATTCAACCCCAAAATTAATACTTTCATTTTAAGGTGTTTTGAGGCATAGAGAAATCAATGCAGAAAAGCATTGGACTGAAATTTTTAAAGAACTGGGGACTAGAAACCTACTATTAGGACTACTACTAACTAATTAGTTATGTGATTTGGGGTAAGTCTTTTAATTCATCCAGACTTCTGTTTTTTTAATCTGAAAAAAGGAATGTGTGAATGGGACTAATGTGAGATATTCGCTCCTCAGCCTGTGGTTCTATTTCACTTTGACATTTCAAAAGGTACAAGCCATTCTAAGATCAGAAATTACTATTTGCAAACATTGGAAATGATCTCTATACTTCACCATAAAATGAAACTACATGACAACTCAGTCAATGATTATACTCCTAATTTTAGTGTCTTATTTACTCTTTTAGACATCAAACCAATATTAACTTAAAAAGAGGATTACAAACAGTCTAGTAAAGTCTAGAGAAGTCCACAGAGGAAAGAACACACCAATATATAAAAACATAATGCACATTTGAAATATTTCTGTTGAGTTCAGCAGGGGTTCAGTCACTTATAAAGATAGAAATTGTCTCATTCATTGAAGACTTGTAAGATACACAGAATTTATTTCCCAATCTAGTCCCAATTAATTGATTAATTCAAACTGGCTATGCCTCAGTTTCCTCATTTATAAAATGAAGCATATACCTCTTATCTCCTTCATATAGAGTTTATGAGACCTGATTTCAAAAATGTTTGTGAAATAAAGTTTAATATTGTTCAGCAATATGCATTTAGTGATATATGTAGATATGTGCATATATTACTATGTACATAAGAGAGTCAACTTGCTATAATGAAAACAGGACTGGACTTTAAATCAGCAGAAATCTAAATTCAAAACCTATCTCGCCCTTTAAAGTCATGTAACCTTTGCCAAGTTTTTCAACTTGTATGAGCATTACTTTTCAGATCTATAAAGTAAATATCAGCACTTATAACTATTACATTACCCAAAATCATGTGACCAACAATGAAATGTATTTAGATTATAACTGGCATAAGGAAAAACATTAAATATTCCCTTCACTTGCACTAAAAAGTTACCTTTGTTGTTATGTTTAATGATGAAGTTAAGATAGGCTGAACTCTTGCCAAAATCACTAAGGAAGTTTTAAACTCAATAGTGCCATTGTTTTGTAAATGCACTGGGATTAATGGTACTTTTGGAATGACTAAAGCTGCTGTCCACTGTCAGATCAGATGCTGAATACTTCTCAGTTTCTGTATAGAAATACCAATTTATTGTATATTTCAGTAACTTTTGTCATGCACCAGAACACACTATTTTTAAGTTTATCATACATAAGAATCTCATGCCATAATGTTAATGTCATAAATGTTAAATGCTATGGAAGGGCTATCATCCAAATTAACAATGATTATGTATATATGCCACCTCTAGTCCTACTGATCTAGAAAGATGAAGCCCAATTGTGTACCTAAGGCGGTTCTCATCCGTGGAATTGGAATAATAGTTCCATTGTCTCATTGGTAGCATCCTTATTTGTTGACATTCAGGTTGGGGACATGTTTTCTATTCAACTCGTCTCCATTTTCTCCAGGACTTTTGTGTTAGGTGAAAGATGAAATGACTGAGGAAACAAAGGTTCTAATTTCAGATCATATTGATTTAATGAGTAATACATGCCAAATGCCCAACAAATGCATACAAAAACTCCACAATCCCTCTCAGTGAACTGGTGCTCAAAATTTCTTGAGCCTATACAATTCTTACAAGGGTGCACAAACTAAAGACAGCCCATTACGAATAGTTAGGAAACCTAGAACCCTAAATTCCAAAGGCTTAATTACTAAAAAAAAGACCAAAAAAACAAAATAACACAACTTTGTAGTATTTTGTTTTTATTCATCATTTAAGGTCATTCTATAAGTGCTTGGTATGACACCAATATTAGTGGAATTTGCCTTAGTGTTCTTTATTCTTCTTGATTATTTGCCCTCTGCCTGTTCTGAATGGAAGAAGCTCACTTTGGCCTTACATGATTTTGCCTCAGAAACTTCCATGACAGAAACTACAAGAACTAGTTCTTTCCAAATTTACCAACACCTTTAAAATTACTATGTCTAACAGCTTTGTGTCATTTCTCATTCCCTTGGATCCCTACGTAGCCACCAACACTGTGAACCACCAACCCTGAATCGTCTTTCATTCCTTGGATTCTCTCACATTACTGTCTACTAGTTTTCCTACTTAGCTGACCTTGCCTTCTTATTTTCCTTTGCTGGGTAATCACCCTTCTTCCATCAACGGTGACTGTTTCCTAAAAATCTGTTCTGGGCTCCCTTCTCTGCTTTCTATACACTGCTTCCTGTAGGGATTTCATTTGCTCCGTGGGTTCAACATTCAGCTCTTTTTTTTTTTAATTTGGAAAATTTTACTTAATCAATTTAGAATATTTTCCCATAGATACAAGATTCATGTTCTTTCCCTCCCCTCCCATAGCCAACACACAATTCCACTGGGTTTTACACGTGTCACTGATCAAGACCTATTTCCATAGTATTGATATTTGCACTGGGGTGATTGTTTAGCATCTATGTCCTCAATCATATCTCCATTGAACCATGTGATCAAGCAGTTGTTTTTCTTCTGTTCAACAATCATCTCTTGCTGGATACACACAAATCTATGTCTACATGCTAATCTTTCTTTCTTTTTTTTAAACCCTTACCTCCCATTTTGGAAACAATACTGTGTATTGGTTCCAAGGCCAAAGAATGGTAAAGGCTAGGCAACAAGGGTTAAGTGACTTGCCCAGGGTCACACAGCTAGGAAGTGGTTGAGGCCAGATTTTAACCCAGGATCTCTAGGCCTGGTTCTTAATCCACTGAGCCACCTAACTGCTCCCTAATCTCTTTCTTGAACTCCATTCCTGCATTGCAAATTAGCTGCTAAATATCACTACCTGGATACATTTTGAGCATCTCAAACTCAATACATTCACATCAAAACATCAGCTTTCCCTCCATGAACTCCACATGATCTTTTACTCATCTTCTCCTTTATTTTTGGGAAGCCATCATCATCCTTAAAATTAACTGCTTAAATTTTTTCAATTTCTGCCCATTTCTTCTAGAATCTACTAACATGTAAGGTTCTTCTGTTGGAGTCTTATTGCAGATCAAGGCATGCTATCTTCTACTTTATTTCCTTCGTGTATTTTTTATTGTATGTATGATATGTGTCTCCTGATGTGGCATGAGAAATATGGAAATATATATTGCATGAAAGCACTGGTATAATCTATATCAGACTATTTACCACCTGGTGGGGGGGAGAGGAAGAGGGAGATAGAGAATCTGAATCATAAAATATTAGAAAATGATTTCTACATGTAAGTGAAAAAATTATATGAGCTGAAAAAAATACGCCTCTTCTCAATTATCAAGTTTATAACCTCTGTTATTCGTGATTCTCATTCTCTATTAACCCCTCCCATCTAACAGATACTACCTCCATATTGTCATTTACCTTTGCACCCCTCTCTTCACTTGAGTGAGCACTACCCCCATTTCAGACCAGGCATGTGTTTAACCACCAGCCCTCACTCCTACCCCAGGGGGGGAAAATGTACTCAGGACACACTTTTAGATTTAGTCTGCATTATCAATAGCTTCTTAAGACTAGATAATCAACAAAACAAGAAATCAACACCTGATTTATAGAATTTATAGATTTCTGAAGTTTTAATGCACTGAGAATTTAACAGTTGCTTCTTGAGAGCCAGAATCACATAAGCTTTTGTTTGGATTATTGTAGCAGGCCTCTCCTTGGTGTCTCTGATTCTAGTCTTACCCCTTTCCAACTTATTCTCCATATACCTGCTGAAGTGATTTTCCTAAGGCATTGGTCTTAGTGCAACACTCCCTTGCCTAAAAGCTTTATGTTGCACCCATTGCCTCCAGGCTCTTCTAACATTTAAGGCTAATCTCTATTATCCGAGTGGAACTTTCCATTCCTTTCACACAATTTATGGTCCATCCAAACTGGACTGCCAGTTGTTTTCTGAACCCAACATTTCATCTTCTACCTTCAAGCATTTACACAAGTCACCCTATATACCTGGAATGCACTCTTTCCTAGTCTCTACCTCTCAAAGCCTTATCTTCACTCAAGGCTCAGTTCAGTTTCAGTTGTGTGCTCTCTCCCTCCTCAAATCTCTCTGTAGTATACTTATTTGTGCCCAAATTATCTCCTTTCAGTAGAGCATCACCTTACTGAGGGCAGGGACTCATTTTTTGGCCACTGTATTCCTGACAACAGCCCAGTTTCTTGTCTGTAGTAGCTTCTTTTGTTCTGATCTCTACAGTCAAAATATCATTTTCTCTGGCAGAGAAAAAATCAAAATACAAATTGATCAGCTCTATTTTTTCTCTGTTGTTGGTTATCCTGTCCCAATGAACAGAGCTCCTTCTTATTCCTCCATCCTCTTCTCTTCCCCAATGCCACCAGAACCAAATAATTATAGAAGGAAAAAAACATTCTATTGCCTTTAGACCTTCCCCATTAGCTTCAGCTCCCTCTGACCTTTAGTCCTTATGCAATTCTTCTTCTTTATTCTTTTTTTTAAACCTTTACCTTCCGTCTTGGAATCATTACTGTGTATGGGTTCCAAGGCAGAAGAGTGGTAAGGGCTAAGCAATGGGGGTAAGTGACTTGCCCAGGGTCACACAGCTGCGAAGTGTCTGAGGCCAGATTTGAATCTAGGACCTCCTGTCTCTAGGCCTGGCTCTCAATCCACTGAACTACCCAGCTGGTCCCTCTATGCAATTATTCTTGTAATATAGTGCCATATTTTTATTTATCCTGTGTTATCTGCCTTTTCTTTCATCTTCCACAAATGTCATTTGTAAACCTAAGTTGGCAAGTTCCCAATACATTCACATTAGTCTCCTCAGGCAACTCTTTCTTTTTCTTCTCATATTTCTCTTTGTTCTTTGAAATTTCTCTCTTAGAGTTTCCCATTGCCCTGGGCTCTCTTCTGTGGTAGAATATTAGTCTCTGAGGTCCCAAGTACTTGCTTTAGATCAAACTATACCTACCTTTGCTTTTCTTCTATATCTCAGATTCTAAGCTGGAGTTGGCACTTCACCAACAGGGTACCCAAGGCACAAAGAGACAGGTATTCCCATGAAAATCCCCAACACAGCTTTGTTTTCTATTTAAGGAAACTAAACCTCAACTCAACCACGATATGCTGTGTACATGTTTCTTATCATCTGGGATTAGGCATCCTTCTTCTAGAAGATCAGTATGATGCAAAAGAAAGAATGCTGGCTTTGGTGGCAAAGGACCAAAGGATTCACATTTTACCACTACCCCTTGGTATCTTGGTGATGTTGAGCAAGGGAAATATAGTATAAAGAAACTGGCTTTGGAATCAAAGGATCTAAGATCTAGTTCTTCCTACCTCCATAAACTAAAGCAAAGTGTTTCTTCTCTAGGACTTAGCTTCCTTATGAATTACATGAAAGTATTGGATTTGATGATTTCAGATTTCAATCCATGAAAATATAAAATAATGTCCAATTTGCCTTTGTGGGCCTCAGTTTCCCTGTGTGTAAAATGAAGTATTTGGAGGAGGTAACCTCTTAGGTGCCTTCCAGCTCTACATCTATGTTCCTAAGTCTACGCTCCCTTCCAGATGATAGCCTTTCCAATACTTGTTTTCCAGGGGCTCACAAAAAGTCAGACATGACTGAATGAACAACAATCCTGTCTCCCCCAAGTCTTCTCTTCTTAGGCTAAACATTTCAACTTCCTTCAGTCAGTCCTCATACAGCACACTCTCTACCATTGTTGTTGCCCTTTGATGTGTAGATTCTCCAAGAGACTACATCTCAATTTCAGAGGCTACTGAGGAGCCTTACTTAACTCTTCAAAATACATCAGGTTTCTTAGCAGAAACCAATATCTACTTACCTCTAATGTTTTTTTACCATCACTCCCAAATCAGATTAGAGGAACCTAGGAGACACAGAATACACTTGCCATTAATGCAGTTATGAGATTATACGAGAACCAACCTGGTGTAATGAATTCATGAATGTTGTTCAGTTGTGTCCGACTTGTGGACCATAACGTGCCAATGCTGTCTATAAGGTCTTCTTGGCAAAGATACCAGAATGGTTTGCCATTTCCTTCTCCAAAGGATTAAGCAAACGGAGATTAAGTGACTCCAGGCCCAGGACTCTATTCACTGAGCCACCTAACTGCCTCCAAATTCTTGAATACCAGCTCCTGCCTCTGACAAAAATTGGCAGTAGCAATAGCAAACCACTTGACCTGTCAGTCCTGGAGGCAACTTTCTATGATTCTCTGTTGCACATGAATTACTAATGAAATTTCCAACTAAAGGGAGATTTTTTCCAGCCCTGATCCTAGAAATCAAAACTGTTCCAAATAATTCCAAGACTGCTTTGTCTTAGGAGCTATAAGGAACAAAAATTATATTTATATACTCCAATTATCCATCTGCTCTGTATAAACTCTCCCCTACTGGAGGAAAAGATTTAAATTTAAGCTTTAATTGAAATGAATAATGGGATTTGAGGAGAACAGGTTCTAAAGATTCCCTCCTCCCCTCTACCTATCTCCTCCCCATCAACAAACATCTTGAAATATTTATCTGATTAGAAAACATATAAGAATTATTAGGATGATAATACATGTATAACCCAAATCAAATTGCTTGCCAGCTCTAAGAGTTGGAAGGGAAGGGAGGAAGGGAGACAATTTGGATTAGATTAATTTAGGAAAACTTATGTGGAAATTTAATACATGTAGTTGTTTAAAAAAATGTTTTTTTTTAATAAAATATCTTTATAACAGAAAACATGTAAGAGTGCTACCCACTTTCCCTCTGGAGTCTCCTCCTTGCTCTTTCAACTCTTCCAAATGCAAGGAAGTCTTCAATGTACTAAAAGGGTTTTGGCACTCTCTAACATTTACCTAATCTCCTTATCAAGTCATTTCAATTCAGCAAACATTGAGTGACTACTGTGTATTAGATACTTGAAGAAAAATGAAATAAAGACAAAACAATTCCTGACCTCATGGAAGTTACATTTATTGGGGGATGATAAAACATATAGAAAAGTACAGGTAATACCTACAAAATAATACAAAAAAATAATTCAGGAAGGAGAGAGAGCTAATATGGTAGGGGAGTATTGTGCTTTGAAGGAAGTTAAGGATTCTATGAGTTAAAAGTGAGAAAGGAAAACATTCCATACATGGGAGACCACAAAAGTGCATGATAGAATGTTAAGAATAGAGAACAATTAGGAGATTAATTTGATTAGAATAGAGAGTGCTTAAATGGAAGTAATATGGAATAAAATTAGAAAGATAGGTGGGAGCCACATTTTGAGGGACTCCAGATCCCAGGCTTAGAAAGTTGTACTTTATCCTAAATGCACTGGGGAGACATTGAATACTTTTGAGTAGGTAAGTGTGTATCCCTCCAAAAGTAAGAAGGCATTGTAAGGATAAGTGCCAGGGAGGATTTTTGGAGCCCTGATATCAGGGCTAAAGCAAAGTCTGTGTCACTTGGAGAGAGCAGAGGATTCTGGGAAGGAAATGGACCTGGGAGAGTTCTAAGGAACTTCTGGGGGCTTTGCAGCTGAGTTCTTGACCTGAGAAGATCTATTTCTGAGGTTAGGGTTTTTTACAGAAAGCCACCTGGGAGAATCCTATTCTACTTTCAAGCTTCCTAAAGATCTTCTTCAATCAGACATCTCCAACCATCTCTAATCTGAGAAGATATCTCAGACCCCAAAGGGGGGACTGTGAACTCACAGAAAGGAGAGCCCAGCTACCTTGTCCCTTCCTGCCTTCCTGCACCTATTCCTTTTACAGTCTCTTGGGACAAATTGAAATGTAAATTCATAGAGGGATACTCTGCTCTCTCCAGCTGACACAGACTTTGCTTTAGCCCTGATATCAGGGTTCCAAAAATCCTCCCCTGCACTTATTCTAACAGCATGAAAGATTAAGTCTGAGAATCAATAGGCTTTCCTATGTTTTTTAAATTTTATATATTTTTGATTACATGGAGAAACAATTTTTAACAATTATTATCTGATATTTTGCAATACATAATCTCCGTCTTTCTCTTCCCTCCTCCCTCCCTGAAATGATAAATAGTCTGATACGGGTTGTACCTGTACTGTCATGCAATACATATTTCCATATTTCTCATGCCATGAAAGAAGATACATATTGCTTATACAAGGAAAGAACTCATGATGGAAATAAAGTAAAAAATAATATGCTTCAGTCTACAGTCAAACTCCAACAGTCCCTTCTATGGTTATGGATAGCATTTTTTATTATGAGTCCCTGGGGGTCATCCTTGCATTGCTGATAATAGTAAAATCCTTCACAGTAATTATAGTGCATTATTTCTGTTACTGTGTACAATATTCTCCTGGTTCTGCTCACTTCACTTTACATCAGTTCATGGAAGTCTTTCCAGGTTTTTCTGAATTCATCCTGTTCATTATTTCCTATGATACAATAATATTCCATTACAACCATATACCATAGTTTGCTAGACCATTCCTCAATTAATAGTCATTCTTTCAATTTCCAATTCTTTGCCACTAGAAAAAGAACTGCTACAAATAATTTTGTACATACATGTTCTTTTCCTTTTTCTTTGATGTTTTTGGGACACAGACTTAGTAGTGTTGCTGTATCAAAGAGTATGAATAGTCTTATGGCCTTTTGGGCATGGTTCCAGATTGATCTCTAGAACAGTTGTATCATATCATAATTCCACTAATAATGTATTAGTGTCCCAATTTTCCCACATCCCCCTCCAACATTTATCATCTTCCTTTTTGATCATATCAATTGATCTGATAGGTATAAGGCAGTATCTCAAAGTTGTTTTAATTTGGAATTCTCTAATCATTAATGATTTGGAGCCCTTTTTTCATGTGACTATAGATAGTTTTCATTTCTTCATTTGAGAACTACCTATTCTTATCTTTTGACCATTAATCAATTAAAGAATGATTTCTATTCTTATAAATTTGACCCAGTTCTCTATATATTTGAGAAATGAAGCTTTGCTATAAACATCTTTTCCCAATTTTTTGTTTCCCTTCTAATCTTGGTTGCAAAGATTTTATTGGTATAAACCCTTTTAAATTTAATGTAATCAAAACTATCCATTTCATCTTTCATAATGTTTTCTGTCTTGTTTGGTCATAAATTTTTCCTTTATCCATAAGTATGACATACACTTTTCCATGTTCCCCTAATTTGTATGTGGTATCATCTTTATTTATAGATCAAGTATCCATTTTGACTTTATCTTGGTATATAGTGTGAGACATTGATCTATGCCTAGTTTCTGCCATATTTTTTTCCAGTTTTCCCAGCAGTTTTTGCCAACTAGTGAATCCTATATTTTTCTTAAAATAGTACTTTTATGAATAGAAGTATATTCTTAGAAGCCATAAGCATAGGCACAAAAGACATGGGCAATAGAACTCTACTCCTACTAACTAATCTGGTCATCCATTAGCTTTCTATCTTTAGACAAGTAATAGATAATAACTCATTTTCATGGTGCTTTAAGATTTACAAAACTCCTCACAACAACCCTGTGTAATGCAAATAGTGGAGACACTAATGTCTCCGTGTTATAGACGAGGGAATTGATCTTACAAGATCACAAAGAAAAAAGCAGAAATGGAATTTGAACACATCTCCACAATGCCAATGTATTGTTTTGTCCAGCACACAGTGGTAAACAATTGGAAGTTAGAATTTCTTCCATCAATCGCAGCCTCAAAATGGTTTTTCCTCAAATTCCTCTGATTTCCCCATATCTTCCATGGTATGTATTGTGAGAACACTACCAACACAGGTTGGTGTAGTAGAAATAGCAAATGTATCAGAAGTCCTAGGTTTAATACCAGCTTTGGAACTTAATAGTTCTATAACTTTGGGCAAGTGACTTATCCTGACTCTCGGCTTCCTCATCTGTAAATCAGGAATAAAAATACATGTGTTACTTCACTGTTGCTAAGTTTCAAATGAGGTGGTCTATGAACCTTCTGGTGAGAAGGACTACCAGGCTTTACCAACTTGCCTTCTATGCCTTCTCTACCCCCCTGGGCACTGTCATCTGCTGATGCATCTTATGGACCTCCAGGTCTTGCCAGTTCTGTGGCACTGCACCCTTAGCCTGCAGCTGGACTCTTTTGGGTATGTCCTCTCATCCAGTTAGAATGTGAATTCTTTGAGAGCAGGGACTATCTCATTTTTTTTATCTTTGCATCCCTAGCACTTAATACATAAGTAAACTTTAATAAATGCCTTTTCATTTATTCATTCCTTTACTTTTCCCAGAAGGAAGACAAAGTTGAAGATGAGAGAAGCTACAATTTGGAGACTTTCAAACTAGTTCTGGTATCTTATTGGCACCCTCCAGGGCCTGACAAGCGTAGTTTCTGATAATTATAAATCTGGAGCCTAGAGCTATTATTATCATTTATATGGGCCATAGAAATTCCAGACCACTGGAAATTTCCTTCCATTTCCTCTACCTCTAGGTGCACTTAACTGGGAGGCCCCTTCCTCTTTCATCATCCCTCAAACCCAAGCCACCTGCTGAATTGGTCCTGAAATTACTTGGTCTGTAGTTCCCTTTAAAATAAGTGACTGCAATCCTCAACCTGCCTCTCGTCATGGTTAATGTTCCCAATGAAGACATTTCTTTGAGAAAGGTTGGGAATAGGAATTGATTGAGGTGAGCCATAAACACTGTTCTTTATACTTCTTACATTCTCATTCTCAGTGTTTATGGCCTACTTCAAGCCATTTCCTCTTCCTAGACTTTTCCACAGAACAGACATTGATCAGCAAAAGTCACCCTGATGTGGAAGGCTAGAGTCTGCAGGGGATTTTTTCCAGGGGAGAATGTGGACAGACAAAAGGAAACGTGTCAATTGTCTACATTTCCTATTCTTACAAATAGCTTTTCCTCCTCCTGAGACATCTGGGAATCCCAAGCAGTGTCCACTCTGAACAAAAGAACTCCCTGGCCATAGAGAGGATGCTTTTCTATTCTTTGGATTCTGGCAAATCTTTTAACAGGGAATAATCCACAGGCCCTTCATTTCAAGGGAGAGCCTGGAGAGTTCTGAGTGAGCACAACATAAGAAGACCAAGGGGTCCAAGGCTAAGCCCAACACAACTGAGCAAAGTGTTATCAGAGTTGAAAACAAATAAAAGATCAAACATGCTGATGGGGGAAAATTATCATTGACATAATAAATATTGTAAAAGATTAACAGATTCAGGATGTAAAATCTTTGATGTTCCCCGTGAACCCTGGCAACCCATCCATGGCTTCTTGCTCCCAAGTACCCCTGTGGTCCTGATTTCCCCACTCCTTATCCCTAGCAGCTCCTGCTGCTCATATACTGCTCAGAAGCTCAGAAAAAAAGTCTTTATTAAAAGGGAGATCAGTGGGTGTTAGGGATTTTATGTACCTAATTGAGACTTTTTCACAGATATAGCTAAAAGACTTGAAAGAACATTGAAAAAAGAACTTTGGAGAGAAACTGCACAGTTATCTAAAGCATTCTGAATCAGGCAAAAATTTCTTTTGCAGATTTCTTCATTTGCAGATGCATGTGGTAATAAAAACTTTTATAACATAATAATTAAATTTATAAAGTGCTTTCAGGAATAGCAGCTTTCATTTAATCTTTGCAAGAACCCAAAAAGCCAAAGCCATCTTTGGTGGTGACTTCTCCCATCAGTAGATCACAACTGGTCTATAAACATAGTTTTAGAAAATTTCCCAAGATTCAGAGGCTAGATGACTTGCTCACGGTAACACAACTGATAAAAAGTCAGAAGTCAGGGCTTCCTACCTCCAAATGCAGCATTCTTGTTACATGCCCATTTCACTGATCTGCTTTTTCTCCATTTTATTGATATAAGCATTTCAAATCTAGCATTCCATTCACTATATTGCATTATGTCACAGCAAGTAGTACAAGTATTATTATTCCCAATTTATTGATGAAGAAACAGTCAGTAATTAATTTGTCCAAGGCTATGAGCCATAGTATCAAAAATACTTTATTAGAGATCATCTAATCCAACTCATTCCACTGGAGTGTATGAGATGTCCAGGGAGGACTAGCCCCTCTGGTAGGTCCACCGTTGGTATCTACCTCTTATCCACTTGTGGTCGCACATCTCAGAAAAAGCCCTCAGTAGGAGGGCAGACCAGCTTGAGGGTACCTGGCAGGCTCAAACTCATCAGTAACTTAAGGGAGTGCCTACCCCAAGTGTTTGAAGACTTCTCCTGGCAGAATGGGCGGATGCAAACAGTCTGTTCCAATGACCATGAAGGTGGCTGAAGGAGGCACCATGGAGCGTTTAGAGCCTGGTCAGAGACTGAAGATGCCAAGGTCAGACACTGCATTGCAGGCCATCGCCACCCATCCTGACTTTTGTCTTGCCGCTGGACCAATGACTCTGGAGGAGAGGGGCTGATGCCTTTGTGCAGTTCTGCCTCCCTTAAATTCAATTCATTTTAGAATTAAAACATCACCCTGTGGTGTCACTGGTCCTCTTCAAAATGAAGAATGAATGACCCAATGCACCTAGCAGTTTACAACTAAATGACAGAGCCAGAACCATCTCATTCCCAATGATTGCTTTGTCCCCCATTCCCCATAATCCATTCTCAAAGAACTTTATAATAATTGTGTCCACAGGGGCAGCTAGGTGACTCAGTGGCCTGAGAGCCAGGTCAAGGGATAGGAGGTCATGGGGTCAAATCTGGCCTCAGACACTTCCTAGCTGTGTGACCTCGGGCAAGTCACATAACCCCCGTTGCCAAGCCCTTACCACTCTTCTGCCTTGGAATCAACACATGGTATTGATTCTAAGACAGAAGGTAAGAGTCTAAAATAATAATAATAATTGTGTCCATCCCCTATGGACCCATGAAATTGGTAAGATAAAAATTATAAAATATCAAAGTTAGAAATGATATCAGAATCTAACATAAATCTTGATAGTATTTTTCTCTACAATACTGTCCAAAAAAATAATCATCCAATCTTCACTTGAATAGCTATAAGAAGGGGAAGCCCACTACCTCTTAGGGCACATTTTACTTTTGAATGGCTGTAATTGTTAGAAGGGAAAATAGATGGCACAGTGGATAGAGCCCCAGGCATGGAGTTAAGAAGACCTGAGTTCAGATTCTGCCTCAGACACAAGCTGTGTAATTCTGGGTAAGTCATTTAATCTTGCTTGCCTCCGTTTCCTCATCTGTCAAATGAGCTGGAGAAGGAAACAGCAAACCAGTTCCAGTATCTTTGAAAATTTCAAATAAGGTCATAAGAATCAGACACAACAAACTACTGAATGACTAGCCCATATCTCTCTATCCTTTTTAATGCGAATAGCATGAGACTATCAAATGCTTAGCTAAAATAGTTAACCTATATTTATATGTTTCCCTGATCTGGTAACACTGATCAAAGAAAAAGGATAGGAAGGGTCTGTCATGACATATTCTTTTTTTTTTTAACACTTAGCTTCTATATTGGAATCCATACTAAGTAGTGGGTCCAAGACAAGAAAGATAAGTGCTAGGCAAGTTAAGTGTCTTGCCCAGGGTTACACAGCTAGAAAGTGTCTGAGGCCAGATTTAAACCCAGGACCTCCCATCTCTAGGCCTGGCTCTCAGTCCACTGAGTCACTCAGTCTTGATGGAGTCACCTTGATTCTTTTTGATGACTACTTCCTATATAGGGTTTTCACAAAGTTTAATAATATAGTCTAGAATTTTTCAAGGAATCAGAGTCATGTGCACTAGTTCATAGTTTGCAGATTCAGCCTTCTTCCATGTTTTGAAAATTGGAAGAACCTTTTCACTTCTCTAGCTCTGGGAAAACCTCTCTCATTCTCCATGAGCTTTAAAAGACTGTGATGGTGGCTTAGTCACATTGGTCAATTATTCCAGGACTCTGGGTTATGTTTCATCCATGACTAGAAACTTAAACTAATCAAGGCCAACTAGCTGTTCTCTTTTAATCTCATTTCCTTGCCCCAGATCTAAATTTCCTATGAGCTGCTTTTGTTCTTTCCATTCCAGGTCCACAATAATTCTCATCTGATTTCACAGTAACTCTGTGCAGGACTCATTACAGATATTCTAATCCCTATTATACAGTTTAGAAAACTGAGACTTAGAAAGGATAAATGACTTCTACATGACCACAGGGGTTATAAGTGTTGGAGGCAGAAGATGAGCCAGTTTTCATTGAACTCAGAATCCAGAATTCTTTTTGTTTCACCATGATGTTTACATGGGACACATCAGCAATGATTCATTTAGCAATGGACACTGTGATGGGTGCTGGGAATATAAATTCCAAAAATGAAAAAATAAAACAGATGCTACCCTCAAAGATCTTATATTCTATAAGAGAAGGGAAATTTTTTATATTTTGATAATTATCTTTAAGGATAGAGTGATTCAAAATACACCAGCCATTAATTAGCTCTTCTACATTTCTTCTGACAACATAATCTCAGAATCTTTTTTAAAGGTTCTTTGTTTCCCCTAACACAATAACATCCATGCTTCTCTAACTATATCCCAAATACATATTTGAAATCTCAAAATCTAGTTTGTTTGTTTTAAAGA
The DNA here is from genome assembly GCF_027887165.1 of Monodelphis domestica. Taxonomy (NCBI): domain Eukaryota; kingdom Metazoa; phylum Chordata; class Mammalia; order Didelphimorphia; family Didelphidae; genus Monodelphis; species Monodelphis domestica. The sequence continues at coordinate 325,543,164 of NC_077229.1, read as the reverse complement.
AAAGATAGAAGGGTTCATGGAGAGGCAAATTTAAGATTAATTGGAAACTAAATAATCTAATTCTTCAAAGCTGGCAGGTCAAAAAACAAATCATAGAAACAATGACTGTTTTCATCAAAGAGATTGACAATGAGGAGACAACAATCAAAATCTATTGGGATACAGCCAAAGCAGTATTCAGGGGGGAAATTATATCCCTGAGTCCCTATATCAACAAGAAAAGATAGGTGGAAAGGAGAAATCCGAAAAGCAGCAAGCTCAAATACACATAGAAGAAGAGAATGTGAAATTCTTTTGAATCTGGCCCAAAGAAATAAAATCAAAGTTGAGAACATATAGTAACAAGTGCTTATGCTGTCCTGAGCTGACACGGACAGAAACCAAAAGACAGTCCAAATCCCACCATCCTAGAATCTTGCATTACAGTGTGTGATATCAATGTAAGAGACTCCAAAGCTATGCAGTGGCTCATATGTTAACACCAGTTCTAAAATTTATTGGCAGCAACGTGAACATTGTAGCCTGGGGAGTTGTGTGTTTGCAGTTACATTGACCTAAGTGAGAATCCTTGATCCTGCATTTCTCAGAAGTTGGAGTAACCACGACATTCCTTGAACATTCTTCTGTAGTAACGGGTCTCCAAAATCATCAGCTTCGGCCCCTACAAATCACTGGCAGCCAACAGAAAGAGACACCGGGATTATCAGCCAAACACATACAGTTCTTACAGTAGGGGAGAACAGAAGTCATGACCTTTATCTCCCAAACTCCAGCAAGTTAAGGAACACACCCTTCCTCCCAACCAGTGTGAGAAGATGAGGTTTGACATATAATATCCAGAAGACAGGGAGGCATTCATTTAAACAAACACACAGAGCTAAGAGACATCCACAGAGGCTGGTCCCTCTCTGTTTCCCAAGTTCTCCCCAGCAAAGCAAGGGAAAGGCAGCATGCCACTCTCATTTCCCAGGCCATGCCAAGGACCAGTTGTTATGTCTAGGCACTGAAGAGGCATTTTCAATATTCCAAACATGCTTTCATCAGAAACTCTGCTGACGTGCACTAGTGTGCCCCATAGGGACTGAGAGATACCAAGATGGGAAGGAAAAAAGATGTAGTCAAAAAGTTACATACCAGATCCAGAAAAGGATATCATTTGCTATGTTTAAATGGTCTCATTTGGCAATAATTCACCTATTTCTTTGTTTAAACAGATATTTATTGAGGATCTATATGCAAAAGTCCTGATTTAGAGGCAGCAACCTAACAGTTAGTAAACTTACCCAACTCTGAATGAGTCATTTAATCTCTGTTGGCCTCAGTTTCCTTATCTGTGTAAAAAGAGAGATGTACTAGATGACTTTTTCTTTGAAACCCTTACTTTCCATCTTAGAATTGATACTAAGTATTGGTTCCAAGGCAGAAGAGAAGTAGGACATAGGCAATTGGAATTAAGTGACTTGTCCAGGGTCACAGAGCTAGGTAATGTCTGTGGTCAGATTTGGACCCCAAACCTCTTATTTCCAGGCCTAGCTCTCTTTCACTGAACCATCTAGTTACCCCTTCCCAAATGACTTAGAAAGTTCCTCTGAGCTCTATATCAACAGTCCTAAAACCTGTGGTGCAGCATTGCTAGTAGCAGGTGTTGATAAGATACCAGGATTCTCACTGCTAGTGAAGTTGTAAATTGGTCCAACTATTCAGGAGGGTAATTTGGAATTTTGTGCAAAGGACTTTAAAAGATTGCCTGATCTTTGATCCAGCCATCCCATTGTTGGGTTTGTACCCCAAAGAGATAATAAAGAAAAAGACTTGTACAAAAATATTTATAACTGTGCTCTTTGTGGTGGCAAAAAATTGGAAAATGAAGGGGTGTCCATCAATTGGGGAATGGCTGAACAAATTGTGGTATCTGATGGTGATGGAATACTATTGAGCTGAAATGAATGATGAACTGGAGGAATTCCATGTGAACTGAAAAGACCTCCAAGATTTGATGCAGAGCAAAAGGAGCAGAACCAGGAAAACATTATATACAGAAACCGATACGTTGTGGCACAATCGAATGTAATGGACTTCTCCATTAGTGGCAATGCAGTGATCCAGGACAATTCAGAGAAACAAGAAAGAACACCATCCACATCCAGAAAAAGAACTATGGGAGTAGAAACACAAAAGAAAAATGATCTATCATGTAGTTCAATATGGATATGATTAGTATTTTATGTTAAAAGATCACTCTACTACAAAACATGGAAATAGGTTTTGAATAGTGATACATGTATAACCCATTGGAATTGCTTGTCAGCTCCAGGAGTGAGGAGGGAAGGGGGGGGGGATTATGAATCATGTAACCATGGAAAAATGTTCTAAATAAAAAAATTTTTAAAGAAAAGAAAAATAACCCTAAATAAAATAATAATATTTAAACAAACAAACAAACAAAAGATACCAGGACTCTTGTTGAAATATTCCCAGTTACAGTCCCCTCCCTCATCTCCAGGCTTGTCTTCTAGCTGAGAAGAAAAGATGCTGTGTAGCCTGCACCTCCCTCTCTTTGTTTTTCCCTCATACTAGAGAGAATTAATCTCTTGAGGTGACTTTTAAAACCTGTTCTCTGAGATCATTGAAAACCTGTTATAATAACAATGAATTATATTTCTATATGATTCTTAATTTTGTCATTTTTATTGATAGTCCTCTGTTTTTACATTATCTTCCTACCTGAATATAGACCGTCATAAAAGTCCCAGTGCAGTTTTATGCTTTAGTAGTTTATTCTTCCCCTATTGGGGGGAGAGGAGGGTTAGGGGGCATCCATTATGGCAAAAAAGAAAACAGAAAGATAAAGAGGGGAAAGCAGCTCAGTAAAAGTAACCAATACATCAGCTGACAACATTAAATGCATCTTAGTGGAATTTATAGAAATGTATAGAATTTATTTTATAGAATTGACATATTTCTTCACAATTACTCTTTGACATTACAGAGTAGAAGGATTATAATTCCCTTTTTATGGATTTGGAAACTGAGCATCAGAGCTGAGACACAAACCCTAGTATTCTTAATTGGGGGCCAGAGCTCTTTTCACTAACTTAACTAACTAGTTTAAACTATTGAGAGTTTTTATTGAGGAGAAGAGAAAGGTAATCAGAAATGGGGGGGGCAGTTGAGGAGGGTCATTCTTTGAATATGCACAGAAAATTGGGTTTGGAGAGGAGGGAAAGAGGCACCCAAATAATGGGAAAAAGACAGAAAGAGAGGTAGAAGGGCACTAAAGTCAAACTTTATTTAGTATTTTGCCAGCTATCATTTAACAACCAGCACCGTCATGTCATTCTTTCTGATTAATGACACCTGTTTCCTATGAAGGCTAGAAAGTGGCTAAAAGTACCCAGGGGTAGAGCATGGCTGGAAGGGTTTGGGCAGATCACCTGCTGGCTGTCATCAGCTCAGACCTTGGGAATTAAGAGACCAATCTAATGAAGCTAATCTACACTAATTTAATTCAACAGACCTTTAAACTGGGATAATGGACATTCTGACTGACTGGGGCAACAGCTGGTCTTCCCTTAAAGAATATTCTTGCTCAATCCTTATACCTGTATGTAGAAAGCAGTATTGGCAACAAGGAAAACAAGAATATGTGGCTGGCCTAGAACAATTACTGGGACAATCAGACCCGGAGTTTCATCTGTTGAGGAAGTAGGATGACTTGATTGCTCCTGTTTTAATGATTCAGGGATCTTGAAAAAGTCTTAAACAGCTTCCTACTCTATTCAATTTCCCCATTCTATTCCTGCTAGAACCCCAGAAATTCCAAACCAGAAATTCCTGGTTTGACTGAGTACATTTAATGTTTATATATATATATATATATATATATATATATATATATATATATATATATATGAGGAAAAACTTGATAAATAGCATGAGACAAGTTCAAGCACACACTCTCAGGTCCTGGGTCACGGAGAGGCTGAAGGATGGAGGTCAGGAGAAGAGAGAGCAGCAGGAGCTTGCGGTTGTCAAGGACAGAAGAGGACCTTCCTTGGGAGGGTGGGCAGGGGCACTGAGGAACAAAGAGGGAAGAAACAATATGGTATCCCTCCCCTCCTTTCTTTCTTCCTACTACAGCTGTTCCCATTCAGGGGACGGCTGCCCACAGAAAGGAGGTAGAGCAAGGACAGGGGGAGTCAATAACGAGTTTTGTGGGTGAAGGTAGTTAGGAAGGAGTGAAGAGAGAGCAGGAAAGGGTGAAGAGAAAGGAGAGGAAATCCCTGGTGACCGGGTGGAGAGAATTCCCTCTATGAAGCCTTGGCTGATGTAAGACACATCTATGTGGCAGGATTTTTAAAGTCGGGGGCTGTCTGTAAATCTTTAAATTATGAATGGTGGGTACAGACAGTAAGTTCCCCACAGTTCCAAAGAAGGGTAAGATTGAAAATGTGGAGGAACGAAGGAAAAGGAACAAATGTTAGGCACACAACCTTGAAGAAAGGGGAAATTTCTGATAGGTAAGAGGCTGGGTGCCTTCCAGGGACAAGCGTAAATAACAGAATCCACATGGCACGGTCAGAAGTGAGGGACCAGCCTGGATGGACTAGTAGGGCAGTAGTAGGAGATAAGGTAGAAACAAAACAGTCCACGTTCCAGTGTGAAAAGCTTTTCATGCCAAGCGAAAGAGATTAGGCTTTATCCCATGGGTAATGGGGCCCTTTGAAAGTTAACCCAGATCTGGGTCATCATTCCTATCTAGTACTGAACAGAAAGAGAAAGTGGAATTGTCTTCATGATATTTATCAAGAATTGGGGTGTTGGGGTAGCTGGATACAGTGCCAGGCCTGGAATCAGGAGGACCTGGGTTCACATCTGGCCACCACCACTTACTGATTGTGTGACCCTGGGCAAGTCACTGAACCCTGATTTCCTAAACCTTGCCACTCTTTTATTATCGGAATCACACTAAGATAGCAGGTTTTAAAACGAAAAAAGAATTGGGGTGGTAAAAAGGCACCGCAATGGTAGAGTGTTGGTTCTAGAGTTAGGAAAACCTAGGTTCCAAGCCTGTCTTAGACACTAATTATGCATTATTTTAGCAACATCTTAATTTGCCCCTATGTAAAGTGAAGGGTAGGCAGCTCAGGGGTTCAATGGATAGAATGCCAGGCCTGGAACCAGGAAAACTCATCTTCTGGAGTTCATATCTGGCCTCAGACACTTACTAGTTGTATGATTCTATGTGAGTCTTTAAACCCAGCTTTCCTCGGTTATTTACCTGTAAAATGAGCTGGAGAAGGAAATGGCAAACCCACTCTAATATCTCTGCCAAGAAAACCCCAAATGAGGTCACAAAGAGTCAGATATTACTAAAAAGACTGAATAACACCAGAAGTTATATGTCATCTTAGCAAAGCCTCAGTGTGCTCATAAAATAAAGAATTGAATTCAGGGGCCTCGAAGGTCCCTTCTAGCTCTAAATCCCAAGAACAGATTTAAGAGATATCGAAGAAATAAAATTAACAGAACCTAGATATCGATTGGCCATGAGAGGAGAGAGAAAAGGAAGAGTCAAAAGAGGCCATGGTCTGAATGAAATTTCCAAGTTGAGATTATGGAAACCAAGGGAAAAGAGTTTGTGGAGAGACAGAATCAGAAGACATAACAAAAAGGGAGCAGGGAGAAACAGCTAGGTGGTATAGTGGATAGAGCACCAGGCCTACAGTCAGAAAGACTCATCTTCATGAGTTCAAATCTGGCCTCAGACACTAGCTGTGTGACCCTGGGCAAGTCACTTAACCCTATTGGCCTCAGTTTCCTCATCTGTCAAATGAGCTGGAGAAAGAAATGGCAAAATATTACAGAATCTCTGTAAAGAAGACCCCATAGGGAATCATGAAGAATCAGACACAACTGAAATGATTGAAAAATAACAAATAAAAAAAGAGTTGGTTAATGGAGCAAAGTACTGGAGGAAGCAGGAGGTGATGGGATCCAAAGCATAAATGGAAGATGTCCTTACAGAAACCTTGTCCTCTGAGTCTTGTAGGAAAGGCAGGGAGAATGGAAATAAGAAGATTTTGGAGCATTCTTATCAGATGACCTCAACCTTCTCAGTGAAACAGGAGGTTCTGTAATCTCTTGTAATTATGTAGGTGATATGGGGAAGAGAAGCTTAATGAGGGAGGTTTGGAATAGTTGATTTGGGAAATTATATAAAAGAGACAATAAAAGACAGAGGGTGGTGCAGTGAATAAGAGTGTTCTAGCCTTAGGGTCAGGAAGACAAGATTCCTTTTTTTCTTTTTCTTTTTTTTTGATAGTTAAACATTTTTAAAATTTTCTTTAATTGATTAATTAAGAACATTTTCCCATGGTTACAAGATTCATGTTCTTTCTCTACCCTCCTTCCAACCACTCCAGTAGCCAACAACGCAATTCCACTGGGTTTTATATGTGTCATTTGACCAAGACATTTCCATATTATTAGTATTTGCATTAGAGTGATCATTTAGAGTCTATATTCCCAATCATATCCCCCTCGACCCATGTAATCAAGCAGTTGTTTTTCTTCTGTGTTTCTACTCCCACAGGTTTTCCTCTGAATGTAGAGTTTTCTTTCTCAGAAATCCCTCAGAATTGTCCTGTATCATTGCATTGCTGCTAGTAGAGAAATCCATTACGTTCGATTATACCACAGTGTATCAGCCCTCTGTCTATAATGTCCTCCTGTTTCTGCTCTTTTCACTCTGCATCAATCCCTGGAGTTTGTTCCAGTTCACAAGGGGTTGCTCCAGTATATTATTCCTTTGAGCACAATAGTATTCCATCACCAACAGATACCACAATTTGTTCAGCCATTCCCCAATCAAAAGGCATCCCCCTCATTTTCTAATTTTTTGCCACCAAGAAGACAAGATTTCAAATCCTGCCTTACATATGTACTAGTTGTGCAACCCTGGGGAAAGCACTTTACCTCTTTTCAGACTCAGTTTTTTTCATCTATAAAATGAGAAGATTAATTGCGATGGCCTTTATTAACCCTTCTAACTCTAAGTCTATGATCCTGTGACTAGAAGGACCACCAAGCAATAATGAAGGCCTAACTGAAGTTATAACCAAAAAGTTATGGTGAATAAAATAAACTGTGTCATAACTTTCCCCAGCCACATTGCAGGAGCCCAGAATCAAGTTGGGCAAAATTACATGGTGAGGGTTAGCAGGACAAGAACAGCCAAAGATACATAGGATGAGGGATTCTAGGTACAGGCATATCTCAGAGATACTGTAGGTTCGGTTCTAGTCTACTACAATAAAGCAAATATTACTCTAAAGCAGGTCACTTGAATATTTTGGTTTCCCAATATATATAAAAGGTATTTGTATAGTATACTGTAGTCTATTAAATTTGCAGTAGCATTATGTCTAAAAAACCCAATGTAGATGTCTTAATTTTAAAAATTTTATTGCTGAAAAGTACTAATTCTCATCTGAGTCTTGAGCAAGTTGTCATCTCTTTACAGATGGAGGATGTTGCCCCAAAGTTGATGGCTACTGATGGATCGGGGTGGTAATTGCTGAAGGTTAGGGTGGCTGTGTGGCAATTTCTTAGAATAAGACGACAATGAAGTTTGCCAGATTGATGTTTCCAATGCCACATTGAGGTCTTTATTAGGTTATTAATTGGTCTAATTTCAATGTTGTATCTTAGGGAATGGGAAGACTGAAGGAAGAAAAAAAGACTGGAACTATTGAATGAGTAGTCAGAATATACACAATATTTATGGATTAAATTTGCTGAATATTATGTATATAGTTGCTTATAACTCCGCCTTTCACTGTCTTCCCTCACAACTGTGGCTGAGTTAGCTCGCTTTTTACTCTAGCTTTTTATTTTAGTTATTATTAATAAATCTTATTAAATATGATACTTGGAGTTATTGCATATTAATTTTAAAGCTTATACTGTCTTATAAGGAACCAGTTCGTGGCACCCCAAAACAATGACAATAGTAAGATCCAAGATCACCAATCATAGATCACCATGACAGATATTATCATAACAATGATGAAAAAGTTTGAAATATCATAAGAATTACCAAAATGTGGCACAGAGACAAAGTGTGAGCATATGCTGTTGAAAAATGACACCAATAGACGTACTTGACACAGGGTTGCCACAGACCTTCAATTCATAAAAAAAAAACAACCCACAGACTCTGTGAAGTGCAATAAAGCAAAATGCAACAAAATGAGGAATGCCCGTAGAGGCTAATGAAACCTTTCTGATCCTTTCCAAGAACTCTATGAGGATTATGAGACGTGATCCATCTTGCTTCTCTCTCTGAGATTTCCCATGTGTTCTCTCTGTGATCAGGCACAATAATGACCAGGAGGTAGCCGTGCAATCTTATGGTTTACATATACCACTTAATCATTATCAAGAATTCTAGCATATCCAGTCCATGCGACTCAAACTCATTATTCTGGATAAATACCCTGCACAAAACTGTGAAATGGGTCCCTAGGCATTTAGTGTCTCTCCCCAGCCCTTTCTATGCTTTCCCTCTGGGTGCCTAGGGACTCCCCCTTAAGTACTCAGTTGGGTCTGCCTTCCTCATGGAATTCCACTTTTCTGGACCACTGCCCACCCGACTTACCCCTGTGAAAGCTTCCATTCTTCAGGGAGCGGCTCTGGATCAGTTGTCCCTTGAAAAGACCTGATAAACTCCTTCACATTACAGTGCTCATGGCTGATAAAGCTTAATGTATTGCTATTCCAGTGGTATTTGAGTTTTAACTGGAGGGAACAATACCTTAACAACAAAAGACTAATAGTGGAACTTCAGATGTTTCAGCCATCGACAGGCTATGGAGAGAGTATTTTTAACCAAGAGGCCCCCCCAAGTGGTTCCACATAAACAGCCACCTTCATTCTTATTTGGGAGGGAGAGGGCATCAGCTTTTATACAGATATCACTGTGTTAAATCTGGCAGCGGAGAACCTCCTTCCCTCTCCCTGTCCTCCCTGAAGAATTTTCCAAACATAGTGACTGAAGCTGCCTAATTTGATAGGAGAAAGGCTGCCTAGGTCCCGTAGCATTGTCTATGGAGGTAGAAGGAATTCTAGACATTAAACTTCATGATGATGATATCTTAAAAACTTCTATCTTCAATTCTTGCTAAAATAATCAATCCTGGAGTTAAAAGAGGACAAGCAAGCGTGACCTGTACACAGCCTTCACTCTCCGATCCTGGAGAGTTTCAGTTCATTTCAGATTTTCCTGGTTTCGATGGAGAAATTCACAAACTTTGGCCTTTCTCTCCTAAAGAGCTTTCCGATAGTTCGCAGTGATGCCAGTTATCTAAGGGTTGTATGTTATTTCCCTGACTTCACTGACAATATTTGCTTCAGCCTTCCCTATGCATCAGATCAGACTTTTTCCATATTAGTGGTAGTTGCCTCTGCACTGTCCCAGCGACTCCCAAGGTCGAGGCAGGAATCTCGTTCCCTGGACACTCCGAAGTAATTCAGAGCTCTGCTTCCCTTGTGGGTAGGGTGCAGGCAGGATAACTTAAAGGTGGAGCTCTGCCCAGGCCTAATCTCTGTAACATCAAGCTTTGGCCTCCTTCGAAATCCCGGCAATGAGCTGGAAAGAGAGCATGGGAGAGTTGGCTGTATTTCCTTTGTGCCCTCTCCTTCCCACAAAATCTAGCAGCTCTTCCCTTTCAGATCCCCCATTTCAACCTGCTCTCCATATTTGTTTTCCAAAGGCCAAAGAATTCCTTCCACCTTCATATTCAATACTACAGGACCTAGGCGATGTTTCTCCTATCAAATTAGGCAGCTTTAGTAACTCTATATTTGGAAAATTCTTTGAGGAGAAGAGGGAGAAGGAAGGAGGTTCTCCCATGCCAGATTTAACTCAGTGATGTCTGTATTAAAGTGGATGCCCTCTCCCTCCCAAAAAATCTCTTTGTTTTTCATCTTCACCAAGACAGAAGAGTGTAAGGGCTAGGTAGTGGGGGGGTGGAGGGGAGGGGGTAGTTAAGTGACTTGCCCAGGGCTCACACAGCTGGGAAGTGTCTGAGGCCAAATTTGAACCCAGGACCTTCCATCTTTGGGTCTGACTCTCAATCCACTGAACCACCCAGCTGCCCCCTTGTTCTGGCTTCTTAACCAGCCCTGATGTCTGAGGTCACATTTGAACCCAGGATCTCCCATCTCCAGGCCTGGCTCTCTATCCACTGAGCCACTTAACTGTTCCATCTTGATTTTTTAAAATACACATATATGTGCATGAGTACATTTTGTCTCTCCCAATATAACGTACTCTCCTTGCGTCAATGATTTGTTTCATTTGGTACATAGTAGTCACTTTAAAAATATTTGTTGACTGATACTAGTATAAATATGTTCTCTGAAAAAACACACACATACAGGAGACTTTGGGGTAATACTTAGATTCTCCCTGTGATCATGTAACACCAAACTCAAAAAAGATAAGCAACGGAGCCCCATCTGCAATCTTCACACTTCTCTTTGAGATAATTTCACTTTTGCTTTTCCAGGTTTAAAATGAGAGAACCTTAAGCTATAATCCTTCCCTCATCGCTGCTTCTTTAAGAGAGCTTTCTGATATGTTCTCAATGACAAAGGTTATTTAAGGACTGTGCATTATTTCCTGATGACTTCACTAACAATATTTGTTACTGCTCCACCTGATTCAAAATAGCAGACCAAGGCAGTCATTTGGCACTTTCCCCTTGCTTGTTTCATAATAATATAGAAAACTGAAGAGTAGAGCAGAATATGTTGTCAGAGAATTTCGAATTGGAAAGGATCCTAAAGGATACCACTCTTTCCCCCTAATATGAAGATGAAGAAATTGAAGTTCTGTTAAGTAACTTCCTGAGAGTCACAAACCCAGGAAATACTAGAATTCGTACTGGAACCCAGATCCTCCAACACATAGTTCAGTGTGCTTTTCAATATGCCATGCTGTGTGACATAATAGATTGAATCGATGGTAGGTGAATGTTTCCTAGACCTGGAAATGAGAAAGAAAATGGCTAAGATGGAGTTGAAATTCAAGATAATTAAAAAGATAGTATGATGAGATAAGGAGAGTTCTTCTCAATCAGTTAAAGTTAGCAGATTCTTATTAACTACATCAAAAGGTGCTAAATGAATTGGAAGATGTGATTGTTGAGCCATATCATTGATCTTTGAAATATAAGAGTTATTTGCAGGGACAAGAGGCCAGGGATGTAAATATACCATCAGACACAAAATGTGTTAGTTGGTATTACTGAGCTGTTTTTTTTTTTTTGGTTGTTGTTGTTCTTTCTTTTAAAATTTTGGTTTCAGAAGATGGCTCACTAGGGAAAGGGAAGATGCAACCAGAAGTTAAGATACTATATCTATATTTATATAAATATATATATATATATATATATATTAACAAAAATAAGTTGTATGTGTGTTTTTTGAGTGATGATGACAAAGTAGGAAGATGGGCATAACTAAGAGAGGAATAGAGGTCCCAATTTTCAAAAAAGTGAAGAGTAGAATCTTGGCTAATGAGTTTAACTGATTTCTTTTTTTTTTTTAAACCCTTACCTTCCATCTTGGAGTCAATACTGTGTATTGGCTCCAAGGCAGAAGAGTGGTAAGGGCTAGGCAATGAGGGTTAAGTGACTTGCCCAGGGTCACACAGCTGGGAAGTATCTGAGGCCAGATTTGAACCTAGAATGTCCCATCTCTAGGCCTGGCTCTCAATCCACTGAGCTACCCAGATTCCCCCTTAGCAAAACATTTAGCAAAGTTTCTCATGTTTTTTCTTATATAGAGAAATGATCTATACCAGCCATTCTCAAAGACTCCAGAGGGTCCCCAAACCTCTTTCATATTTCATGAGATAAAAATTATTTTCATCATAATATTTTCATCTCTAATATGGCATAGATCAATTGACATAATCTAAAAGCTCTTCAAGGCAAGAGATCCTCAATAATTTTGCAGATTTTAAAAATAATATGAAACCAAAAACTTTGAGAATCATTGGACAGTCAGACAATGGCACGACACACTATGGATGGTGTAGCTACCATCTTGGTATTTATATTTTTTGGATCTTGGTAGGACTTATTGATATTCAACAGAACAATCACATATTGCCCATAATGCATTTCAAATCGAGCAGATGTACAGGGAAAACAAGCCATAAAAGAAATCAAACTTTTCAACAAATAGTGTGCCTTAATTTGGTTCTGGGAATTAGGAGCTCCTCCTCTTCTCAGAAACCAGAGAAGACTAGGGGGAGAGAAGGGTTATCAACCCAGCCTTGCCTCAGTCAGCTTCTGATGGAGGGAGTTAATTATAGCCAGGAAAAATTAGTATATTCCAGAGTTAAGCGATCCCAAATGGTGTTCTGAAACACTGAGCCAGAGACTGATCACATTTAGGCCTCTCCTGCGTTCCATGAATATTCCATCTGGGGAAGCAGCAGACTCCTGGGACTCAGATAGACTATTCTAGCCCTGACAAAATATTTTTGAACCAGCAAAATCCCAATTAACCAATTATCCTGTTAGTATGTGAATTCTTGAAGGCAGAAGCCTATTTTTGCTTTGTGTATTCCTGTCTCAGTATAGTACTCAGTATATATTAAGTATTCAGTGAATGTTTATGACTGACTGTTACTGAGTCATTTTCAGTCACGTCCAACTCTTCACAACCCCATTTGAGGTTTTCTTGGCAATGATACTGAAGTGGTTTGCCATTTTCTTCTTCAGCTCATTTTACAGATGAGGAAACTGAGGCCAACTGGGTTAAGTGACTTGCCCAAGGTCACACAGCCAGTAAGTGTCTGAGACCATATTTGAACTCAGGAAGGTGAATCTTCCTGACTCCAGGCCCAGCTCTCTATCCACTGCTCTATTTAGCTATCCCAGAACATAGTGGTCACTTAAATGTTTGGTGACCAATTGTTCTTAAGAGAAAAAAGAAAAACCTGAAGTCTTCATTCTTTGGTACATCTAATTGAGCTCAATCTACCACAGTACTTCCTCAGGTCTTTCTATCTCTTTTGGTATACAGAATTTAGCGCAGATGCCTGACTTGAGGACTTAAACCCTGCCTCAGCTGTTCACTAGTTCTGTGATACCTGGCCAAGTAATTTAGCTTCAATGAGCCTTGGTTTTTCATCTGTAAAAGGGGGATAGCAACAGCACCTATATCACACTAGTATATGGATCAAATGAAAAATGTATGTGAACTGACCTGAATTCCTGAAATGGGCGTGCTATGTAAATATTACCTATTTTTATCATTGTTTTCATTGGTAGGATTTTTAAAAGAAGAAACCAGTAGATTGATTTATTAAGTGTCTACCATATGCCAGGCACTGTGCTAAGTGATAAAGATCAAACAAAACTATCCAGTGATGACGACAAAGCAAAAATGAGTGTGATCCCTTCCTTCAATGAGTTTCATTCTATTTGGACCTGTCAACACCGAAGACAATACATACTAATTCAGAGTCAGGAAGCACTAACTTCATGGGAAAGAAAATGTAGGAAAGTGTCCCTTGAGATGATATTTAAGGAAAACTAGGTATTATATGAAGCAGAATTGAGGGGACAGTGTATTCAAGGAGGAAGAATCAGCCTATACAAATTCAGAGGAAGGAAATTAAATGCCCACCATAAGGAAGAAGAAAGAGGTCAAGTTTGTCTTCAGAGCCTTCTCTTCAGCATCCCTTTCTGGTGCCCTTTAAGACATCCCAAGGCAGCTAGGTGGCTAGAGTGCTGGGCCTGGAGTTTGGATGACTCCATCTTCCTGAGCTCAAATCTGGCTTCAGGTACTTCCTAGCTATATGATCCTTGGACAAGTCACTTAAACCTGTTTGCCTTGGTTTCCTCATCTGTCAAATGAGCTGGAAAAGGAAAGAGCAGACCACATCAGTATCTTTGCCAAGTAAACCCCAGATAGGGTCAGGAAGAGTTGGACATAACTGAAAACACCTGAACAACAATACAACAAAAAGACATCCAATCTTTTAAAATTGTTCCTGACTGCCCAGAAGACTCCAAAATTCTGAATCTTCCTTGACACCATACTGTTCTTGGAATCAGAAGATAGGGTTCAAATCTAAAATCCAACAATTAATTAGTTTTTTGACCTCAGGCAAGTCACTTGAAATCTCTCTAGACCTGTTTCCTTTTATAAAATAGAGATAATACTCATCTCACAAAACTTTGAGGAAAGAACTTTATAAAACCTAAATTTGCCTGGACATATTGTTTGTTATTTTGTTGTTGGTGGTATTCAGCTATTTTAACCATGTCTGACTCTTTGTGACCCCATTTGAAGTTTTTTTGGTAAAGATAACAGAATAGTTTGCCATGTCCTTCTCCAGCTCATTTGACAAATGAGGAAACTGAGGCAAATAGGATTATGTGACTTCCCCAGGGTCACACAGCTAGTAAATGTCTGAGGCCAGATTTGAACTCAGAAAGATGAATCTTCCTGACTCTAAGCCCAGAATTCTGTCTACTATACCACTTAGCTGCCTCTTATTGTTTTGTACTGCTTAATCAATCTTGACTTCTGTTTGGTTTTAAAGCCCTTTGCAAACTGTTTTTTCCCCCCTACTTTTCCAGACTTCTTATACTGGAAGTTACTCATTTCCATACACTCTGTGATCCAGTGCCACTGGCCTCCTTTTTGTTCCATGAGCGTAACCCTCCATCTCTCAACTCCATAACTTTTAATCCGCTGTCCCCCCTACTTGGCATGCTCTCTGTCTTCACTTCTGCCTCCTAGCTTCTCTGGCCTCCTTCAAGATTTGTATCTAATTTCAACTCATGCAAAAGCCCGTTTCCCATTATCACCACTGCTAGTGTGGTTATATAAGGATGTACTGGTAAATGTTTAATGACTGGCTCTCCAGGAGGAAAAATTATACACATGTACATGGTATACTTTTAAGCTGAACATGGTTACTATTTTCTCCATCATTTTAAAAAACTAATCAATTAACAAAACAACATATCAGTCTTTGGAGCATTTCCTACTTCCCAGAGTATAAATAATGAAAGTGGAGCAATCAACTCCCACATCAGTTCTAATTTGCTCTGGTACACCACTGATAGTATATACCATGTGCATGTATATATAAATACGGTTATATATTTAACACACATAGGCATGCATGTGTGCACACATCTATTTGACTGATAACATATTATATACATATTTATATATATACATATATACATATATATGTTTGGTTTATGAAGACTATTACATTTTACCCTTCCTACCTTTTCACTCTTTTTTTTATATTTCATTACCCTTCACATACTTTATAATCTGATGACAATGGCCTTCTTGCTGTTCCTTGCATGTGATTCTCCATCTCCTAACACCACGGCTTTGTATTAGCTGTCCCTCATGCCTGGAAAACCCTTCCTCCCCCTCTCCTTCTCTCTCTCTCTCTCTCTCTCTCTCCCTCTCTCTCTCTCTCTCTCTCTCTCTCTCTCTCTCTCTCTCTCTCTCTCTCTCTCTCTCTCTCTCCCTCTTTCTCTCTCTCCTTCTTTTTTTCTCTCTCTCCCCCTCTTTCTTTCTCTCTCTCTCTACCTCCCTCTCTCTCTCTGTCTCTCTTCCCCTTCATCCTCAACCATTTCTTCCTTCTACCTTCTGGCTTCCCTGGTTTCTTTTAGGACTCATCTCAAATATTACCTTCTAGAGGAGGTCTTTTCCAGGTCCCTGCCCCAAATTCTTCCCTCAAACCCCACTGCTAGTGCCTTCCCTCTGAGATGATCTCCAATTTACCAAAAGTTTTATCTGTACAAAATTGTTTGCATGTTGTCTCTCCCACTAGTTTGTGAGCTCCTTGAAAGAAGGGCCCAACTGTTGGGGAGGGAGGGTGTTTTGTTTTTGTTTTTTGCCTTTGAGGTTTTAGTGCTTAGCACAATGCCTGGCTCTTAGTAGTAGGCCCTTAATAAATGTTTGTTTACTGAATGCTTATTTGGAAACTTATTCTCACAGAGGCTGCTCTCTACTAATGAGATCATAGGTGCTAATTGGTTAATGTGTTACCACTCCCAGAAACATATTTGCATATTAAAAGGAACTTTCTGGAAAGAGAGATTTCACTTCAAGGAGTGATGCTAATGGTGGTAAATTCAGGTGCCAAGCCAGTCCAGAGAAGGACCTTGCTTAATTCAATACCTATGGGATAGGTATTGAATTGTCTGACTTTAGGTCCCAACCCTCCATGTTTTACCTCTCTTTCCTTTCTTTTCCTACTGAAGGCTAGTCAAAGTTGAGTTACTACTTTAGTAAGAGGAAGGATAGAGGGAGGACTCAGAAGATAATTTATTCTACCCAGGGTGATGCAGAAAGATGGACATTTGGCAAGGTAAGCAAACAGGAATTTATCACAATATCTAGTGTCAGGTCAGATTTACCACAGGAACCTCAAAGCCCTACCCAAGTCAATATGGTAATGAAACACAGGTTCCAGATTTCAAAATCTATCATGAACCACCCTGGTTACCCAGAGAAATTTGGGATATGTGTTTATTATAAAGAAGAACAAACAATAACTGCCTGAGTTGAAAACTTAAAATATTACAGTGAGAGTTTGGAGAGGGAATATGGCTGCTGGTGAGGTAAAAGGAGAGAGATACCCCCCTGCAGAGAGGCTATCTTTGAAACATGGGGTTCCCAGAAATGGGCCACCTAGGATAGCCTGAGGGGATGTCTTCTCTATTGATTGATGTTGAAGATACCCCAGAGCAAGTAAGCACATACCCTCCTGAGGGACAAGCCTCCCCCCAGACCAAGGTTGCCCAGCAGGAGCCCAATAAGGACCGGTTAGGGTTGAATGGCTATCCTGAGGTTCAGCTCCCTCTATGTCCCCTGAAATGACAGTCCTCTTATCTATCTGCAGTTATTTAAATAAAGATGAATTTAACAACAAGTTTGGATTGGGAAGGTATCAGGGAAGAGGGAATCAGGATTTCTCTAGATCGGGTTTGAGTCTCTCAGCTTTTTGAGCTGAGGCCAGGCTTCACAGGCTGGTGGAGGGTTTCTTTTAGTTTTCTTAAATTCAAAGTCTTTAGCAGTATACAGCAAGAGGAAGAAAAGGTTCTGATATTCAGAACCTTTGGTTGGGCCTATCTCTTCCAGTATGTGCTTACTTGCTCTGACGCCCCTAAAGATCTGCTTTACCGTTCAAACTGCTCCTTTTATTAAATGACACTATCCCAGGAATCAAGGTAGAGCACACAGTTGGGAAAATCAGGAATAGAGGAACTTCTATCCTGAGACAGAGGTTCCTTCCAGTCCAGGGGCCAGGAAAGAGAGAGCCCGAAGACCAACTGTCACTCTCCAGGTTCCCCTCCCCCCCACCAAATGTCATTCTTGTCAATATCTTCTCTCTAACATTCCAACTGCTGTTTGTTCCACCTGATTGGCAGAAAGTCCAAAACTTTCTTCAGTTTTCCTTTCCACATGTGGCATGGATGGCTAAGAACCCAAGAAAGTTCAGGTGATGACTTCTAGATAACTTATCACTACTTTCTGATAACCTGCATCAGTCATCTTGCTGGGTGGTGGTACTTTCCCAGTATTGGGTGGAGTTGCTATGGAGTTGAAGGAGTAGGAGAGAAACTGCATTCCTACTTCAACTAGTCTGCAAACAGTCTTTGGTGGGGAGAAAGCATTTGACCTAACTCAAAGGGCTATAGTTATCATCAAATGAAACAATTTATGTAAATCACTTGATAACTTTAAATAAACTTTAAATAAAAAATGTCAGTCATTATCCCTATTTCCTTTTTCACGTCCCATTTATTTCCTGGGTATGGATGACTAGTCTTCCATTTTGCATTTCTCCTATTCACAAAGCTCAAGGTAAAAGAATTGATTATAAGAAGGGAGAGAACAAGTGTTTATTAAATATCTGCTATATGCTAGGTCCTGTGCTGTGTGCTTTACAAATATCACTTTTGATAATCAACATAGAGATTCAAATCTCATGATTTTTCTCCCATCTTGTCATTACTCATGCCATTTCTGAAGTACCTTTCTGAGGATAGTAAATGTAATACTGATCAAACAGACCAAAAGGAAGCACAGTTCCTTTTTCTTTAGGGTTATTTGGCAAAGTGAAGACTACTATAGGTAATTTACTAACATTTGAATTCAATTTATTTTAAAATAAAATTTTATTGGTTCTTTTGCTTTTTTATCACCTACATTTGCTCTATCCCCTCCACAAGAACCATGCTTTAAAATAAAGAGTAAAAATAGAAAAAAAGGCATTATTCAAAAATAACCATATCTATAAAAAGTCTGATGTTATCTGTGAGGTGTAGTATTTCTCAGCTGTGGACCTCCATCCTTGCAAAAACAAATAAACAAAAACAAAAGCAAAGTATCTTCTTCATTTCTCTTCTATAAAGCTGATTATCATAATTTTATAGCAATTTCCATTGTTTCATTATTGTTATTCTTCTTGTTCTTTTCATTTATATTGCTATAATCATTGTATATATTGCTTTCCTGATTCTGCTTTCTTTACTTTGCATCAAAACTTATAGAAATCTTTTCATGCTTCTCTAAATTTATTATAATTCCTCTTTTCTTACAGCACAGTAATATTCCATTACATTCATGTGTCATGATTTCTTTAATCATTTCTCCACCCACCGTTGGACTTTGTTGCTATTCCTGGAGAATGGAAGCTAAGTATGGGCTAGATGATAGCATAGCTAAGTTAATATGGAACTGCTTGAATGGCTGGGCCCAATGATATCATCTCATAAGTGGATCTCCACTGGAGTCCTTGGCCCTTTGCTATTTAACATTTTTATCAGTGACTTAGATAAAGTCATAGCTGACAAAGTTATTAAATTTTCAGATCAGACAAAGGTGAAAGAGATGGCTAATGCCATGGTTGAAAGAATTAGCATACTGAAAGATACTGACAGACTAGAACATGGTACTGAATCTAATAAAATAAAATTTACTAGGGATGAATGTCTTACACTTAAGGTCAAAGAATCAGCTTCACAAGAACAAAATGGAAGAAATATGATTAGATAGCAGTTTGTCTGATAAAGCTCTGGGGATTTTAGTGGACCTCGTGTTCAATATAAGTCAACTTAGCTAAACAAAAGCTAAGAACATTTTAGGCTGCATTAAAAGAGGCATGGTGTCCAGGACTAGAGAGGTAATAGCATATATATGCTTTACTTAAAATGTTTGAGGCTTGATTTATTCTGGCCTGGTCATACAACATCTAAACTAATATCCTCAGTTTGGAGTATCATATTTTAGAAAGGACATTGATAAGCTGGAGATCTTTATTGGGGGTAGGTATCCAAGTTGATAATGAACTTCAAGATCATGCCATATGAGATCGGTCGGAAAAACTGAGACTTTTTAGTGTAGAGAAAAAATTACTTAGGGGAGATTTAAAAGTTGTTTTTAATTATTTGAAATGTTATCACATTTTTCAAAGATTAAACCTATTCTTTTTTTAGTCCTGTGTACAGAATTATGAGCAAAGTACAGAACTATGGAAATTGTCAAGAAGTAAATTAATCTCAACATAATAGGAAAAAAAAACCAAGAACAAGACCAAACTGTAATCATCCATTCGAAGAATTACTAGAAGCCCCTTCACTTGACATCACTTGAGTTGTTGTCCTTCCTACTCCAAGAGGCCCAAAATGACATCACTAATAATGTCTTTTGACTCACACATAAATTAGATTTAAGTGAAGCAGAGTTGCACAAAGTCCTGGCCTTTTTATCTTTTCCAAAGTCATCCAAGTCCAGAGCCAAGACAAAAGTCAAGACAACTGATGATGGCTCAGGATGTAGTAGGTGACCTTGGCTTCTTTGATGCCTAATCAAGCTCTAAGCATTCAGCAATACCCACTTCTACCAACTTCGTGGCCATTGGAACAAATTTGTTCTCATATACCCCTATCACCAGAGGAAATCTTCACATGCCTGGAGTAGATGCCCCCCTAACCCACCAACAGATTTAAGGCTTATCAGTTACCCTCATCCTGGTTTGGCCTGCCTGCCAAGACAATTTGCTGGGGTGTTGCAACCACTGCGCATGCTACAGCTTCTTGGAGCCACAGGTGAGAGCTGGGTGATGGACAGAGAAAAGAAGAAAAAGCAGCTGATGTGTTTAAAAACTGAGTGACCACTCAGAAACTAGATGAATTCTGAAGCCGCTTCCTACTATGAAGTTTTGTGATCCTATAATGTGACTATTAAATAGTTAGGCTGTTAAAATATTTTTTTTTTGTCCTGCCCAACTTCTTCAAATTGTCTTGGCTACAATGAGTTAAAACCTTTTTAAAAATGCAACTTAGCGAATGGCGGCTTAGAGAAAGCTGAAGTTCAGATCTCCGGAAAACCCTTCCCGACCGATCTCAAACTAGAAGCTCCTAAGGCGCCGAAATTCAAAACGATCAACAGCACAGACCCTGGGAACCCTCCTCCTGGACCTGGACCCGGTTCAAAAGGTACGGCTCCCCTTAAAAGCCAGAACCCGAGATCCCTCGGACCTCAGGGGTAGGAGCGCAGAGTCCAAGGCTCCCGGAAGCGGCAGCCGCGCGGGGCTCAGAGAGCAGGGTCTGAGGAACAACAACCCTCAGGGTCTTCTACCCAAGTCCCAGTCCGGGTGAAAGTTACTGCCTGGGGCTTCCGCTGCAGAGAGCCGGTTGGTCCGGGTGAAAGTTACTGCCTGGGGCCTCCGCTGCAGAGAGCTGGTCAAAACAACAGCAACCCTCAGGGCGGGCAAGACAGCCTCACGGGCTGGATCCTGCTATCCAAGTCTCAGTGAAAGTCTGTGCTCTCGGAGCTTGGGGAAGCGGCAGCCCATCCCCCCGCAGGCCGACGAAACAGCCTCACGGCCAGGGATTCTGAAGGCAACTTCCGGAAATCGAGCCAGGGGGAGAGTGTGGCCTCGTGGTCCGACCCTTCCATTCCAGTTCCAGTGAGGCATATTCAGTTTAACCCAGGGAAAGTCATAGAACCATCTGCCCAGGACTAAAGCCTCTGATCACCAGACAAAGACAAGAAAAGCCAATCCTCCACGTTCAGAGATGACAAACTCCACAGAAGCACAGAAGCCCCAAAATACCAAGAAAAATAAGAAGAAAGGGGCGACTCTGGACACATTCTATGGAGCCAAAATACAAAATACAGAGCAGATAGAAGAAGATATACAAGAAAATTCTCCAAAATCTTCCAAAGGAAATAGAAACTCTCCACAAACCCATGAAGAATTTGAATCAGAAAGGACCAAAAAGATGGAAGCCCTCTGGGAGGAAAAGTGGGAAATGATGCAAAAGAAATTCACGCATCTACAAAACCAGTTTGACCAAACTGTAAAAGAAAACCAGGCTTTAAAGCAAGAACTAATAAAGCAAAGCCAAAACACCAAGAAATTAGAAGAGAACATAAAATATCTCACCGACAAGGTGATAGATCTGGAAAACAGGGGGAGAAGAGAAAATTTAAGAATAATTGGACTCCCAGAAAAGCCAGAAATAAACACCAAACTGGACATGGTGATACAAGATATAATCAAAGAAAATTGCCCAGAGATTCTAGAACAAGGGGGCAATACAGCCACTGACAGAGCTCACAGAACACCTTCTACACTAAACCCCCAAAAGACAACTCCCAGGAATGTAATTGCCAAATTCCAAAGCTATCAAACAAAAGAAAAAATCCTACAGGAAGCCAGAAAAAGACAATTTAGATATAAAGGAATGCCAATCAGGGTCACACAAGACCTTGCAAGTTCTACGCTGAATGATCGTAAGGCATGGAACATGATCTTCAGAAAGGCAAGAGAGCTGGGTCTCCAACCAAGAATCAGCTACCCAGCAAAACTGACTATATACTTCCAAGGGAAAGTATGGGCATTCAACAAAATAGAAGACTTCCAACTTTTTGCAAAGAAAAGACCAGAGCTCTGTGGAAAGTTTGATACCGAAAATCAAAGAGCAAGGAATACCTGAAAAGGTAAATATTAAGGAAAGGGGAAAAATGTTATCTTCTTTTACTCAAACTCTCTTCTATAAGGACTACATTTATATCAACCTATGTATACTAATATGTGGGGAAAATGTAATGTATAAATAGGGGGTAAAGAAAGACCAAATAGAATAATGGTTCTCACACAAAGATTCACAGGGGAAGGGGAGGGGAAGAAAACTCCTATAAGAAGGAGAGGAAGAGAGGGGGGGGGGTTTACTTAAACCTCAATCTCAGGGAAATCAACTCTGAGAGGGAAAAACATCCAGATCCATTGGGATCTTGAATTCTATCTTACCCAACAAGGGTAAGGAGAAGGGAAAACCAAGGGGGGGAGGGGGAGGGGGAGAACAAAAAGGGAGGGAAAGAGAGGGGGGAGGGGGAGGGAACAAAAAGGGAGGGACTAAAAAGGGAAACATCAAGGGAGGGGACAAGGGGGACTGATTCAAAGTAAATCACTGGACTAAAAGGTAGAGCCGAAGAAGAAAAGGTTAGAATTAGGGAAGGCAATCAAAATGCCAGGGAGTCCACAAATGACAATCATAACTTTGAACGTGAATGGGATGAACTCACCCATAAAACGTAGACGAATAGCAGAATGGATTAGAATCCAAAACCCTACCATATGTTGTCTTCAAGAAACACACATGAGGCGGGTTGACACCCACAAGGTCAGAATTAAAGGATGGAGTAAGACCTTCTGGGCCTCAACTGATAGAAAGAAGGCAGGAGTGGTAATCATGATATCTGATAAAGCCAATGCAAAAATAGACCTGATCAAAAGGGATAGGGAAGGTAATTATATTTTGTTAAAAGGGACTCTAGACAATGAGGAAATATCATTAATCAACATGTATGCACCAAATAATATAGCACCCAAATTTCTAATGGAGAAACTAGGAGAATTGAAGGAAGAAATAGACAATAAAACCATACTAGTGGGAGACTTAAACCAACCATTATCAAATTTAGATAAATCGAATCAAAAAATAAATAAGAAAGAGGTAAAAGAAGTGAATGAAATCTTAGAAAAATTAGAATTAATAGACATATGGAGAAAAATAAATAGGGATAAAAAGGAATACACCTTCTTCTCAGCACCACATGGCACATTCACAAAAATTGACCATACATTAGGTCACAGAAACATAGCACACAAATGCAAAAAAGCAGAAATAATGAATGCAGCCTTCTCAGATCACAAGGCAATAAAAATAATGATTAGTAATGGTACATGGAAAACCAAATCTAAAACCAATTGGAAATTAAACAATATGATACTCCAAAACCGTTTAGCTAAAGAAGAAATCATAGAAACAATTAATAATTTCATCAAGGAAAATGACAATGGCGAAACATCCTTTCAAACCTTTTGGGATGCAGCCAAAGCGGTAATCAGAGGCAAATTCATATCCCTGAAAGCTCATATTAACAAACAAGGGAGAGCAGAGATCAATCAATTGGAAATGCAATTGAAAAAACTCGAAAGCGATCAAATTAAAAACCCCCAGCAGAAAACCAAATTAGAAATCCTAAAAATTAAGGGAGAAATTAATAAAATCGAAAGTGATAGAACTATTGATTTAATAAATAAGACAAGAAGCTGGTACTTTGAAAAAACAAACAAAATAGACAAAGTACTGGTCAATCTAATTAAAAAAAGGAAGGAAGAAAAGCAAATTCACAGCATTAAAGATGAAAAGGGGGACAGCACCTCCAATGAGGAGGAAATTAAGGCAATCATTAGAAATTACTTTGCCCAATTATATGGCAATAAATACACCAATTTAGGAGAAATGGATGAATATATACAAAAATACAAACTGCCTAGACTAACAGAAGAGGAAATAGAATTCCTAAATAATCCCATATCAGAAATTGAAATCCATCAAGCCATCAAAGAACTTCCTAAGAAAAAATCCCCAGGGCCTGATGGATTCACCTGTGAATTCTATCAAACATTCAGAGAACAGTTAACCCCAATACTATACAAACTATTTGACATAATAAGCAAAGAGGGAGTTCTACCAAACTCCTTCTACGACACAAACATGGTACTGATTCCAAAACCAGGCAGGTCAAAAACAGAGAAAGAAAACTATAGACCAATCTCCCTAATGAATATAGATGCAAAAATTTTAAATAGGATACTAGCAAAAAGACTCCAGCAAGTGATCAGAAGGATCATTTACCATGATCAAGTAGGATTCATACCAGGGATGCAGGGCTGGTTCAACATTAGGAAAACCATCCACATAATTGACCACATCAACAAGCAAACTAGCAAGAACCACATGATTATCTCAATAGATGCAGAAAAAGCCTTTGATAAAATACAACACCCATTCCTATTAAAAACACTAGAAAGCATAGGAATAGAAGGGTCATTCCTAAAAATAATAAACAGTATATATCTAAAACCAACAGCTAATATCATCTGCAATGGGGATAAACTAGATGCATTCCCAATAAGATCAGGAGTGAAACAAGGATGCCCATTATCACCTCTACTATTTGACATTGTACTAGAAACACTAGCAGTAGCAATTAGAGAAGATAAAGAAATTGAAGGTATCAGAATAGGCAAGGAGGAGACCAAGTTATCACTCTTTGCGGATGACATGATGGTCTACTTAAAGAATCCTAGAGATTCAACCAAAAAGCTAATTGAAATAATCAACAACTTTAGCAAAGTTGCAGGATACAAAATAAACCCACATAAATCATCAGCTTTTCTATATATCTCCAACACAGCTCAGCAGCAAGAACTAGAAAGAGAAATCCCATTCAAAATCACCTTAGACAAAATAAAATACCTAGGAATCTATCTCCCAAGACAAACACAGGAACTATATGAACACAACTACAAAACACTCGCCACACAACTAAAACTAGACTTGAACAATTGGAAAAACATTAACTGCTCATGGATAGGACGAGCCAATATAATAAAAATGACCATCCTACCCAAACTTATTTATCTATTTAGTGCCATACCCATTGAACTACCAAAATACTTCTTCACTGATTTAGAAAAAACCATAACAAAGTTCATTTGGAAGAACAAAAGATCAAGGATATCCAGGGAAATAATGAAAAAAAACACATATGATGGGGGCCTTGCAGTCCCAGACCTCAAACTATATTACAAAGCAGCAGTCATCAAAACAATTTGGTACTGGCTAAGAAACAGAAAGGAAGATCAGTGGAATAGACTGGGGGAAAACGACCTCAGCAAGACAGTATACGATAAACCCAAAGATCCCAGCTTTTGGGACAAAAATCCACTATTCGATAAAAACTGCTGGGAAAATTGGAAGACAGTGTGGGAGAGACTAGGAATAGATCAACACCTCACACCCTACACCAAGATAAATTCAAAATGGGTGAGTGACTTAAACATAAAGAAGGAAACCATAAGTAAATTGGGTAAACACAGAATAGTATACATGTCAGACCTTTGGGAGGGGAAAGGCTTTAAAACCAAGCAAGATATAGAAAGAATCACAAAATGTAAAATAAATAATTTTGACTACATCAAACTAAAAAGCTTTTGTACAAACAAAACCAATATAACTAAAATCAGAAGGGAAACAACAAATTGGGAAAAAATCTTCATAGAAACCTCTGACAAAGGTTTAATTACTCATATTTATAATGAGCTAAATCAATTGTACAAAAAATCAAGCCATTCTCCAATTGATAAATGGGCAAGGGAAATGGATAGGCAGTTCTCAGATAAAGAAATCAAAACTATTAACAAGCACATGAAGAAGTGTTCTACATCTCTTATAATCAGAGAGATGCAAATCAAAACAACTCTGAGGTATCACCTCACACCTAGCAGATTGGCTAACATAACAGCAAAGGAAAGTAATGAATGCTGGAGGGGATGTGGCAAAGTAGGGACATTAATTCATTGCTGGTGGAGTTGTGAACTGATCCAACCATTCTGGAGGGCAATTTGGAACTATGCCCAAAGGGCGACAAAAGAATATCTACCCTTTGACCCAGCCATAGCACTGCTGGGTCTGTACCCCAAAGAGATAATGGACACAAAGACTTGTACAAAAATATTCATAGCTGCGCTCTTTGTGGTGGCCCAAAACTGGAAAACGAGGGGATGCCCATCAATTGGGGAATGGCTGAACAAACTGTGGTATATGTTGGTGATGGAATACTATTGTGCTCAAAGGAATAATAAAGTGGAGAAGTTCCATGGAGACTGGAACAACCTCCAGGAAGTGATGCAGAGCGAGAGGAGCAGAACCAGGAGAACATTGTACACAGAGACTAATACACTGTGGTATCATCGAACGTAATGGACTTCTCCATTAGTGGCGGTGTAATGTCCCTGAACAACTTTCAGGGATCCAGGAGAAAAAAAACACCATTCATAAGCAAAGGATAAACTATGGGAGTGGAAACACCGAGAAAAAGCAACTGCCTGAATACAGAGGTTGAGGGGACATGACAGAGGATAGACTTTAAATGAACACTCTAATGCAAATACTATCAACAAAGCAATGGGTTCAAATCAAGAAAACATCTAATGCCCAGTGGACTTACGCGTCGGCTATGGGGGGTGGGGGGGAGGAAAAGAAAATGATCTATGTCTTTAACGAATAATGCTTGGAAATGATCAAATAAAATATATTTTAAAAAAAAATGCAACTTAGCAATGAAAATCCATTTTTTCTCAAATTTCTCATATTCAAATAATTAACTCATATATATACTTTATTTATAGGAACACTATGGAATAAATAACAAAAACAACATTTCTCTAATTTAAAGGTTGAGGAAAATAAAGCTTTGAGAAGCAAATTCTCTTGCATGTGGTCATGTAAAAGAAAGAATAACTTCCTCAGTTTACAGTTAATCTATTAAATCAGTGGTTTCCCACCTGTGGACTTTTTATCTCTGGGGTGCTACAGAATGATTGTAAGAGGTTCATGTCTAGCCATGTATTTTTTAATGAAAAAAAATTCACTACTGTTTTAGTTTGTTTGTTTTTTTTAATCCTTATCTTTCATCAATTCTGTATGTTGGTTCCAAGGCAAAAGAGTAATAAGGATTAGGCAATGGGAATTAAGTTAAGTCAAGCCCAGGGTCCCACAGTTAGGAAGTGCCTGAGGCCAAATTTGAATCCTCCTGACTCCAGGCCTAGTGCTCTATCCAAGTAGCTACCCAGCTGCTCCACTACTGTTGTTTTTAACACCAAACATTTCCTAATATCCACCCCCTACACACAGGTTAAACTCTCCCTTGTAACAAAGAACAACAGTTAACAAAATGAGTTAACATAGACCATATCACAGCATTTCAGGGCTGTAATTCCCACACCTCTCCACAAAGAGAATAACAAAAAAGAGAATGATTCATCCTCTGATCTCTGGATCTGAGACTGGTTATTGCAATTAATCAGAATTTGGCTTCTTTTGAGTTTTGCTTTATTTTACATTTATTTTAGTCATTTGTACATATTACCCTTCTGGTTCTACTTAGCTCCCTCTGGATTCCTTTTATTAGTAATTTCTTAGAGTACGATATTGCATCATATTTATATCTACAATTCATTTATTCATCTCCCAATGGGCACTTAACTTTATTTTCATTTTGATTTTTGCTAAAACATGACATTCTGCTACAAAGAATATATTTTCTCAAACCAACAGATTTTGACAATACCACTACTATTATCTGAGGGACCATGAAGTTTTTTTATATTAAAAAAAGATCCACTTGCCCATGTTCCAGATAGTAAACTTCATGAAAGCAGGGACTAGATTCTTTGAGACCCATTTAATGAATTTTTAAAACTATATCTACCAATTTGTGTTAATAAATCAGAGGTAATATTTCTATTATACTTTGGATACATCTAGACATTTTCACCTAGATATCCTTTAGGCATTCAAACACTACATGTTCAAAATAGAATTCATTCTCTTTCCTTCTTTTTTTTGGGGAGGGGGGTTTTTAATTAATTAATTTAGAATATTTTTCCATGGTTACAAGATTCATGTTCTTTCCCTGCCCTCCCCCACAACTCTCCCATAGCCGACATGTAATTCCACTAGGTTTTATATGTGTCATTGATCAAGACCTATTTCCATATTATTAATATTTGCACTAGGGTGATGGCTTAGAGTCTACAACTCCAATTATATCCCCCTCGACCCTTGTGATTAAGCAGTTGTTTTTCTTCAGTGTTTCTACCCCCACCGTTCTTTCTCTGAATGTGGATGGTGTTCTTTCTCATAGATCTCTCAGAATTGTCCTGGAACACTGCATTGCTACTGGTAGCATTCTTTTCCCTTCTAAATCTACCCTCCTCATTAGCTTCCCCTTTTCCCTTGGGAATACCACCATTCTTCTAGTCACTGTAGGTTCACAATCTAGTCTTCTTTGATTCTGACCATTCCTAACCCTTTGTAACCAATCAGTTGCTAACGATGGTTCATTCTACTTCTGTAACAGCTCTTGCATCCATCTCCTCTCTGCCCTGAAACATTCTCCATCCTAATTTTGGCTCTCATCATTTCACCTAGACTATCTGCAAAAGTTGCTTAATTGATCTTCCAACTTCCAACCTCTCCCTTCTCTGAATGAGTCTTGAAGCAGCTGTTAAGTCAATATTGCAAAGCAGAGTTGATTATGTCACTCTCCTTCTCAAGAAATTTTAGGGTCTCCCTCCCCCATTGCCTCTAAGATAAAATGCAAAGTCCTCTGTTTGGCATTTAAAGCCCTTTAACAATCTGGCTCCAGCCTATCTTTCTAAACTGATTTCATATTACTCCCCCTCACATACTATACATTCCAACCAAAATGGTCTGTTCCTTCGTGTCCAACATTCCATCTCCTGCCTACGTGCCTTTGCATAGACTGTTCCCCATGCCTTGAATGCTCTTCCTCCTCACCTTCAACTCTTAGAATCTCCAAGTCTGGAGGTGCCACCTCCCATGAGAGGTCTTTCTTTATCCTCCCAGTTGTTAGCGTTTCTCACAAACACACATATCTATATAGACACATACATATGCATTTGTACCCAGAGATATTTACCTATTCGTGAACATAACTGTTTCCCACAGGAAGAAACAAGTGCCTTAAGAATAGGAAATGCTTTATTTTGTTTTTTTTTCTTTGTCTTCAAAGAACCTAGCACCATACCTGGCACCTAGTAGGTGCTTAACAAGTTCCTATTGAATTGAGTCAAGTGAGAAAAGTGCTTGGTAAATCTTAACACCCCATAATATAAATATGAATTATTATTACCGTATCATTTGACCCTTATAACAATGCTCTGAAGCCAATGGTGCTAGTATCACTATGAACCCCATTGCACAGAGGAAGAAACTGAGAGACAAAGAGATTAAGGTCATATAGCTAGCCAAGCCCAGAGCTGGGATTCAAACTCAGATCATTTGATTCCAAATGGGGCGTTCTTTCCAACACAGCTGCCTTCTTTACGAGTTATGTACTTTTTAATCCTTTAGAGCATGTTTTTCCAGGGCCCCTTTCCCTGACAATTATAGCCACAGAGTTGTCATGCTGGAAACCAGAATGAAACATCAAATTTCCACTGAGGCTATAGAGAAACATGAGTCAAGCAACTAGACACGAGTATATAGTGGACACGTAAACCCCACTTGACCAGCCAAAGCTCACTTACTTTCCATAATATTTTAAACCTGTGCTTGGCATCTGAAATCGTCCTATTTATAGTTTTACGTGCAACATAATATTGACTCCAGTCTCCAATAGGAATACTTCTTATAAATGTCAGCAGATTATTTTCTATGGTAAACTAATTAGTTACATAAATGCTTCCATTTTCGGGGAGGGTGAGGAAGAGACTGTTAATGCTTCTTGGATTACCCGAGCTTTATAATTGTTTGAAGTCCTTTTATATTTAAGATACTTATTACAAGATGGCATAACTTTGAACACTTGGAAGAGCCACTGTTTGAGAGAAGAGAGGAAGATTTTTTTTTCTTATTAGTATGTTGAAATCTGTAGAAGAATGGAAAGACTGCTTGACTTGTTAGAAGGACTGGACTCAAGTCTCAATTAGACCCCTAACTGAAAGCCTGGGACCTTACACAATTTAATCCTTCTGGGCTTCTTTTTTTCCCTCTATAAAATTCAAATAAGTACACTGGTACCATTCTCCTAAAACAGCTGTTGAGAGCGTCAAGAAGAATACTTTGCAATCATAAGCTCTATATAAATATTGTCTACTAAGATATAAAGAAGATAAGTAATACCTTTATATATTATTAATGTTATCTATTAAATTATCAATCAATTATACATTATTAGATAATATTTATATAGGGTAGCTAGGTGTCACAATGCCAAGCTACAGTCAGGAAGACTCATCTTCCTGAGTTCAAATCTGGCCTCATACATTTAATAGCTGTGTGACTCTGGGAAAGTCATTCTGTTTGTCTCAATCTCCTCATCTGTCAAATGGGCTGGAGAAGAAAATGGTAAACCACTCCAGTAACTTTGCCAAGAAAATCCCAAATGGGGGCACAAAGAGATTCAACAAAAGAACAACAAAAAACAATAGTATAAATATTATGATTATTTTAGGTCAACAATCTAACACAAAAATAACACTCAATATCAAATTCTAGAAAAATTTAAGATTAGTCCATTGTTATCTACATTATTTTTAATGATGATTAAAAGTAGCATATGTGTAGGGGGCAGCTAGGTGACTCAGTTGGGTTCAAATCTGGACTTAGACACTTCCTAACTATGGACCCTGTGCAAGTCACTTAATCCCCCCTACCTAACCCTTACCACTCTTTTGCTTTGGAACAAATACACAATATTGGTTATAAGATAGAAGATAAATGTTTTTATTTTTTAAAATACACTCAATTTTTGTCACATTCATGGCCTCTCTACCTACCCAGATCATTTCTAGTGCAGCCACATGGCAGAAGACCCTCCACCACTGGGGACACTCTGCTCTTTGCCTTCCCTTCTCCCCTTTCTCTGGTCCTAGGTTGTCCAGGCTCCATTAGGCAGCCAGTTGGGAAGAGTGACATATGATTTAGATGGGATAAGAATCATCTACTCAAATCTTTCTGATGAGATAGAGGAACACGAGGCCTTATCACTCCTACCCCTGCATCCGAATATTGTCTCATACTCTTTCCTGTCTCAAATCACCCCTCCACCTTACCAGCGCTGTCAGCTAACCTACCAATACAGCCTAAAGACCCCTGAGCTCTGCCATCTGCCCAGCAATTGAACTTTCTTTGATGTTTTGTCTCCCCCCTCAGAAAGCTCTTTGAGGACAGGGGCAGTCTCAGTTTTTCTATTTGTATTCCCAATCCTTAGCAGAGTTTGGCACATAGAAGCATTTTTAATCATAGATGATAGCCAAATTCTTGGTATACAATTAAATGAGAGAGACAGACAGATAGACAGACAGACAGACAGAGAAGGAAGGCATGGGAAGGAGGAGAGAGACAGAGAGAAACAGAGGGAAGAAGAGAGGAGAGGAAGGGAGGACAGACAGGGAGAAAGGCAGAGACAGACAGAAAGAGAGATGAGAGACAGAGAGCAGAGAGCAGAGAGTAAAGGTCCTTATGCAGGCATCCACAGATGCTTCTCAAAGGGCCCTAAATATATTTCAATGTCTATGAACTTGGATGAAAAAAAATTACATCTTTATTTGCATGAATCATTAACTGAAATTTTATATTTCCTTCAGTTATAAATGTAGGCAAACAAAGTGCAATTATATTAACGGAACCTATGACTTTAGTGGGGGTAGCTAGATTGCTCAATGGATTGAGCATTGGCCTGGGAGTCAGGGAGATCTGAGTTTAAATTCTGCCTCAGACACTGTATGACTCTGGGCAAGTTATTTATCCTCTGTTTGCCTTCAACCATTGGACAAAGATATGACAAACCACTGCAGTTTCTTTGCTAAGAAGACTCCATAGACATGAACTCCATGGTCCAGGAAGTCATGAAGAATCAGAAACTAATGAACAATAATGATTCTGTTACCAATAGAAATCCTGGATATTTTCATATCATGTAACAGTTGAAAAATCAGTCAAATATCCAGTGTCACATACATGTTGCCTTGATGAAAATCACTCCACACTTTAAGGTTCTTATTCAAGTTAAGTAACAATAGCCTTCATACTATGTCTTAAAAAATAAATTTTAAACTATCAGCAAGTATCATTTGCAATGGGGTTAAGTTACAAGTCTTCCCAATAAGATCAGGAATGAAGCAAGGATGCTCATTATTACCACTATTATTTAATGTTGTACTAGAAACACTAGCTGTAGCAATTAGAGAAGAAAAAGAAATTGAAGGAATTAAAGTAGGCAACAAGGAAACTAAACTATCACTCTTCGCAGATGATAATATGGTCTACTTAAAGAATCCTAGAAAATCAACTAAAAGACTAGTGGAAATAATCAACAACTTTAGCAAAATTGTAGGATACAAAATAAATTCACAAAAATCATCAGCATTTCTATATATTTCCAATGAAAATCAGCAGTAAGAGTTAGAAAGAGAAATTCCATGTAAAATCACTGTAAACAATATAAAAATATTTGGGCATTTATCTGTCCAGACAAACACAGGAATGATATGAACACAACTACAAAACACTTTCCACACAATTAAAACTAGATCTAAACAATTTGAAAAACATTAATTGCTCATGGGTAGGATGAATTAATATAATAAAAATTATAATCCTACTCAAACTAGTTTACTTATTTAGTGCCATACCTATCAAACTACCAAAATATATTTTAGAGAATTATAAAAATAATAACAAAATTCATCTGGAAGAATAAAATATCAAGAATATCAAGGGAACTAATGAAAAAAATGTGAAGGATGGGGGCCTGGCAGTACTAGACCTTAAATTGTACTATAAAGCAGTGGTCATCAAAACAATATGGTATTGACTAGGAGACATGTGAGTGGATCAATGGAATAGACTTGGGGTAAATGACCTCAGCAATCACAAGATTGATAAACTCAAAGATCCCATATTTTGGAATAAGAATTCACTATCTGACAAAAACTGCTGGGAAAATTGGAAAACAGTATGGCAAAAATTAGGTTTAGATCAATATCTCACAACCTATAGCAAGATAAGTTCAAAATGGGTATATGATTTAAACATAAAGAGTGATATTATAAGCAAATTACTTGAGCGTTGAATAGTATACCTGTCAGATCTATGGAGAAAGAAAGAATTTAAGATCAAGCAAGAAACAGAATATTACAAGATGTAAAGTGAATAATTTTGATCATATCAAATTTTAAAATTTCTGTACAAACAAAACCAATGCAACCAAAATTAGAAGGGAAGCAATAACTGGGGGTGGGGGGGGGGGTTAATAACAAAATTCTCCGACAAAGGTCTAATTTCTCAAATATACAAAGAACTAAGTCAAATTTATAAGAAATCAAATCATTTTCCAATTGATAAATGGTCAAGGGATATGAATAAGCAGTTTCAGATGAAGAAATCAAAACTATCAATAATCATATGAAAAATGTTCTAAATCCTTCTTGATTAGAGAAATGCAAATCAAAACAACACTGAGGTACCATCTTATACCTAGCAGAGTAGACAATATGACAGTAAAGGAAAATAATAAGTGCTGGAGGAGATGTAGCATTGGGAAGCTAATGCATTCATTGCTGGTGGAGTGGTGAATTGATCCAACCATTCTGGAAGAATTTGGAATTATGCCCAATGATCCAGCAATGACACTACTAGGTTTGTATCACAAAAAGATTTTTTAAAATATTTATTCATTTAGATTATTTTCCAATGGTTACATGATTCATGTTCTTTCCCACCTCTCTTTCTTCCCCCCTTCCAAAGGTGACAAGCAATTCCACTGGTTTACACATGTATTACTGTTCAAAACCTATTTCTATATTATTCATATTTGTAATAGAGTGATCATTTAAAGCCCAAATCTCCAGTCATGTACCTATTGAACTATGTGATCAATCATGTTTTTCTTCTGTGTTTCTGCTCCCACAGTTCTTTCTCTGGATCAGTCTGTGTACAACATTCTTCTGGTTCTGCTCCTTTCACTCAGCATCAATTCCTGGAGGTCTTTCCAGTTCCCATGGAATTCCTCCAGTTCATTATTGAGGGGTTGTCCCTTGATTGGGGAATGACTGAACAAATCGTGGTATCTGTTGGTGATGGAATACTATTGTGCTCAAAGGAATAATGAACTGGAGGAATTCATGGAGACTGGAATAACCTCCAGGAATTGATGCAAAGTGAAAGGAGCAAAACCAGGAGAACATTGTACACAGAGACTGAGACACTGTGGGACGATCAAATGTGATTGACTCTGCTACTCAAAGCAATGCAGTGATCCAGGACAACGCCAAGGGACTTATGAGATAGAATGCTATCCACATCTGGAGAAAGAACTATGGGAATAGAAATCCAGAAGAAAATATATGATTTATCATTTGTTTATATGGGTATATGATTTGGGGCTTTGGTTTTAAAAGATTACTCCATTACAAAAATGAATAATATGGAAATAGAATTTGAGTGATAATATATGTATAACCCAGTGGAATTGCTTGTCAACTCTGAGAGAAGGAGGAAAGAGGGAAGGGAGATAACACAAATCATGTAACCATGGGAAATTTTTTTTAAATTTAAGAAAAATCTTTAAATTTTTAGAAAAGAAATAAAATACAGTGGAATTAAGAAAAAATAAATTTTAACTTTACATTTCTTATATTTTAAACATCATCTTATTTAATGTGTTAATAGCTATATATTACTTATATAACAAATATGCATTTTTCATATTACTATCCATATTTCAATATAATAAATCTCCTTTGTAATCACATGCATTTTATTTATGCAGTTGAAAATGTTATTCTGAGAAGGGTTTCATACACTTTTCCAGACTGGCAAAGAGCTCCATGATACCAAAAATACCAAGAACTCCTAGTGTATAAAGAAAAGAATAGGGCCCAGAATAGAGCACTGTTACATCCATGTATAGGTTGTGGGGCATTGTGGATGATCTCTCAAAGAAGACAAGAAAGATGAGTCATAGAAGTGGGAAGAAAACTATAATAAATAAGCATCACAAAAAGAGGAGAAAGTACTCAGAAATAGGGGATGTTGCCAGTATCAAATATTGCCAAGGCATGAGAATTAATAAGAGGTCTCTGGATTTAACAATAAAGTGATCAGAGGGCAGCTAGGTGGCTCCATGGACTAAAAGACAGGCTTAGAGACAGGAGGTCCTGGGTTCAAATGTGACCGCAAATGTTTCCCAGCTATGTAATCCTGGGCAAATTATTTAACTTCCATTGCATAGCCCTTACTACTTTCTACCTTGGAACCAATATACACTATTTATTCTAAGACAGAACTTATAGGTTTAAAAAAAAACAGTAGAGTGATCAATGGGGAGCCTGGAAAACAGGTGTAGTCAAATAGCAGGAATGGAAGTGAGTTTGTGTGACAAGTAAATGGGAAGTAACAGAATAATTTGAATCATAAGTATAAATTGATACTAGGAATAAAGAGATATGACTACAGAGGTAGAAAGAAGGGTCTGTTCTTGGAGGAACAGATAGGATTCAAGTTCATCACAGAATTCAACACAAAACCTTTGGCTTCTTGGAGAGAAAGAAAAAGAAAGAAAGAAAGAAAGAAAGAAAGAAAGAAAGAAAGAAAGAAAGAAAGAAAGAAAGAAAGAAAGAAAGAAAGAAAGAAAGAAAGAAAGAAAGAAAGAAAGAAAGAAAGAAAGAAAGAAAGAAAGAAAGAAAGAAAGAAAGAAAGAAAGAAAGAAAGAAAGAAAGAAAGAAAGAAAGAAAGAAAGAAAGAAAGAGAGAAAGAGAGAGAGAAAGAGAGAAAGACAAAGAGACAGAAAGAAGGAGAGACAGAGACAAAGGCAGAGAAAAACAGAGTGTTTATGCTCCAACAGGAGAGATTAAATCCATCCTTCATCTTTCCCTAAATCTGCTATAACTAAAGCAATCACTACGACTATGGACAGCATTGTCCTTAGAGAAAACCGCTATCTCTAAGGAAGAGTAGATAGTGGGTTCCATAGCCAATGGTATATTTAATAAGTAAGTGGAGGTATGGCTCACTTTATCAAAACAAACAAACAGAAACTGCTTTCCAATTTTTATTCTCAAGAGCACTGGAAATATAAAGATAGAAATAATGTGTAGGTCTGGATACAGAAATAAAAGTCAAGAAATGAAAAAAAAATGATAGGGAACTAACCACTCCTGCTCATCATGAATTCCTAGGAATCACATCATAAATCAAATCATTACATATAATGGATCATATTTTCTCATAGGAACAATGTTATAATTACATTTGTATCCTTGACCAGTGACTCAACATAAATTAAATTATAGCTATGATTGATATTTTATAAAAGTAGATTTACTTTTAATAGACATTTACAAGTCAAATTGGTCTAATGTCTTATAAAATGGTTATAAATCACACTGTACATTTTGTATTCTAGCTTTTATCAATGGGTATTTTTCACATTACCAAAATTTTTAGAATAACTCTACCCTCTGAGAAGTCTCTTTTAACAAAGTAAAGCAAAACTAATAATACTTTGACCCCATCTGAAAGTGCATCTGACATTCCACATCTGTAGCACCCTCCTACCTCTCTATTTTTTTTAAATTAATAGAAATCTATTTTCTCTTCCTCCCACCCCCATACCATTAAAAATAAGGAAAGGAAAACAAATGCCTTGTAACAAATATGCATAGTTAAGCAAAACAAATTCCCTCACAACTGTATACAAATATATTTGTGGGTGTATCACATGTCCCATTCTGTACCTTAAATCCATCACCTCTCTGTTATAGTTTCATCATTAGTCTTCTGGGAATATGAATAGCCACTGGAATTGATCATATTTCTTACATTTTCAAAGTTGTTTTCTTTTTCTTTACAGAGTTGTTTTTACTGTTTAAATTATTCTTCTAGGTCTGTTCATTTCATTTATCAATTTGAAAAGTTTTCCATTTTTTTTACTTTATTAATGTTGATGTTAGGGTATAAATTGTTCTGGTACTGCTCACGTCACTCTACATCAATTCATGCAAGTTTTTCCATGTCTTTTTAAAGCCATCTCCACATTTCTTACATATCAATAGTACTCCATCATATTTATGTACTAAATCATTTCTCAGCTGGTAGTCAGCCTCTTAGTATCTGTATTTTTGCCACCACAAAAAGTTTCTACAAGTATTTTTGTACATAAAGGACTTCTTCCTCTTTCTTCATTATCTTTTAGGTATTGTTCTTGTAGGGGCATAGCTGGGTCAAAGGGCATCTACTGTTTAGTAATTTTTTGTATATAATTTCAAATTTTCAGAATGGTTTACCCATTTTTCGACCCCCAAATAATGCATCAACGTGCCTATTTTCTCATAATTAATTAACATTTCTGTTTCCTGTGTTGCACTGGTAGGGATGAGGTAGAATCTCAGAATTGCTTTAATTTACATTTTTCTAATTAGTAGTGATTTGGAGGTCATAGGGTAAAAATAATCTGTGTTTCTTCCTTTAAGTCTTTAAATATGAGATATCAATGTACTTAAATTGACCAGGAAAAATTTAAAAAATGACTATCATAATTTCAACATATGAATGTTGTGCTAGTCAAATTACATTGTATATAAAAGGTTTTGGGATCTGGAAATCCTGGATTCAAGTTCAGCTTCTGATAAACCCTGTCTGTCCACTAGGCATGCCACTTAATTCCTTATTGGCCCCTCAGAAATTTTCTAACACTAAAAGTTAGAAATGAGTTGTTGATATTCATTGGCAAAAAAGTTTCCCATGTGGGAAATCACTTGTTTGGAACAAAAATGAACAAATTAATTAAACAAAAGGCAATTAACCATCATTTATTTGCCTTAGAATTTAGAAAGGTAGTTTTAGATCATATTATTTGGATGCTCTGATTTTCATAATGAAGATGAATGAGGAAATTTGAACTAATGATTTCCTTTTTCCCCCCATAAATGTCCTTGTAGCAGGTATACAGTGTTGTACAGCAGTCAGAAAGTCTATTGTGTAGTTGGCTTTGTTTAATTGCCTTTGGAAGGTAAAAAGGTAATGTCAGGAAATGACTGATTTTTTTAAACAAAAGGCATCAATAAGCTTCTTTAAAAGAAAGTTAAACATTAAGGTAAGTAAACAAGAAGAAAGGCATATTTGTTATTTTTTTAATTAATTTTCCTTTTATAGAGACTTTCAAAACTATTCCAGATATTTAGAAAGTATGGTTTTTCTATTTGACATTTTGTTGACAGTGATCAGAGCATTTTATACCCAATCAGAAAGTCTTAAAAATAATCACCAGATTATTAGTACAAACTACATCAGCTGGGTGGCTCAGTGGATTGAGAACCAGGTCTAGAGATGGGAGGTCCTGAGTTCAAATTTGACCTCAGATACTTCCTGGTTGTGTGAGTAACTCAACCCCCATTTCCTAGCCCTTACTGCTCTTCTGCCTTGGAACCAATACACAGTATTGAGTCTAAGGTGGAAGGTAAGTGTTTAAAAAAAATTAAGAGAGCAAATTGACTCTACCCACATGTCCTCTGAAATTCCTGGGTGCCAACATTGTTAGCAACTATGTGTATAAGAATAAAGGAGTAAAAATGAAAGTACTGGGGTTTACTAGGCAGAATAGAATGAGTAGAAAAGAGATGGGCAAGAAAAATAGTTAGAGACTGACTAGATTCAGAGTTTTATGACTTATTTATGAAGTCAAAGGGACTAAAAAGTATATTTAGCCCTAATCGCTCCTCTGAGCTCCCATTTCTGCATCTCGAACATTTCGGCATCTGCTGGACAGCTTCACTTGCGGGTGCTGCTAGCATCTTAATCTCAAGAGGTCTCAAGCTGAAATCATGATCTTCTTTCATAAATGTCCCCCTCGACCACCCCATACTGATTTATAGCACCACCATATTCCCAGTCATACAAGCATGAAAGCTTGGAGATCTTCGACTCGTCCATTTTCCCTAATGCATAGTGCAGCTAGGTGATGCAGCGGAGAGTGTGCTGGGTCTGGAGTCAGGAAGATTAAGTTTCCTGAATTCAACTCTGACCTGACATTTACTAGCTATGCGACCTGGGTAAGGCCCTTAACCCTGTTTGCCTCAGTTTCCTCATCTGTAAAATGAGCTGAAGTCAGAAATGGCAAACCCCTCCAGTATCTTTGCCAAGAAAATTCCCAAATGGGGTCACGAAGAGTCAGACACAACTAAAAAATGACTGAACAGAAGCACAATCAAAACAACAGGTGTAGCATACTGGAGAGAACATTGGATTTAAAAGAAGGCCTGGATTTGTGACTCTGCCAATTATTAGACAAGTGAGTTAGTCATTTTGATCTTCAGTTTCCTCATCTATAAAGCAAGGATGATAATACTTTACATTAACCTACTTTATGGAATTGTGGTGAAGATCAAATGAAATAAATCTATGTAAAGCATTTAGTAAACGAAATCATTCCATAAATATCAGGCAAACACATCATCTCAGAGTAGAAGAGTACCTCACAGGCTATGTAGCCCAACTCATAACCAAACACACCCTCCCATACCATAATCCTGGCAAGGGGTCAGCTAGCATTTGCTTAAAGATTTTCATTGAGCAGAAACTCATGACTTCCCGAGGCAGCCCTTTCTATTTGGGGACAGCTCTAATAGTAAGAAAGATTTTTCTGACGTCAAGCCTAAATTGGCCTCTTTGCAACGTAGACCCATTGCTTCTTGTTCCATTCCCTGGGACATAGAAGAACAAGTCTAATCCCTTTTAAAATTGACAGTTCTTCAAATACTTAGATAGCTATCTTGTTACCGTCTGCTGCCTAGGTCTTCTCTTCCCTGTGCTAAATATATTAATTCCTTCAGTCAATCCACATATAACATGATCTCAAAGTCCTTTAACAAACTGGTTTCCCTCCTTTGGACATTCATCAACTTATTCATGTCTTTCCTAAGATGTGGCATAATACTGCAGACATAGGCTAAATAGGACAGAGTAAAAGCAAGACTATCATCGTCTTTTTCCTGGACACTGAGCTTCTCTTCACGCAACCCAACAATTTTTATTAGCTTTCTTGGTTGTCCTATCACACCACTGACTCCTCTTAAACTCAGAGTCTACTAGAATCCTTCAAGATTTTTCAGATAAATTGCTAACCAGCTATTCTTCCCCAATCTGGTAGTAGTGAAGTCAGATTTTTTAGACCTAAAAATAAGACTTTATATTCATCCCCATTAAATTCCATCCAACTAGATTCAA
The DNA here is from genome assembly GCF_027887165.1 of Monodelphis domestica. Lineage (NCBI taxonomy): Eukaryota > Metazoa > Chordata > Mammalia > Didelphimorphia > Didelphidae > Monodelphis > Monodelphis domestica. The sequence continues at coordinate 325,502,701 of NC_077229.1, read as the reverse complement.
TACAATATTGGATTCTATCAAATTCTTTTTGAAACCTAACTTCATAATCACATTGTGTCATCTGATGAAAATGCTTTCAAAGCACTCATTATCAATGTCATTGATTTTTTTAAAAAAGTGTTAAATAGCACAGTGTCAGGCATAGATCCCTGAAACAGTCAAGTCAGCACTGAACCACTAGTGACCACTCTTTGAATTTGGTTATTCAACCAATCATAAATCTACTTTATTGTATACTCACCTAGGCTACATCTCTTAGTATCAGACATTTTAAAATATTTTGCTAAAATAGAGATTAAACTAGATTTGTGTGTATGTGTGTATTTATACATACCACATTGTCCTGATTAACCAATCTAGTAACCTTGTGAAAAAAAGAAAATATTGTTAATGTAACATGAGAGTATTCAGCCATTTCAGTCCTATCCAACTCTTTATGGCCCCATTTAGGGTTTTTTGGACAAAGAGCTGGAATGGTTTACCTTTGCCTTCTCCAGGTTATTTTACAGGTGAACAAAATAAGGCAAAGAGGATTAAGTGTCTTCCCCAAAGTCACACAGTTAGTGTTTGAGGCTAGATATTGTGAAATTGGAATTTGTTATCCTAAGAACTACAATTCCCAGGAGCCCACTCACTTCCTGTCATTACATGCAATTGGGTGGAGTTCCGTGTCTAGCCCTTGTTCCTTCCTGTTGGCAGTTTTGGTGGAGTGGAGATTTTTGAGCAGGGAGATTAACTTAGTCACGTGGTTCTATTTTGTCAGATAATAACTTTATAAAAATAATACTTGAAGTATTGGACTTTCATTTAACTCTTATATTTATGGCCCCCAACTCGGGAAAAGGAGTCTTCCTAACTCCAGGTCTCATACTTTATGCCATCTAGCAACCCTTAGTACGTAGCTACTATTAATAAAAGCTATGCCAAATTTTTGTGATCACAGTTTTCTTTCCTAGGCATTTATTAGCCAGCCCTTTAAAAATAATTCATCCTAGAATTTTACTAGTAACCAAAGGCAAGCTCATTGGTCTATAGTTTGCACACTTGATTCGCTACTCTTTTTTGAAAACCAAATCAAGATTTTCCCTTCTTCATCCCTGCAATTCTGCTCTAATTCTTTGTAATCTTTCAAAGATCACCAATAGTAGTAGCTCAGCAAGTCTATCTTCCTGTTCTTTCATTAGCCTAGGACAGTGTTGGTGAACCTTTAAGAGATGGAGTGCCTGGCCCTGCCCCAACCCAACACCCCCACACAGAGTGCCATGCCCACCCCCACCAGACTCTGTGTCATGCCCCTCCCCCCAATAAAGTGCCAGGAGCACCCCACCCCCCTTACCCCACATAGGGGAGGGAGAAAGTTCTCCCATTGGGCTGCTGGGCAAAGGGATGGGTGAAGTGAGGAATGTCCTCTGCAAGTGTAGAGAGGGGGAGGGGAATGGCCCAAGTTCCCTGCTCTCCTCCAGCTCTGTCGCCTGTGAACCACCCCACCTTATCCCCTGTGCATTCCCATTAGCTGTGAGGCAGAGGGATAGAGGATGGGAAAAATGTCATCAGACACAGTGGAGAGGGGGAGGGGAGTAGCTCTGCCCAAATCATTCTGCCTTTTTAGTAACAAACTCTGGGTGGGGGTGGGGGGTCACACACCCATAGAAAGCACTCTGTGTGTCATCTTTGGCACCTGTGCCAAAGGTTTGCTATCACTGTCCTAGGATGAAGTACATCCTGGTGACTTGAACTCATCAAGGACAGCTGGGTACTCAGTTCCCTGTTATTCTGTTATGTTCTGGGTTTTTGTTTGGTTTGGTTTTTTTATAAGCAAAGAGCATTCTCTCTGACAAATAAAATAGAAGCAAAATAAGAGTTAAGACTTCTTTCCACTATCTGTTATCATTATCCCACCTACACTGAGCAAATAGCATAACTCTCTTGATTTTTTTCTTTCCCCCAACAGATTTTTTTAAGTTTTATTGTCCTTAGTTTTCCTTAGAAGCCTCAGATCATTTTGACCTTAGCTCTCCTGAAGTTCTACTTACAGAATTATCTTCTGTATTCATTGTCCTTTGCCTGACCTTGCTTCCATTTTCTGCACATTTTTTAAAAATTGAAGTTTTTAATGAGTTCCAGCAGCATATACATCAGTATGTTTAGAAAATGCCTTCTTTTTCTACTTAATCAGTTGTTTTTCTTTCTGTATTCAAAATGTCATTCCTAAGAACTTTGAATCCTTCCAGAGCTCTATTGCAGAATTTAGTTCAAAAGATACTACCTATATTTCCTCTGTAACTTTCAATATCTGCTTTCCAAAAAATATGGGATGTATGTCAGGATGTGCCTAGCCTTTTTTTCCCTCTCTATCACAAATTCTAAGATAGTCTGGTCATTTCCCTCTAAGATCATATTCATTTCCAACCCAGCAAACATATGCCTAGAAAAATCAGATAGGGGCATCTAGGTGGCTCAGTGGATTGAGAGCCAGGTCCAAAGACAGGAGGTCCTAGGTTCAAATCTGACCTCAGACATTTCCTGGCAGTGTGACCTGGGCAAGTCACTTAAAACTCATTGCCTAGCCTTTACCCCTCTTCTGCCTTAGAACCAATGCATAGTATTGATGCTAAAATGGAACGTAAGCATTTTAAATAAAGAAAGAAAAGAAAAATCAGACACAGAATAAAATGTCCCCTATTACTTCCTCTACTATTTGAAGCATGAAATAGTTATTAAAGCAAATTGAGAATTATTAGATGCTCTGCTTTTGACAGAGAAAGTTCCAATGAATTACTGGACAATTGAAACGCCCCATCATAATATACCATTTCTCTAAGGCTGACTTGAAGTGCAATTCTTTACCTCCTCACTTATTTCTTCAGTCCATATAGTCTGTAGGATATTTCAGTGACTCATAACTTCTAATTCTGCTTCCATTGAACTTCAACCAAGTGTTTTACTATGATTCTCTTTTCTAATTCTTCCATTTCTTCACACACTAAAATTGCATCTTCTCACCCACCTGCCCTTTTACCAACCTACAGTCTTTTGAAGAAAGTAAACTTTTACAGGGGCAGTTAGGTGGAACAGTGGATAAAGTACAGGGCCTGGAGTCAGGAAGACTCATTTTCCCAAGTTCAAATCTGGCTTCAGACACTTATTAGCAGTGTGACCCTGAGCAAGTCACTTACCTTATTTGCCTCAGTTCCCTCATTTGAAAATGAACTGAAGAAGGAAATGGCAAATAATTCCCAGTTTTTTTGCCAAGGAAACTTCAAATGGGGTCATGAAAAGACAGACAACTGAAATGACAGAGCAACAGTAACAAAAAAAAATGCTCAACAGATTCCAGGCATGGATCTCATCCCAAGTCTCAGTGATGCCTAATTTGTCTCCTTGTTTTAGGATCTTGCTTAGTCCCTATATTATGTTCATTTTGGTGCAGATACACAAGGTCATAGGCTTTTCATTACTGGTTATTTTTTTGGATTATATCTTCTTTGAATTTATAGGTATCTCACCTACTGTTCCTCTTCCTACATTATAGCTCTTCTCTGATAGCTAACCTGAAAGAAATACATAGGCGTTTTTCCCTTTCCACTTACTTTTCAGTTGAAAACTGAATTCAGTTGAAAGTCCTCTTCATTAGGTTTTAAAGTCTCCAGAAAACTAGATTCTTCCTAGTCCTCTGTGAAAATACTCAATTTCTTTTAATAAATCTTATCATTTCTAGATTTTAAACTTTGGTTCAGAAATCCAAATCCCACTTACAGATACCATCTTCTTAACTAGCTCTTCAGTTGGTAAAGCTGTCTCTCTCCTGAAACCTTTGCTATCAACCTGCAACATTATGGAAAATGCTACCTGTGTCCCTAAGGTCTTCATTTTATTGTCCCAAATCTTTGAAATCCTTACTTAGAATTTCTATCTTCTTTCAGGAAGTATTATTTGTTTCCATGCACATCGCCAAAGGAAATGGGTAGCTATCATCCAGTTTGACAATTCTTGGGAGGTTCTTTCACATCCTAAATACATACCCCCCAAAATTAGAAGACCCCTTAGTAAATAGGGACTTCAGTATCCTTTCAGCATTGGATCAAAGCCACTTCTTCTTTACTGGAAGATCTCATACTGACATCAACTGTGAATCCATGTCATCATTACTTAGAGGGCCAGCAGCTACTTCTCTTCAGAACATGCCATTCCTTCATTTTTTGGGAAGAACTTCTTGTCTCTTTTTTTACTGCTGAGTGTCCAGTGGTGCTTCTTCCCTTTTTCCTCTGTATGACATTCTTCCACACCCAACAGCCTTACTAAAGTCAAGACTCTCTCTTCCTTCTTCAGATCATTCTTCTGCTCCTTTCTTTTGACATTTAAACCCTACTTCCATTTTTAAATGAATAGTCCATTCTCCCTGGTAATCTAACTCATGGAGAAGCATTCTTCTCTTCCTCTCTAGGAGAGGCACACCAGCCTAACAACCTAGGTAATGGTTGCTTGGCTGTTGCAGAAATATAAATATAAACATTATACACTCTGCTTTCCATTCTTGGTGAAAGTGAGATATTTAGCATCTATAGTTCTTGCTAGTGGCTCCCATAGGGACCTCCTGGGACAAATTGCATGTTTATACTTTCAGTTCTATAATATCACCTCTTCACCTGATTAACCCTTTGACAGTAATATGCACTTCCTTTCTCTTCTTTTACTAACTTCTTGCCTTGTTTTTTATCAACTTGCCTTACTGAGTTTTATCAAATGTATTCTTCTTCTCCTTGAACCTGACCCTTCCTCCTCTTCTCAATTCCAGGTCCTACTCAAGTTCCTCTCCTCCTCATTTTTTCTAATTCATCTCTATATCTTGTCCCCCTTTATCTGCTTCCCCAGAGATTCCCTTCCCAATCTCTAACCTTTCATCATTCCAAAGTCTTCCAAATTACCTTCATTATCTTTTCTCCTTCATAACCTCAAATTCTTCTGTTTATTCTCCCACCTAATTAATTCCTTGGAAATCCAGAATTAGAGGAGGGAAATTCATAAAATCTTGTTTGTGTGTGGATGCAGGTCCTTGAAAGTTTATGTTTGCCAAAGGCAGTGAGAGAATTGAAAGGTTTGAGGACCATGAAGTTCAGAACTGACTATTAGGCGGTCCACAAATAATAAATCAGCCCATTAAGTATTAAAAATGGGTTTGAAAAATTAGCTGCTCAAGTTTAGGACTAGGGAAATGTAAATAGACAAAAATTTAGGTCAGAAAGACCTAGGAGGCTTAGAGCACTGCAAATAAAAAAATTAATGTGACATTAGGCTGTTTTAAGAAAACCACAGGAGAAGGGAAGAAAATGCAATTTTATTAATCACCTACTATTTGCCAGAAAGTGTGCTAGGCACTATACAGATATTAACTTAGTTGATCTAGTTGTCTAAGACCTAGGGAGGGAATTGTTCTATTTTACTCTACTCTGATAAGACCACATCTAAGAAATTTTTGTTCAGTTCTTGGTCACATTTTAGAAATTTATTTTTATTTTTTTTAAATATTTATGTAATTAATTAATTTAAAATATTTTTCCATGGTAACAAGATTCATGTTCTTTCTATCCCCTTCCCCACCTCCCTTCCATAGCTGACACGAAATTCCACTGGGTTTTACATGTGTCATTGATCAAGTTGGTCACATTTTAGGAAAGACAATGAAAAGTTGGAGAATTTCCAGAGGAGAGGGATCAAGATGGTGATCATACAGATAAAGATCAGTTGAAAAAACTGGGAGTGTTTAGATTACAGAGGAAGAGACGTAAGGAAGACAAAGTAATTATCATTGTTTCAAGATTTGTTGTATGGAAAAGGAATTGAGTTAATGCTGCTTGACTCTATTAAAGAATAGGAAAAAAAAATAAAACAGTTTGCAGTTGCGGAGAGGCATGGTTTTAGCTTAATATAAGGAAAAACTTCCTAACAATGAAATCCAAAGATAAAACATGATGTTTCATATGATAGTAGGTTATATTCATCATTGAATATATTCAAGTGTGAGCTGAGTGACCACTTTGAGAGTATGATTCTTATTCAGATAGAGGTTAGAGTAAATTACCTCTGATATTCATTTCAACTCTAAGATTCTATGAGAAAATATTCACTGAGCACTTCCAGTGTGCCATGCATTAAGTCACTGAGATAAGAGACGTGTGCGCCTTTACCACGTGAAAGTTTTTGACTCAAGAGGATCTATAAGAACTTATCATAACCTTTGAGAATCCAGCATAACTTTCCCACCAAAATGAAGCATCAGAATAGAGGAGTTGTATAGTATGTTTGTATTGTTTTCAATACTTCAGAAGATTCATGATTTCATTGCTGGGAGTAATCTTTTCATTGATATAGACTGCAATGTCTTCATGCCTTTGAAGAGAATTATTATAAGTAGTCATGACCCTCAAATATCTGCCACCTGGGGGCATCCTTCTGGGGATGAACTTCTTTGTGCGTTGGTAGTTGGACTTTCAAATGAATGACACATGTGTGGCCACTGAGTTCATACTCAAAACCTTTCCAACATGGTAGGAACTTTCTGAACTTGTAGAACTGTACTGATATAGCCTCCAAGAACTTTATGTCAACTCCATTCTAAAATAAGACATTGAAACAGAACTTTCATGGAGATTATAATAGTATAGAATTGAATCATTAAAAGTGTACCACGTGCCAAGCACTATGCTGAACACACAGAACACAAAGGGGGAAGTGAGAAGAGAGAAGATAGTCCCTGCTCCCAAAAAGTTCATATTTTAATTGAAGTAGATAACATATATAAAAGGTTTCAGATTCAGGGAATGTAGAAAGGCCCAGGGTTATTGAGGGTTCAGTGGCAGAGCTGATGACAAGGCCTCGGGGTCTTTAGGGTACATATTTGGGAAGGAGAGATCCTGGTGGAATCTGGGTAGATGGGTTTAGGACTATGTTCACTAAGGAACACAGATTGTCATATATATATATGTACATGATTATGTTTTCAAAGTTTTTAATTCATTAGTTAAATACTATGAACACATTCCCATAGAAATTGTGGCATAAATGGGAAAGGTTTCATCTGGGACATGGAAGCCAATTTAATCCACAATGGACTGTTATTCAATTAATTATAATTTCTTCTTTCTTTTTAAAAAACCCTTATCTTCTGTCTTAGTAGTGAGTCTAATCATCTTCATAATGAGAAAAAGAAAGAAAGAAAGAAAGAAAGAAAGAAAGAAAGAAAGAAAGAAAGAAAGAAAGAAAGAAAGAAAGAAAGAAAGAAAGAAAGAAAGAAAGAAAGAAAGAAAGAAAGAAAGAAAGAAAGAAAGAAAGAAAGAAAGAAAGAAAGAAAGAAAGAAAGAAAGAAAGAAAGAAAGAAAGAAAGAAAGAAAGAAAGAAAGAAAGGAAGGAAGAAAGGAAGGAAGAAAGGAAGGAAGGAAGGAAGGAAGGAAGGAAGGAAGGAAGGAAGGAAGGAAGGAAGGAAGAAAAAGAAAAAGAAACAAAGAGAGAGGAACAGAAGGAGGGAGGGATATTTATAAACTCTTCTTAATCAGAAACAATGATATCATAGGAATTAAATTTCCATTGAAGAGAGCTATATCCCCCTGAAATACTTTTTATTTTTTAGTAGATATTGTAGATCTTCACTCCAAAAGTCAGAGATTACATAAGAGATAATTTAGTTTATATAGGTGACTCACTGCTTTATCTCTTCCAGGTTCCTTTAATAATAGTTTTATTTATTCTTGGGAAAGTGCCCCTAAATAAACTAGATTGCTAGAGATCTGAGAAGATGAGGTCATACCAAAGAAATGTTGACTTATGGTATCCTTATAAGGAGGCTTGTAACACTGAAGTTGTCATGGAAGCTAATAATGTCAATTTTTTAAATTAACTTTAGGATCCAGTCATATTCTGTGAACACTTATTCACTGTATGGCTCTCAGCAAGTCACTTAACCTCTAGGAGCTTTGATTTCTGGTTCTGAAAAGAACAGCTAAGTCACCCAGTAAATACAGAACTGGGCAGGAAGACCTCAGTTCAAATATGATCTCAGACACTTACTAGCTGTCACCCTGGGCAAGTCACTTAACCCTGTTTACCTCAGTTTCCTCATCTGTAAAACCAGCTTGAAAAAGAATAGCAAGTCCCTACAGTTTCTTTGTCAAGAAAACCCTAAAAGGAATCATGAAGAGTCAGACACAACTGAACAACAAAAACTGGAACTAAGAGAGTTTAGGGAAGGCTTCCTGTAGAAGGTGAAATCTTAGTTGGGACTTAAAGGAAGCCAAGGTGGTTGGTAATTTGAGCATAGGAGGAATTGTGGTCCAGGAATGAGGGAAGGCCAAAGAAAATGCCAGCCAGAGTCAAGATATGGAGTGTCTTATTCTATGAGAGCCAAGGGGTCAGTGTCATTGGATTGAAGAATATGTGTTAAGGAGAAAGTGTAAGAAAACTGGAAAGGTAGGAGGCCAGGTTATAAAGGGCTTTGAATGTCAAACACAGTATTTTGTATTTGATCTTTGAGGCATTAAGAGTCAATGGAATTTATTAAGAAATGGAGTGACATAGAGATGAGGATTAAACTCATGGGAAATGATGAGGGACAGAATGGACCAGCTGGGGCAGGGAGATGACCAAAAGTTGCCCAGCAATAGAAAACAAAAGGTTAATAATCTATAAACTGGAGTATCAGTTGGATCTGTCTAATCACAGATACATAAATTGTTTTACTCATCCTTGTGTCCCACCTCCCTTACCCCACATTGCTTTGCCCAGGGCTTTGATATAGGAGATTTCCAACAAGTCAGTTTGTCTCCTCTGTACGTTGGAATGTTCAGAATTTCATTTAGAGCAATATCACCAGGGAAGGAAAGAAATAGTAGTGGTAGTCTCTCGGAAGCTGAGAATGACGATTGTCTTTGTGCATTATCATCTATTGATGTACCCTCATGTGGCTTTGGAGTCCAAAGGCTGAGGCGCACAGTCTGTGGCACACGGGGCCTGGGACGCCAGTTGTTACGGGAGGTGCGGTTGTGGCCTGGTGTCAGCGTTCACACACAGCGGCAAGACGTCGACGTCGCTCATCTTCAAAGGTGGTGGCGGCCTGGTTAATGTGGGTTCGCCAGCTGCTTCTGACAGAGGCAGCGAGTTCTAGTTGCTTTGGTGTCATGCTAGCCCACTTCAAGTTGGACTTTAGCTGATCCTTGAATCTTTTCTTTAGTCGGCCTTGTTTCCTGAGTCCAGCTGACAGTTCACCATAGAATACCTGTCTTGGTATTCGCTGTGGGTCCATGCGGATGACATGTCCAGACCATCGTAGCTGGGTTTGGAGGACCAGGACTTCGATGCTGGTGGAGTTGGCTCTGTCGAGGACTTCCTGGTTGGTGATTCGGTCCTGCCATCGGATCCTCATGATGGACCGGAGGGAGCGTTGGTGGAATTGCTCCAGCTGTTTCATGTGCTTCTGGTACAGTGTCCATGTCTCACAACCGTACAGGAGCGAGCTGAGGACCACAGCGTTATACACTTTGAGCTTCGTCGCAGTGCTTACACCGCTGTGTTGGAGGACTTTGGAGTGCAGCACCCGAGTGCCTGGCTGGCCTTTTGGATCCTGGCATTGATCTCATGGTCTAGGGACCCGTCGTTGGCGATGGTGCTGCCCAGGTACTTGAAAGTGTTGTCGTTAGAAAGCTGCGTGCCGTCGATAGTTATGCACGGCTGGTTCGTTGGCCTCCCTGGTGCGGGTTGAAACAGCACCTCTGTTTTGCTGAGGCTGATAGTCAGGCCAAACAGTTTTATTGTGGTAGAGAACCTGTCCACAATGGTTTGGAGATGATTTTCTTGGTGGGTCATGAGAGCACAGTCATCTGCGAAGAGAGCTTCCAGGATGTGCCTCTCTGTTGTCTTTGTTTTTGCAGTCAGGCGGCGGAGGTCGAATAGCGAGCCATTCAGGCGGTATTTGATGTAGACGCCCAGGTCTAGATCCATCACAGCATGTCATAATACTTGGGTGAAGGATAGGTTGAATAGTACCGGAGCGAGGACACAGCCTTGTTTCACGCCATTGGAGATGTTGAAGCAGTCGGAAGTCTCCCCACCAGATAGGACTTCCCCTGTCATGTCGACATGAAAGAGCTGAATCAGTTTGACGAATTTTGCTGGGCAACCGAGCTTGCTGAGGATCACCCACAATGCATCCCTGCTCACTGTGTCAAACGCCTTCATCAGGTCTATGAAGACAATGTAGAGACTTAGGTTCTTCTCAAGGCCTTTTTACTGCATTTGCCTCACCGTGAAGACCATGTCAATGGTGCTGCGATCTGGTCGGAAGCCCACATTGTGATTCAGGCAGGTTCTGCTCTGAAACAGATGACAGGAGTCTGTTGAGTATAACACGGGCGAGGATCTTTCCAGCAGTGGAGAGTAGTGAGATGCCTCTGTAGTTGTCACAGGCTGCTCGTGTGCCTTTGTTCTTGTAGAGGACTACGATAGAGGCATCTCTGAGTTCTGAGGGCATGTTTTCCTCTTCCCATATGCTGGTCAGCACTATATGGAATGCCTGAAGAGCCTTTCCATTTAAGGCCTTGTACACCTTGGTTGGGATCCCGTCTTTACCGAGTGCCTTGCCTGCACTCATTTGTTTAATGGCTTTTTGGACTTCTAATGAAGGAGGGATGTCAAGTTGCTTGATGATGCGGTTTTGGGGGATCTGGTCAGGGGCCCTTTGGTTGACTGAGGAGGGTAGGTTGAAGAGCTGGCTGAAATGTTCTTTCCACCTGTTGCTGATGCCTTTTCTGTCTTTTATGAGAATTTCACCATCAGAGGATAGGAAGGGGGCGGTGGCGGATTTTAATGGCCCATAGACAGTCTTGAGGGCACTGAAAAATTGTTTATAGTTTTTCATGTCAGCAAAGTGCTGGATTTCTTCTGCCTTTTTTTCCCACCATTGGTCTTGCATCTTCCTGATCTCACACTGCACCGTGGCTTGGAGAGATTTGAATCTGTCCTTTTTAGGAGCAGAGTTTGGGTTATTTTGCCACTCCACAAAGGCTTTGTTCTTTTTGTTCAACAGGTCTTCAATAGCAGTCTTGTTCTCGTCAAACCAGTCCTGGTGGTTGCGTTGTTTGGGGCCTAGGACTGCCTTTGATGTTTCCATCACTGCGTCTCTGAACTGGTTCCATTTCTCGGTTGGGCTTCCAGTGAGTGGTCCCTTGGCAGATAGGAAAAGGAAAGAAATAAGCATTTAATAAATACCTATTTTGTGCCAAACACTGTATACTTTATAAATTAATTCACAGGAACTTTATAAATTTTAGAACATTTAATCTTCACAAGCCTCTGAGATTTAAGTTCCATTATCATTATTTTCCAGTTAAGGAAACTAAGGCAAGCAGAGTTGGAGTGACTTACCCAGGGTCACCCAGCTAGTAAGTGTCTAAGACTGGATTTGAATTTGGGTCTTCTGATTCCAGCACTCTATTCACTATACCACCTACCTGCCCATATAGAAAGAAAAAGATAATACAAGAGACTGGGTGAACATGAGCATAATACAAGCACCAATATGATTCCAACTATGCCTCGTATCCAGTTACATCTTAACCAGTATAGAGTGCCAGTCTTGGAAACAGGAAGACTCATCTTTTTGAGTTCAAATCTGGCCTCAGACATTAACTAGCCATGTGGTCCTGGGCAAGTCACTTAACTTGTTTGCCTCAGTTTCCTCATCTGCAAAATGAGCTGGAGAAGGAAATGATAAACCACTCCAGCATCTTTGCCAAGAAAACTCTAAATGAGGTCAAAAAGAATTGGACATGATCAAACAAAACAACAATGGCAGACTTCCTCCCCATTAGTATTGGGGAACAAAGAAAGGATATAGAACTCTGCAGTTTACCGAGAAGGCTGAGCTAGGAAGCACATGCTCTAACTACTGGGATCTATTACCCATCATCCCTTTCTTACCGAATCCAAGAATTCTGTTTGCCAACCGTCTCTGCTCTAAAACTCTTGCTTCCCTAGAATACCTAGAAAACTGGGGTCATAAGATAATTGGTTTAGAGGATTAGAAAGCATCCAGACTAATCTCCTTATGCAACAGATGAGAAAACAGAAGTCCAGAAAAGTTAAATGATTTAATAAAGATATAAGTAGGTAGTAGGACCAAGACTCAAATTCAGGTCCTCTGCCTCCAGCTCCCTTGTTTATTCTTGAATAGGTAGCATCATTAGAATGTTGGCATAGCGATGAAATATACTTAACCAGGCCTAGCTGTAATGTATTCCACAGGTATCACCATCAGATAAGCACAAATTCACAAAAGTCTGACCATAAACAGAGCTCAGGCCAATTGCAGAATAATCAGAGCCTCCCTCAGTGTTTATATCACAACAGCCTAAGGATGGTCAGTTCAATAAAGAATATTCTAAGGACTAAAATCTGGCTCCCTAGTTGGACCAGTTCAGAGGATATCCAGGACAGAGAATTCTTTCCAAGATTGCCCTAGATTTTAGCTCATTCATAGATGGACCAGAGGACCTTGTTTGATTTATCATTTCCTGCTCAGCTCATATAGAAATGATAACCTCAAACATCTCAATGTGAAAAAAAAACACATTATAAAGCATTTCAAGGACAGTCTTCACAACAAACCTCAGAGGAATGTTTTTCCCCTAGCATTTCTTTCTTGCTTCCTTTCTTCCTTCCTTCTTTCCTTTCTTCCTTCCCTCCTTTCTTTCTTTCTTTCTTTCTTTCTTTCTTTCTTTCTTTCTTTCTTTCTTTCTTCCTTTCTTCCTTCCTTCCTTTCTTTCTTTCTTTCTTCCTTTCTTCCTTCCTTCCTTTCTTTCATTCTTTCTTTCTTTCTCTTTTTGTGGACCTTCCTATGATTTCATTGACATAGGGAATTCTTGAGCTAAATCCCCCTACTCCATCAATTAATAAATATTTATCAAGCATTTATGATGTGCCAGGCACAGTGCTAAATGTCAGTGATACAAAGAGAGCAAAAGAATAGACCTGCCCTCAAGGAGCTTACAATCTAATGGGGATACAACATCTGAACAAATATGTCCAAAGCAAGCTATATACAAAATAAGTAGGAAATAATAAACAGAGGGAAGGCACTTCAATTAAAAGGGGTTGGGAAAGGCATCCTACAGAAGGTAGGATTGTAGCTAGGACACAAAGGAAACCAGAGAGATCAGTAGCTGGAGTGAAAGAAAAGAGAGTCTGGCATGAGGAAGAGCCACAGAAAATGCCCAGAACAGAGTGAAGCCCTGCCTTGTTTATGGAACAGGCAGGAGGGCAGGGGCACTGGAAGGGAGAGGACCTACTAGGGAGGAAGGTAGAAGAAAACAGCTGGGCACCTGATGTGCAGCCTACCGGCTTAGAACTTGCCTGGGGCCCTGAGAGGTGAAGTCCAGAGACCCCTGTGTGCACCCTGGGCATGAGCTGAAACCAGGTCTTCCTGACACTACAGTCAACTCTCTTGCCACTGTGCCACCATGCCTCTTAGTAGGTCCTGTAAGCTCCTTCACCCAATTCCCTCAAGCAAACTTTTAAACTCCTATTCTTAACAATATTCTGTAAAGCCAAGTTTAAGAAACAAGTTTCAGATTCAAAATTGGACTCTTGGCTCTTCAGACTCAAATTTATATTCCTAGCAGGCATCCTACCAGTTGGAGAATACTAACAGGTCCAGGTCTAGAAGTTCCCCGTGATCTTCAGGACTGCTTTGACCAGGGCTACTCTCTGACTTCATGTGTCTCTGTTCAAACTTTCTACTTCAAAATCATTTCTCAGGGGCAGCTGGGTGGCTCAATGGATTAAGAGTCAGCCCTAAAGATGGGAGGTCCTGGGTTCAAATGTGACCTCAGACATTTCCTAGCTGTGTGACCCTGGAGAAGTCATTTAACCTCCCTTGCCTAGCCCTTGGAACCAACACACAGTATTGATTCTGAGACAGAAGGTAAAGGTAAAAAAAAAATCATTCCTTTTTGGCTCCTGACATTTTGAATTTGGGAGCATTTGATCCTTCTGGGGAGAAAAGCTCACAATGGGGGAGAAAAGGGCAATGCTTGTCCCTGTCTGAACTTACTCTAGGGCTAGAGCACCAACCCTGGAGGCAGGAAGACCTCCATTCTAATACAGCCTCAGATACTTCCTAGCTATGTGCTCCTAGGCAAGTTACTTAGTCCTATTTGCCTCAGTTTCCCCATCTGCACAATGCTAGAGAAGGAAATGGCCAACCACTCCTGTGTCTTTACCAAGAAAACCTCAAACAGGGTCATAAAAAGAGGGATACAACTGAACAACCACCTATAATCTATATTTGGGGAATGAATGCATGAATGAGCTTGATTTCATTTCCTCTGAAGGTCTTAGGGTTGTGGCTCTCGGTTTCTCAGCTTTGCATCTTTCTCAATCCTCTCAGTATGTTGCCCTGGTGCCTCTTTACAGCAAGTAAGGTGGCTTCCCAGTTTTGCAAGGATTATGTCCCACCATTTGTAACACAGTCCAGTATCTTTTTTTTCCCCTCAGAATAGAAACGTGTCCTTTGGTCTAATTCTGTCTTTGTGAGCTAAAATATAATGCAAGCCAAAAAACTCCAGGGCAAGAGCTCTGGTAATAAGCATCCCTGTGCCTACTGGGACAAAGCAATTACAAAGTCATCCATTCATTCGATAAAGTCACTGGGCACAATGTGACAAAGTCAAATGGAACAGAGGTTCACCCATCAGTGACCTGCTTCCAGAGGCCTGAGAGCCCATGTGTATTGCTCCAGTGCTGGGGATTTTACTAGGATACAGACCTTCTCCCTGCGATTTTCTATACTGTCAGGATAGATCTGGGTATTTAGAAGAAATTGCAGAGGTGGGAATAAATCCCCTCTGCAACTACCCTGACAAATTGAGGCTTTCCAAACTCTGCTTAAGCATCTGCAGTAATTAAGAACTCACTACCTCACTAGACATCCCAGCCCAGAGGGGAAATGGCCTAGAGTGTTGGACCTGAAGTCAGGGAGACCAGAATTTAAATCCATCCAAGGACACATTTTCTGTGTGATCTTAGGCAAGTTATTTAACATCTTTCTGGTTCAATTTCCTCATCTATAAAATGGGGATAAGAGCACCTACCAAGTGAGATAATAATTTTAAAACAGCACAATGCTTGGCACCTAGTGAAGTGCTATATAAATTTTAGCTATTTTTTATTTTAAATATTACTACAGTAATTATTTTTTAAATATTAATAGTTTTTTTCATTTTTGTACATTTATTTTTTAATCATTTTTATTTTTAAATATTACTATAGTAATTATTTTTAAACATTACTATAGTAATTATTTTTTGGGTGTTACTAGAGTAATTTTTTAATTTTTATAAATTTATTTTTAATCATTATTTTTTTATTTTTTAAATATTACTACAGTAATTAAGAACTCATCACTTCATTAGATATACCATTCTGCAGGTAATTAGTTCAGTAGATAAAGTACTAAATTTGAAATCAGGAAGAAGTGAGTTCAAACTCTGCTTCAGATACTGACTAGACCAATGACCATTGGCAAGTCACTTAATCTCTGCCTCCCTCAGTTTCCTCATCAGTAAAATGCAGTTAACAATGGCACTTACTTCCTAGAGTTGTTACAAGAAAATAATAATAATAATAGTAATTCATGTAAATCAGAGCAGTTCGATGGCTCAGTGGATAGCGCTGGGCCTGAAGTGAGGAAGACTCATCTTTTTGAGTTTGAATCTGATTTCAGACACAAGAGCTGCATGACCTTGGGCACGTCACTTAATCCTGTTTGCCTCAATTTCCTCACCTGTAAAAATGAGTTGGAGAAGGAAATAGCAATCACTCTAGTACCTTTGCCAATAAAACCCCAAATTGGGTCAAGAAGAATGAAGTACAATTTTTTTAAAAACCAACAAATGAACAACAACAACATGTACAAAGCAATGAGTACATTTTAAAATACAATATAAATGTTAGTTACTTTCATTCAATTTATGGACACCAGTGACAGTAAACAAGTTGTTCCTTGTATAGAGCTGCAACCTGTTTCTCTTTAAGTTCCACCTGCTTGTGCCTTCTGAGGCAATGAAGAAAAGGTCTGGCCCCTCTCCCCTAGCTCTGCCTATTAATCCATAGCTTCAGATATACGTGTATCATAGGTGTAGGCAGAAACATATGCCTATATAGCCATATACATATATGCATACATGCATATGTGACCCAAAGGAGCTTAATCCTTGTTATGCTTTGAATAAATAAATTATTCTTCTACCCTTGTCAGAACTATGGACTTAGCCTTTAGTAGGGAGCCTGGTATAGTGGGGGAAAAAATATTGGATTTGGAGTCCAAAGACTTGAGTTCAAATTTTGATTCTGCTACCTGCTACCTATGCGAACTTAAGTCCCATTACCTCTCTAGCCCTCAATTTCCCCATCTGTAAAATAAGGGACTGTACCAGCAGATTTCTAAGGTCCCTTCCAGCCCCAAATACTAGCTCTGTGTTCTTCTTTCTTTAACTTTCCCCTCTTTAAGATTTTTCTCATATCTCCTCCCTAGGTTTGGGGGCTGTACAAGACAAGCTGGAATCTACTCTTGTGCCTTCCCCTAAAACAACCTGCCAAGGATTCTCTAATGGCCCTACTAACTAATATGCAATATATAGCTTCTTGCATAGTCCTCCAAAGGAGTACTTCATTTTTAAATCTGTGTCTTTTAGCTTTTTGCATAAACTATATTTTATGTCCTCCTTTCTGAAACTGAAAAAACTTAACCAAACAGGTTAAGCAGAATCTAAATCCCAATATAGTGAATGTAGTGAATCTGCATATTTTTAATGTCCAGAATAGCACCAGAGAAATTGTTTTAGCACCAGAATGTCTAACTGATATTAGGAAAGTAGCTTCCCGGGTGGTTTCTTGGCAGAGTTATAGTCTGTCACAACTGAACCTATCTTTTGAAACCTCTTTGATAACCCTGCCTTCTGAATTATCCCCCAAAAAGCTCTTTTTCCAAAACTGGTTAAAACCTCTCTCTAAAATCAGTCCTAGAATTATAGTCCTAAAGAATGTTAAAACTAGATAAGACCTTCAACATCATCTAGACCAAGTCCTCATTATCTAGATAAGGAAACTGAGGTCAGATGGTGAAGCATAATTCTTTCTCTTTCAGCACAAGTTGCAAACATAGGTGAGGAATAAAGCCGACATATCAGACATGATAGATATTTTTATTTGTTTTGCTTGCCTATACTTCTTGGCTACAAGGACAGGTGCTACTGGGGAGAAAGGTCATTGGGAAGTGACAGCAATTTTTTTTTAAGAACTAATAAAATTTGGGGCATCTAGATGTTTTGAGAGCCAGATTTGAAGGTGGAAGGTCCTGGGTTCAGCTATGGCCTCAGACTCTTCCTAGCTGTGTGACCTTGGACAAGTCATTTAACCCCAACTGGTTAGATCTTATTGCTCTTCTGTCTTGGGAACAGATACTTAGATTTGAAGAGGAGGAGGAAGAGAAGAAGAAGAAGAAGAAGAAGAAGAAGAAGAAGAAGAAGAAGAAGAAGAAGAAGAAGAAGAAGAAGAAGAAGAAGAAGAAGAAGAAGAAGAAGAAGAGAAGAAGAAGAAGAAGAAGAAGAAGAAGAAGAAGAAGAAGAAGAAGAAGAAGAAGAAGAAGAAGAAGAAGAAGAAGAAGAAGAAGAAGAGAAGAAGAAGAAGAAGAAGGAAGAAGAGGAAGAGAAGAAGAAGAGAAGAAGAAGAAGAAGAGAAGAAGAAGAAGAAGAAGAAGAAGAAGAAGAGAAGAAGAAGAAGAAGAGAAGAAGAAGAAGAAGAAGAAGAAGAAGAAGAAGAAGAAGAAGGAAGAAGAAGAGAAGAAGAAGAAGAAGAAGAAGAAGAAGAAGAGAAGAGAAGAGAAGAAGAAGAAGAAGAAGAAGAAGGAAGAAGAAGAAGAGAAGAAGAAGAAGAAGAAGAAGAAGAGAGAAGAAGAAGAAGAAGAAGAAGAAGAAGAGAAGAAGAAGAAGAAGAAGAAGAAGAGAAGAAGAAGAAGAAGAAGAAGAAGAAGAAGAAGAAGAAGAAGAAGAGAAGAAGAAGAGAAGAAGGAAGAAGAAGAAGAAGAAGAAGAAGAAGAAGAAGAAGAAGAAGAAGAAGAAGAGAAGAAGAAGAAGAGAAGAAGAAGAAGAAGAAGAAGAAGAAGAAGAAGAAGAAGAAGAAGAGAAGAAGAAGAGAAGAAGAAGAAGAAGAAGAAGAAGAAGAAGAAGAAGAAGAAGAAGAAGAAGACGAAGAGAAGAAGCAAGAAGAAGACCGAAGAAGCCGAAGAAGAAGAAGAAGAAGAGAAGAAGAAGAAGAAGAGAGAAGAAGAAGAAGGAGGAGGAGGAGAGGAGGAGGAGGAGGAGGAGGAGGAGGAGGAGGAGGAGGAGGAGGAGGAGGAGGAGGAGAGACGAAGAAGAAGAAGAAGAGAAGAAGAAGAAGAAGAAGAAGAAGAAGAAGAAGAGAAGAGAAGAAGAAGAAGAAGAAGAAGAAGAAGAAGAAGAAGAAGAAGAAGGAAAGAAGAAGAGAAGAAGAGAGGAGGAGGAGGAGGAGGAAGAGGAAGAGAAGAAGAAGAAGGCAGAAGAAGAGGAGGAGGAGGAGGAGAGGAGACAGAAGATGGAGGAGGAGGAGGAGAAGAGGAATCTAAACATTTTAAATTATCTCAAAGTAAAATTTAATTATTAAAAAAATAAACTTATTTTAATGAAGTCCAAGTATCTTACCCCAAGAGCACACAGGTAATGTAGGTCCAGCTTTTGAACCTAGTTCTTCCAACTTCAAGTTAGTGTCATTGCCACCATTCAATTCTGAGCTCCTTGAGGGTGCATAGGGCAGGGCCTGACATATAAGAAGCAATCAATAATACTTTTTTCATTGATTACATCCTCCTACTTATCTCTTGGTAAAAGCCAGTATCTCCTAACCCACCATGGACAAGGATGTCTGTCTAAAAGACAATTAGATTCAAAGGTACAAAGATATAATCAGGTTTAGTCCTGAAAACAGTTTCTCATGTGGTACAAAAGCTCTCCCTATATTCCACATACAAATGATTTCTCGAACCCACTCAATCAATGAATCTGATAGTCACTCCCCTGGATTGGGTTTCATCCTGCTTAAGCAGAATGTGAAGATAGTTTTTCTATCCTCCCCTACAAGTGAGTTGTGAGGGCATACTGGTATAATGAAAATGACTAGATTTGTAGTCAGGAAAGTCCCAATATGACCCAATTTGAATGCTATCTTCATATTCTACTAGTTCTATGGTCATAATTAAGTAACTTTGACCTTCAGTTTCCTCATCTGTCAAATAGAGAAAATACTGTAAGAGGATGGTTGTAAGGATCAAATTAGTTAATATGTGGAAAATACAATGTAAATTCATTGTAATTTTGACAATATAAACTACAAAAAATGTAAGTGATAAAAAGGATGTAAGTGATGATGGTAGTGATAAAGGAATCCCTTCTTCCCTCAGTACAAGATCTCATATTTGTTCAATCACAGAATTTTGAAGGGCAACCCTTTTCATACTATGATGCCAGATACCATCCATCAGGGTGGTTGGTGTTCCTTAACTTGTGCCATCTGAGGGAACTCAGCTTTCCAGTATGAAGAGGCTGAAAAGGAATTTCAGCCCAATACTCCACTGAAAGTTCTTTCAATGTCTATATTACTTGAGTTTACTAAGGACTGGAATTCTGGATGGGGGGGGGGGGGGGAGATACACTTAAGAAAACAGTATTGGGTCTCCAAAAAAATGTTTTGGTTTTTTTTTTTAAGGTGCAGCACATAAAGAAAGATTTACATTTCTTAACTGCTTATTTTGAGGCCAAAATATTTCTTCCACCTCTACATGATGACTCATAATTATAATGACATCAACTGAGAAATCAGGTGAATTCCAACAAGAGACTGGCACTACTGATTGGAGCAAGAAGGCCAAGGCAGGAAGAAATACATTACCTCAACTGAATTTCAGCTCCTACTCAAAGTTTTAGAATCCTGAACACCCCCTTAAACAACTTCAGTTTCTAATCAAGGGCATTTACACCAGAGAACACTGGAATGTTTCAAAGGAAGCCATTACCCAAAAGATAATATTAAAAATGTTTCCTGAACCAAAGTCAGTAGAATGTAAACTCCTTGAAGGCAAGGACTATTTCTTTTTTGTCTTTATATCTCCAGGGTTTAGCATAGTGCAGGACACAAAATAGTACCAAATAAATATTTATTGAAATGAAGAATTCCACCCTAATATGCTTATAATGATGTCCCAGTCAAAAGACGTCAAAGAATCAAGGAGTCTCAGAAAGGGTAAGTGACTTGCCCACGATCACATACACACAAATTAATGGAAGTGCTGGGATATGAATCCAGGTCCTCTGACTCCCAATCCGGAATTCTTTTTACTATACTCCCTTGAAGGCCCTACCACAAAAGAATACTCCCTCTTTTTGCTTCCTCCGTGCTTAGCACAATGCCTGGCACTTAAAAGTTTGTTTGATTTACCGATGACTGCATTCTCTAAGCCTGCCCCAAATGCATCCACCTCACATTAAGAAGGAAAGAAAGTTCCACCATGACAATGGAACTACCTGAAGATCTAGCCTCATCCCATCTTCTGACAAGGAAAATGGTCCTTGGGCATTTTAAAATCTGCCCATATGCTCACATCTCCCTGAGTTGTCTTTTTCTCTTTTGCATTGCCTTTAAAAGGAACAAGTATATTAAGCTCAAAGTCTCTCCAAACCCCCTGGGCTTGACCCCAGGACAGTACATAGCATACTTTCCTGCATCAGCAGATAATGTTACACAGCATGACAGCAGGCCAGAGCATGATAGCCTTGCTCGCCTAGAGTTCTCGAAGGATCCATTACTGTGTTTCCCAGGCACCTAGGGGACTTCTTTCTTCAACTTCTTATTTGCTTGCTTCGGAGACCACTGTCAGTGTCAGCAGGATCAAGGTTGAGACCGAGCACGCCTCCAAATGCCAACGTAGCCCAGCTCAAAAGGAACTACTAACAAATAGTCTCATCAACCAAAAAAAAAAAAGTTCTAATGGTGTCAGAGCCTTCTCACAGCAAATCTCATCGTTGGCCTAGTTTGCACTAGCAGACACACACACACACACACACACACTCACTCAGCGTCTCTCCTGCCCCCACGCCTGCTTTTCCTGCCTGCTCTGTTTCCTTTTCCAGCAGGGCAGGTCTGTGAACAAGAAACCTGCCGTGTGGGAGCTCATTTTTTGTAAATGGGGATATGGTGCCAACTTCCCTACATGGGAAAAAGACGAGGAGAACAGAGGAATGGTGTGGCGTGCCCCGTCCTCCCCACAAAGCCAAACAAAAGGTGGCAGGTCAGCTGTCAGGCACCGTGCCTCTAGCTCGTCCAGACAGGCTGAGATTTGATTTCCAACACCTCTGAAAGTGTAAACCAAGAGAGTGAGAATACGAGGACTTTGACTCTTCGGGGAATTGCTGTGGAATTGTGACTCTGCCAGGGCTACTTTTTCTTTTGTTTGGCAGGAGGAGCGGGAGACGAGCTGTTAGCAACCCTCATGCTAGCCCCAAACAAGGGCCCAAGCAAGAGGAAACATCCATCTTAAAAAGCAGAATGTGTCACGACCTGCAGGGATAAGCTTCGCTCTGAGTCTCTTTCTCAGAGCCAGTGACTTTCGCTGCTCCTCCTCCAGCCTTCCTCTTTCGGTGGAACTTTGAAAAAGTGTGTTCTTCCAGAGACATAGGCTGGGTCTCCGAACGCTCGGACGTTTGGGCCAGATGGACAAGTATTTTAGAAATGGTCCAGCTCAACCTGCAGGACAGCCATGGGATGGTGTTTACCAAACACAGGGCCATGGAGCCAAAGACAGTCTGAGCAGTCTCGTCCAATTCAAAAATCCCCAAGGGAAAGGACCCTGCTAGTCCGATGCAGGCTGGAACGAGAATTCTTGCTCTAATATCCCCATCAAATGGTCAAGCAGCCTCTGCTTGAAGCCCGCATGTGAGGGGGGGACTCACTACATCAGGGAGGATCTCATTCTAGTTGAGGACGGCTCTAATTATTAAGAAGTCTTTCCTTGTGATAAACCTAAATTTGCCTCTCTGTGGCTTCCATCCTTGGCTCCTATTTTTGCTTTCTGGGCTCATGACAGCCCTTCTAGTACTTGCCATGTACCAAGAGGCAGGTAAGTGGTGCAGTGATTAGAGTGCTGGGTCTGGAGTCAGGAAGATCTGAGTTCAGATTCCTCCTCAGATACTCACTAGCTATATGATCCTGGACAAGTCACTTAAGTGCTATCTGCCTTAATTTCCTCTTATAGAAAATGAACCGGAAAAGGTAATGGCAAACCACTCCAATATCTTTGCAAAGAAAACCTCAAATGGGGTCAAAAAGGGTTGAACACAACTGAAACAACTGAACAACAACAAAATTTAATCCTTGTTATGTACTATTTTGTTTTATGTCTATGCCAAAAGAAAATAATGTACACTTTTTTTTAAGTTTTGTCTATTTAAGTGTGGGAGTTGAGTGAACTATGATGAGTTGAGTGCATTATATGACTGGGACTCAGGGAATTTAGTCATTATAGGGTAGAGGCAGGATTTGCCAAAGGAAGGAACTTAAGAGGTGACAATATCCCATTCTCTAGAAACAGAAGGTTTTCCATTTTTCTGTCTAAGCCAAGAGAAATCATAGGATCCCTGAGTTAGAAGGGACCTTAAACATGTAGGGTTTAGGAGTCTGTTATTTAGTACAATCCATACCTAAAAAAATATCCTTTCTCCATGTTGCAGCCATCCAATCTTGAGATAGCACATTCTTGTTTTGTTCAGTTCTAATTCTTATGGAAAATTTCTTTAGACCAAATAAAAAGCTGCCTCCTTTTAGTATCCACCCATTGCTTCCTAAATTATAATTGAATATGGTCTGACTAGGACAGAGTAAATAAAATCAAAACTATAATTTCCTCATTCCCTCAACTAAGAAGGATAGGGAAAGGATCCTGCTAGAAGGTGTGATTTTAGCTGGGACTAGGAAAAAGTCAAAGATAAAGAAAGAAAGAAATTCAAGCATGAAGAATAGTCAGCAAAAAATGTCTTGATTTCTCATCTAGCCATTAAATATTTCCTCAACTTTCCAATTATCTCTAAATTTTGCAAATATGACATTATGTCATGTGCCTCATCTCTGCTATCAACTAAGTCATTAATAAAAATATAGAGTAACAGAGGACCAAGGTTGGATTCTTATGGCACTCTACTCAAGGCTGTCCTCCAAGTAGACACCAAATTATTAGTAACTATATTAGGGACCTAGTCATTGAATCAGTTTGGTCACACCTAACTATACCATCCTTTAGCCCAAATCTCTCCATCTCATCCCAAAGGAAAGTAATTGTAAATAATATTTATAGCTTGAAGGCTTCAAATATGAGGCTCTGCCAATTCAGTCCAAACTCCCTGCTCCCAGACTAGTTTATTCTCCCAGAAGTATAGAGTTCAAAGGCATTTGAATCATCTAGTCCATTAGTAGATTTATTTTTCCAATACTGTCAATGCACTCCTTACCAAGGAGAACTGGTAAAAGACAACAGCAAAGGAGAAACTTATCTGAAGCAATTTATTGAGTACATGCTCACTGGTGGGCCAGTACAGCCTCTTCAAATGAGCCCAGTGTCTCTCTATCCAAACCTTGCACCTTTGAAGCAGATGCAGCCAAGAAAAAGAAGTAAAGTAAAAAAGAAAGTAGAGAAGATTCATGGCTGTTTCTGAGGGGGGAAAAAATAGCAGATCTTTTACTCTTACATAGGCTTCCTGCCCTTAGCTACATCACCTCCTCCCTCTCTCTTTATTTTGGGTTCCTATTCTTTGAGTAACTTCCTCCTACATATATTTTCTATTTATTCAGACATTTAAATCCTTCTCAAATTAGAAAACAACCTTCTCTCACAGGAAAATCATAATCTGTCTTACATGCAGATATTATACTTTGTGACACTCGTATCATCTCTTTATTGGAAAAACATAGGCTAAAAAATATGTTCATAATGGCAGTTAGAAAACATGTATGATGCTAATCCCCAGAGATAACATTACTATTTATCATCTGCAGATTTATTTTTCCATTAGTACCGATGCACTAACAAAGAACCACCTAGGCTAGTTCACATGGTCCTATTTGTAAATAGGCATACATATTGTGAAATCTGTTGCCTAGGAATAGGACTGTATGACCATGAGAAAGAATGTAGCTAATTGGCCCATAAAGGGATATGCTATCTATGGCCTTGCTAAGTGGCACAATGAATAAAACACTGGGTTTGGAACCAGGAAGACTCATCTTCCTAAGTTCATACCCTTCCTAGCTGTATGGCCCTGTGCACGTCATTTAATCCTGTTTGCCTCAGTTTCCTCATCTCTAAAATGAACTGGAGAAGGAAATGGCAAACCATGCCAGTGTCTTTGCCAAGAAAACCTCAAACAGGGTCACAAAGAATCTGAAGTTACTGAACAAAAATAGCCACAAAAGTCACTGTACAAATCAAAGAAAAATAGAAAGTATTATACATTTTATTGTTTTCCCTACCTAACCATAGATTTAGGAAAACATTAGTACTTACTAGAAAAAATTTAAAATTTGAACACAACATGAAGAGTTTCTAACTTGTACTCATGTTTACGGCGAGTTGCATAAAAGAAACTACCTAGCAACAAAATCATATGTATATTAAGAGCCCGCCCCATCAAAATGTCCACTGGGTCAGATCTATGGTCCATCAAAGCAAGATTTCTATCTTCAAGAGTGGTAGTGGTGATGCCAAAAGCAAATTATGGGACCATGGAATAGTTAACTGTCAGAACTATGAAAAAGGGAAGAATTGGTTAAAAAAAAACCAAGAGATAGATAAAGGATATAAAATGAATAATTTTGATTATATTAAATTAAATACATTTCATATAAACAAAACCAATGCAAACAAGATTAGAAGAAAATCAGAAAGCTGGAGGAAAAAATTATAGCAAGAATCTCTGATAAATATCTCATTTTTCAAATATATAGAGAAATTAGTCAAATTTATAAAAATATAAATCAAGAGGTGAAGCCAAGATGGTGGAGTAGAGATATGAATACCTTGAATGGCTCTGAGAACCCTTTCTACCAAACCTTAAAATAACTCTTTGAAATGAATACTAGAGTGACAGGACAAACAAGGAGACAGAATGAAGTAATTTTACTAGAAAAAAATTACTTGGAATGTAGGCAGAGAGGGTCTGTTTCCCTGGGGTGAGAGGGGCATGTAGCCCACAGCAAGGCCAAACAGTCTGCTGCAAGGCCTCACCAAGGATAATTGGCAAAAGACAATAGTAAGCCTTTTCACTCCACCTCTACTGCTCCAGGGTCTGAACCTGGTCCCAAGTCAACTTCAAGACCCCTTACAAACCTTCAATGAGGCCCTAAACTCCAACACAATGCAGTTCACAGGGTGCTTGATCAGTATAAGCCCAGAGTGAGGCCCTAAACCACTACCCAAACCCAGGGTGAAGACCCAAGCCCCCATGCAAGGCAGTCCATACTACACCTAGCTGGTACAAGTGCAGGGGGAGATCCAGAGCCCCTGTTCAAACCTGAACTAAGGACTGGAACCCCAGCACAAGCCAGTCCACAGTACTCCTGGCTAATGTAAGCCCAGGGTGAATCCTGGAGCCCCTAAACAAGCCCAAAGTGAGACTCTGAACCCCAACATAAGGTAGCTCACACTGCTCTGAGCTTTGCAAGTCTGCAAGCCCTAGAAGAGGCTGAATCAGCAATGAGAGGTGGCTTTCAGAGCTTGTAGTCCATAGGCCATCATACCACCTTGGAAAAACTAAAACTTGCAGAACCCAGAACTAGAGATAAGAATAACACCAAAGGGGGCAGCTGGGTAGCTCAGTGGATTGAGAGCTAGCCCTAGAAATGGGAGGTCCTAGGTTCAAATCTGGCCTCAGACACTTCCCAGCTGTGTGACCCTGGGCAAGTCACTTGAGCCCCATTGCCTAGCCCTTACCACTCTTCTGCCTTGGAGCCAATACACAGTATTGACTCCAAGACGGAAGGTAAGGGTTTTTAAAAAAAAAAAAAGAATAACACCAAAGAAAAACTGAAGTTTAAGAGAGTGCCCTCTCTACCCTCAAAAACAGAGCTAACCTTTAACATAAAAGCAAAAGATGGCTGAGTCAGGGTGGCAGCTTAGAAGCTGCAAAGGTTCAGACCTCTGAATTCCCTCCCTTACCAATTAAAAACTAAATGCTCCTAGGGGATTGAAAATCAAACCTAACAACAAGTCAGAGCAAAGGAGCAAGCCGGAATTCGAGATCACTTGGGTTTAAGGGGAAGGCAGAAGGAAGGTCTCAGGACCCCACACACACACATTCAGATACCATGGAACCACAGTGAGGATAACTCAGGATCTGGCTGCATCTACAGTGAAGGACCGAAAGGCATGGAATGATATTCCGGAAAGCAAGGGAACTAGGTCTACAACCAAGAATCAACTACCCAGAAAAACTGGCTATATTCTTACAGGGGAAAGTATGGTCATTCAACAAAATAGAAGAATCACAAGTATTTGTAATGAAAAGACCAGACCTGAACAGAAAACTTGATGCCTAAGCACAGAGCTCAAGAGAATTATCAAAAGATAATTAAGAAAGAGGGAAAAAAGAAAAACAAAACTAAAAAAAATCAACTTTTTTTTAAGAGACCCAGTAAGTTAAAATGATATGTATCCCTATAAGAAAAGAGGTGATTGGTAACTCTTTTTTTTAAACCCTTACCTTCCGTCTTGGAATCAATACTGTGTATTGGCTCCAAGGCTGAAGAGTGGTAAGGGCTAGGCAATGGGGGTCAAGTGACTTGCCCAGGGTCACACAGCTGGGAAGGGTCTGAGGCCAGATTTGAACCTAGGACCTCCCGTCTCTAGGCCTAGCTCTCAATCCACTGAGCTACCCAGCTGACCCCGTCATTGGTAACTCTTAAAAATTGTTATTATCACCTGGGCAGCTTGAAGAATTATACTTAGAAGGAACAGTGGCAAACTGTATAGGATGAAATGACAAGATATAAATAGGTATATAGATATCTGCAGGCATAAATACATATACATGTATATCCATATATATGCATATATATATGTATATATATATACACAACTAGAACTAATAAAAGAGGTTAATACTAAAAGAAATGGGAAAAGAAACAAATGGGGGTAAATTTATATGTCACAAAGACACTCATGGTGGGAGGGGGGAGAACATCAATACACTGGAAGGGTAAAGAGGTTGGAGATAGGAAATACTCAACTCTTACATGCTTTGAAATTGACCCAAAGAGGGAAGAACAATCCAATCCATTGGGGCAGAGAATAGATTTGCTCCCTATAAGGGATTAGAAGGGTAACAAACAGACTGGTGGGGAGGGAGGCAGTACACGGGAGGGAGAGGGTAGGGAGTAGTTTTTTTTAATACTGCAAAGAAAATAAGGGGGGATAAGAAAGGAGGGGGTGTAGAAAGGGAAGTAAAATAAGGCTGGAAACTAGGGGGACTGATTAAAAACAAACATTGGGGCAGAAGGAAATAGTGAAAGAAAAAAGGTAGGACTAGGAGTAGAAATCAAAATGCTGGGAAATACACAGCTGGTAATCATAACTCTGAATGTGAATGGAATGAACTCACCCATTAAAGGCAAGCAAATAGCAGAGTGGATTACAATCCAAAACCCTACCATATGCTGTCTACAAGAAACACAAAGGAGTAAGGTAGATACGCATAGGGTGAAAGTAAGAGGATGGAGCCAAATCTATTGGGCATCAATTGATAAAAAGAAGACAGGAGTCACAATCATGATATCTGACAAAGTCAAAGTAAAAATAAATCTAGTTAAAAGAGATAGGGAAGTTAATTACATCCTGATAAAAGGCAGTATAGACAATGAGGAAATATAAGTACTCAACATATATGCACCAAATGGCATAGCATCCAATTTCTAAAGGAGAAACTAGAGGAGCTCAAGGATAAAATAGATAGAAAAACTATACTAGTGGGAGACCTGAACCTTCCTCTATCTGAACTAGATAAATCAAACCAAAAAATAAATAAGAAAGAGGTAAGAGAAGTGAATGAAATCCTAGAAAAATTAGAGTTAGTAGATATGCGGAGAAAAATACGAAGGGACAAAAAGGAATATACCTTCTTTTCAGCAGCACATGGTACATTCACAAAAATTGACCATGTATTAGGGCATAAAAACATTGCAAACAAGTGCAAAAGAGCAGAAATAATAAATGCAACCTTCTCAGATCACAATGCAATGAAAATAATAATTAGCAAGTGTACATGGAGAGGTAAATAAAAAATTAATTGGAAATTAAACAATATGATTCTCCAAAACCAATTAGTTAAAGAACAAATCATAGACACAATTAATAATTTCATTGAAGAAAATGACAATGATGAGACATCCTTTCAAAACCTATGGGATGCAGCCAAAGCAGTAGTCAGGGGAAAATTTATATCCTTGAGTTCATATATTAACAAATTAGGGAGGGCAGAGGTCAATGAATTGGGAATGCAAATTAAAAAACTGGAAAGTGAACAAATTAAAAATCCTTAGATGAAGACTCAATTAGAGAACCTAAAAATCAAAGGAGAAATTAATAAAATTGAAAGTCAAAGAACTATTGATTTAATAAATAAGACTAGAAGCTGGTACTTTGAAAAAACAAACAAAATAGACAAAGTACTGGTCAGTCTAATTTAAAAAAGGAAAGAGGAAAACCAAACTGACAGTATCCAAGATGAAAAGGGAGATTTCACTTCTAATGAAGAGGAAATTAAGGCAATCATTAAAAACTATTAGGCCCAATTATATGGCAGCAAATGCAGCAATCTGTGCAATATGGATGAATACTTACAAAAATATAAATTGCCTAGACTAACACAGGAAGAAATAGATTACCTAAACATCCCCATATCAGAAAAAGAAATTGAACAAACCATCAAAGAACTCCCTAAGAAAAAATCCCCAGGTCCAGATGGATTCACAAATGAATTCTATCAAAATTCGAAGAACAACGAATCCCAATATTATACAAACTATTTGACAGAATAAGCAAAGAAGTCCTACCAAATTCCTTTTATGACACAAATATGGTACTGACTCCAAAAACAAGCAAGTCAA
Source organism: Monodelphis domestica (assembly GCF_027887165.1). Lineage (NCBI taxonomy): Eukaryota > Metazoa > Chordata > Mammalia > Didelphimorphia > Didelphidae > Monodelphis > Monodelphis domestica. Next base: position 325,473,442 of record NC_077229.1, on the reverse strand, counting down.
AAACAGAGAAAGAAAACTATAGACCAATTTCCTTAATGAATATAGATTCAAAAATCTTAAATAGGATATTTACAAAAAGGCTCTAGCAAGTCATCACAAGGATTATTCACTATTACCAAGTAGGATTCATACCAGGAATGCAAGGATGGTTCAATATTAGGAAAACCATCCACATAATCAACCATATTAACAAGCAAACTGACAAAAATCATATGATTATCTCAATAGATGCAGAAAAAGCCTTTGATAAAGTACAATACCCGTTCCTATTGAAAACACTAAAAAGCATAGGAAAGGAAGGGCCTTTCCTAAAAATAATAAGCAGTATATATCTAAAACCATTAGCAAACATCATCTGCAATGGGGATAAACTAGAAGCCTTCCCAAGAAGATCAGGAATGAAACAAGGATGCCCATTATCACCTCTATTATATAACATTGTACTAGAAACACTAGAAGTAGCAATTAGATAAGAAAAAGAAATTGATGGTATTAAAATTGGCAATGAGGAGGCCAAGCTATCACTCTTTGTGGATGATATGATGGTCTACTTAAAGAATCCTAGAGAATCAACCAAAAAGCTAGTCAAAATAATCAACAACTTTAGCAAAGTTGCAGGATACAAAATAAAACCACATAAATCATCAGCATTTCTATACATCTCCAACCCATTTAAGCAGCAAGAATTACAAAGAGAAATTCCATTTAAGACCACCCTAGACAATATAAAATACTTAGGAATCTATCTGCCAAGATGAACACAACTACAAAACACTCTCCACACAATTAAAACTAGATTTAAACAATTGGGAAAACATTGATTGCTCATGGGTAGGACGAGCTAACATAATAAAAATGACAATCCTGCCCACATTAATTTACTTCTTTAGTGCCATACCCATTGAACTACCAAAAACCTTTTTTACTGAATTAGAAAAAAACATAACAAAGTTCATTTGGAAAAACAAAAGATCAAGGATATCCAGGAAATCATGAAAAAAAAAAGCAAAGGAAGGAGGACTTGCAGTCCCAGATCTCAAACTATACTATAAAGCAGTGATCATCAAAACAATTTGGTACTGGCTAAGAGACAGAAAGTAGGATCAGTGGAATAGACTTAGAGTAAATGACCTTAGCAAGATAATCTATGATAAGCCCAAAGAGCCCAGTTTTGGGAACCAAAACCCACTATTTGATAAAAATCTGTTGGGAAAATTGGAAGACAGTATGGGAGAGATTAGGTTTGGATCAATATCTCACACCCTACACCAAGATAAACTTAGAATGGGTGAATGACCTGAATATAAAGAAGGAAACATTAAGCAAATTAGGTGAAGACAGAATAGTATACTTGTCATATCTTTGGGAAGGGAAAGATTTTAAAACCAAGGAAGAGTTAGAATAAATCACAAAATGTAAAATAAATAATTTTGATTATATCAAATTAAAAAGTTTTTTTTACAAGCAAAACCAATGTAACTAAAATCAGAAGGGAAGCAACAAATTGGGAAACAATCTTTATAACAAAATCCTCGGACAAAGGTCTAATTACTCAAATTTATAAAGAGCTATACCAGTTGTACAAAAAATCAAGCCATTCTCCAATTGATAAATGGCCAAGGGACATGAATAGGCAATTTTCAGTTAAAGAAATAAAAACTATTAATAAGCACATGAAAAAGTGTTCTAAATCTCTTATAATCAGAGAAATGCAAATCAAAACAACTCTGTTAGCAGATTGGCTAACATGACAGCAAAGGAAAGTAATGAATGCTGGAGGAGATGTGGCAAAGTCGGGACATTAATGCATTGCTGGTGGAGTTGTGAATTGATCCAACCATTCTGGAGGGCAATTTGGAACTATGCCCAAGGGGCTATAAAAGACTCTCTGCCCTTTGATCCAGCCATAGCACTGCTGGGTTTGTACCCCAAAGAGATAATAAGGAAAAAGACATGTACAACAATATTCATAGCTGCACTCTTTGTGGTGGCAAAAAATTGGAAAATGAAGGGATGCCCTTCAATTGGGGAATAGCTGAACAAATTGTGGTATATGTTGGTGATGGAATACTATTGTGCTCAAAGGAATAATAAAGTGAAGGAATCCCATGGGAACTGGAAAAACCTCCAGGAATTAATGCAGAGTGAGAGGAGCAGAACCAGAAAAACACTGTACACAGAAAATGATACACTGTGGTACAATCGAATGTAATGAACTTCTCCATTAGTGTCAATGCATTGATACTGAACAACTTGGAGGAATCTACAAAAAAAACCACTATCCACATTCAGAGGAAACAATGTGGGAGTGAAAACACCAAAGAAAAACAACTGCTTGATTACATAGGTCGAAAGGATATGGTTGGGGATGTAGACTCTGAATGAACATCCTGGTGCAAACATCAACAACATGGAAATGGGTTCTGATCAAGGACATAAGTAATACCCAATGAAATTGCGCATCGGCTGTGGGAAGGGTGGGTGAAGGGGAGGGAGGCAAATAATGTGATTATTGTAACCAAGGAATAATGTTCTAAATTTACTAAATAAATTAATTCAAATGATAAAAAGAAAGAAATAACAAAAAAATAAAATAAAATAAAAGCAAAAGGCAAGAAAAATGATAAAATATCCCCTAAAACCTGCACCTAACCAAAGAAAATTATTATGAAGACAAAGAAGAGCAAGGTACAAACTCTGAAAAGGACAGAGATCAAGGCAGCTACATGCAAAACTTCAAAGAAAAATGCAAATTGGTCTTGGCATCTAGAAGGGCTCAAAAAGAACTCCAAGAATCAAATAACAGAAGCAGAGGAAAAATGGGGAAGAGAAATTAAAGTGATACAAGAAGAAAATAACACCTTAAAAGCAGAATTGGCCAAATGGAAAAGAAAGTTCAAAAGCTCCCAGAAGAAAATAATGCTTTAAAAATTAGAACTAGGCAAGTAGAACCTAATGGCTTCATGATGAATTAAGAAACAATAAAAACAAAATTAAAAGAAGAAAATATGAAATAGTTCATTGGAAAAACAACTAACCTAGAAAATAGATCCAGGAGAGAAAATTTAAATATTATCAGATTTCCTGAAAACCATGATTAAAAAAAAGTCTAGACAACCTATTATAAGAAATTATCAAAGAAAACTGCTCTGGTATTCTTGAACAAGAAGGTAAAATGGAATTTTTTTAGATCTGCCAATCACTTCCTGAAATAAATTCCCAAATGACAAATACAGGAATATTACAGCCAAATTCAAGAGCTCCCAGGTCAAGGACAAAATACAACAAACACACAGAAAGAAAAAATTCAAATATCATGGAGCATGTCCCAATTACATAGGACTTAATAGCTTCTACTCTGAAGGAACAGAAGGCTTGGAATATGATATACCAAAAGGCAAAGGAACTAGGTTTACAACAAAAAAATCACTTACTCAGCAAAACTGAGTATACTCTTTCAGGGGGTAAATGGTAATTTAATAAAATTGAAGATTCCCAAGCATTCCTGCTTAAAGGACCAGACCTAAACAGAACATTTGATGTTCAAATAAGGCTCAAGTGAAAAAGGTAAACAAGAAAGAGAAAATTTAAGGGATTCAATAAGGCCAAACTATTTATATTTCTATATGGAAAGATGATATTTGTAACTCTTGAAATTTTTATCATTATTAGAGCAGTTAGAAGGAGTATACATGGACAAAGGGTGCAGGAGTAATCCAAACCAAAAAATAATAATAATGGTAAAAAAAAACAAGATTACACTGAGAGAAAAGTAGAATGGTAAATTATCTCACCTAAAGAGGAATGAAAAATATTATTATAGTGGAGGGGAGGATGAGGGTGGCAAAGGGCAATAATTAAATCCTACTCTCACTAGAATTGGCTCAGAGAGGGTATAACAACCATAATCATTTGGGTATAGAATCCTATCTTATCCTATTAAGGAGTAGGAGGGGAATAAGGGTGGGGATAAAAGAAGGAAGAGAGAAGTGGAGAGGGTGTGATTAAAAGCAAAACACTTGGAAGGAGGGACAGAATAAAAGGAGAAAGAAAGAGTAGGATCAAAAGGGGAAAATAAGATGAAGGAATTACACAATTATTATAACTGAATGTCAATGGAATAAACTTGCCATAAAATGATAGAAGAGTGGATTAAAAAAACAGAATCCTAGGATGTGTTGTTTACAAGAAATATATTTGAAGCATGGAGACATGACAGAGTAAAGGTAAGGGACCAAAGCAAAATTTATTATGCTTTAGCTAAAGCATGGTAAAAAGCATTAAAAAAAGTATAAACCAGGAGTAGCAATGATTATCTCAGTCATAACCAAAGAAAAATAGATTTAATTAAAAGAGATAAGGAAGGAAATTACATCTTGATAAAAGGTACCATTATGGTACATATGGTACAATGAACTAACATCAATACTAAACATTTTTAAAAAGGAAAGAAGAAAATCAGATTACCAGTATCAAAAATTAAAAGGGTAAATTCACCACTAATGAAGAGGACATTAAAGCAATCATTAGGAGCTATTTTGCCCAATTATATACCAATAAACCTGACAATTTAAGTGAAATTTACAAATATATAAATTGCCTAGACTAACAAATGAGGAAATAGAATGTTTTAATAATCCCATCTCACAAACAGAAATTGAATAAAACAACAAGGAACTCCCTAAGAAAAAAAAATCCCCAGAGGGGGCAGCTGGGTAGCTCAGTGGATTGAGAGCCGGTCCTAGAGACGGGAGGTCCTAGGTTCAAATCTGGCCTCAGACACTTCCCAGCTGTGTGACCCTGGGCAAGTCACTTGACCCCCATTGCCTAGCCCTTACCACTCTTCTGCCTTGGAGCCAATACACAGTATTGACTCCAAGATGGAAGGTAAGGGTTAAAAAAAAAAATCCCCAGAGGCCACATGGATTCACAAGTGAATTCTATCAAATATTTAAAGAACAATTAATACCAGTACTATGTAATTTATTTGGGAAAATAAGCAGAGGAGTCCTACCAAATTCCTCTTCTAACACAAATATGGTATTGATACCTAAGCCAGGAAGAATTAAAACAAGAAAAGGAAATTGTGGGCCAATTTTCTTAATAAATATAGATTCAAAATTTTTAAATAAAATACTATCAAGAAAACTACAACAATAGATCACAAGGATCATTCACTATAATCAGGAGGGATTTATACCAGAAATCAAGGCTGATTTAATATTAGGAAAACTATCAGCATAATTGACTGTATCAACAACCAAATTAATAGAAATCACATGATTATCTCAATAGATGCAGAAAAGGCCCTTTGACAAAATACAATACCCATTCCTATTAAAAACAATAGAAATCATTGGAATAAAAGGAACATTCCTTAAAATGATAAGTAGTATCTATCAAAAACCATCAGCAAGTAGCCTCTACAATGGGGACAGCTTAGAACCTTTCCAATAAAAAAATGAGTGAAGCAACAAGACCCATTATCACCACTATTAATTGTACTAGAAATGCTAGCTTTAGCAATAAACAAAGAAAAAGTAATTGAAGGAATAAAGTAGGCAATGAGAAAACTAAACTATCAACTAAAAAACTAGATGAAATAATTAATAACATTAACGGTTACAGGATAAAAATAAATCGATATAAATCATCAGCATTTCTATATCTTATCAACAAAGTCTAGCAGCAAGAGATAGAAAGAGAAATTCCTTTAAAAGTAACCCTAGACAATATAAAATACCTGGGAATCTGGAAAAACACAGGAATTGCCAAGACAAATACAGCAATTATATGAACACAATTACAAAACACTTTTAACACAAAATCAGGTCTAAACAACTGGAAAAATATTAATTTCTCGTGGATACGCCAAACTAATATAATAAAAATGACACTTCTACCCAAATTAAATTACTTATTCAGTGCCACACCAATCTGACAGCCAAAAAATTATTTTATAAAATTATAAAAAATAATAACAAAATTCATTGGAAAGAACCAAAGGTCAAGAATATCAAAGAAATTAATGAAAAAAACTGGGAAGGAAGATGGCCTAGTAGGACCAGATCTCAAACTGTATTATAAAATAGTAATTATCAAAAACGACTGGTACTGGCTAAGAAATTTAATGGTGGGGTCAATGGAATAGGTTAGATACACAATATTTGGGGTAAATGACCTCAATAAACTCAAAAGATCCTAGCTTTTAGGATAAGAACTAGATCTTACAGAAACTTCTGGGAAAATTGGAAACCGTCGTGGCAGAAACTAGGTATAGACCAATATCTCACTCAGATAATGTCAAAATGGATATAATAGTTTATCTCTCAGATCTATAAGAAGGTAATAATATTTCGTCAAACAAGGTACAGAAAACATTACAAGTTTGGAAAAATAATTTTGATTATATTGAATTTAAAAGGTTTTATACAATCAAAACCAATGTAATCAACAATAGAAGGGAAACAACAAACTGGGAAAATTTGGAACAAATTTCTCTGATAAAGGCCTCATTTCTCAAATATATAGAGAACTAATTCAAATTTCTAATAATGCAAGTCATTCCTCAATTGGCAAATGGTCAAAGAATAATAATGAGCAATTTTCAGATGAAGAAATCAAAACTATCAATAATCATATGAAAAAAATTCTAAATCACTCTTGATTAGAGAAATACAAATTAAAACATCTCTGAGGTACCACCTCATAATTATCAGATTGGTAATATTGATACATTTTGGAGGGGATGTGGCGAAGTTGGGACAGTAATGCATTGTTAGTGAAGTTGTGAACTGATCCAAACATTCTGGAGAGCAATTTGGAACTATGCCCAAAGGGCTATAAAACGATGCATATTCTTTGATCCTGTGATACCACTACTGGGTCTATATATCAAAGAGATCATTAAAAAGGGGAAAGGACCTACTTGTACAAAAATATTTATAGCAGTTCTTTTTTTGTGGTGACAAAGAATTGGAAATTGAGGAGATATCCAGTTGGGGAATGGCTGAACAAATGGGGGTATATGATGATGATGGAATACTATTGTACTATAAGAATGATGAATTCAGAGCTGGAAAGACCTACATGAACTGATGCAGAGTGAAATAAGCAGAACCAGGGGAACACTGTACACAGTAACAGCAATACTGTGGAACGATCAAATGTGATTGACTTGGCTACTCTCAGCAGTACAATGATCCAGGACAATTCTGAAGGACTTATGACAAAGAATGGCATCCACCTCCAGAGAAAGAACTGTTGGAACTGAAATGCAAATCAAAACAAACAATTTTTCACATTAGTTTATTTGTGTTTTTATTTGAGGTTTTTGTTTTCATATGAGTATTCTTTTACAACAATGACTAATACAGAAGTATGGAGGTTTGAATGAATATACATGCATAACCCAGATCAAATTATTTACCATTACTGGGAGAGGGAAGAGAGAGCATTTGGATCTTATAATTTCAGGAAATTTATGTTGAAAATTATTATTATAAGCATTGTGAAAATAAGAAGAAAAATTTAAACTATAGGAACACTAAATGTGTGTGTCTGTGTGTGTGTGATTCTCCAATTGATAAATGGTCAAAGAGTATGAACAGGTAGCTTTCAGATGAAGAAATCAAAGCTATCAATACTCATATAAAAAACGTTCTAAATCACTCTTGGTTAGAGAAATGCGAATTAAAACAACTCTAAGGTACCACCTTACACCTATCAGAAAAGGAAAATGGAGGGATGTGGCAAAACTGGGGCACTAATGCACTGTTGGTAGAGTTGTGATCTGATCCAACCACCCTGTAGAGTAACCTGGAACTACATTCAAAGGGCTTTATTACTGTGCATACCCTATCATCCAACAAAATCATTACTATGTCTTTATCCCAGAGATTTTTTAGGTAGGGGGAGGGACCTATGTGTATAAAAATATTTGTTGCAGCTTTTTATGGTAGCAAAGAATTGGAAATTGAAGGGATAACCATCAATTGAACAGTGGCTGCACAAGTTATGGAATATGATTATAATAAATATTATTGTGCTATAAGAAATGATCAACAGGATGATTTCAGAAAAACCTGGAAAGACTTATAAGAACTGATGCAAAGTGAAATGAGCAGAATCAGAACATACCATAGAGTAACAGCAATATTCTGTGATGAACTACTGTAAATAACCTAGCTATATTCAGCCATATAGTGATCCAAGATAATCCCAAAGACTCATGATGAAAAATACCATCTGCCTCCAGAGAAAGAATTAATGGAATCTGAATGAAGACCAAAAACAAATATATTTCAGGGGTTTTTTTTGTTCAAGTTCTCTTCCACAAAATGACTAATATGGAAAAATGATTTATATGATTGCACATGCAAAATCTATATGAGAATGCTTACTATTTCAGGGAGCTGAGAAAGGAGGGTGAGAATTTGGAACTCAAAAGCCATTTTAAATAAAAGATAGAAATTGTTTTACATGTAATTGGGGGTTAATAAAATATTATTTTAAAAATAATATTTAATAAATAAATAATATTTTAAAGAATATTCAAAATTTTTAAGAGTGGTAACAAAAAATGTCTATAGATGGACAAGTTTATTCATATTGACATCAACCTTAAAGGTAAGGAACTTGACTCAAACAAATGTTTCCTCATAATTGCTTTGCATGGCTCTTTCATACATGAACTAAGCTCAAACTTTTTGAGGCTATTCATATTTTCAATCTGTGCTACCTTTCAGTACATGTATAGGGATTTCAAATGACAGAAAATGAAACACACTTCCCATCTCTTGACTAAATAGCAATGGATTTGAGATGGAGAATAAAAATGAATTTTCCAACATAGCTGACATACAGTTATAGATACACAAAAAAGAGCATCAATAACACATTTTTAAGGAACAGAAGAGAAACCCCCCCAAAAAAAGCATAGAAAGGGATATAAACAAACGGAGCCATTTTGTTACTACCTTAATATATATACACACTTATTTTTCACAAATTGCATATTTTAAGAGTTCATAATTTCTTATACAAGTCATTCTTTTTTCTTTGTACGTTGAAATGTTTATATTTGTTAATAATTGTTAAATTTGTAATAAAAAATGAAAGTCAAAAATAAAACAGGACAAGGAAGGCTACTTAACATTTTTTTCTTTTTTCATTATGAATAGAATCATCCACAAGCATGAATATTTCAATATACAAAGAATATATGGAATTGTAAACTTCTTTTTAGTGTTTTTTAAAATATATATTAAAAATAATATTGGACTAACAAAATTGTCAGAACCTTTAAAATGTTTTAATTTTTCATGTCTTTCACAAAAACTATTGGGAAAACTGAAACATCAGATTTGTTTGTTGATAATAATTCATTTATTCAACCTTCTGCAGGAAGCCTTCCAGATTCCTATTAATATTAATAAGTGCCTTCTCTAAAATTATCTCCAACTCCTCTGCATATATCTTATGTTGACAGAAGTTTTTGTGCATTGTATCCCTCATTAGAATGTGAGCCCCTTGAGGGCAGGGACTATTTTTTGTCTTTCTTTGCATCCCCAGCACTTGATACAGCCCTTGACACATAGTTAGTGTTTAATAAATGTGTAGTGAAGGTCAGCTAGGTGTCACCAGGTCTGGACACTAGAGGTCCTCCGGTCAAACCTGACTTCAGACATTTCCTAGCTGTGGGACCCTGGGCAAATTACTTAACCCCAACTGCCCCATCCTTACCATTCCTCTGCACTGGAACTGATAGTATCAGTTCTAAGATAGAAGGCAAAATTTATTTCCAATCCATAAATGTGTATTGGCTGACACTGATTCATCCATTAATTCAACTATTGAGCGCCTTTTATGTATTATACAAGGTGCCAGAGTGCATACAAAGTTTAGATAAGACATACATAGTCCTTGAATGTAGTTTGCAACATAATAAAGAGATTTAGATCACTATAATGTATTGTAGTGCATAAGAAATGAAAGATTTGCAAAATAAAGTGTTGTAGGAGATTAGGTACTAAACCATGAAGGTACTGACAAGAAACAATGGGATTGACTACTCATATTAGCTAAGAATGCTCAAGAATTTAGTACCTGGCTCTTCCATCATTCCCTAATATGTAAGCGGCTCATCCACCTCTGTATCAAGCCAGCCCTACAGGCGACATCTTGCTTGTGCCATTGGTTAGCAGCCTTTGTGTGGGCTTGTACAGGCACCAGCCAAAAAGCAGCATGGCAAATGGAGCAAATGAAGACTGGGCGGGGGGGCATTGAGGATAAAGGCAGAACTCCAACCTTCCACACCTGGTCTATGTAAAAGACAAGAAAAACAAGGTAAAAGGTAAATGGTGATCAGGCTGCATAAGTCAGGTCTGGAAAGAAACCTCACTGAGCGCCTGCTGTGTTATTTGGAATTGGGGTTTAGTCTTTTCTTGGAGCTATAAGAGCAATGGTTCCCACCCCCTAATTGCTATGTGTTGTTTCAAGTACAAGAAACATTGTGTTCTTTTTTATAATAATTGATGGTTTTGTCATTCGGAAAATGTAAAATTTCACCAGTTGCTGAACCAATTGTTCAATTAAGTTGTCTCTGTGTTTCCCAGGCTTGTTGGCTCAGCAATGACACAAGTGGCTTCCCCCTCCTTGTTCTCACAGTAGGGACTTATTTTTGCTTCTCTGTGTAACCTGACTTGTCCCAGCACCAAAAGAGTCAATGTCGTGGTGAAAGGAAGGATAAGATTTCCAGGGAACTTATTCCTGCCCAATCAGAGCACCATTATTTAATGGAATCCAGAAAGCAATTAGGATTTTAATGGATCTACACCTATGCAGAAAGCTAGGCTACACTCTTTCTAACTTATTGCACAAGAAAAAGTAGTTTCCTGAAGGCACACTTTATAAATGCAATGACAGTATGTGAGTAATAACCACCAGTTGAATACCCAAGGGCCTGGAGGATATTTGCTTAACTAGGAAAGCTCCTACATGCCAAATCTCAGATTTGGAAGAGAAATCAGAAGGCATCTAATCCAACCTTTGCAAAAACCTCCAACAAACTATGAACATCACAGAGGACAACAGAATGGATGGTTACGAATAGGCTAAAACCAACAAGGAATTTTTGGAAAATAGAAGTAAAGGATGCCATCAAGGAATCTGTGAGAGAAAGGGAAGATGGGTTAGTCATGTGGTGAGGTTGAGAGATGGCAGGTGGACAAAGTGTTTGATTTATACTCTCATGCTGTTAAGAGAAAGGAAAAAAAGGCCTCCAATGATGAGTGGAGCTCCTCTGACCAACTTTGGGAAGATATGAACAAGATACACAGGATGGACATGCGTGCATGGTTTGAGTTGTGCTTCACTGGAGGGAATACCCAAATCAGAGATCAATGATCCATAATGAAGAAGTATCAAAACCAGAACTTTAACCAAGGTCTTCTTGACACTAAGAACAGAGCTTACCATTCTGCCAGTTTTATAAATGTTTAAAACCCCTCACTTCCAGATCTATAGCACAGAGCTGATGTGGGCTTAAAGAAAAACTGAAAACAAAGTGAAAATTCCCCATCATTGCCACGGTAAGCTAAGATGTCATTCAGAATCCTCACAAAGCAGCAGCAGGATTCCTACTCCATCTCTGCAGAGACCTTAACGGTGGATTCCTTGGCCAAGAGGAAGGGATTAGGGGTCTTTGCAACACTTTGGGAGCACAAAAGCAACATTTAGTATGGAGATAATTATTGTCCCCATTACATCTTGCAGGAGTGGAATCAGAGTTGATAGATATCTAAAATCTCTCTAATTTATCAGGAGTTCATACATGTGTTGATCATATGAGATCTCTATTTGGAGTAGGGATTACTTTGCCCATAGTTAAAACAGGTAGCAAACTAGCCAGTGTGATTTGAGAATATAGTAAAGAAAACTCTCCTTCAAAGTATTTCCGCCACTAACATGAAATGCCCACATATTCATTCCCTTGGGTTCCTGCGTGTGAGTGGGTGGGAGCTTCAGAGGAATAACGGATAAAAGGAGATAAAGACAAACCCTGACCACTTTTCAGCAAGATGAACAAATAGAAATAGAAGACAGAATATAGAAAGGTCCTCCAAAGTGCGGTTTACTACGCAGCCTCCTGCTTCCCTCCTCATCTCACACTCATTCCACCTCCAGGAAGATGGTTTTGCTTTGACTTTATACTTCACTATTTCCTCTTTTATTGCAGTGTGTGAGAAAGAGGTAGCCATTTTCCTCAAAGCCAAAACCATGGAACAGCTAGGTGGCTCAGTGAATTGAAATCTAAGTCTAGAGACACGGTTCAAATCTGGCCTCAGACACTTCCTTGCTCTGTGATCCTGTGCAAGTCACTTAACTCCCATTCTGTTTTGGAACCAAAACACGATATTGATTTTAAGACAGAAAATAAGGGTTGTTGTTGGTTTTTTTTTTTAAAAACAAGGCCAACCTCTCTCTACACATACCCTCAATACTACTCTCTACTATCTTCTTTCAGATTGTTCTCTTCTAATATCCCATCTCTCCCTATCTACTGGATCCTTCCCTAAATATCCAGTTCTCCCTTAACTTTAAGTAAAGATTCTATCATACCCACGAGCTATCACCCTATATCTCTCTTCTCATTCTAAGTCAAACTTCTTGAGAAAACCATCTACATTTCATGGCCTTCCCTTCTCTGCTCTCTTTAGTCTTTTTTTCTTTCCTTTTTTTTATCTTCCCTCTTGAATCACTACTGTGTATTGGTTCTAAGGCAAAAGAGCAATAAGGGCTAAGCAATGAGGGTTAAGTGACTTGCCCAGGGTCACACAGCTAGGAAATGTCTAAGGACAGATTTGAACCTGGGACCTCCCATCTCTTGGCCTGGCTCTCAATCCACTGAGCCACCTAGCTATCCCCTCTCTTTGGTCTTAATTTTCTAAAATATGGCTTCCAAACTTATTACTCAATTGAAATTGCTTTCTCTAAAATCACAATTTATCTTATCTGCTAACTCCGAGGCTCTTTTCTGAGCCCTCATCCTTTTTTACTTCTCTGCAGCATTTGACACTATTGATCACTTTCTCCTAGATATTCTTTATGCCCTGGCTTTGTGGGACATGGTCTTTTCTTGGTTCTTCTCTTACCTGTTTAACCATTCCATCTCAGTCTCCTTTGCTGGATCGTCTTCTCTGTCATACTCACTAACTGTGGATGTACCCCAAGATTCTATAAGTTCCCTCACTTAGTGACCAAATTAGCCTCTATAGGCTCAATTACAACCTCTGTACTAATGACTCCAGATGTCATTATGTTGATAAATTACTGAGGCTCCCTATTGCCTTTAGAATCTCCATTTGGCACTCAAACCTTGTAACAACCCATTAGAATATGAGCTGTTTGAAGGCAAGAACGTTTTCTCAATATCTTTGGAACTTAGGACGATGTCTGGCAAATGGAAGTACTTAATAAATGCTTGTTGACCAGCTGACATCCTGATTCCCTTCTACTTCTCTGGTCTCTGTACTCTTTGTGTTCCAGCCACAATGACCTGCTTGATGGTCCTTATACACAGTGCTATCTCCCTTCTCTGTACATTTGCCCTGGCTATGTTTTAGCTCTAAAATACTCTGCCTCATGCAATGATCCAGGACAATTCTGAGGGACTCATGACAAAGAATGCTATCTACATGCTGAGGAAGAACTGTGGGAGCAGAAACACAGAAGAAAAACAATTGTTTGATCACATGGGTCAATGGGGATATGATTGGGGACATAGACTCTAAATGATCACCCTAGTGCAAATATTAATAATACAGAAATAGGTCTTGATCAATGATACATGTAAAACCCAGTGGAATTGTGTGTTGGCTATGGGAGGGGGTGGGGGAAGGGGGGGAAGAACATGAATCTTGTAACCATGGAAAAATATTCTAAATTAGTTGATTAAATAAAAATTTCCAAATTAAAGTTTAAAAAAATAAAAATAAAACAGCCTAGAAAAAAAAATACTCTGCCTCCTCGCTTCCACATCATGGAATCCCTGATGTCACTCAAATACCATTTTTCTATAGAAGTCCTTAGTCCCATTCTGGGGGCAGCAAGGTGGAGCTGTGGTTAGAGTGCTGGGTCTGTAGTCAGGAAGTCTCTTCTTCCTCAGTTTAAATCTGGCCTCAGACACTTCCTAGCTGTGTGACCCTGGGCAGGTCACTTATCCCCCACTGCCTGGCTCTTATTGCTCTTGGAACCAATACACAGTATTAATTCTAAGACAGAATGGAAGGGTTTATTTAAAAAAAGGGAAAAAAAATTCCAGGCAATGTTCAGTCCCAGAGATGTCCCCAGTCCAACACCAGCACTATTGCCACTCAGCCATGCTGTGACACAATTCTTCCTAGGACTCTCATCGAGTCACCTCAAGGAGCACGTCCCTTCCTAAGACCCTGTGGCTCAGTCACTGGATACCTCACAGCGTCACCCAGGACACTCTCTGGTTTGATAGTCAAAATATACCTTCTAATCCATCCTTCTCTTTGGAATCAAATATAATAAATGTATGTTTTTGCCTCCTTAATGAGATTATGTAAGGAGATTCTAGGGGGATTATGGCAGCCCAGAAGAGATTTTAATGAATTGTTCACATTGCATAAGGCCTTAGTAGTCATTGACTGATGGTTCCACAAGGGAGCACTTATCTTCGCCTCAGAAGTAAATGTCAGTTTGTCTCCGTCTGAAATGAATCCGTAGTGGTCGGTGTCCATAAGGGAAGCCGCTAAATCACAGCATAATGTGGAGATCCAATTTCAGTCAGGACAATCAAGCAATAAAGCATATTAGCCTGTAAGAAGTCGCCTCCCCAGGGAGTGCACATTATGGAAACTATTAGGTAACAACCAGTTTCATGAAAGTCACTGCTGCTCATTTCTGCCAGTGAAACCAGGGAAGGGATCTAGCTCAGGAGTTCATCTAAGAAAGCTTAACCACTTTCTAAAAACGGCAGATGGGATGTCAAGAAAATCTTTTAAAAAGGTGATTCTTTTATATAAGAATATAAATAAGTCTGGGACACACCCTGGATAATTTTTTATATAAACACTGTAATGGTTTGGAATGCAATGTCTTTTTTTTAATCCTTACTCTCTGTCTTGGTAACCACTCTAAGACGGAAGGGCAAGGCTAGGAAAAGAGTGTTAAATGACTTTCCCAAGTTCACATAGCACAGAAGTGGTGAGGCTAGATTTGAGCCCAGGAACTCCTGATTCTAGTTCTGGCACTTTATACACTGTGCTATATAGTTGCCCCAACACAATGTATATTCTTTTTATTTTTTTTAAACCTTTACCTTCCATCTTAGAATTAATACTGTTTATTGGTTCTAAGGCAGAAGACTGGCAAGGGCTAGAAAGGGGGTTAAGTGACTTGTCCAAGGTCACACAGATAGAAAGTATCTGAGGTGACATTTGAATCCAGGACCATCTGGACCCAGGACTGACTTTCAAACCACTGAACCACTTAGCTGCTCCTACACAGTATATTTTCAAGAAACTTAAGAATCACTACTTTGACTCTTGGTGGGCAATGAGCTATGACTAGAATTGAATAGAAGCATAACTTAAACTACAATGGGGCAACTGGGGCTTCTCTCTAGAGGGTCAAATTTAGAGAGTGCTAAAAGCACTTATGGCATTTCAGCATGTAAAAACAACAGAGTTCATTTAGTGAAAAGATCAATTAAAATAGTAAGCTCTAAGATGACCCACTTCCTCTTCTCCAACTCAATAGTTACACTCGATGTGATATTTTTCCTGCCATAGGCTTCTATCTGCCTCATCATAACAGATTCCCTAGCAGTAGTCTTCACGAACTATGAGGGCTAGAGTTAAGGCTTTAAAACTTGATTTGATGTCGTATTTCTTGCCACTTCCCTTGGGTATATACTGTGTCCTGCCCTTGGCAAAAAAAAAAAAAAATCCTAGTTGTGGCTCTGGGAAGAAGGGAAAATATATTTACTTTTGGAAATTATATGTAGCATTTTTAATGGTCCCAACTTTCCTTCTCCCTGAAACAGAAGCCCATCTTTTTATGGCAATACAGAGATGTTATATGGTTGCGAACCACAGAATGCCAAAACTTCTGAAAAATTAAAATTATGGGTCACCCAAATGGCAGAAGTGTATGGTATGTGTGATACAAAAAAAAAAAGAATTACACAAGAGAAACTGTGAAGGCTATCAGTAGAGTGACACATGACAGGAAAAGGAAATGGGTGAGTTATGGAGCAAGAGCAAGAGATAACCAGTAGATGGTACATGTACTCTACCAATATCCATACAAAGCCCAGATATCTAGAGAAAGATCCTCAGCAAGTTGGGTGGATTCCACATGGAGGATTTCTGGAAGCATAAGAATAAGAGTCACATAGGATAAGAAATGGGGGAAAGGCAACTTGTACCACTAGATAGAATACTTACACTGAGTAGGTCATGACTCCATCGGACTAACCACCCAAAAAGTCATGCTTCACATTTCCATGAAGAAATTTTTTAAAACTCAGATTTTTAAGTTTTAATTCCATACATCACTGGAAACTTTGGACTCGTGTGACTACTAGTTTACACACACACCAGGTAGACAATGCGATCTCCCAACATCTACTGCCTTTTCTCCTTCTGATAGGCTACTGAGTCACCAAATCATGCTGGCTAGGTTTCCTTTAATTCTGTTATATAACCTCTGCATGGCCACCACGGTGGCAAGGCAATGCTTTTATACTTCCCTAAACGATTCACTATCCCATTCACCACAGCATCTTTTCCTAACCTTTTTATCCTTCCTCATATCTTCCATAGCTCCCCTACCCCTCCACTCTCTCATTTGAAAAACTCATATCATATTTTATGGGTAAAAATTGAAGGTATTTACTAAGAGTTCCTTCTCCTGTGCCCCATTCGCAACCAAGCTAAGTGTACATCTCTGTCGTATCTTTCAGCTATCTTCCACTATTTTCTCTTGCACCCCTGTTTCACATGAAGAATTGACCCTTTTCCTTGCCAAGGCAAACTTCTAATGCACAAGAGATTCCATCCCATCCTCTCTGCTTCAGCAGCTTGCCCCTGTATTATTCCTAGTTTCTGAGTAATCTTCAGTCTCTCCCTACCTACTAGCTGCTTCTATACTGCCAACAAACATGCTAATATATCTCGCATCTTCAAAAAAAACCAACTCATCCCATCCATTCATTCCTACTAGCTATCATCCTATACAGAGGAGTGCTGGCACATGTTTAATACCGGCTTTCTAAAAAAATACATATATTTACATGTACATGTATATAGAGAGCTCATGAAACACTTTTAAGCTTAATTTACATTGTTAAATATTTTCTCCTTCACAATCAACAAAACAATAAATCAAGCTCTAATTTGTAGTTTGTCTATTTCCAAGGTGTAAATGGTCACGCTGGAATTTTTTTTAAACCCTTACCTTCCATCTTAGAATCAATACTGTATATTGGTTCCAAGGCAGAAGAGTGGTAAGGGCTAGGCAATGGGGGTTAAGTGACTTGCCCAGGGTCACACAGCTGGGAAGTGTCTGAGGCCAGATTTGAATTTAGGACCTCCCATCTCTAGGCCTGGCTCTCAACCCACTGAGCCACCCAGCTGCCCCCGACACTGGAAATTTAACAATTGGCTCTCATGGGTTGATTCAGACAAACTACAGCACACTTGGTCCTAAATCTCTCCTCCCTTTCCTGGCTAAACTCCTTGGGAGAAAGAGGGCTATCTACCATAGGTATGTCCATTTCCCTTCCTCTGGATCTCTTCTTAACTAGAGTTTCTCTTCTGACCGCACGGACTGAAACTCCATTCAACTGAAAATTATTTCTTCAGTTACCAACAGTCACAATGACCAAAATTAATGGCCTTTCTTAATCTTCATTCTTTTGTAGGATTTGACACTGTCAATCACTCTCCTCTCCTCGGGACTCTTTCCCTAGGTTTTCCTGGCACTGACATTTCTACTCAGTCTCTTGCTGAATCTTCACCTAGATCACCCCATTAATAGTAGGTGGTCTCCAAGGCTCTGTCCTTAGTCCTCTTTTCCCTCTATATTATTTTGCTTGATTATCTCTTTAGCTCTTATGAATCCCATTGTCATCTTTCTACTGATGATTGGCAAATCTAGTCTTAACCTCTCTCCTGACCTTCAAACTCAAATCTCCAGTTTTTCAAACTAGATCTCCCATAGACATCTTTAACTCAATACATCCAAAACTGAAATTATTATATTTCCCTCCAAAATCTCCCCTCTTTTTTTCAATAAAACTTTTATTTCATTTTTTTAAAATGTTTAAATATTTTTCATGGTTACATGATTTATCTTCTTTCCCTCCCTCCTCTCAGAGCTAACAAGCAATTGCACTGAGTTATACATATTATCACTTGATACCTATTTCCATATTATTAATTTTTGTAATAATCTTTTAAAACCAAAAGCCCAAGTCATATATACCCCATATAAAAAAGTTATAAATCACATGTTTTCTTCTGGACTTCCACCCCCACAGGGCTTTCTCTCATAAGTCCCTCAGCATTGTCCTGGATCATTGCATTGCTATTAGTAGCAAAATCTATTACATTGGAGCATCCCACAATATTTTACTTTCTGTGTACAATATTCTCTTGTTTCTGTTCATTTCACCCAGCATCAGTTGATGTAGGTCTTTCCAGTTCTTATGGAAATCAAGTAGTTCCTTATTCCTTATAGCACAATAGGATTCCATCACCATCATATACCACAATTTGTTCAGCCATTCCCCAATCAAGGGACGCTCCCTTCTTTTCCAATGTTTTGCCACCACAAAAAGCGTGGCTATGAATGTTTTTGTACAACCCTTTTTTATGAGCTCTTTAGCAAACCCTCCTCTCTTATTATGGTTGAGTGCAGCACCCTTGGCTCCACACACCCAAGCTCTCAAGCTCGATGTCATCCTCTTCTACACACATCCTCATATCCAATCACTGTCAAGGCCTCTTATTTCTGCTTTCATAGACACCCCACTTCTCTCTGACACTGCCACTACCTTAATGCTGGCTCACATCACCTCATGCTTGGACTGGTGAAATGCCCTGGTGTTTAGTCTCTGTGCCTCAAGTCTCTCCCCACCCCAATCCACACTCTACTCAGCTGGCAAATCGATCTTCCTTAAGCACAGATCTGACTATGTCATTATGTTTACTTAATAAACTTCAGTGGCTCCCTGACATTTCCACGATCAAATATAAAATCCTCTGTCTAGCTCTTAAAGCTTTTTATAACACGGCACCCTCCCACCTTGACACCTTACTCTCCTCCAAGTACTCTGAGTTCCAGTGACACGGGCTCCTTGCTGCTTGTCTCAAATCATTTTCCCTAGCTGTCCCTTGTGCCTGGAATTGTCTCTTTCCTCATCTCTACCTCCCAGCTTCCTCGGTTTCCTTTTAAGTCTCAGCTAAAGTCCCAGCATCTGCAAGAAGCCTTTCTGTCTTCCTTAACAATTTAGTGCCTACCCTCTGAGGCAGCTAGAAGATGGGCCTCGAATCAGGAAGCCTTGAGTTCCAGGACAGCCTCAGACGTTTACTACCTATGGAACCTCTGTTTGCCTCAGTTTTCTCTACTGCACTACTTCTCTAGGTGGTTGTGAGGATCAGATGAGATAATATTTGCAAATCCCTTAGCACAGTCCCTGGAATATAGTAAGTACTATATAACTGTACTATATATAGTAAGTACTATATAATTTTTCTTCCCTCTGAGATGATCCTCTATTTATTGTATATGTAATATTTGTGTGTAGTTCTTTATATGTCTCTCCCACCAGATTGTGAGTTCCTTGAGAGAATAAACTGCTTTAAAAAAAAAAAAACCTCACCTTCCATCTTAGAATCAATACTATATATAGGTTCCAAAGCAGGAGCAGTAAAGGCTGGGCAATGGGATTAAGTGACTTGCTGAGGATCATACAGCCAGGAAGTGTATAAGGTCAAATTTGAACCCAGAATGTCCCAGTCTCTAGGCCTAACTCTCAATCCATTAGACCTCCTAGCTCTGCCCCCAAGAATGGACTATTTTCTAGCTGTTTTGTTTTGTATGCCCAACACCTAGCACAGTGCTGGACAAATAGCAAATTTAATAGATATTTGTTAACTCATTCCAAGTGAAGTGCAGAAATTAATAGACATTCCAAGCCTATACAAGTAGTAGCTAGTAGGAAGGAGACAACTGGAAGTAAAAAGCATGTTAGCAGACTGCAGCAACAGTTCCTTCTTGTCAACTGGTGCTTTTTAAAAGGATACTAGTGATATTTGTCCTGCCAGGGAAGGGCTGCCATGGCTTTAATGCACCTTTCCTGCCTGAATGGTACATCTTTTAACTCTGGGAATGCATCCAATACTCAGTCCTTCCCTCTGGATGTCTCTTGGAGGTAGGATAGATCACAGGGAAATCATTATGGTACAAGTTTAAGGAACTAGAGATCTCTTATTGTTCTTATTGTGCCCTGAAAGAGGAAAGGCCCTGAAAATGGGAATACACCCTAACTGATTATAAAAGTCTTAAAGGTGATATGTGTGGCTTGAACCACATTTAGGCAAACTGATTCATAGTATATAATAGATGGCAATTCTGCAAAATGGTCCATGATATGGAGATGTTCCCAAGGAATGGGCTTCAACTATCCCTAACACATGGTGTTTTAGGCATCTTTATCAAAAGCTCACTACTGTCATAATCTGCGTAGCCACAGCTCAAAGCCTCACTACCATCCTAATTATAATTCACTTATAAAAGCGAATTTCTCACCATTGTCCCAAATAATTGCAGGCATATTTCCCCAAGGTCCAACTTTACTCAAAGATTGCTTCATGCTCTGGCAAGAAACATATAGAAATATATATATATGAAAGGACCTAAGTCAGAAAGGCCTCACAAGTTTGAATAATCTGATTAGTGGTACTCTAAAACAAGGTTTCCAACCTGGCATGTGCATACCCCCCCTGGAGAGGAGGAAAAGATATGAGAAATTTGTCAAGGGTACTAGAAAATATTTAGCAAACAATTATAGCATATTATTGAACTATTCCAGACACTCCAAATTGATTAACAATCAATAAAGCCACAAAAATTTCAGTGTGGTCTTGAGAGAAAAAAACAAAAAACTATTTTATTTACCTATATATATATTCATGGTAAACTCTAGAGTGTATTTGTTTTAAACTTGGATACAAGATGGTTTACTAAAAAGCCAAAGGAATCCCTGAATAAAGGTTGAGAATCCCTACTCTACACTCATTCTAACTGACAACCAAGATTCTAGATATTTTGCCTTCCAGACTTTTAAAAAAAATAGCTGGCCTTTCAACCTTTGGATGATTGTCTTGTTTGTCCCTGGTGATTCGTAATTATAGTGCTTAACTTCTTAAATCTCTTCATTTCTGACAACCCTTCAGTACTATTTGTTCTTCCTTCCTGTCTGGCTTTCTGATTTCTGATTTGTCCCAAACTTTAGCAATCATGGGCTCTATAGCCAACAGCTTGCAATCTCAATGCTTGACCTCCTTCTATCTTTTTTCCTCCTTGTCCTGCCTGATAGTCTCAGCCTTACATCCACCATATTCCATAATCAAGACTGTAACAGATCAGGAGAAAAAAGAAACTGAAAAGAAGTTTCTAGGATCTGCATGTAGTCCTAATACAGTTATGAAAAAGAGAGCAAGTAGAAATATATGCATTATGTCAACAAAGCAGATGGAATTCTTTTTAAAATTTTACTATCTTATTACTGAAGAAGCTCCACTAAGTCCTTCTTTGATGTCTCATCAAGGTTTGGAGACGACCCTATATCCTCAAAGCCTCTCTCAATAGGTAAGTTCTGGCAAGTCCAATTAAGCTTTAAAAATTTCTTTCAAATACTTGTCTGTCAAGAGTCTGTATGTCTGCTACCTGAGGACTAGTCTAGTTACACTCAGAGAGACTGTCAGGAAGCTGACCACCAGAAAATGCATTTTCAGCTACAGTACCTCATGAAAAGGATCTTACAGCGTGGTAATAATTATTGTTATTGTTCATCCTACTTTTTAGAAGAGAGCCAATGACATCATGGGGTGATGCCACTGACTCCGAAGTCAAGACATTGATCCATGATGTAATTAGTTCTCTTCTGGAGAAAAAAAACAGAGGACAAACAACAAGAAGTTTCTTAAGATAAGAAATTTATCTTGTTATTGTCTTTCTTTTATCCTCAGCATATTATCAAGTGCTTTGAATACTGAAAGTACTTCATAAAGCTTTGTAAAAAAAAAAATTGTGTTGACACATTCCCCGGGAAACTGAATCTTAAATGAACAATTATGGAGAAAATCACATTTGTACTGCTGAATCAAACACTATCACCTTAATGTCACCACTAAAAATTTAGCTTCAGTGGTAAAGTTATATTATCCAGGTAGGGTAAGCTCTACAGAAAAAGGTCTTTAGAATGCATTTAGTTTGGTGGTCAACAATCCTTAGGGATGACAAAATAATGTAGTAGAAATAAGTAATGCTGGATCTATAGCTTTGAATTCAAAAACCACTTGCAAGAAAATTAAAAAGTAGTTATCAAGGAAGTTGTTCCTGTCTAAGAATCCTGCAAATATCCTAAAAACCGCTATTCTCCTTACCCCAAAATCCATTTGGTGAGAGGGAAGAATTTAACTCAAACTGGCTCAATTTGGCACCATAACTTCTCTCGAAGTAGTCTAGTGGTTATTGTAGTACTGTGTTGGGGGTCTGGGTGGTGAGAATGGGGTTTAATCAAGCCTTTCCAGTTCCACCAGAAGCCCCAGGCCACAATACCCCAGCAGATAATTTCACCAATTCTCAGTTCTGTGGGCTCAGGAAATAGAAGATGAGAATGTGGTTTTCCAGCAATAGTCTCTTCTTCCCCAACCAACTCTTACTGTCCAGAACCAGAGAGGGTACCATATATACATATGTGATGTTTGTAATATATTTATGTTACATGTTGTTTTATACATTTTCTTTCTTATGGGGCTTTTATTGAGAGGGTAACAGATAGGGAAGAGTGGGGAGATAGAGGAGTCTGTCCCAAGCAGGGGCTGAATTAAGAAATTTAAAGATTCCAAATTTTTTTTAAATATGGAAGAAATGGTTCCAGGGAGGCCTGAGATCTCAGAAATAAAGAGCAAAAACAAACTGAGGAGAAATGCAAAAATTGAATAGTCATAGGAGCATAGAGTATAATCTACTGAATACAGGAACAGAAGGACAGGAAACTAGAAATTATTGGATCCCAAGTAATTCATCAGAATTTACCACACCAAAACAAGTAATCAGTCTGAAATGATTCTCCAAATTCTGTAAAAAAGCTTTACCTTCAGCAATCTGCTAACTTTAACACTAAAACTACCTTTCTAATGGTGATCAACAGTCACAGGCCCGCCCCTTCTGCTTTTGCTATTTCAAAAAGAAAATATTCCTTCTAAATTATTACATGATTCAGTAAAATGTAAGATAGTGAAAGGATCTTCCAGACTCTCCATCTGATCTCATTCTGTTAGCAGAGGACCTGAGAGACAAAACATTCATACACACTTGTATCAAAGGTAGGTTTTAAATAATTACTTTTGCTTGCAGGCGCTATTGGGGGGGAAACTGAGTTTTATACTCCGAGAAATTAATGTAGAATTTAAAACAAACTAAATTCCTCACTTACAATTGAATGTTGATATAGGGCCTGCTCTAAATGAGCAGATCCCAACCACAAATCACTAGATTATTGCAAGGGGTTCGAAAATCTACAGGCACACCAAGCATTGTTATTTCAATCTTTCTTTACTACTAGAAAAGTATGCAGCATGGCTCAGTATGATAATTAATAAATAATCATGCTTTCTATAGACTGAAGAAATATTTCTCATGAATTTTATATATTACACAAATGAACGTGTTATACAAAACACATATATGCTATGTATAATGTTTTATACATGTTCTTTCTTTTTTCCCCTTCTAAGAACCCTTACTTTCTGTCCTAGAATCAATTTTAAAACAAGATTAGAATTTAGGGTTAAGTGTAACTTTCTCAAGGTCTAAAAGTTACCTGATGTCACAATTTAACCGAGGTCCTCCTGACTCTAGGCCCAGATCTCTATCTACTGTGCTAAGCAGATGCCCTCTAAAACACGTTGGAAAATGATACATTTAAAGATTTATCCAATATTCAACTGTATTTAGAAAAAAATTTTAGCATAAGAAATGCTAGTATGAAATATGTAAACTATAATATGTGTAACAGAAGTAAATTACATAAACATTTTAAGCCAATTTGCTTGGTTCCGTGAAGTAGAGACTCAAAAATCTTTTGAATGCAGTAAGGTAGGGTCGTTCAACCTGTTCTGATGCTTTAAAAAAAAAAAAAACCCTTACCTTCTGCCTCAGTATCAATTCTAAAACAGAAGAGGGGCAAGGGCTAGGCAATTGGGTTAAGTGACATGTGCAAGGTCACACAGCTAGGACCACATTTGAACCCAGGACCTCCCCTTTCCAGTCCTGACTCCCTATCCGTTTTGCAGCATAGCTGCTCCTTTTGCATTTTCAAATGTATGCACTTGCTGTCTTGATTAATAAAATGAAATTTTACTTTAAAGTATTCTAGAATTCACAACATTTGGGAGGAGGGTGTATTTTTTTCAAAGTTCTTTTTCAAACAGTAAAATATCAGTAAGAAAACTAGAGAGGGAGGGAGCTGTGAAGCTTGAGGACAGGAGAAAGCGAGAGATGCTGCCAAGGCTTTCCACTGTTTCCCAGCCCCGGGAGTGAGTCCTTTAAAGGTTCCCCCCCCTTTCCCTGCCCCTCCCCCTCCCTCCTTTCCTTCTCTCCCTCCTCCTCCCTCCTCCCTTCCCTTCTCTTCTGTCTTCTCTCCTCCCTTCCCCTCCCCCTACCCCTCAGAGCTGGGATCTAGGGGAGGCCAGGCAGAGCAGGGGCGGGGCTTCTTTCCGGTTCCGGGGTCAGCACGCACCACTGGGGTTGCGTCCTACCCTGACAGGCCCGTGCCCCGAGGCGCCTCGAGGTATCCTCGCGGCAGATTCCTCCCTGTCTGATTCCACCGCGCCATGGCTCCCAAACCCCGCAACCCAGCCAATCCCAAGGAGGCCGAGCGCTCCGCGCTCCCCGGGCGCCGCCTCTCCAAGGCCGAAGACTGGCTAGCCTGCCCTGCTTTAGGCCCCGGTTGGAAGCGGCGGGAGAACTTTCGGAAACGGGGAGCCACCTGCGGGCTCTCCGATACTTATTACATGAGCCCCACCGGCAAGCGCATTCGCAGCAAGGTGGAGCTGGCGCGCTTCCTGGGCCCAGACTGGGACCTCAGCACTTTTCACTTCAAGCTCGGGGTTCTGCAGCCGTCGCCTGCGCGGGCACGGCGAAGACAGGGTAGGCCCAGAAAAAATACAGCGCTTTCCCCCACAGAGCAGCCCGAGCCTGAGCGGCCCCTGACCGAAGCCCCTGAGGCCGAGGTCATGGCGCCCCGGGACGCTGCCGAGGCTCCCTCGCGTGACCTTATCGAGGTTCCCCCGACTGACCTCGCTGAGGCTCCCCCCGGTAACCGTGTCGAGGCTCCCCCAGATGACTGTGTCGAGGCTCCCCCGGGTGACTCTATTGAGGCTTCTCCTAGTGACCGTGTCGAGGTTCCCCCGAGTGACCGCGCTGAGGCTCCCCACAGTGACGGGGCGGGCTCGCAACAACGGCGACCTCAGCGGCGGCGGCGGCTTCAGGCCCCGTGTGGATGCTGCGGAGCCCCCAAAATTCCCTTTTCTGGCGAGTGGAGGAACTCGGGAAAACGCGCATCTTTCGAGCTGCCTATGAACTGCGTCTGCTCCAACGTTGCTGCTGCCTCAGCCTGCTCAGATATCGACTCCTCGCCGATCACCTCCTCGGCCAACGCCATCACCTTGTCGGCCACGGCGGCCTCCAAGTCCCACAGCCTCAAGGTGGTAAATCGGGCCCCTGCCATCAATGAAGCCTCTGGGGCTGCAGCCTCCAAGCCCCGGAGCCTCAAGGAGGTAAATCGGGGCCCTGCTGCCAGCGAAGCCTCCTCGGCTGCAGCCTCCAAACCTCAGAGCCTCATCACTGAAGTCTCTGGGACTGCAGCCTCCAGGCCCCAGAGCCTAAAGGCAGTAAATTGGAGCCCCACGGTTACTGAAACCTCTGAGGCTGCAGCCTCCACTACTGCTACCCCAGCCTCCAAGCCGCGGAGCCTCAAGGTGGTAAATCGGGGCCCTGCAGCCAGTGAAGCCTCCGCTGCTCTACCCTCTAAGCCCCGGAGCCTCATCACAGAAGCCTCTGCCACTGCAGCTCCCAAGCCCCAGAGCCTAAAGGCAGTAAATTGGAACCCCACCATCACTGAAGCCACTGGGGCTGCAGCCTCAGCTGCCCCAGCCTCTAAGCCTCGGAGCCTCAAGGCAATAAATCAGGGCCTGGCTGCCAGTGAAGCCTCCACTGCTGCAGCCTCTGCTGTCTCCAAGCTGGGGAGCCTCGAGGCTGTGACTCGGGATCTCGCAGCTTCCGCAGCTGCTGCCCCAGCCTCCAAACTCCGGAGCCTCAAGGTGGTAAATCAGGGGCCGGCTGCCAGCGAAGCCTCTGCTGCTGCAGCCTCTAAACCCGGGAGCCTCGAGGGGGTCCATCGAGGCCCAGCTGCTGCTGCTGCAGCCTCACAACCCCAGGGCCTTGAGGCTGTGACGCCAGGCCCCACAGCCTCAGCTGCTGCTGCAGCTACTGCTGCGGCAACCTCCTCAAAGCCCGGGAGCCTCAAGGTGGTGCCTGGGCGCTCAGGCTGTGGTCTGTGTGCTGGCTGCCAATCGCAGGAAGACTGTGGCCAGTGCTGGATTTGTGTACGGGAGGGGAAGCCGGGCCTCATCCGCCGCTGGCGGTGCCTCAGGCGGCGCTGCCTACAGAAACACCGGAGGAAGAGACCTAAGGGCTTGGGTACTAGGAAGCCCCCAGGCAGACACCGGCCAGCCCAGCAGCTGCCTCCTCTGACCCAAGCTGTCAACCCAGTGGTCACGGCAGTCACCACCAATCGCTGCCACTGGGGCCAGCGGCGGAGCCGGAAATGCGGGGCTTGTGCCGCCTGCCTTAGACTGGTAGACTGTGGCGAGTGTGACTTTTGCCTGGACAAACCCAAGTTTGGTGGTGGTAACCAAAAACGCCAAAAATGCCGATGGAGGCAGTGCTTGAAATTTGCTCTTAAGCGTCTATTACCGGCTATTCGAAGCAGTTCCTCTGAGGAGAGGCTAGCTCTTGCTCTGCGCCAGCCCCCTCGCTTTAGGAAGGGGACTTTTGGTAACTGGCCTTTCCGTTCAGGCTGGGCCAAATCTAGGGGTCACCAGAGTGAGCCCCGAAGCAGGAGGCTCCAGCAGAGGAAGCCCCCTGTGCTGAAGGAAGACTTGGATACTGACTTTATACAGCCACAAGAGACTAATTTGGTGGTCCTGGAAGGGGGTGAGACTGTCGCCATGCTTGGGCCCAATGCCAAGTCAGAGGGTTCCCCACTTCCTGCCCTTGACAGCATCCACCTAGAAGAGTATGAATCTCTAGGACTTGAGACTTTCAATACCTCCCCTCAGTTGAAGGAGGAGGTAAACAGCTTTGGGTCCCAGTCTCCAGAAACTACATCACCATCTGTGAACTTCTTTCCTGAACAGCACAGCAAGGAAACTAGTGACTCCCAGTCACAGCAGTCAGTGAAAGAGGAGGAAGACTTGGGAGAAGAGGAAGATACAAGAATCCCAAAAGTCATGGAGATCTGTAGTCTGGACAAGCCCCGCAGCACAGCAGCAGGACTCTTTGGAACCCTGGACAGTGTCCTACAGGAATTTCTGGTAGAACTGAATGAATTACCACTGCCTGCCCACTGGGAGGTGCTGCCAACAAGGGGACCAGACCTGTGCCTCATCCAGCGGTCCATCTTGTCCACTGTGGCTGCTGCAGTCATCCATATCCAACCAGGCCTGTACTTCCGTGTGGTGGTACGGGATGTCCCAGTACCACCCACCCATGAACTCTATGCTGCCCACCCATTACGAATCACCACTGTGGATGAGGTGATAGAGCTCATCTGCAACCTAGAAGCCTACCGCCTGTGTCCTGGTTGGCCTAACAGCTGGCATTTGGGCCAGCGTTCTCCACGCTGCGATGTTCTAGTCTACGAGGGCCGTTGCCCGTACTGCTGCCGGAAGCCTTGGCCTTTGGGGAGGAAGCAGTAGCTGAGCGCCCTTTCACCCTGCCTTTTCCTTGGGTTCCTATGCACTGAGTTGGCCCAAGGGCCCCATTCCCTACCTCTTTCCCCTATGTTGCGTAGGAGAGTCTGTCAGTCTGCACTGGAAAGGCTGAGGCGAGGGCAAACATTCCCTCTACCAGCCTCCCCCCACCCACCCCCCAAGAGCCAGCATTTACCCATCTTCTACCTCACCTCTCTCCCATTGAGGACTAGTCTGAAGGGTCCCCATTTGATTCTCCTTTGCTTCTCCACCCCCACCCAACAAATAGACGGCATATTCCTCCTCTCTCTGACTCCATCTCAGGGACATGGGCTGGGACCACAGAGGGGAGTGAAGAATAGGGGGCAGCTCTGAGATTTGCTGGGAGTCATGTAGTCTTGGCCCTGGCTTTAGAAATTTTATTGTAGATTCTGGAAGAGAGAGCATTCTGCACTTGGTGGGCAGGAACAAGCACTACTGACTGAAATTGCTAGAGTAGATGGGGAGAATCCTGCAAGAGAAAAGGGATGCCCTCTTCCATTCATTCCTCTGCTGTACTTCCCACCTTATCCTTGCCCATGCACCCAGAGGCTGTGTCAGAGAGAAACAGTGATTTTTTTAATGTTTCAGTGACCTATGTAGACAGCTCTGCTCCTAACCTGACTTTGTTGTTTTTATCTTTTGTGTTTTCTTAAAAAAAGATTCCTTCATCCATGTCCACCCCCCATAGAGGTATCAAAAATAATTCAACAATTTCCAAGTTTCAAAAAGACAAAGTCTGGAAAGCAGAAAACCCTGTATGATACAGGTCCCATGCCACTCCAGAATCCCTCACTACCTCAAGCCAAAGTGTTTTATGTAGTCATAGTTCTGCAAATATATCTCAAGCCCCCTTCCAGTGTATGGTCTACTAGCAGTTCAGGGACCATGAATGAGATAGTAAAGATTTTTAAGACAGAATTGCAAGTATATAACAAATCCCCCAATCACAAAGGGGTGTCATTTCCTATGTATTCTGATAGTATTAGGTAAAAAGCAATTCCTGGACAATTCATGTTCCTAAGGAGTGTATCCCAGCTAGAATACCTCTCTTACTTCCTACTCTATGGGTCACCATTGCTTTATTCCACCTTCACAATATAATATTTTTTGATTCCCTGACTAATAGCTACTGCTGATACTATTTATTCCTCAAAGGGGAGGTTAATATTCTTTTGTGAAACTGCCCAGCCAACATTCCTGGGGCTAATCAACATATTTTCAGCTCTTTTGTTAGGCGCCCAACCATGCCCAACTGGCACACCAAATCGATTCTCAGGTCTGTCAGGACTTACTGTTCAACCACATTCTCCACTCAACTGGAAGTTCCCCACTTGCCTACAACTCCTGTCAAGTTCTTGACAGGTAAGTCCAAAGCCATGCAGATTGCATTGAAGCTTTGCTAAGCTGCAAGGAGACCTTTAATTACACTGGAAGGAGGTAGGGTAAACCAAGTAACTTTCGCCTTATATTTCTGCCATTATATCCAGCTCTCTCTTCCCCTTATATATGTATTTTTTCAAGCCTGGAAATATAAGCAGTGGGAAATACTCTAGAGACAAATAGATTCATCACAAAATTTTACATTGTAAATGCTTTTCATTGAATGTCATGTTAAACATGCTCAACAATTTTCCACCAGTTCTCAAGCCATTCATCAGATGTAAAATTTGACCTACTTTTAAAATTGGGTTAAAGACATCCATAGTGCTCCCTCAGACAGCTCTCTTTTAATTAACATTAATACAAAAATCTGAGCTAACTCATGCCAGTAGAATATGGTCTTCTGAGACCTAACAGGGTTTGCTACAAGGAAATTCTAAATGATTAATTTGATACAACTCTGGATTCCTTCACCTGCCGTCAAATCCATGACTGTTTACCTTTTACATAAAGGAGCTGATTATTAAGTCTTTACCTGTTCTAACAGATCCAAATGCTACTATGGAATTATTTAGCATAAATGGTTTTTAAATGTTAGATGGAAAACTAAATTAAGTCAGGAAGCAAGGATGCTAGCCTTATTTCTTCCATTGACTTGTTATGTGACAAGTCACTTTTCTCATCTTTTAAGTGTGGTAAAACATGAAATTCAAAGAAGTGATGGTGATTAATGATGAAATTAAATAGATTCCTTCAAAAAGACTTTGGTATACCTTACACATTCTATCAGATGTTGTCAAATATAACAGTGGAATATAGAATTGTCAACAATGCCATGTTCAGTTTGGAAAAGTAGTAGTATATCAACTGTCCAAACAAATATTTTAACCAGGTTATCAGTGTATTTTATACAGTTCTCTTTCTGGCAGTCACAATATTGATAATGACCAAAGGAGAAAAGGAGAAACAAAGGAATTTCCTCATATAGAACCCTACTTTGGGCCCAACTGAGGCCAATCAAAAGGCATGCTTGCTTAAAAATATTTTCCCCAGGACCTGCCAGGTTATCTGGAATATTCACCAAGAGTTGTCATTGAGTCTTTTAAAGTGCAAATGTATTATTTGAAAAGAGATGGATGATATATTAATATATTGGCAAGCACAGTGATACTTGGAAACTTTTCAAACTAGCTTACAAAACTAAAACAGAAGCCAACTGGTCATGGAGAATGAAACAGAAAAGGTCAATTTCGACATGAGATCTATTAAAGAGAAAAGGATGACAAACAACTGGACCTTTCTGGCCAGCCAGGGAGTAGTTGTAAGAACAGAGAAGAACCACCAAAGGGGAAGAAAGAGGATAGACAAAGCAAAATTTTTCCTATTTAGTTATGCACTGTTGGTCACTAGATCTGTTCATGGTGAGGTTGATAACTGCATGGGAATAAGTGAGCACAAAATCAGAATTTCCTTCTCTTGCATGGACCAAGTACAGAGCTGAAACTAAAGCTGGGCAATAGGGCCATCCCATGGTGCAGCACCCCATGCTGCTGAAATTGTGTGTGTTGGGGGTGGGGGAAGAACACACTGCAAAATTAAGTTCAGTCTCAAAATTAAGTTCAGGTTGGAACAGGGACTGTTAGAGAGGTTCTGTTCCTCTACTCTAGGTGCAGTCATGGGTGGAGGGGCACTTTGGCCTGCCCAGGGTTGAGTGCCAGGTGGAGGTATCAAATCTTCCCCCACTGAGGGGATTTTTAGAAACCTCTCGTGTTCTGCTCAGGGAAAAGGGACATAATTAATATGTCCTATGTGTGACATGTGGAATGAAAGAATGGGTCTTGAGAATTGAAGATATTGGTAAATTAGGAGGTCAGATGTTTGAAGGGGCATCAATGGTAACACATCTACCGTCTATGACCCTTCATGTATTATCTCTATGCAGTTACATTCTCCTAACTGATATACATTTATGCAAATGTGTGTCCTCGGTTGATGGAACAAATATTCTATTGAGATTATTTCCAATTTATCCTGTATATATCTTATTTATACATAGTTTTTTTTCATGTTATCTCCTCCATTAGACTGGGCTTCTTGCAAGCCAACACTGTTTTTTGCCTTTCTTTATATCCCCAGTATTTAGCACAGTTTTAGGTGCTCAATAAATCCTTTGTGTCTTGACTTGACTTGGTTTTTCTTTCTATGCTGTTTCATGAAATGCCTTTTCTGTGGACTATGCCCTCTGGTTAACTAAAGGAAAAAGTAAATACATTGGTAGATGCTCAGAAGTTATAGATTTGAGT
Source organism: Monodelphis domestica (assembly GCF_027887165.1). Lineage (NCBI taxonomy): Eukaryota > Metazoa > Chordata > Mammalia > Didelphimorphia > Didelphidae > Monodelphis > Monodelphis domestica. Next base: position 325,441,416 of record NC_077229.1, on the reverse strand, counting down.
CTTTGTGAATTCATACAGTATCTTGACCCTGGGATAGCTATTTTTGGGGGCCCTATATGAGAGGGGCATACCTCAAGCACTACAATTAAATACAAAATAATTTGAGGAGGGAAAGAACAGTTAACAATTAGTAGATCGGGAAAAGCTTGCTGTAGGAAGTGGCACCTGAGTTGAGACCTGAAGGAAACTGAAAATTCTGAGGGGAAGGTTAGGCTTTAGTATATCCCCATGTATGTGGGGCATCCAATGCAAAGCTAGAGAGATGAGAGATACAAGAAGGCATGCCAGGTTCAAGAAACAACAAGCAGGCCAATTTACCTGGAATTAGAGTGAAGAAAGGAGAGAAATGTGAAATAAGTCTTGAAAGATATGCTGGAGCTAGATTGTGAAGGGCTTTAAATGTCAGACTTGGAGACCTAGGTTACATGTCAGCTGGTAGGCCCAAGTCGGGTTCGGTAGCTTGGCAGTCTAAGAAAGTAGGAACTAGGGGGAGTCAGGCAGGCCTGAGGTGGGGATGCCGTGTGAAAGCATATAAACTGAAGCACCGAGAGCAAGAAAATGAGCCCCAAGTTTTTCACCCTGCCTTATGGAATTCTAGTCATCCATTTCACACTAATAAAAAGAGACTTGTGTAATAGATTCCATTTATTCCACAAATGTGTGCTATTGATCCCATTACACATGGTGGATACTTGTCTTTTAATCCAGGGGGAGACTTTTGTCTATGCTTTTACCCTCTCAAAGTGAGAAATTTCACTGCTTGAATCAGAAGGATATCAAGATAACTTTAAATTCCTGATTGAATCTTCCAGAATAAAAACTGCTTCAACACAATTGGGGAAAAGGTCTAGTGCATCTCTGCATCCCTATAACTTCTGTGTCCTCATGAGAGTCATCAGCAAGCTGGGTAGGCAGGCACATGCAGTAGGAAGAAGGCACCCAGCCCTTGGTAACGTACTGCAATGCTGGCCAGGAAAGAGAGAACCAGCCAGCAAAGCAGGAAATGCTGACTTCTGGGAAGATACCCAGCTATTTGTCTTCTGTTCCACTCAAGCTGTTTGTAAAGACAATATGCCCTCTTTATAAAGGGTCCTTCATTTTTCGTTAAAACAAAAAACAAACTCTTCAAAAAGGACACATTCTTAAATGAAAAAAAAATTACAGTCTGAGGATAAATGCCAAATATGTTCAGTAATATCACACACCAAAAAAAATTATCATAAAACGGTTTTTAAAGTAGAAATCATTTCTAAATTAACTCTTTGTGTAGTCAGATTATAAAATTATTAGTATGAAAGTCAGAATCAATGCCATAGGATAAATATAAGAAGATAACATAAGGAATTGCAAGAGCTGAAAACCTAATCTAATTGAATAAGCTGTTGATCCTGAAAAATGGAAAATGAATAAAGGAAAAAACATCAACAGAGACATTAAAAGCAGTTGCCATGATGAAGAGGCCAAGAGTCCACAAACTGCCTCAGTGAATGAATAGTTCATTTTATTACTAAGCAGAGAAACTTGGCAGCCAAAAGCAACACAAGTTTAGAACTTGTGTGTTTATAAACCTATTATTGGGTTTATGGAATATATGTTGGAAATATTCATTTTGGAATCCACACAATTTTTAAAGTACTTGTTTTTTAAGACATCTAAAAGAACAGAAGCTATAAATGCCTGGGGGGTGTGGGTGGGAAGAGGATCCGTTTATTACCCAAAGAAGTGGCAATTGTGAAAATATCAGTAACCACTAATCCATATACCTACTATATTAACTATAAAATCTTTATGGAAATGATCTGAATGTACATCAAAAGGTATCTGATGTAAAATGTGAGAAGGGAGTAGCCACAGTTTTCAAAACGATTTTATACTACAGAACACATCTTCGCGATCATCCCAGTAGCAGAAAAATAAAAAGAATGAAAGATCCTACTTGTAGACTATTAATTATGAAAAGAGCATTTGACTCTGGAAAAAAAAGATACTTTTTATAGAAGGACATTAAATATTCTTATTTTGCTTTACGAATCAAAATATTTTTTCGTCATTTACAAATAAATAATGGTATCTTGTATTCTCGGGACTTCTCCAAGGGTCACATCAGCTAAATTTAGCTTGATTCCAAGTTCTCTTCAGTACTACCCTGAGATTATGTCTGCAAAAAACATTTATCTCTTGCATGAACTATATCCCTTATAAATTTGAAATGATTGAAAGATTTTTTAAAGGTGATCATCTTACAGATCTCTTTTATGGATACTGTTGTGTTGCTTCAAGCCCCAGAGTACTACAATAGTTTCTCAATAGAATGCATTACCACTCAAAACAGAACAGACCTAACAATCCATACAGTAAAACACACACGGAGGAAGAATGCCTGTTGTGTAGCCAAGCAGTTAGATTGGCATTCTTTTCAGGTAGGTGGGCCATCAGGAAGTAAATCTTGGACAGGCCCTACAGATGGAAGAGCTGAGCCCAGAACTAAATAGTAGAAATTAAAAAATAGATTATATTGCAGTCAGAAGCAACTTTTATTAAACTTTTAAAAAACTTTTATTAAAGCAAACTTTAATAAAACAACTCCCTGACAAAATTTCACCTTTTTAATATATGTTCTTCAAATAATGCTGTCACAGTACACCAAATAATAGACTAATGCTATATCGTATAATACATCATCAGAAAATTCCACAATCTCCAAGGAATCAAAATTGTATAATGCCCCAGCAACAGAAATATATATGATAGGTATACATAGGCTACAGCATTTAGTAGAAGATGGCTCACATACACAAAGCATGAAGATATTCAGGGAATTTATAATCAGAAAAAAAATGAGCTAGTCATGCAGTGAGAAAAAAGGACAACAGATAGGCATCCTAATTGTTGCACTGCTATACATGTAATGTCAAGACCATAGAAGGCTTTCAGCATACTAGAAGAGATCTCTTTGAAGGATTTATGGGATGACATGAATAAGAATCCCACAGAACTAGAAGGCATGAATAGATTGCGAAGGGGGATATCACAAATACATTGAAATATTGAAGCAATGTCTATAAAAGCCAAGCCTAAATCCTATCAAAGTTTTTAAAATGTGGAAGTCAGGCAAAAGAAAGGAAAGAAAACAGTAAGTTGAAAATAAAAGACAATGGTAAGCACCAGAAATAGTGATAGAGATGCAAAGTGGCAGTAAGCAGAAACGGACAGCAAATGAGAAGTGACACTAAAGAAGGGAGAAGCTAAGAAGAGCCAGAACAAAACACTGAATAACCTTGTAGCTTAAGGGCAAACAGGACCTCCCTAGATCTTGATTAGGTATTTATCTTTGTGCTTCACCATGAACACAGTGGCTGCTTAACAACTTTGAAGTCTGGGGTACACTGGTGCAGGAGCAAAAAGCCCTGATACCTCTGCTGCTTCTTCAGCTCCTCATTCTGTAGATTTCCAATTCAACTGTAAAATAATTCCATGGTTAGAGACATGAAAGAGCAAGGTAAGTTCTTCTCCGTGAGAGATCTAGGTAAGTTCTACTCCAATGTCTTGTTATATGAAAAGCCCTGAATCATTAAGAAAAAAATGCATTCAGTGTATGTTAGTTTTACTAAGGTAGAGGAATGCATAATACGTTTTTAAAAGATTTCAACCAAAATGGTTTTTAAAGGGTCCATATTTAAAGAGATAAATTTCTGTTATCTGCAAAATTCTTTTACTTGGAATATCTCCATAACAGATAATTATTGGTGATAAACCTGGCTTCTCTCAGCAATACAATGATGCAGGACAATTCTGAGTGACTTGTGACAAAGAATGCCATCCACTCCAGAGAAAGAACTGTTGGAATTGGAATGCAGATGAAAGCATATGATTTTTCACTTTTTTATTTGGGGTTTTGGTTTTATATGATTATCCACTTTAAAAAATAAACAATATGTTTTGAGCGATAGTACATGCATAACTCAGATTGAATTGCTTGTCGGTTCCAGGAAGGGTAAGGAAAGGGAGGAAAGAAGACAACTGGATCATATAGCTTGGGAAAACTTATGTGGAAATTTGTTACTACATGTACATTATAAGTACATTTAAAAAATAGAATAAGTAAATACTATTTATCATCAAAAAAAATAAAGTCAGGTAAAAATGAAGTATCACTATAACTTCATTTTATTTTTTAAACCTTTCCTTTCTATCTTAGAAACAATTCTAAGGCAGAAAGGCAGGGGCTGGGCAAACAGGGTTAAATGGTTTGTCCAGAGTCACACATCTGGGAAGTGTCTGAGGCCACATTTGAACCTAGGTCCTCCTGACTCCAGGCTTGCCCCGTACCTTCATTTTAAATCTCTGATGGCTCACTAGAGACAATGCTAAGCCTAGAGTCAGGAAGACCTGAGATCAAATCTGACCTCAGAAACATACTAGCTATGTGACCCTGGACAAGTCATTTAACCTTTGCTTTATTTTCCTCATCTGTGAAATGAGGATAATAACAACTACCTCCCATGGTTGTGATGTGGTAGAGATGGGGCTGGCATGAGAGCTGTGATTTCCTTGGTAAAGGGACCTCCTAACTGAAGAAACTCCCCTCTACCAATGCAATATAACACCCTTATCTGTAATTTATACTCTTAATTGTCTAGAGCCCTGAGCAGTTAAGCACGTGCTCCAGGTCTCACAACTACAGTGTGTGTCAGATGCAAATCTTGAACCCAAATCTTCCATTGTTCTTGACTTTGTACTCATTGATATTTTTATTTGTGACTTGAATAAAAGCATAGATGGCATGTTTGCTAAATGTATAGACGGCCCCAAATCGGGAGGAATAGCTAGGGCACTAGATAATAGTCCAGGTCCAAAAGGGTCTTGATTGATCAGAACCTGGGTCGGAATCTAAGATGATGGAACTCAGGAGGGATGAATGCCTAGTCTTAGACACAAACAGTTCATTTTACAAGTACAAGATGAGGAAGGCATAGCAGACAGTTAGTTCTGAAAAAGATCTGGAGTTTTTAATGCACTGCACGATCCACAGGAGTCAGCAGGGTGATCTGGCAGCAGAAAAGCTAAGGCGCTCTTGGGTGGTGTTAGGAGGAGCCCAGCCTCCAGGAAAGGGAGGGCAGAGCTCCTCAGACCATAGCTGGACTATTAGATGGGCTTCTGAGTACCACGAGTGAAGAACACCCGGGAGGTACCCAGAGAAAGGAGGCCAGGATGATGGAGGCAGACGAGGAGGGCTGAAGGGATGTGTCTTGTTTATCCTGGAGAAGGGAAGCCTCGGGGGTCCCCTGGAAGCTGTGTTCAATGATATGAAACGCTGTTATATGGGGGACAAATTAGACTGGCTCTTTAGTTCCCAGAAAACAGAATCAGAAGCCATGGGGAGACGTTAGAGAGGCAAATCTGAGCCCAGTGTCAGGAAGAACGTCCTAACAGGTAGAGCTATCCAAAAGTGGAGGGGCTCTCCTCGGGAAGAGGTAGGGGCTCCCTCCGCGGGGCATCTTCCAGCGGAGGCTGGGTGAACACACATTGCTCAAGTTGCAGAGAGGCGTTGTTTGGTGTCTGGCACTGACTAGATGGCCCCCAGGTCCCGTCCAACGCACGTCTGCCGATCGCTCCAGGCCGCTGCTCCTGGGCAGAAAGAAGGGACATTGATGTGGCATGCTGAGATGGCGCAAGTGCTTCATGGAGACTCGCCCAGCCCTGGGAAAGAGTTGTTATCCTTATTTTATGGATGAAAAACGGAGGCTGGGAGACTTGCCCGTGATCTTACAAGCAGTTAGAGGTAAGATTTAAACCACTTCTCCCGAACTCCTGCGTACACCAAGACACGTAATGCGTCATCTTTACAGCAGAATCACCTTAATAAGCCCATTTTCTTTAGACTTATTTTTGGTATGGACTATTAGTGAACACAATTTGTTAGGAATCATTCAACAATCGTTGAATCAAGTCGATTCTACTTTCAGCACTGTTCAAGGCTTTCTCGGCCTTTAATGATCCTCTCTTGTTAGCAAACAAGACTCAAACCCTAAACCATCCAAGCTCATACTACAAGAATATCAAAAGGCAAAATCCTCTTGTGCCAAACACCTTTACAAATGAAGCATACGCTCATTAATGTTAATGACCATTTGACTCCCTCTGTTTCTGCCTACTATCCCTGCACCCCACCTTCCAAAGCACCAAGGTATTCCCTAATCACTATTTATAAGATAGAAAAATTAAAATTAAACGACAATCAAAAAATCCTTGACTTGTGAACTCAAGATGGACTGGGAATCAGATTCCTGGGACTGAGTCCTGATTCTTCCAGTTATGTGATCTTGGGCAAGTCACATCCTCTCAGCCTCAATTTCCTCATCTGGAAAAGAATGGTAGTATCTGTTCAATTTATTTCACATGATCATTCCAAAGATCAAATGAGAACTATAAAATGCTCTACAAATGTATTCTATTTGTTCTTGACCAAATTGCTTAACAGAATTCTGCCCTTGATTTTCCTTAGTAATAAAAAAGATAGCCTATTTTAGTTTGCTATAAGAAATATTTCTTCAGCATTTGAACAGTTTTGAGATTTTACCACCATCAAAGTAGATAAAAATCTTCCATGCTGTTATATATGGTTTTCATTTCTAGCTGGGGTCAAAAACTGAAGATACTCACCTTCTGGTGATGAGTAAATCTGAATTTAGCTAAGTCAATCTTTGGAGGACAGATAGACTGTCTCTGGGCCTATATTCTTTTAAATAATGTTTTTTCAATTACATGTAAAAACAATTTTTAGCTTTCCATTTTTTAAAATTATGAATTCTAAATTCGCTACCTCCTTTCCCATACCCCTTCCTGAAATGGCAACAATTTTAAGTAGGTTATACATGTGTAATCATGAAAAAATATATTTCCTGTTAGAGTATAAAAGAAAACACAGACCAAAAACAAAAGAAAGAAAGTAAAAAATAGTATGTTTCAATCTGCAGTCACACTTCAGTTCTTTCTCCGGAGGTGGATAGCATTGTTCATCATGAATCCTTTGGAATTGTCCAGGATCACTGTATTTCTGAAAATAGCTAATTCATCCATGGTTGATCACAATACAATATTGCTGTCACTTCATACCACATTCTGGTTTTTCTCACTTGACTTTTTGCATCAGTCCATGTAAGTTTTTCCTGACTGCTCATCATTTCTTATGGCACAATAGTATTCCATTACTATCATATAGGGGCTATTCCACAATTGATGGGCATCCCCAACATTTCTAATTTTTTGCTGCCACAAAAAGAGCTTCAATAAATATTTTTGTACATATAGATCCTTTTCCTTTTTTTCAATCTCTCTGGAATACAGACCTAGAAGTGCTATTGCTAGGTGAAAGGATATGCACAACTTTATAACCCTTAGGATATAGTTCCAAATTGCTCTCCTGAATGGCTGTACCAGTTCACAACACCAACAGTGCTTTAGCGTCCCAATTTTCCCACACCCCCTCCAACATTTATCATTTTCCTTTTCTGTCATTCTAGCCAATCTGATAGGTGTGAGGTGGCATCTCTGGGTTGTTTTAATTTGCATTTCTCTAATCAGTAGTAATTTAGAGCATTTTTATATGATTATAGTTAGCTTTGATCTGAAAACTACCTGTTCATATCCTTTGACCATTTATCAGTTGGGGAATGGCTCTTATTTTTTTGGCTCAGTTCCCTATATATTTGAGAAATGAGGCCTTTATCAGAGACATTTCTTTATAAAACTTTCCCCCCAGTTTTCTCCTTGCCTCCTAATCTTGGTTTCATTGGTTTTGTTTGTGGAAAATTTTTTAAATTTTATATAATAAAAATAATCCATTTTATATTTCATAATGCTCACTATCTTGTATGATCATAAATTCTTTCCTTATCCATAGATATGGCAGGTAAACTATTCCATACTCCTCTAATTTGCTTATGGCATCACTTTATTTCTAAATCATATATCCATTTTTGCCTTATCTTGGTATATAGTGTGAGATATTGGTCTAAACCTAGTTTCTGCCATATTGTTTTCCAGTTTGACTATGGTTATTTACTACTACTGTGTATTGTGTTCCTAATCTATTCCACTGAACCATTACTCTATTTCTTAGCCGGTACCAGATTGTTTTGATGATTCCTGCTTTATAATGTAGTTTGAGAAATGATATGGTTAGGCCACCTTCCTTCACATTTGATATTCTTGACCTTTTGATTTTCAGTATGAATTTTGTAATTATTTTTTTTAGCTCTCTGAAATAATTTTTCAGTAGTTTGATTGGTATGGCACTGAATAAGTACATTAATTTAGATAGAATCATCATTTTTATTATATTGGCTTGGCCTACTCATGAGCAATTAAAATTTTTCCAATTGTTTAGATCTGACTTTATTTACACAATTTTTAGTTGCATCTGTATGGGTCCTGGGTTTGTCTTGGCAGGTAAATTCCCAAGTATTTTATGTTATCTAGAATTAAAACACATGAAATTGTTCTCTCTCTCCCTGCTGGACTTTATTGTTCATATATATTATTTATGTGAGTTTATTTCATATCCTGAAACTTTGATAAAGTTGTTAATAATTTCAACTAACTTTTTGCTTAATACTCTAGAATTGTCTAAGTATGCCATCACATCGTTTTCAGAGTGGTAGTTTTATTTCCTTGTTACCTACATCAAATCCTTCAGTTTCTTTTTCTTCTTCTTGCTATAGCTAGCACTTCTAGTATAATATTGAATAATAGTAGAATAAAATTGGTTAATATTGAATAATAGTAGAATAAAATTGGTTAATCTTTGCTTCACCTGTAATCTTATTGGGAAGACTTCTAGCTTATCCCCACTATAGATGATTCTTCCTGGAGATTTTTTATAGAAACCATTTACCTTTTTAAGGAAAACTCCCATTTATTTGTATGCTTTCTAGTATTTTTAATAGGAGTGGGTATTTTATTTTGTCAGAAGTTTTTTTCTGCACCTATCAAGATAAACATTTCATTTCTGTTGATTTTATTATTGATATGATTAATTATGCTGATAGTTTTCCTAATAGTGAACCGACCCTACATTACTGGTGTAAATCCCATCTGGCCATAGTGTATGATCTTTGTAATATAGTGCTGGAATCTCCTTCCTAGTGTTTCATTTGCATCAATATTCATTAGGAAATTGGTCTATAGTTTTCTTTTTATCTTTTTTTTGCTTCTCCTTGTTTAAGGATCAGCACCATATTTATGCTGTGAAAAGAATTTGGTAGGATTCTTTCTTTATCTAGTGTTCCAAATATTTTATATTAGAATTAGTTGTACTTTAAATGTTTGGTAGAATTCTCTTGTGAATCCATCTGGTCCTGGTGAATTTTTCTTCATTTTCTTTTTTCTAAGAGAGGGTTATTTAAGTGTTCTAGTTCCTCTTCTTTTAATCTGGGCAATTTATATTTTGTAAATACTCTTCCATTTCACTTAGATTGTTAAATATATTGGCATATAAGTGGACAAAATATCTCCTAATAATTGCTTTAATTTTATTCATGGCAAATTCACCCTTTTCATTAGTAATCCTGGTAATCTTGGTTTTGTTTTTTTTTTTTAATCAAATTAACCAATGGTTTCTCTATTTTATTGTGTGTGTTTTTCTTTTTTTTTTTTTTAAATCCTTACCTTCCATCTGCTCCAAGACAGAAGAGTGGTAAGGGCTAGGCAATGGTTAAGTGACTTGCCCGGGGTCACAGAGCTGAGAAGTGTCTGAGGTCAAATTTGAACCCAGGATCTCCCATCTCTAGACCTGACTCTCAATCCACTGAGCCACCCAGCTGCCCCCATGTGTGTTTTAAATAAAACCAGCTCCTTGTTTTATTCATTAGTTCAATGGTTTTCTTACTTTCAGTTTTGTTCGTCTCTCTTTTGATTTGCAAGATTTTTCAATCTGGTATTTAACTAGGCATTTTCAATTTGTTCTTTTTCTAATTTTTTGTTGCATGCCCAATTCACTGATCTACTATTTCTCTATTTTATTGATATAAGTACTCAAGAGATATACATTTTCCCCTAAGTACTGACGACTTAAATTTGGGAATGTTGTCTCACTGTTATCATTATCTTTAATGAAATTATTGTTTCTATGATTTGTTCTTTGACCACTCATTCTTTAGGATTAGATCAGTTTCCAATGAATTTTAATCTATGTTTCCATAGCCCTTTATTGAATGTAACTTTTATTGCATTATGATCTGAAAAGGATGAATTTTGTATTTCTGCTCTTCTGCATTGGTCGTGAGGATTTTAGGTCCTAATATATATGGGCATTTTTATGTAGGTGCCATTTACTGCTGAGGAAAAGGTATATTCCTTTCTATTCCCATTGTTTTCTCAAGAGGCCTATCATACCTAACTTTTCTAAAATTCCCTCCATTTCTTAACTTCTTTTTTGTTTATTTTTTTGTTTAGAGTTATCCAGTTTTGAGAGAGACAAGTTGAGGACCCCCACTAATATGGTTTTACTGTTTCCTCCAGTAACCTTTCCTTTAAGAATGTGGATGCTATACCATTTGGTGTATATATGTTCAGTACTGATATTACTTCATTGTTTATGGTACCTTTTAGCAAAATGTAGTTTCCTGCTTATCTCTTAGGTCTATTTTTGTTTTTGCTGTCTGAGATCACAATTGCTATCCCTGCCCTTTTTTTTTTTTAACTTCATCTAAAGCTTAATAGATTTTCCTTCACCCCTTTACCTTTTACTCTGTGTGGGTCTCCTTGCTTCAAGTATGTTTCTATTAAACAGCATTTTGTAGGATTTTGATTTTCACTCTACTGCTATCCATTTCTGTTTTAAAGATGAGTTCATCCCATTAACATTCAATTATGATTACTGGGAATTTCCCTCCATCCTACTTTTTTCTCCTGTTTATCCTTTTCTCTTTCTTTCCTTTCACCTCGTCCCTCCTCAAAAGTGTTTTGCTTCTGACCACCACCTCCCCTAATCCACCTTACCTTCCATCTGTACCTCCACTTCTCTTATCTCCCCTCCTCCTATTTTCCTATAGAATTAGATAGATTTTTATATCCAACTGAGTACAGATGTTATTCCCTCTTTGAGCCAATTTTATTGACAGTAAGGCTCAAGCATTGCCCATCACCCCACCTTCATCATCCCTTCTACTGCAAAAGTACTTTTGTTCCTCTTTCATTTTTTCTTTTTAAAATATTTTAAAATATTGAAAAATAGTATGCTTCAACCTGCATTCATACTCCATCAGTTCTTTCACTGTAGATATAAAGCATTTTTTTCATTATGAGGCCTTCTAAATTTTCTTGAATCTTTTGTAGAGTTGGAGATGCAAGAATGAGGAAAGCGGCTAGGGTTGAATAAATCTGAGAATCATCTGCATAAAAATTGAATCTGTGCGAACTGATGAGATCACCAAGTGATCTGTTCATTCTGAGTATTAGCACTAAAGTCAATTTTTTACCATTTTTTCACTTTATAGTCAACATTTTTATACGTCTAAATTGGTTAGTGACTTCCTTGTGTATCCACATCACTCATTTAGACAGCTCTCCAATTACTTCCTTGAAATAATAATTTTTGTTTTTGTCTCCAGAATTTCATTTTTGAGTGGTTTTTATTCCTTGAGTTTTCCTATAGGATTTAAGAACATGGGATCCAACTTATTCTTTCTTTGAACTCTTTAAATTCCATTGCCCCCAGATTAAGGATGTGTATCAGAATATACCCTGATTTCCCCTTCTTTCCTACCACAAATTCTTAACTAGTATTGTCACATTCTCTCAAATTCCCATAATTCCACATTATCTATCAGTTTCTGCTTATTGACTAAATTCTGATCCAGAATAATCTAAAGAAAGACTTAATGATTTTTTTGCTCATTATATCCTCTACCTTTTGAAGAATGAAATCATCATCAAATCGAGCCAAGAATTTATTAACTTATCTAAATAATGAAAATTCACAGTCACTACTACATCCTATCTCTGTGCCAAGTCACTTCATTTCCCCTAGCTTGTCCATTTCCTTTTTCTGATTGGGTAGTCAGTAGCACACATCCACAACAATATCACTTTGAGTCATCTCTCCACTGATGCTCATCCATTTGCTTTCCACATTCAGACCCACTCTGAACCCTAGGTTTCTTCACATGAATATATCTTCTTAGTATCCCTTTTGATCTGTTCTTTTTCCTTCTAATTAGTTGTATCCTAACAGGGGTACTATATTTCCAGTCATGAATCTCATCAAGACTAAATTTACCTCATTGAATTCAAATCTTTTAGGTGACCTTGTCACTAGGCATTTTATATATTTTATATAGAAATCTATATAGAAAAGATATGAGTTTTAGTACAGGTTCTCTTCTTGGAATATTTTTTTTCCTATTCGTCCTCTCTAGTTATATTCTTCCTCTGTTATACTTATTGCTTTCTATGATATCTGAGTTGACAGGCTTACATGAGCTATTTTCTCTCCCTTCTCCCCAAGTAAATTCCTCTTCATTAGATTCATAAGACTCCTGGCTAACATTTTCTGGCCCTCATTAGACATAATCCATACCTGTGCAAAAGTCCATTCTTCCTGTATTTTAGGCCATCATTCTAAATTGAAATCCCATTCTTAGCTTCTTCTTAATAGGCTCTTCAATTCCTAAAACCCACTTTTCTGTTTTGAAGCCCATTTCTTCAGTTCTCAGCAGTGATATTTTTTTAAACATGTATATCTCTAAGAGCTTTGGTTTCTTATACAGTTCCTGATAATTGTTAATAATGCATTCTGTGTTAATTCTGGTAGTAGCATTTGTTCATGAGTCACTAGAAAAAGATACTTTTTATCATGTTTGAAAGGTCTTAAGAGGCTCTTGTCCCATATGCCATCTCAGAAAGAAAGCATACTACCTTATTGTTTGAGACATCCCTCAACAGGGAGGTACTAACCAAAAATACACATCTTTTCCTCCTCTGAACAGTTCTGAATGATCCTCTGCTGGTTGTACCTGGCACGTGTTGGCATCATTCCTGGAACCTGTTAAGCTATTGCTTGTTGACTTCCTGATGGATCATTCCAAGGAGCACAAGAAGTTAGCCACTTATCAGAGTTCTACTTGCTATGGAATTTACAGAAAAACCATTTCCTAATCATGCCATCCAAAACCATAATGGACTGCCATGGGAAGCAGTGGATTCTACTTCAGGGAAGGTCTCCAAATGGAGACTGATGACCATTTGACAGATATATATATTCTATATAGAATTTTTGTTCAGGTATGTATTGGACTTGGTGAGCTCTGAATATCCTTCTAACTTTGACAAGATGAGATTCTATTTATGGCATAGATAGCCATTCTGTAGAATTAGGGCCATAGGTTTCCAAAAAACAAAGCTTTGTGTTAAGCCAATGTAGCAAGCATGAAGGAGAAAAGGCCTCCCCAAATAAAAAATTACAGGAAACTCAAAATACTAATAACCAACAAAATGTATAAACACTGATTTATAAATACATCTCTCAGTATAATTGATTCAACATAAAAATGTTGGGAAAAAATTATTTTGGCTCTATCCAGGACACTGGTAACTTTTAGGTTCTTGTCCCACCTCTGGCAAAGTTGATAACCCCAGGCATAGGGTTGAGCCTCTGTCCCTATTAGTGCTGTCCTTCTTACCTAGGAAGGTCTTTGAGGTCAGACACTAGAGTGATGCAGTTCCCTTTCTTTTGTACCAAACAGAAAGTCATATGTGAGGTGCTTGATGAGACGCTGTGTGGAGACTAAATGGCATTATTCAGTGGTGGATGTTTGAATGCCACATTTATAGCCTTCTAACAAGGAAACCTGGAAAATCTCTGGAGTACTTAATCAACCGTAGACTTCTAAATAAAAGTTAATTCCACTGCAAAAGAAGAAGTGGCTGTTTCCCCTCCATTTTCTAGAGGATGCCATACTATTATTAGGCAGTATGGGCCTTTGCAGCAAAGCCAAGGCTTTACCCTTGGAGCCAAATGAGCTGGTAGCACAGTGTGAAGGGAACTAACTGCTTTGTGCAAGAAGACTTGTAATTTCTGGCAGGCCGCTCAAGCTCTTTGTAACTTTAGTTTCTTCAGCTTTAAATGAGGAAAAGAGCTTTTTTTAATTATCTCACAAGATGATCATGAGAATTAAATGAGATGGTTCACAGGAAAATGCTCATAAGAGTTATTAATTTTACGCTAAGGAGAAAGGGTCAGGATCACCGATTTAGCTCTAGAAGAGATCTTAGATGTCATCTACTCCCACCTCCTCAAGACCCTGAGAGGTAGAAAGGTCACCTAGGGAGTAAGAAGGAAAGGCAAAATGTGAGCCTGGTTCTTCCAGTTCTGCATCCAGTGTCCTTTCCACTGTGCTATGCTGCCTCCCAAGAGGTAGACAGGCTGACCACTAAACTGACTCTCCCTCCCATCCGCTGCCTAGTAATATCCAGAAGAGTGAAAGCTCTTCCAAGGCGCCTGGTAACATCAGAATGTGTCTACTCTGCTTAGCTTTGCCCCTCTTCTGACTCCATGTTCTCCGGCGTATGCCTAAGGTCTCTTTATTCATTTTGTTCTACAGTCCAAAAAACTGAGCCAGACGCAGAGCTATGTTTGAAATCAAAGGCACACCATGCTCAGATCGGCTCCAAATACAGAGTGCGTATCTGGTCCAAACTCCTGATCAGCCATTTGTTCTCTCTTCCTTCTTCTGGGAGCCCAGCCCATATGGCACGTTATGTCGTGGTGGTGTGCCATTTTGGTGGTATAGGCTGCTCGTATGCCACAACAAACATTTTCATTTCTAAATGTGGAAGCAACATTTCAGGAAGGATAATATTTCTCCAAATTAAAGATAAGCTTCTCATAGAAATTTCCAACAGTTGGCCATCCATTACAAATCTCTGGACATTCATGGAATCTGTGTATGTTGATAAAACATCCAAATATTTTAAGAAACAATGTGTGTTTTTTTACATAGAGAATCCCCTCTATCATTCAATGTTGAACAATATCTGATCTGAAGTGTATAGTCTCGTGGCACAGTGGATAGAGTGTCAAGCCTGGAATGAGGAAGACTCATCTTCCTGAGTTCAAATCTGACCTCAGACACTTATTGGCTAGGTGACTGAGGGCAAGTCACTTATCCCTGTTTGCCTCAGTTTCCTCATCTGTAAAATGAGCTGGAGAAGGAAATGGCAAACCACTCCAGTATCATCTCTGCCAAGAAAACCCCAAATGAGGTCATGAAGGATCAGACACAATTGGATGAGAACAAAAATGTATAGTTTTAAAGCTACAGTGGCATGAAAAGGGTTAAGTAGCTTGCCAAGAGGCATTCCACCAGTATGTGTCAGAGGTAGTACTGAACCCAAGTTTTCCTGCCCCTCACTACTCCATGCTCCCTGTCTTAAAGGAATTAGGTATTTTTAATGCACAATCCTATCCTGGGAACATGTAAAGAAAAATGGGCTGCACATAATATTTTCACATTATTTCTAATGAGAAATATGGCAATAGGCAGTGCTTAACATAGTCTGATAATAATAACTAACATTTATCGAGCACTTTGAAGCTTGCAAAGTGCTTTATATGTTGCATCTTAGCTTGGACTGTGGCCCACCTGTGGTTCTTGGCAAGAAAAGAAAATGTGACAAGTTAGCCAACACATCAACTAGCAGACCAAGAATGTCCAACCGCCTGCACATAGCTAACTGCTATAACTGACTGAGTCCCAACCTCGTGCTGGCAGGCTAGAATCAGTTAGCAACTGGGATCGGAGCTGAATGTAATTCATTACATTTCAAGGATTTCTGAAGCCATAGACAAAATGCTCCCTGCCCTGTTGAAGATCTCAGTCCATCCGTACAAAAGTGTGAACAGTAGTATAAAAACTATATTATGTGGTTCTTGTAGCATCTAGCCACTGCCGGGGCGTTCGCCAATTTTGATTCCTTGTCAGCTATCATAAAAGGCAACATGATAGAAGTAGATGGAATACTAGAGATTAGTGCCAGGAAGATCCAGATTCAAATCTAATTTCAAGGCACCTTCTAGTTATATGACTCTGAGTAAGTGACTGAATGTCTCTGTGCCTCAGTTTCCTCATCTGTAAAGTGAGGAATTTATACTTAATGGTCTCAAAAGTCCCTTTTAGGTCTAGCACTATAATCTTGTTATCCGCAATTAATAGCCATGCAGCATTATTTGAAGAGTATTAGTGGGGTTTTTTTAAGATAGATTTTAATCAAGTTGGCAAAGATAAAAATGATATTAGAAGAATTTTAAAAAGAAAATGACAAGGCAGCTGGGTAGCTCAGTGGATTGAGAGCCAGGCCTACAGACGGGAAGTCTTAGGTTCCAATCTGGCCTCAGACACTTAGTATTGATTCTAAAGCGGAAGATAAGGGTTTAAAAAAAAAGAAAATAATCCCCTGCTAATATTTTTAAGAACTATAAAACAGTGAGATGCCTGCTCTCTAAATATATTTACCACTTTCACAGAGAATTCCTGTATCCAAAAGAAAGAAGGATTTCCCTATAAGTGGTGATACATCAAAGTTATCAACCCCACAGCTCACAGGCAGTCAGCCACAATCCTCCTGAAAGTAGTTCAACCAAGACTAAAACATAATTATGAAATATTTAACAAAATAAAAATGTGATACAATGTACAGAAAGTTAACATGTGGTTTTAAAATATATATTTTTATTTCCCAGTTACTTATTAAAAATTTAAATCATTTGAAAAACTTTTTCAGTTCCAATTCTTCCCCTCCCTGCCGCACCCCCCCAAAAGGCACACAATTTTTATTATTTATACCTGGAAAATCATGCAAAACACATTTCCATATTAGCTATGTCGTAAAAGAAAACAGCCAAAAAAACAAGAAAAGTTTGTTTTTAAAAAGTGTATTTTAATCTGCATTCACTTCATCAGTTCTCTTTTCATCATGGGCCCTTTGAATTTTCTTAGACCATTGTCTTGATCAGAGTAGCTAAGTCTCTCACAGTGGATCAGCCTTACAATATGTGGTTTCCTAAGCCACAAGCAACCTGTGTACAGTTTAGTGCCCCCCCATTTCTATTTGAATCTAACATCACTGCTTTAGATGTTTCTATTTGTGATGCCCACATCTGTAACTTCCCAGATCCACTGCCGGTGGAGTTAAGAAATGGTTCACAATTGTAGAAAGCAATTGAAAATGAAATTAGTAAAGTAACTAAACCGTTGAACTCGGCAGTCCTCTTGCTGGCCATGTTTCCCCAAGAGGTTGAAGACAGCCCCAAAAAAGTCTCAAATATTATAAAATCTCTATCTAGGGATTTTTCTGATACCAAAAACTAGGACAAAGAGGAGTCATTGGTTGAGGAATGGCTGAATAAATTGTGGTATAGGTGTACAATGGAATGCCATTGGGCTAGAAGAACTAAAGCATGGCAATACCTATATGAACAGATACAGAGTAAAGTGAGCACAACCCAACAGTATCTTTGCACAATGACTACCAAAAAGTAAAAGGCAAAAACTATTAGAAGGCAACTGACCACTGATTAGTTATGACAAAAGACACTTCAGATATTCGATCATTGACTCAAAAAGAATAACCTAATTAAATTAGAGTGTAATTCCTTCCAAAGATATTCCTAAAGAATTTTATCTTGAGGGGGCAGCTGGGTAGCTCAGTGGATTGAGAGCCAGGCCTAGAGACGGGAGGTCCTGGGTTCAAATGTGGCCTCAGCCACTTCCCAGCTTTGTGACCCTGGGCAAGTCACTTGAGCCCCATTGCCTAGCCCTTACCACTCTTCTGCCTTGGAGCCAATACACAGTATTGACTCTAAGACAGAAGGTAAGGGTTTAAAAAAAAAAAAGAATTTTATCTTGAAGCACTGCCACATAAAATGAAACAATCCGAGCAAAATTGCGTGTATAGTTGTGAATTAGGGTGTCAGGATTCGAGAGCATTACGAAGTGTAGGTCAGGATAGTTTTGTGCACGAATGAAACATGTCTGTGGCCTTAGCGTTGTTTCTGAATTTGCTGCATTTGTTCTGGAAAAAATGGGAGTGATGTACCAACTGACTACTAGGGAGAAAGAGGGAAAAGGAGATGCTATAGCAGCAATAAGGACAAGAAAATAATCCACATCCTAAATGTTGTGAGCCAAAGGCACGCAGCAAAAAAAGCTGGAGTGGGGGAGACCATGAGGAAGGAGAAAAGATTTTGGGCAGATGGTAACAATAAGAGAAGCCCCATTATCTGTGAGAATGATGACAGCAAATAGAGGACTGACCACAAGTCCTAGAATTAGGAGTTGCATAGACAAGCCAGAGGTGGCAGGCAAGCAGCACTAGGAGTTCAAAACTAAAGGCAGTGGCCGTAGATATACTCATGGAAACATGGGTTTCTTTTTACTATTCTAACCGTTGGGGATAATGGATCCTCTAGAAATACTCTTTAAATGCTTATTGGAATGTAGGTTATTCACAGGAGTGGAATACAATGGTCCTCCTAGTGAGCCACAATGGACCAGCAATAATTTGCCCCGAGAAAGAATCTGGGTGCAGTTGTAGGTCCTCATTCTATTGGCAACTCCCCTCCCAGCTGTGCTTCTGGCTCCAGGGACTTCCTCTGCCCCAGTCTCACCTTGGAGCCTCCCTCTGCGCCTGGGCACCCTGCAATGCCAGCTGCCCCCTATCTTTATTGACTTCCAGACTGGCCAACCTTGAGTCTCCTCATGGTTGCATTTCTGACTTTCTTCATCACATTGAAACATTCCCGTGGTGGGTACCTTCATCCTCCCTCTTCCCTTTTCACTTCTCATTTGGGTACTGGAGAATATTAATTCCTTGAGAGCAGATGCCATCTTTCTTTTGGCTTACCTTTGTGTCCTCAGAATTTAGCCCAGCACATAAATGCTTATTACCTACCTAGCTAGATTAAATTCAGTCCTCAGTACATGCCTGAGCTGTAGAAAGTGTGAACTTTCTTTTATCCTTTAAAGAATGACTCGCTATTAATAGCTAGGTCTATGCAACTACAGCCAAATCAAAGTAGAATTTTAGAAATCTGTTTAATTACTGACAGGTCAACTTAGTACCACAGAAGCAGCAGGAGCTGCTCACAGGTAGCCAACACATAGTTGAGATATATACAATAGCAGCAGCAAATGAAGAAAACCGAACTTTTCAGTGCAATCCAATAGACTGTAGGTATAGAGACAAAGCCAGAATCCTCCCCAACAGAATTAATTTGATTTTTTTCAAACTTCTAAACTAAATACTCTAAAGATGGACAGATAGTAAGTCAAAGATTTTCTTGGCTAGCTATGCATTTCTTTGATAAGTGCAATTTTATTATAATTCTCCATTTAAACAGAAGATAGGGAAATAATCATTAAAATGAACTCTTGGAAACAGCAGAATGCTATATAGTAACATTCACAAGTCTGTCAGGTATTTGATTGAAATGGAAGGGTTTTGAGGTTTGTAAACAGAGGATTAGTACATCATCATATGAATAGAGAAGAGCTTGTTTTAATTTTTCTTCCTTACAAATGTAAATATAAATATATATATATATATATATATATATATATATATATATATATATATATATATATATATATATCCATAGGCTCTAGCAGGTGGATCTGTTTGGCTTCTTTAGCAAGAGAACTAGGAGAGCCTTTGAGCCCGGCTGCCAGTAAGCCACACCTGTTCAGAGGGCGTGTCTATGGTATTTCTGCAAGTTTGGACCTGCATCTCTTAACAGGGCTACACATATGGTTTCTGTGACATCCATTCCAGCGTCTCAGGCATCAGAATCATTTGGAAAATAGCAGAGTTAATTTCTCCATTTCATTTTGGCAAAGAATTGCTTCTGGCCAAAGAATGTTTGAAGAAAGAAACACAAATTACCGATAACTCCATGAGAAAGTATTCAGACTCTTTTGTCCTTTGTGAAACACAAACAAAAACAACTCTGTAATACAACTTTTTATCCAATAAATTAAAAAAAAGAAGAAGGAAAAAAAAAGAATTAAAGATTAAAATGAATAATTGCAACGTTGGCAGGCCTGGGAAGAGAATGATTACATACTATTCCACTGCTGATGGAATTGTGAATTGGCCCAAAAAAATGGTTTTAAAAATAATATGAAATGGTATAACTATATTTACAAACTATGTGTACTCTTTGACCTAGTGATCCATTTTGAGGACTATAGTCTACAGATGGGGAAAAAGTTAAATAATTGCAGAAAATGTATTTTAGGAGCATTAGTTACAATATCAGTAATAAAAACAAGAAGCATTTAGTAAGCTCCTACTATGGGCTAGGCACGGCTCTAGGTGCTAAGGATATAAAGACAAAAACTAGCTTCAAAGAGCTATTACTATATCAGGAGGAAACAACATGTAAATTGAATGTTAAATGCAAACTATAGACTAACTACAATTCCACGGAGAAAGCGACCTAAGCCATTCACAGTGGAGCATCCTCCGACGTTGCTGCTGCGATGCACAGCGTTCTCCTGGTTCTGCTCACTTCACTGCATCAGTTCATACAAGTCTTTCCAGGTTTTCCTGAAACCATCCTGCTCGTCACTGCTTAAAGCCGAGACCTCAGAGAACCACAACTTGTTCCGCATTCCAGACGTCAGCCTCAGCTTCTTGGAGCCACAGCTGAGAGCTGGGCGACAGGCGGGCACCACAGCCCAGAAAAGGGCTCCACAAGCCCTCTCACCAAACACCGCCCGCTCCTCCCCGAATATCCCAACTCCCCTGCTCCTTCCGGGTGCCCTCTCTGCCCCAGCCCATCCGCGCCGTCCCTGGAGCAGTGGGACGCCAAGTTGCCCCCTGGGATGAGAAGAGCATGCTGGGGAGGGTCGGCGGCTGCCCCTGGGAAGAAGAGATGCCCGGCTCTGACTTCTCACTTGGGGAAGGGGGTGGGGGGGGCAGGGAGGAACGAGGGGCTCCCGCTGATCCGTCATGACTCTGGAACTTGCGCTTCCAGCTCATGTTTCCCTGCCTTGGAAGACATTCCTGAACGGTGGGTGAGAGGAAGGTTTAAGAAGAGTAGAACACAGACACTATCTCTCAGTGTGACCCTGGGCAAGTCACTTAAACCCCATTGCCTAGTACTTACTGCTCTTTTGCCCTAGAACCAATACATTGTATTGATACTAAGGTAGAAGGTAAGGGCTTAAAAACAAACAAACAAACAAAAAGGCTAGAAAGGAAGGAGCAGACTATGCTATAAAACACTTGAAATCCCAGTGGTTTTTTAAGATTTTATTTTATTTTTTACCAATGACAGTTTATAACAAACTTTCCTAAATTATATAATCAAACTTCTCTCCCTCCCTCTTTCCCCTCTCCTTCCCAGGGCTGGCAGGCAATTTAATTTAATTTAATTAATTATAATGTACAATATAGTTCTATGTTATTCATTTTAATGAGTAATCTTATAAAATCAAAATCCCAAGACATAAACCCCCCAAAAAACAATTGAAAAATTGTTTGCTTTCATCTTCATTCTGACTCCAACAGTTCTTTCTCTGGAGCTGGATAACATTATTTTTTGTAAGTCACTCAGAATCGTCCTGGATCATTGTGATAGTAGCTAAAGCTTTCACGTTTAATCATTACACAATATTGCAGTTACTGTGTATAATGTTCTCCTGGTTCTGCTTATTTCACTCTTCATCAGTTCATGTAAACCTTTCTAGTTCTTTCTGAAATCATCCTGTTTATTATTTCTTATAGCAAAATAGCATTCTGTCACCATGGTATACCATAATTGATGGACATGCCCTCAATTTTCAATTCTTTGGCACCACCAAAAGAGCTGCTATAAATACTTGGGTACAAATAGGTCCTTCCCCCCTCCCCCTTTCTTCTTTTATCTGTCTGGGATACAGACCTAGTAGTGGTATTATTGGATCAAAGGCTATGCATTCTTTTATAGCCCTTTGGGCATCATTCTAAATTGCCCTCCTTATAGGTATGGAGATGTGATGGGGTGAAACCTGTAATTAAACTATAATGTTGGATAGGTTTGCGATATTTAAAGGGGAATGGAGGGAACTTTTATGCAAATAAAACTTGCTTACATAAGGAAATCCAGGAACAAGAGGGAGGAGCTTGAAGGAGAGCATCTAGGCAAAGGTCAACAGAAGGAGAAAAAGAATGATTTTCTTTTTTGTCATTAGAATATATTACACACTATCTCAACTGAAAGGGGAATTAGGTGAGTGTTGGAAATAGATAGCAAACCTGGCACAAAAACATGATGTAGTCAATGGAGACTTCAACTTTCCAGATAACATGCCATAGGTTTTACTCTCCCCAAAGCAGAGCAGCCAATAACATCTTGAATTGCCTTCATTATAATATGAATCTGATACTCACAAACAAGAGGAACTAGTTGTTAAGGTGTGAGAGCAGTAACAAGTCTTTTAAATTCAAAGATATTTTCTTTTCCCAATTATATGCAATAATTTTCAACATACATTTTCTTCATCTTTCAATTTTTTATTGTCATGCGAAGCACACTTCCATATTGGTCACTGTTGTAAGAACACACTCCTACAAAACCAAAATCCCCAAATAAAATACATAAACTAAGATAAAAAATAAAATACATAAATACACTCATGTGAAAGATCCTCATCCATCCAACTCCAACAGTTCTTTCTCTGGAAGTGGATAGCATTCCCCATTACAAGTCTTTCAGGATCATCCCCGATTATGGCATTGCTGAAAGGAATCACGTTTCCACAGTTGATCATCATACAATATTGTTGGTACGATGTACAATGTTCTCCCAGTTCTACTTACTTCACTCTCCATCAGTTCGTGCAGGTCTCTCCAGCTTTTTTTCTAATATCGTCATGTTCATCATTCCTTACAGCACCTACATGTACCATGATAGCTTTTTTTTTTTTTGTCAGACCAGAGAACTGGAAACTAAGAGGTTCTTATCAATTGGGAAATCGCTGAATAAATGATGGTATGGAAAAGTAAATTCATGCTATAATAAATGTTCAACATACCAATTCCAAAATTGGGGAAACTTGAAAGAATTGAGTCCGAGTGAAGTGATCAGAACCAAAAGAATAGTTTATATAATAACGTCGTCATTATAAAGCTACTTTCATTGTTGTTTACTTAACAGCTTTAAAGACAGAACTGGAAAATCATTAACCTGTATTCTAGTCAGCTTATGATGAAGCATGCAAGCCAGCTCCTAACAGAAAAGTAATGGGTTCTAGTTGCAGAATGAGTCGTATATTTTCATAAAGCCAATACTGGAATTTATTTTTCTTGACTATATATTTTTTTCTCAAAGTTGTTTTTTTCTTATTCAATGGGGGAAAGGGGGAAATTGAGAAGAAAGAAAAGGATAGGGTTGCAAAAAAGTAAGTTATTGAAACACATTTTTTAAATACACACAAGAAAGCCCAAAAGGACTTAATAGACAAGCAGCATATATTTGAAAATAGCATGTTGAATTTATTACATATAATATATATATGGTGTTGAGATTACATTTATTTCTTTATTTAAATCCCTTACCTTCTGTCTTAGAATCAATAGTAAATATAGGTTCCAAGGCAGAAGAGCAGTAAGGGCTAGCAATAGTTAAGTGACTTGTCCAGGATCACACAGAAAGTGTCTAAGATCAAATTTGAACCCAGGACCTCCCATCTCCAACCCTGATTTTCTATCCATTGACCTACCTTGCTTCCCCTATTATATATTTTTAAGGGGAAAAAAACTGTAAATGATAGAGATTTACAGTTTCATGTACAATCTTCTCTTTCTGATCTACTATGTATATAGACATCTTTATTTTACTGGATGTTTAAGTTCAGAATTTTTTAAAAGAAACAGAAAAAATAGCTATCAGCCAGCTGGTCAAAGGGTTTAAAGAGAAAATAGAACACTATGAACTAAAATATTACAAAGGAAGTCAGCCCCAAACGAATGGTAGATGCCAACTCTGTGACCATTTGGGGTTTTCAGCTAATACATGTCTGAGGCCAGAACAGGGATTAGATTTGTTCTAGATTTGTTCAGAAGATAGAACTAAAATCATCAAAAGAAATCACTAGGAGACAAATCGACTTGTTAATAATAACATCATAAAAGTTAAAGATTTCTTGAAGAGAAAAGAGATACGTAAGGACTGAGGATGTAGGTGGTTCTCATCCCTGAAACTTTCAAGCAAAATCTGAATGATCACTTGTCAGGTGGGTGGTAGTAGGGATTGTTTCTAGTTTTTTTGTTATTGTTTTTTAGGTATAGGTCGAACTAGATAACCACAGAGAACCCATCCCATTCCAAAATTCTAGGATCCTCTGCTGTTAACAACAGAAAATAACTAACAAAAAATCTTAGGACATTTTCTACAGTTATTTTCATACATTTTTCAGGATCTAACTTTAATAAGCTCAACCTTTTCCTTCTTCCCTGGCTTAGCCCTTTCAGTGAATTCATTCAGAGCTAGTAATTTGCCAAATTTTCCAGGTGTCAGGTGTCAAATTCCTTTTTTTTTTTTAACTTTGATTTGACTTTCAAAAAAACCTCCTGGAAAACACCAAGTGGTGTCAAGTTTTAACAAATTGAGTGGGTAGAAGGTTTCCTTGGATTGGTGGGTTTGTCTTTATTAATTTGTTTGTTTTTAGCCTTGCTGTAAACATCTATCTGAAAACACACTCCAGCTCCAGCAGGCACCCAGAGCTAATTTGGTTTGGCACTATTTATAAAGAATATTAGCTAAGTTTTATAACAAGTCATACCAAATGGTTCTATTGCTTTTTTCTGTCTTTGCTACTTTGGGCCAGTTTTAAAAGTATCTCTGAACATATGGCTACAAGTTGTCCATGAGCAAGCTGGGCAACTGGTCCCTGAAATAGCCAAGTTGCCTGGCTCATAGCCTGGCTCTCTCAATGCCTTGAAAAAAATAGAGGGTTCCATTTAAAAACTTAATTAAATCTTACATTTTATGACCTTCAAATTTCTTAATGCAATAGATTCCAATGGGAACATATCCTTTGCACAGCAAAGTTTTTATGAAATGCTCATGTGTAGCCAATTTTGTGGATTAAACCTGCTTGCTGAGGTCATATATTTTGAATTCAGGAATCAAAGGAGAACATTACAATGGCTGGTTATGCTTCCTCTGTAATGGAATTCTTTTGCAGATACTACTAAAATTAGACACTAATTGGGGTGTGGTAATACTTAAAGAAATTTCAGCTTTGGATTTTTCTGATATATAATGTGATGTATTTCGGACAGCCTTCCCTAATCAGTCACAAAAATCCTTTTTACATAAGGATAGAAAAGGGTGATGTGTCCTTGTGTCGACTGATTCCTATTTCATCATGAGAAATTATATATTTCTATTTAAAATTTGAAGAAATAAGTCCTACAATAATGAAAAAATCCAAAATAGTTTCCCTATTGATCTCTCTGCCTTAAAATTTTTCCTTTCCAGTCCATCCTCCACACAGCAGCCAAAGTGATATTCCTAAAGATCTGACCACATGTGATATGTACTATTTTATAAATGGATAAAATAACAGATTTCTATAGTTGAATAAAAGTAATCAAACATAAAGCAGCTAGGTGGTACAATGGATAGAGCACCAGATTTGGAATAAAAAAGACTCCTCTGCCTGAGCTTAAATCTAGCCTCAAACACTTTCTAGCTATGTGACCCTAGACAAATCACTTCATTCTGTTTGCCTCAGTTTCCCCATCTGTAAAGTGTGCTGGAAGACAGAAAACCAATCCAATATCTTTCCCAAGAAAACCCCAAATGGGATCAGAAGGAGTCTAACATGACCGAACAATTCACTCAATCCTCTCTCTTTACAGTTGAGGAAATTGAAGTCTACCAATATTAAGTGACTAATCGAGAGTTTTATAGCAATTAAATGCCAGACCCATGTGATGCCCAAATCCAGATCATCTGACATGAAGACTAGTGCTTTAAAGTTACCAGGAGACTTTTAGATATACTTTCAGGCCCTCCATTCAGGTCTCTGACAGTTACTTCAAGCCAGTAAGGGAGTTTATGGCTACCTTCCAATTAAATTCAATTGAATGCAATCCACTTCAAGGCATCAAAAATCTATTATCTACAATGCTCTGTAACCACCTCCCCCCCTCAAAGTCTCCACTCTCAAGGCATTATATCCTAGGGCAGGCATAGAAGAGGCCGTACAAACATACACCCCACAAGGTAAATACAATACCTTGAGGGGGAAGGGCACACTAATCACACCTGAATTGAGTCATGAAGGAAGCTAACAATGCTGAAAGATAGGAGGGAAGGAGTGAGTGCATTCCAGGCATCTGGGGCACCCTGTGCAAAGTTACAGAAATAGGAAGCAGAAAGCCAAACTGAACAAATGACAAGTGGGTCGTTGTTTGGCTGGAATCTAGTGCATATAAAGGAGAGTAATGAGAAATAAGCCTGGAAAGACAAACAGAACATGCATGACACCAGGAGCCATTTCCCAACAGATATATAATCAGATGACATTGTTTTCTTTAATTTACACATTTTTAAAAAATTTTAATATTCTTTTTCCAAATTTTGAGTTAGAAATTCTCTCCCCTCTCTCCTCCCCCAGAAGGCTATTGTTTCCAAAAGAATTCCAAACTATAACCATTTGATAACATCCTCCAAATCACTGATAGTAAGATAAATTCAAATTAAAACAATTTTGAGGTCTCATCACATACCTTGAAAATTGTTTTTAGATTACCAAAAAGAAAATGAGACTAGCCAGTGGCAGGATGAAATGGCTTCATCAGGACATCATCAGGATTCAGGACAATTCTGACTTGTGACAAAGAACGCTACCCACCTCCAGCAAAAAAACTGTTGGAGCCAAAATGCAGATCATAGCATATGATTTTTCAATTGCTTATTTGGGTTTATATTTGGGGGTTTTGGTTTTATAAGATTACTCAATTATAAAAATGAACAATATGGAAAAGTATTTTGCATGATAATACATGTACCACCCAGACCCAATTGCCTACCTACACCAAGAGGGGAAAGGAAGGGAGGGAAGGAGATCAATTCGATCATATAACTTGGGGAAACTTGTATGGAAATTCAGTATCACATGTAATTGGTAAAAATACAAATACAAATATAAAAAAAAAATAAACCACTCAGAAAAAAAAGAAACCCAGAACGAGAGTGATATTCCTGTTTCTCTATGGACTCCTCTAAGTGAAATCAAAATATAAACTCCTCATAAGACAACTTGGAGACCTACCACATGCAGTAAATAGGAAGAGGATGATGGTCTCTCCATTGTTTATCCACTGCCCGCTCTGTGTCCTGCTCTGGTCATACACCCCCATTGATATACACATACAGACATGAAGTAGAAGGTCTGACCCTTTATTCCAAAATAATTTAGGTAACATAAAAGAAATGGCATTTCAAGTGTTCCATCTAGCTCAATAATAGTAAATCTAATCAATGATCACTTTCTGTTGCCATTGAGCCGTTTCATTTATGTAAACTAAGTTTGGTGCTCTGTGGATGCACAGGGCAGCAGAGAGAGGGAGCCAGGGGGACTGAAGCAGGGAAGCATGATGACAAGGATGATAGAGGATCTTAAGACTTTGCAGGATGAGCACTAGCTGAAGGTATTGGGAATAGTTTTCTGAAGAGAACACTTAGAGAGAACATGGTAGGCATCATGAGGTACTTGAAGGGCTATCCAATTTGAAGAAGGATTAGATGTTTTCTTTGTGGCCCCACAAGACAGAACAAAGTAGAAGTTTCAGAGTCCTAAACCTGGGCTTGATACAAATAAAACTTCCTCAAAATTAGAGCCATCCCGAAGAGGAATAGGACGCCTTTAGAGGGTTCTCCCTCACTTGTGGTCTTTAAATGGAATCTGGATATTCACTTATTTTTGTAAGTGAGTGATCTTAAAAAACCCAAACTCCCAAATTTACTTATTTCTTCAGAAACAGTTTGGACTACATGACCTTAGTGGTCCCTTCCTACTCTAAGATTCTATGGTTCGGTAGTTGGAAGCAGAGAAAATAACAGCATTTTGCATTAGAAAAATATATGATCAATCCCATAATACGATAGGGATGTGATTAAGGTTTTGATGTTAAAGGATCTCTCTACTGCAAATATAAATAACATGGAAATGGGTTTTGAACAATGATACATGTGTGACCCAGTGGAACTGCTTGTTGGCTTTGAGAGGCAGGAGGAGAGAGTGGAAGAAGAGGGGGAATTCTGAATCATGTAACCATGGAAAAATATTCTAAATAAAAATGTAAAAAATTAAAAAAGAACGGTATTTTGGATAAGGAGAAAGGAGTTACCTTCTGTGCCCTGAGCAGCTAAAACAGTATAAGCAACCTTTACAGTTCCAAGAGCCTTTCTAAAAAGTCTAAGGAAATCCTGGTTAAGGAGTCTGAAGTCCAATAATCCATGTTGTCAAGAGCCCATGAAAGGGCAGTTTAGCACAAGGGCATTTTAAAAAGATCATAGAATTATTTAGCATTAGTAGAGAATCACCAATCACTATTTTTAATGAGATATTATGTTGACAGAGGATACCATTGAATTGAAATAGCCACACTTCATGATCTGTGGATCTTAAAAGTTCATTACTTCACTATTTCAGTAGAAGCATGATCGCATTTTCCTAGGCATTGCCTTCAGTCGTGCACTTAGTAACCCATCCATGCCTTTTCATCCCGTATGACACTTCTCTTATGTAGGGTAATCCTGCACATCCTTCTTCTAGGAAAGGATCTTTTAGGCTAAAAGTCCTTTAGAGATAAAGCACAAAACATTCTAATTCAAGCGTTATGACAATTATAATCTTGAATAAAGACTGTTTTGTTCTGTGATTTCCTCATTTATAAAAATAGAAAGAAGTCACTTACCTGATCATGAGAGAGAAAGAGACAGAGAGACAGCGAGAGAGGAAGAGGGAGAGACAGAGAGAGACAGAGAAACAAGGAAAAGAAGAAAGAGAGAAGGAGGGAGAGAGGGAGAAGGGAGAAGGAGGGAGAGTGGGAGAGAGAGGGAAAGAGGGAGAAGGGGGGAGAGAGGAAAAGAGAGGAGGAGGAGAGGGAGAGAGATGGGGAAGAGGAGGGGATAGGGAAGAGAGGTGTCCAAGTTATTAGTATCAATCTAATTGATGCCCCCCCCATTGTGACCAGCCCCCATATATCAGTAGATGGAATAGATGATGATGTGATAACATATTAGCTTTGTCTGGTACTGAATTATCTGAGTTGCACCAGCTAAGTTTGTGCCTCATTTTCATCTCTAAAGAAAGAAAGTTGGGGGGATAGTATCAGACAGTGGAACAGCTGCCTGTAATGCAAACCTAGGTTAAGTATTGTCCCTTCCTTAGTCCAAGTGAAGTTCATCTGAAGCATTCAGGCATCTTGATTATTGTCCGGTCGTTTTTCAATCTTGTTTGATACTTTGTGACCCCATTTGGGGGCTTCTCTTGGCAAAGATGCTAGTGATTTGCCATTTTCTTCTCCACCAGTTATACAATGCTTCCTTGCATTCTTTCTTGTTGCTTAAAGGGTAGAAAGGAAAGGAAAAAGAATTTTAGATTGAGAATGCCATGAATAAAAAGCCATAGAACTGAAAAGGAGAAGGATTTGTGTGAAATACAGGAAGGTTCACCTGACTAGAAAAAAAGAATTGTGCTGGAGGAGGAGGAAAAATGACTGAAAAAGCAAAGTGAACTCTCTGAAAGTCCAACAGAAGAAACTGAATTTGACCTGAAAGGTAATAAATAGGGAGCCAGTAAGGCTCTTCAGCAGGAGAGTTATTCTAAGAAAGCTGTGTTTCAAGAATATTACTCTAATAGCAATCTGCAAAATGAATTGGAGGGGGGAAAAAAGATGGAAGAAAGTGGAGAAACCTCCATTAGGTTTGCTGTAGTATATATGGGCAAATATGAAAGACATTGTAAAGAAGTTAACAAATTTCATTGACTATTTGTGAAGAGCCAAATGGAGAGCAGTCAAAAAAAGACTCCAAGCTTTCAAATTCCTTAGAACCAAGAACTCAGTCATTCCAAGGCGCCAAGACCTCTGTTATGGATGCTTTCCTGGCGAGTATAGGTTGGGGGTGGAAGGAGAATATCTTCATTTGAATGCGTTTCCATAAGTGTCTGGGAGTTACACATTTACATGTCCTTGAGTCTGCCTTTGTTCTATGATCCTCCCCCCTGGGATACACATTCAATAGCCCGTCATTCATATTTAGGGTAAGATGCCCCCCAAGAAGTGCCAGGCAAGCAAACCAGGAGCACATTGTTAGGTAGCCAAAGACCACCCTATGTCTGAAGACAGAAATAGCTCGGTTTCATTGGGGGTTTTTGTTCTTTCACACTCCCTTCTGGGGCACCACCTCTGTCTAATCCTCGCCATTCAATCATCCAAAGAGATATTAGAAGTGTTGGCAGTCTTTCACATCCGTGTAGTTTACGGTTTGATTTGGGGGTTTGGGTTATGTAGGAGTGTGCTCTTACAACCATGACCAAGATGCAAGTGTACTTCCCATGACAATAAAAATAAATTAAAAAAAAAACCAACACCAAGGAGATGTTCTTACATTTTCATTGATGGGGAGGCATGGTAGCAACTTGTTTCCTCCTTGTTTTGAGTCTTTTTGATCTTCTAATTGGCTGTCGCCTTGTTTGTGGAATAATTCTAAAGTGCTAAGAACAACATGCTCCCCCCTCGTTCCCCCTCCCCACATAAGCTAGTTTGGCCTTACCAGGTTTGGGCACTGTCCCTGAGCCACTGACTTCCTGGTGACTAAGGTACAAAACAGAAGGGGCAGTCGGGCCTGGGGCTTTTGACCCCAGACCAACAGCAGGGAAAGTCCCGGGAAGCTATCCTCACCCAAAGCAGTGCTTTTCCTGGATGTACATTTCTTCCCCACTCTATGTTCTTCTCCTGTCATGGCTAAGTAAACTTCCTTTTGTCAAATGCTCAATGGATTCTAAGTGACTCATTTTGTTCCAGACCTAAAGATTCCTGGAGATCAACAAAGGGGGAAAGAAGCACATCATAGCTTCAATCTTAAGATCAAACTTCTTCCCCTTTAAAAGCCAAAGGTGTTCTTGGGGTGCCAAAAGGGGTACAGGTTATTATTCAATTTCTACACTGCTCAGATTATTCTTATTTATCTTGACAAAAAATAATTTTAATCCTTATCTTAAAATTGAAACTATTATATATGTTAATAATATAATAATAATATAGTGTATATATAATATATATTAAATATATTATCCTAAAATTGAAACTAAGTTCCAGGGCAGAAGTGTGGTAAGGGCTAGATAACTGGGGTTAAGTGACTGACTCCAGGGTCACACAGATAGTAAGTGTTTGAGGCCACATTTGAACCCAGGATCTCTAGGCCTGGCTCTCAATCCATTTAGCCACCTCGCTGACCCAGAAAAGTATTTTTGATTTCTAAAGACTAGCAATAGGCAGAGCCTCAAGTCCTGATTCTTCCATTTACCAATTGTGTTATTATAAGTAAATCATTTTTTGCCTCCTTGTCTCCCAATTTCCCTTTTTGTGTTGCTTTGTTCAGGGACAATGTCTTAGATGTGGAGGCAGAGAAGTAGAATGTGATTCCTTGCTCTGTTACTTATTACTTATGTGATCTTAAGCAATTTACTTGATTTCTTTGGGACTCAGTTTCCTCATTCGTAAAATGAAAGCGATAAATCAAATGATGTTTCAAGTCCCTCCCCCCCCAGTTCTAAATCAGTGATCCTGTCATCATATGAACACTGGTCACTCAGCACTTTTTTCAATTCAGGTTTTTGGGGGGCAAAAAAATAACCTCCCAAGAGTCAGCTTCCCTGTGACACATTAGCATTTCTGATCTCGGTAGAAGCACAAAGACTGGAGTCCCTTTGACCAATAAGCCAATCAAAGTCCCTTTGAGAGTGAAGTCAGGGAAAAGTACAGAATATGAAGGGAGTATATTCTCAGCATGAACCTTAGTTTGACTATTGGGAAGAAGGAAAGCTACCAATTTTAGCAGAACTCATTTTGAATAAATTCATTTGTGCCTTTGGAAGATGATAATAAGAACATCTAGTACTTATAAACATTCTCTCGTTTGATCCTCAAAACAACTCTGGGCCATGGGTGTTACTATTATCCCCATTTTACAGATGAGGAAATGGAGACAGACCAAAATTAAATGGCTTTCCCAAGGTCACAGAACTAGAATTTGAGGCAGGGTTTGAATTCAGCTCTTTCTGACTAAGCACACTGCACCGCCTAGATAGAGGACCATAGTTAATCATTCTTCTCTCAGACCTCAAACTAATCTCAAAACAGCTGTCTATCCCACATTTCCCAGGAAATAAGAGAGGGCATTGCAGGTCTGAAAGAAAACAAGAAACATCAGTCTCTAGGATTAAGATTAGAGGATCATAGACTTGGAAGGAATTTCTTATTGTTAAGTCATGTCCAACTCTTCATGACCCCATTTGGGGTTTTCTTGGCAAAGATACTCGAGTGGTTTGCCATTTCCTTCTCCAGATAATTTTACAGATAAGGAAACTGAGGCAAACGGGGTAAGTGACTTGCCCAGGATCACACAGATAGTAAGCATCTGAGGCCAGATTTGAACTCATGAGGATGAGTCTTCTTGATTTCACATCCCATACACTATCCACTGTGCCTCCTGGCTACCCTGGAAGAAACTTAAAGGTCATCTGGTCTAGTCCCTTCATTTCTGTCTTCTGTCTTAGAATCAATACTAGGTATTGGTTCTAAGGCAGAAGAGTGGTAAGGGCTAGGCAATGGGGGTCAAGTGACTTGCCCAAAGTCACACAGCTAGGAAGTGTCTGAGGTCATTTTTGAACCCAGGACCTCCCATCTTTGGGTCTGACTCTCAATCCACTGAGCCACCCAGCTGTCCACCCTTCATTTTTTAAGTGTAGAAACTGAAGCCTAAAAGGAGTAAAGGTGACTTGACCAAGTTCGTGCTGGCAATAAGAGTTGAGATGTGAAGTCAAAGATGGCAATATACTTAACTGCCTGGAACTTACAGGATTTAGCAGTGGTGATGAACTGGTTCATACAAAGAGCATTTCTAGCTTTAGTCACTTAAAACCAAACAATTAGCTCCAGGATTCATTGTTTTGGTTAGTTTGCAATCCAGCTTTATCTGCAGTATTTTTATCTTCCTTTATATAGATCTTCTCCTTCGTGATTTGTTCTTTATCATTTAAAGTTTGACTGGCAGCAGAACACTTACCAACTTGGACAGAGGTTATGCCAACCAGATCTCCTGACTCTCAAACAAGTGGTTTTTTTCTTCTATTATTTGTTTTTCTATTTTCTATGGGTTTTTTTCCTAATTACCTCAGAAAATTTTTGGTGCCTTTTCTACACTATTCAAACACAAGTCCTGTTACTACAAATTCGATGACCTCTTTTATTCAGCCATGCCCCAATGGATGGGCATACCTCAATTTCCAATTCTTTGCTGTCACATTTAGTTTGGGGGACAGTAAGGGCATACTGACACTAATCAAGGGAGCTAAAAAGAAAATAATGATTAGGAAAAGAATGCTTGTAAACTTAGTATAGCAGTAGTACAAATGTAAAACAAAGAGAAATGTGAAAAAAGATTCATTTTTTAAAAAATGGTTGGCAAAAATCTTAGTTCCAAAAAACTAATAATGAAATGCATCGTTCACTTCTTAGCAGGAAGTCAGGGGCTTACAGGGGAAGAATTTGTTGGAAACTGTCACTGAATCAATTGTTTTTGCTTCAAAGGTCAGGGTTCTGTCAAGAGTAGGGGAATATCCAGAAACAAACATGATGGGGAGGAAAAAAACAAGAAAATTCAGGAAAATTAATTTTTTAAAAATAAAAATTATCAAGATTGAAAAAACCTTCATCCAGGTTTAGAATACTTTTTCACAAGGAATTCCCAGGAGAAGAGCTGCACTTGAATCATAGATTAGAGCTGGAGGGAAGTTTCACAATTAACTATTTAAACCACCTTATCTTACTTCTTTGGGCCTCAGTTTCCAAATCTATAGCACTGGAGATAATCATATATTTATTATTTGTTTTATATGTCTGATATAAAGACGAACAGTAACAATATACCACTAGATCCTGATTAGTGCAAATAATGACTTCCCTGAAGTGGTCACATTATTCAGATTCACACTGCATATTTCCTTTGGGCTGAAATTAGTTGTCATATTTTATATAATTATAACTTGGAATAGTTTGAATTTGAATTCATACAAAGACTTTGAAGAAGAATTCATTATTCACATTGATTGGGACCTAACTATATATTTATAGTTTTTTATAAGTTAACTAAGAATAGCTACATAAACTATGTGAATTGTATTATTTTACAGAAAAGAAAAGAAGCCTAGATTGGTAAAGCAATTAGACCAACAGGAGTAGAATTTAAGTCCTCTCACTCCCAGAAAAATGTTTTCCTAATACATTGAAGTAACTGTATTAGCTAGAGTAGTAACTATTTTACTAACTGTAGTAATTTCAATAACTACATCATGAATGCCTTTTAGAAAAACATTGGTGCAATGTCTATCCCAAATAATAATAATAAATACAAAGCAATTGAATATTTGATTAGATATACAAGTTAAACTAATTACACTTGGAGTTAGCAGACATAGGTTCCAATCCTATAGAATCTAATACTTATAGCCATGTGACCACAAATAAGTCACTTATCTTCTCTGAGACCGAGTTCCAACGTCTGTACAACGAACATATTAAGATTTGCCTTCACCCTACCCTACAAGGTTATTGTGAAGAAAATATTTTTACAGAGAAAATAGAGCTCAAATGCTAGGCTAAGAGTCAGGAAAAGCTGAGTTCAAACTCCACCTCATACTATTATTATTAATATTATATTATTAACTATGTAATTATGGGTGAATCACAGCCTTAGTTTGCTCCTCCATAAAATGGAATATTAATGCCTATAATCTCTATGTCACTAAGTTATCATGATGCTCAAATGAGAAAATGTGAAGTGCTTTGCAGTTTGCAAAGTTAAATATCAACTATAAAGAATTATAGAAAAGTGAGTTATTCCTTGAAAATGGCTAAGTTTCTTGAGTTCTCCCATGAGAGCTAATGGAGGCAACTCTCTAGAACAGGGATTCTTAACCCATTTTGTGTCATGGTCCCCTTTGGCCATCTGGCAAAGCCTATGGATCCCTTCTCAGAATAATAGTCTTTAAAGTATAAAATAAAACACATAGGATTATAAAAGAAAGCAAGTATATTGAAAGAGTCTGTTGACAGAAAGACTATGATTATGTGCAATCTAGCAGTGGGACAGATAACTACCATAATTTTGAAATAGTGGTGAGCCTAAACAATATCTTGAGATATATATAATATATGTAATATGATATGAAAATCTGTTATTCCTAGTGCTGAAAAATTCTATACTGTGGCTTATATTCTAACATTTATAATTGAAGGAAATATTAAATTACAAGAAGTTAATGAGCATGTACATTTTCTTCCCCATCCAAACTCCTGGACCTTCTGAAACTTCCATTGGATCTAGAGTAAAGATCCTAAACAAGATACCAACTTCATAATCATATCCCGCATCTGTAAAATCATCAAGAAACTCATTTTCTAAAGGAACTTATTTGAAAGAATGCTACAAGGAAGATTGACTTTGATTTTTTTTTAAATAATTAATTCAGTGACTTTTATTCCCCTGAAAGGTCTATTATCCCTATTGCAATTGATGAATGAGCTTTAATCACAGATTTGTAATAATTTACCCAAATTACCAGAATGATTCATTTGCCTCCAACACCTGCAGACATTCGACACAGATGGATAATAGAAGAATATCTGTTTCCTCTCAGCAAGCCCAGAGCCCTCCCAAAGTCTCCAGCTCTCTAGTTAGGAGTCCCCAAGGTCCTTCCCTTTTGAGTATTGTCTCTCCCAATTAATATAAGTTCCTTGAGGGCAGAGACTATATTTGTTTTTACATTGGTGCCTTTTTTTGAACCTTGAACAGTTTGCAAAGTTAAATATCAGTTAATATTAAATTACAGCATCATAGAAAAGTGAGTTTTATTCTTCGAAAAGAGCGAAATATCAGTAGTTCTCACATGCAACCAGTGGAGGCTACTCTCTAGAGAGGGGTTCTAAAGACCTGATGGTGAGCACTCTCTACAGGCTTTTCTCTTCATTCATTCATGCAGATATTAATATAACTGAGTCTAAGAGGAAAGGGGTTATTTCCTTAGGTCCCTGTGTTCACAAATTTAGAGCTAAAAGACCTTAGAGGTCATCTCGCAGCCCCTTTATTTTACAGAGGAGGGAACCAATAATAACAAGTAACAAAGGTTGGATTTAAACCCATTTGAAGGGCAGTAAAGAGTAAAGCCAGGATGGGAAACCAGAATCTTTCACTCCCACTTTTTTTTTAAAGAAAGGCCCCCTATTTATTTAACTTATGCATGGACGGAAGATTCACAGTTAGCAATAAAATTATATTTCAGCAGAATTCCAGGACAAATTTTCCCTGCTCCAGCCAACATGTGGCCACAGTATTACAGAGGTTGGAGATGTTTCTGTCTCTGCTTTTCCAGTCTTAAAAGGGAATCTTAAAAAGGCCCTCCCCCCCACCCCACCCCCATCTCATTGCTCCTTCCTTTGGACTGAACTCCTCAAACTCCCTCAAGATTCTAATGCCAGCAGCTCCACCCAGGGCCAGAGGTTGTCGATGATAGGAAGGAAGGAAAGTCAATACAGCCCCCCAAAAAATGGCAAAAGAGAGGGTCGGGCAGCAAAAAATAATTAAAATCTAAAGATGTTTCCATAGTGGTATGGGTGACTTTCCCAAATAAGAACCCTCTCCAGTTTCTGACCGGTTATTAGCCCAAATCAAAATAGTTTTGTTTATAAGCCATTGATACTGCCCACCCAGAGCAATTGGCACCCCTCACCATCCCCTAGTGTGCCCATATAAGTGCCACTCCTCAACGGGAGCCATCATTTCCCACTAACCAGAAATCACCCTCTCAAGTGACTCCAGGCAGCTTGATTGGGTTGGGGGTAGGCTGAGGGGAAGGCTGACATCATGTTCTGCTTTGGTCGCACCTGTTTGTTTCTCTATCAGCACATTCCTTCTTCCACCTTTCACCTGAACAACTGATATAACCTCCCTGAGTTCCTTGATGAAGCCCTCACTTTATCTTGTAGCCATCAGACAGGAACGAAGTCATCTGGGGTCAGCTCACCAAGGTTGGGCAGCCGGCTATGCCCACCTGCTCCTGCTCATCAAAATTAAATCCACCAAGTGCTGAGTGGCTTGAAACTGTAAGTCATCTGAAGATCTGGCTATTCCCTTAGCGAGCAAGGCACGGCCCTGGGGGCTAAGAGTATCACCCTGACAGAATCTCATCAGAACCATTTTTTCAGAAGAGGTAATGCATACCCATTTGGGCATTTGGGGCTTGGGAGGAGGGCTGTTTATTAGCCTCATTTCTGCAGATGCCTTTTGCTGGTAA
The DNA here is from genome assembly GCF_027887165.1 of Monodelphis domestica. Taxonomy (NCBI): domain Eukaryota; kingdom Metazoa; phylum Chordata; class Mammalia; order Didelphimorphia; family Didelphidae; genus Monodelphis; species Monodelphis domestica. Next base: position 325,403,779 of record NC_077229.1, on the reverse strand, counting down.
ATAAATCCTTCTCCCACCTAAACTAAAATCCATGCAACATGCCACATGCTAAGGAAGAGTCTCTAGTATCGGCAAAGGGAGATGATGTGAAATAGGTGGATCCTGTCGAGCGCTTGGTAGCAGAAGCCGATTTTTCTCCTCCTTTCCCAGAAGGAGTGTCTGGGTTAGTGTTTCCATGAAAGAACAGAACAACAGCTCCAGGACACTGGCTCAGTCTGTCAGTTTATATCAATAAGCAAACACATCCATTAGGTTAATCTTTCAGTGGAAATTGCAATTTTCCCATTGGTTCCCCAGCATCTTTGCCTTAAGGGAACAGAGCTACATTTTACTCTTTTGTAACAATGCTCGGTGTTTCAGTGTGAAATAACTTCAGGAATGTGATTATTATATGACACAAATCTTGAATAAAGCAACACAAAAAAACGGACATGACCAAAATTAGAAACAACAGCACTGGAAACATATGCTGATTTGTGCCATTTTTTGCAGAAACAAATCCTTCAGAGTGGGCTCTAAAGAGGTGTGTGTGTGTGTGTGTGTGTGTGAGAGAGAGAGAGAGAGAGAGAGAGAGAGAGACAGAGACAGAGACAGAGAGAGAGAGAGAGAGAGAGAGAGAGAGAGAGAGAGAGAGAGAGAGAGAGAGAGAGAGAATCAGTGTAGAATAATTGATGACCTGATTGACTCTAGATTATAAAATATACAGAGAGAGAGCGGGAGAGGGGGAAGAAGAGAGAGAAGTAAAAGGGAGGGGGAGAAAGAGGAGAGAGAGAGAGAAAGGGAAAGAGGGGAGAGAGAGTAAAGGAAGGAGAGAAAGAAAGAGAGGAAAAGGAGAGAGACAGAGAGAGGAGAGGAGGGGGAGGAAGAGAGAGAAGGAGAAGGATAAAGAGAAGCAGTATGGAATAATTGATGGTCTGATGGACTCTAGATTATAAAATAGAAAGAGAGAGGGCGAGGAGGAAGGAAAGAGAGAAAGAAGGAAAAAGGGAAGGGGAGAGAGAGGAGAGAGAAAGGGAAAAAGAAAGAGGGAAAGGTAGAGAGAGGAAGAGAGAATGAAAGAGGGGGAGGCAGAGAAAGAGAGAGAGGAAAAAAAGACAAAGAGAAAAGAGGAGAGAGAGAGAGAGCAAGAGAGAGAAGCAGTGTAGAACAATCAATGGCCTGATCAACTCTAGATTATAAAATATACAAAGAGAGGTAGATGAAGGGCAGCTAGGTGGCACAGTGTGGCCAGGCCTGAAGTCAAAAAGATCTGAATTCACATCTGGCCTCGGACACGCACTAGCTGTGTGATCCTGGGCAAGTCACTTAACCCTCATTGCCTCGATTTCCCCATCTGTAAAAAATAAGCTGGAGACAGCAAGGAAAACTACTCTGGTATCTTTGCCAAGAAACCACCAAATGGGATCAGGAACAGTCCGGCAGAACTGGACAACAGAGGCAGATTAGCAATGGTAAAAAGACCAGTTGACCTAAAACCCTCCAGATTGTAGGGCCCCTAAAGCAAATTTCATTGCAAATAAAGAGTTGATATTGGTGGGGGCCCCATTGTCACACCTCAGACTCACAGTTCCCAGATGGTCGTATTCAGTGAAATCCCTCAGACACAGACACTCAATAAATATTTAATCAATTGAATATGCTAATGAGATGGATTCTCATTCTGATCAGTCTCCGTGACATTTCTCTTCACCTTATAGAGATCTTAATCACCTGGAGGCTGAATCCATCTTGGCTCTGCATTTCTAACATTATGCAGCAATTAACTCATTTTATTTAGGTATGATACTATCTAGCATTTATATAGAGCTCTTTACAAATATTATCTCACATCAACCTTGGGAGGTAGGTGCAATTATTATCGCTATTTTATAACTGAAGAAATTGGAGCAGAAAAAGAATAACTGATTGGCCCAGGATCACCCATTTGGAATTTCGTGAGCCTCAGTCCTCATCCAGAAAGACCCACTGCTTTTGCTGGGTTGGGCGAATCGCCGCCAGACGGCTGCTGACCTTGGCTGGGCAGGTCCCTCGGTCCCTGAGCCACAACCAAGCAGTGTGTTCTGGATGAGGGCAGGCTGGAAAGCCGACGGGGCACTGGGATGCTGCGCTCTTCGGAGGGCTCCAAATTACTGTTGTATGTCAGTCCCCGGGACTACCCCCCCTTGCTGGGCAGCCGTGGCTTACTTTCTGGTCTGGGCTGGTAGTGTCTTCCATAGAAGTGTTCCCGCGCCCTTTCTGGGCTCCTTTGACTGCAATAATGACCTCTGGCCAGTAGAGACTTCATTGTGTCTTCTGCTCAGCCTTATCTCTGAGCTTTGTCACCTCTGGGAAGGAGGCGGAAGATGGTTATCCCCTTCTATTCTTCTTCCTGCCTCAGGGCGGGTTCCTGTAGCTAAGAACTCTTCTTTGGTTTATGGTATCAATCCCAATTCGACAGGTATATTTCCCAGAGCCTCCAAGATTCAGGGTGTGAAAATAAACTGAATTCTGCCACTCTTTAGCAGAACTTTATTTTTTTTTTAACCCTTATCTTCCATCTTAGAATCCATACTGTGTATTGGTTCCAAGGCAGAAGAGTGGTAAGGCAAGGGGGTCAAGAGACTTGCCCAGGATCACACAGCTAGAAAGTGGCTGAGGTCACATTTGTACCCAGGACCTCCCATCTCTGGGCCTGACTCTCAATCTACTGAGCCACCCAGCTATACCCCCTTTAGCAGAACTATAGAAGAGGCTTTAGACACAAGCCTGAGCTGAGGACCAAAGTGTTCTCTTGTGCTTCCTATTATTCCTTGAGTCAAGGCTCTATTTCTGAATTTGGTCCAGCATCCAGCTGCTCTATAAAGGGTTAAGTATAGAAATCCAGCTCAAGGGCTTTTGCTAACCTTGAGGATTGTAGGGGGAAAAAAGAGGAAATTGGGCCCTCTCCATCATTAGTTGTCAAGCTATCCTTCAAGGGCATCTGGTTTGCTGTCCAAACAACTGGCCTCTCCTCTCTCTCTCTCTCTCTCTCTCTCTCTCTCTCTCTCTCTCTCTCTCTCTCTCTCTCTCTCTCTCTGTCTGTCTGTCTGTCTCTCTCTCTGTCTCTCTGTCTCTGTCTCTGTCTCTCTGTCTCTGTCTCTCTGTCTCTCTCTGTCTCTCTCTCTCAATCTCTGTCTCTCTCTGTCTCTCTGTCTCTCTGTCTCTCTCTTTCTCTGTCTCTCTGTCTCTGTCTCTGTCTCTCTCTCTCTCTCTCTCTCTCTCTCTCTCTCTCTCTCTCTCTCTCTCTCTCTCTCTCTCTCTCTCTCTCTCTCTCTCAGTTCCCAACAGTGAACTTCTCTTAATTCCAAAGGAAAGAGGCATGTTGGTCTCTGTGCCTCTACTCTGTAATGAATCATTTTTGTATCCTTCAGGGCATTTTTTACCCACTCTGGTCCTTGTGTCTTCCCCTTCTCTCCTCCATTCTATGGTTTTTCGCAAAGGCACTGGACACTGGGCATTTTTAAGCCCTTTCTTTCCATCTTAGAATCATTATCATGTATTGGTTCCAAAGCAGAAGAGCAGTAAGAGCTACACAATGGGGGTTAAGTGATTTGGCCAGGGTCACACAACTAGGAAGTGTCTGAGGTCAAATTTGAACCCAGGACCTCCCGTTTCTAGGCCTGGCTCTCCCCATCTACTGACCTACCTAGCTGCCCCAGCTCTCGTAATTTTGTACTCATGGTGGCACATTGCATGTATCCCCTGGCTCTGTCCAATTAAAGATGTGATTTATAAACTCTGGCTCCTCTGGTTTCTTTATTCTGAGTTAGGGACCCGACTCTTCCATTCTGGGTCAGGAGTCAATGAGGGAAAACAAACAGAAATACAATATTTGCCATCAAAATCCAATTTCTTATCTTTGCTGGCCTCTCTATTTGCAACTGAACTATTCAAACCTCAGAACATTTCTAAGATACTTTGTACCTGAAGGCTTTCCTTCCCTTTAACATTTTACTATCTCTGCCTTTCCACTCTTGCTGCCCTTTTAGCTTTGCTGAAGTCTTTGGATATAGAAAAAAAAAAGGTTTATTTCTACTGTAAATTTTAAATTTAATAATGATTGCTAATATTTATATAACATTTGGTGATTTGCAAAATATTTTACAAACATTGTCTCATTTGATCTTCACAACAACCCCGAGAAGCTGGTGCTAATATTATCCCTGTTTTTCAAATGAGGAAACTGAGGCAGGCAGAGGTTAAATGAATTGACACAAGTACTAAATATATGAGGCCTTTTTTTGAACTCTGGTCTTCCTGATTCCAGGATCAGCACTGCCCCCACCACCTCGCTGCCTTTCCAGATAGGTCTAAGGCATCATTTGGGGTGGTCACAACAGAACCAGAGGGCAATCAAATTGTGTTTCAAATATTTTCTACTTTATCCTTACTGACCTGCCCCAGAGACCAAAGAAGACGCTCTTCAGTGACATGTCAGTTCTCCAAATAAGTCAGGTTTTTTTCTTGTTTTCTGTCTTTAAGGGGAGAGAACTCAGGTACTTCTGACAAAGGAATTGCAGAGTCGTTGGATTTGGGGGCTGTGAGGAACCTGACACATCTTGCCAGACTAACACTGGTCTCTGCCCATCCCAGAGATTTTGTGTCTTGGTCCTTTTTGCATGTATTTTGAGGTTCGTTTTTCTCCAAAAGGGTGGGGCTTTCATTGAGGGCTCTACCTGTTATTCTGTAATCAGCACAAGGTTATAGAATTAGAAAAAATTATAACAAAACTCATCTGGAAGAACAAAAGACCAAGAATATCAAGGGAACTAATGAAAAAAAAAGTGAAGGAGGGGAGCCTAGCAGTATCAGATCTTACACTGTACTATAAAGCAGTGGTCAACAAAACAATATGGTACTGGTTAAAATACAGAAGGGAGGATCAGTGGAATAGGAAGTGGAATTGGGGTAAGTGACCTCAGCAATCTTGTGTTTGATAAACCCAAAGATCCCGGATTTTGAAAAAGTGAAATCATAAATAAATTAGGTGAACATAGAATAGTATACCTGTCAGATTTGTGGGACAGGAAGGAATTTAAGACCAAACAAAAGATGGAGAATATCACAAACTGTAAAATGAATAATTTTGATTGTATTAAATTAAAAAGGTTTTCTACAAACAAAACCAATGCAACCAAAATCAGAAGGGAAGCAACAAACTAGGAAAATCAGCAATAGGTTATTTGCAAACAGATGTACATGAAGAATATTACCATTTATAAGGACTCCCATCTTGGACTGAGAATATTGTTAAAGTATTAAGGGAATCTTAGCCCAACTTACTCATTTTAAAGATGGGAAACGTGAACACTATCCAGGTAAATCTGCCCAAGATCATATCCTTAGTGGCAAAGCACACACTGAAACCCAGAACTTTGCTTGTTTTATACCTAGGGATGAATTTCCCAAGTCATAACCTGAAGAAAAATCAATCCCTGGCTTTCCAATAAGTCAGTCAACAAGCATGTATTAAGCATTTATTTTGTACTAAGCACTGGATAACTAGATGGAACAATGGCCAGAGCACTGGTTCTGGAGTCAGAAAGACCTCTAAGTAGACTTTCTCCTCTGTAAAATGGGGCTAATAAGAGCACCTTCATTGCAGGGTTACTGTGAGGATCAAATGAGATAATATTTGTGATGTACTTTGCAAACCGTAAAGTATTATATAAATGCTGGCTATTAATATGGTCTTTGCCCTCAAGGAAATTGCAATTTAATGAAATAAATAAAAGAAAATTAATGAAATAAATTAAAATAATAAAAATAGTAATTAAGGAATAAGGAAAATAACTATATATTGCTTTATAGATACTTGTATGTATGGCAAAATGGAAACAATGCTTGAAGGAAAGCACTTAATAGTCCAATATTGACTAAGTGATCATAAAATGACTGTCACATATAAAATTAAAATGAAAATAAAATTCCTTGATGAGAACACTGCATCTTATGAATATTGAGCTATTTTAAGCTGCACAGATTGTCAGGAAATATGTCACAGAAAATCACCTGCTGTTTGTCCAGTAATAATAAAAAAGAGCGAAGCTATTACATTTAAAAATAATCTTAGCATATTAACATCTACACTCATCTACATGTTTCCATTTGTATTTTTAGAATTATGCCAATCATTAAGAAGTGCTGGATACAACCATTAACACATTTGGATGACATCCTTTATACCAAATTCTAACTCAACATTTTATTTACCTAATATTTTACTACTGAAAAATGAAGAAAGAAGGGGAATAGAAATGGAGGAAATGGACTGATGTCATTGGATATAATATAAAATTGGATCAAAATTCCAGTTTAGTTTAGAAGCTCTAGAGTCCGAGGACCTGAGTTCAAATCCTTGCCTTGGAGGAATCTTGTGTAAGTTACTTACTTTCTCTGAGTCTGAGTTTCTTCCTGTGAAAAATAATGTTGTGAGGTACCTTTCCAATCAAAGTCTGTGAATCTCTGATTATAATTCCTCAAAGTAAATAGGTGCTAATGGAAAAAAATAGTGATAGAACAGATTTAGAAAATAAGCCTACACAAAACATAAAATGATTATTAGTGAGATATAAGTGATTTAAAAGAAAATGGTGGGTATATTTTTAGGGTTTTGGTTTTATAAGATTATCCACTTACAAAAATGAATAATATGGAAACATGTTTTGTGTGATAATCCATGTATAACCCAGATTGAATTGCTTGACAGTTCCAGGAGGGGAAAGGAAAGAAGAGAGGGAAACAATTTGGATCATATAACTTCTGAAAACTCATGGAAATTTGTTATTAAAATGTTTAAAAAGAAAAAAGAAAGCACGAAAAAAAAAGAAAATGTTGGTTCCTTTACCTAATTTCATACAATGTACTAGTGAAAAACCAAATGTGGATGATATGCTATAAATACTCATATTTTCAATATCCTGTATATTGAAAAGCATGTATAAGCATACATTTTCTCATAACTTGAAACAATTCTCTTCCTGGATTAGTGTTCCTTTAATCTTTTGTTAACTCTAAATAGAAATTTGATAATAAAATTCCAAATAGAAATTAAATTTTTAAGAAAAAAAGAAGTTAAAAATCATCAGTTAGAAATTAATATATCATTGATGTATATGAATCCTGGACTTAGCTTAACATCATTTAAATATCCACCCTATCATTTTACAGATGAGGGAACTGAGATCCAGTGAGATAAAGGGAAATGATTACTTTTAATATCATATCATTATTATTATCTGATATGAGCATATCACTTGAAATTTTTCAAAGTACTTTCATCACAACTATAGTAAGAACTACATATATTTTGATCTCCATTTTACAGATAAGAAAACTGAGTCTCAGAGAAGTGAATCAGCATTGAAAGTCTGATTAATATATTCTTCAATGTAGCATTGTGGTAGGTTTTTGTTATTGTTTTAATATTATGGCTTCTTTTTATACATAGAGGCAAAAAAAAAATCCCTAACATTTACCATTGCGAATGTTCATCTCAGATTTGATCTCTCCATCATCATAGACCCAATCTTTCAGAAAAGCACCCTTGAATTTCAAGCATTCCTGCCAAAATACCCTCTTGGAACTCTCTCTCTCACACACACACAGCATAGAAGATGATATAGATAACTCACCTTTCTTTTGATTAAAAAACAAAATGGCAGGCCTATCTCTCAGATTCCCAAGCAGTACTCCTCATTGACAAATACTACTCACCCTTGTCTCCAGCCATTCCAGAGGGGTAAAAAATGTCTCTAAGAAAATTATTTTAAATCATTATCCTCTGACTGATGCAATGAAATGGCATTAACCTTCATGATTAAAAGACAGAAAATATATTATATGTATATAATAATATAATATAATATAATATACATATAACTTTATATGCCATAAAATGTTAAAACTCTGGTCATTCAACATGAGTTGAACTTAACCTTTTTGATTTTTTTTTTAAAAAGAGTTGCTTTTTTAAAAAAGAAAAAGAAAAAGCTGTTAAATTATAATGTGTATAAGAGTCAAGTAAAGATGTTGTAACTGCTTTAAAATTTCTTTCAGGTTTTATCAATTCATTAAAACAGACCCAAATGGAACCTACACAATTTTGTAAGGTTATTATTTAACCTTTTCTTTATCGCCAATTTGTCTGAATTACTGTTATTTTATTTGTTGAACTAATCTCATTCTTTGGATCTCGTGAAAGCTATAAAAATATAAGACACAGATAGACATCGAATATAAATAAATATGCCCAATTTTCTTATCACAGCTATTTCGAAAATGTTATTTACGAGTCTTTATGATATTCTTGTTGCCAAACCTCCCCTACTCAAAAATCTGTTGGTTACAAAAGGAATTAAATTAATAATCCTATTTGTCCAGCCTATGTTTTTCATCACTACAGGCAAGTAGAGGTGTAGTAAAAATAAGGTTAAACTTAGAGTCAAAACATGGTTTCGGTCCCTGTATTATAGCAACCTAATAGTTGTATGACCTGGGAGTAAGTCTTTCCATTTCTCTGAAACTCAGTTTCTTAAGAGTCCCAATGTAGATAATATAATTAGCACACACATGCAATTTCTTTGTTGTTATTCAATCATTTCAGTCAGATCTGATTCTTTATGACCCCTTTTGGGGTTTTCTTGCAGATACTGGAGTGCTTTGCCATTTCCTTCTCCAGCTCATTGGACAGAAGAGGAAACTGAGGTAGACAGAGTTATGGAACTTGCCCAAGGTCACCCAGTAAGAGTTTGAGGTCGAATTTGAACTCAAGACTATGACTCTTCCTGACTCCCTACCTGGAACTCTATCCACTTCCCCATCTAACTGACCTCTTAAAACGATTGTTTTTCATGATATCTGCTACAAATAATGTTTATGGAAAAAATACTACGATTATTATTTTAAGTGTTTAAACCTCTAAAACCTGGATTTTAAAAAACTCAGCCGTCTGCTTAACACAGCATCCCATCTTGACGTGACAGGACAAGGGTACAAGAATTTTGCCTCTTTCTTAGCCTGCCCCCCAAATCAACTCCCCGCTGGGAAGCTCACCTAAGCTGATGCAAGTAAAGTGCTTTTTGGCCATAAACATGTGAACGCTATGATGCTTTCCCAAACTGCTTTGTCATCTTTATAATTTTAGCATATGAAAATTACCATGACAAATCATCGTTGCTTGGTGAATTAAGTAAGATGGGAGCACAGAAACGATTCTCGGTTCTTCTCTTTGCGTGGAGCTGCCGCCTTCCCAGAGCAGAACCCCCCCCCCTCCCCCCCCCCCCCCCCCCGGGATCCATACTTATCAGAAGACTGTGTCCAGAGATTTATTTACTAACCCTAGAATAGATCAAAACAAGTCTTTTTAGGCGGGAGCGCAGAAGCCCCAACTAGAGGGTGGATTTCGAAAGCACTAGGGCACCGGGCTTCGGGATGGGAAGCAAGCGTAGAGATGTACGAAGAATCTCCCCAGCCCGGGACCAGTGGATGATGAAACCGAACAGATTGGCTGGCATTCTTTCCCCCGCTCTGGGTGCTCGTCTCATGCAATCTGCTCCCACGGGGCTGAGACATTGCCTTGTTCTAAAAACATCAAGCGCGCGCGCACACACACACACACACACACACACACACACACACACACACACACATCGCGCGCGCGTACACACACACCACCTCAGATCCTGGAAACCAAAGGGACTGGAGTGCCCCTGACTGCAGTAAACATTTGTTCTCTCAAGTTTTCCTAACAAAAGTTTTGAACTTTAATTCTGTTGCACACCAAGACTGTATTCCACGTCCAAGATGAGGATTTTTTTTCTCATTTTCTATGGTAGCTTTTTTTTTAACCCTTACCTTCTGTCTTAGAATCAATATATTGGTTCCAAGGCAGAAGAGCCGTAAGGGCTAGGCAATCCCGGGGGTTAAGTGACTTGTCCGCACACCTAGGAAATATCTGCTATCACATTTGAACCCAAGACCTTCCGTCTCGTGGCTTGGCTTTCCCTATGCACTGAGCCACAATGATAGCTATTCCAAAGCATTGCTTTAGAAATCGTGACCCCATCCCACCACGCCCAAACTTCTCAGGTTCTTAGATTTTTCACTCCATTCAACTACCATTGGTAATTATCATAATTGCTAATGTTGCCATAACACTTTAGAGCTTTCAGAATGTGTTATGCATGGCATCTCATTTAAGTGGCTCAATAGTCCTGTAAAATAATTAGTGCAGGTATTACAATTCCCTTTTTATTTTTTTATTTTTAAATCCTTACCTTCTGTCTTGGACTCAATACTGTGTATTGGCTTCAAGGCAGAAGAGTGGTAAGGGCTAGACAATGTGGGTTAAGTGACTTGCCCAGGGTCACACAGCTGGGAAGTGTCTGAGGCCACATTTGAACCTAGGACCTCCCATCTCTAAGCCTGGCTCTCCATCCACTGAACCACCAGCTGTCCCCCAAGTTCATCATTCTTGACCCATGGCCTACTACCCTGCTCCTCCAGTTTACTCAAGCACCTTATATTCTGAATTTGAGACAAATTTCGATGCCCACAATTTTAGGACTCCATACCTTTGCTTCATACTGATCTTTCTACCTGACATGCCCTGTTTCTTTCTGTTCAACTATTTATTTGTTTCTCCATTCCGAATTGTCATTTTCTCCACAAGGCTTCTCCCTATTTCTCCTTCTCATCCCTCTCAGCACAGTGCCTTGCACATTGCCAGCCACATACCCCATTCTGTGTAGCTTTGAGGATCTGGGTTCTGAAGAATCTCATCTTCAGCCTGCTGTCTGATGGATGCCCCGCTGGCTGGAAGTGCTGGGTAAAAAGCTAGACGCCATCCCCTTCTTTTGCTCTGCTTCTCACTGGATAAGGCAGCACCAGTTCATTGTCAAGGGATGTGTGTAGAGGTGTGGATATACCCAAATAAAACAGCTCTAAGTTAAATAAGCAGAACCAGGATAACATTATACACAGTAACGGCAATATTGTGGAATGATCAACTGTGAAAAACTTGCAATTTGTAAACTTAAGTATATGGCACAGTGTGTGTATTAAGGATTTTTAAGTTAATGCCAACAAGAAAGAGTGTAAAAATGTGTAAACTGAAATGTCATTAGCCTTCTGAGCTTAGTGGTTAGAACAATTTAGTCATTCGGTGCAGGGCTGTTGTTAGTGTAGCAAGCAAAAAATGATGGATATGGTATGAAATTGTAGGGGTTTTTTAAATGGCAAAATTCATTTTAAAAAGTAAGTACTCCCCCATCCCAAAAAAGCAATACAATGATCCAGAACAATTCTGAGGGACTAAAATGCCATCCACCTCCAGAGGAAGAACTTCTATAGGCAGAGGCAGATGAAAGCATATGATTTTTCCTTAGTTTATTTGGGTTTTTATTTGGGGATTTGGGTTTTATAGGATTATTCTCTTAAGAAATGATCAATATGTTTATCACATGGTTCTAAGGGGTTTTGGTTTTTAAAGATCACTCTATTACAAATATGAATAATCTGGAAATAGATTTTGAGCAGTAATACATGTATAACTCAGTATACTTGTTTGTCAGCTCCAAGAAGGGGGAGGGAAGAGGGGAGGAACATGAATCATGTAAACATGGAAAAATATTCTAAATAAATTAATTAATAAGGTTTAAAAAGAAATTATCAAATGGAAATATAATTTACATGGTAATACCTTTATAACCCAGATCAAATTGTTTGCCAGCTCCAGAAAGGGGGAGGGAAATTATTTGGATCATAGAACTATGGAAAACATATGTGGAAATCTGTTATTACATGTAACTGGCAAAATAAAATATCTTTATTAAAAAATCACCTAGTCAAACTGATTTTTTTTTAAACTTGCTCTATGACAGTGAGTTCAAAGTGACCTTGCCTAGTCACATTTGCTCTCCTCAGAAGCCAGCAAACATGCTTGGAGAAAGCATATTATATAAATTTGGGGGTCTGGTTTTGTTTTTTGTTTTTTTAGCACAGAAAGGATAAGCAAATCAAGGAGAGACAGTATAGAATAAGTAGTACACAATGCTAACAAAACCATAAAACTCCTAGCAAGCAGCTGTAAGCCCAAACTTTACATCAGACCCAGAATTCCACAAGACACAAGAATTCTAGGAGATACACAGTTCTGTCCTCTGTTCAGGGGCAAAGGACAAGATGGTCCTACAGAAAACACAACTCACAATTCCAGCAGGACATGATCTTCTCTGCCAACACAGACATTCTGAAGGGATACTGGATCTAGGACTGAATCTGGGTAGTCCAGAGAGACTAATAATAACAATTATAAGAGCTAACAAGTTATAGCACTTACCAGTGTACCAGGAATTGTGCTACATTTGATCTTCATAACAACCTTGTGAGGAAGTGCTGTTATGATCCTCCTTTTACAGATGAGGAAACTGAGGCATACAGAGGTCTGTGACTTGTCCAGTCACATAGCTAGTAGGTTTTTGAGGCTGGATTTGAACTTAGAGTGCCAGAGCTGGCACTCTAACTACTGCACCACACAGCTGCGCACACCAAGAAACTTTTCTTGGTCCTAGCTTTCTCATTACTGAGAGGACTTCTGACCTCTGCTGGCCATAGCTAGCCCATCATGAAGCGGGACAAGTGCTCTCTGAAGCCAGGATCTGGTGAGAATAAGGCAGCAGCTGCCAATGATGACGTTGCCATTGTGTGGCATACCTCTCCAGCCTCGACTTGGAGCAAGTGGTCACTCTTCTGACACAAAGTGCATCAAGGCACTTTCATGGCCAATCAATCAACACTTATCAAGCACTGTGCTAAATGCTGGAGATCCAGTAAAAGGCAAAAGACACTCTCTGTCCTCAAAGAGCTTACAATCTAAAGAGGGGAGACAACATACTAACAAATATATACACTTCCTCCCTTGATTCCCAGGCCAAAGACACAACCAATATAATAGTGGGGAGGAGAGAAAGAGGATGGAAAGGAGGGAGAGAAGCTATGGAGAAAGGAGCATTAGCGTTTATAATAATGGAAAATTTTTCACCTTCCAAAAAAAATGACATTTGATCTTTTTTTTACTTTCTAAAATAAATAATTTTACTTTCCAAAATAAATAATTTTACCTTCTAAAATAATTTTATCTTTTAAAATAATTTTACCTTCTAAAATAAATAATTTTACCTTCCAAAATAAAATAATTTTACCTTTTAAAATGATTTAACCTTTTAAAATAAATAATTTTACTTTCCAAAATAATTTTATCTTCTAAAATAAATCCAAGAGAATCTCAAGATAATTATCAGAGAAACTTGCATGATTTTCAACGATTGTAAAGTGTATAACAAGTTTAAAACTACTATATGCTTTATTTTTTTCCCCTTTAACCCTTACTTTCTTTCCTAGTAATTCTAAGACTGAAAGACAAGGGCAAGACAAACAAGGTTAAATTACTTGCCCAAGATCACACAGATTGAGGTAGGACTTTAACCCAGATCCTCCCTGATCTAGTAGGTCTGGTGCTCTATCACTGTGCCACTTAGTTGCCCCTCTGCAAGGCACTTTAAGTGTGAGGAACAGAGGGCTTAGAGTCAAAGGACATTGGTTCAAATCCCAGCTTTGCTTCTTTCTACCTGTGTGATCTTGGACAAGTCACTGCTCCCTTTTTGAGTCTAAATTTCTTCACTAGGAAAAAAATGAGGGTATTGAATTAGATAATTAGCGTGGGTCCTTCCAGCTCTGTAACCTCTCCTCAGAATGAACACATTCACCTCCATGGAAACTCCCAGCAGGAGCCAGCTCCCATGAGTTACATAATAGACCAGGCAATAGACAGGTACAGCGCCACCTGCTGGTCAGATCAGAGCCACAATCTCAGATTCCGCTTAGCCTTTCCAGCTTTCTAGTGTACAATTGACTTTATTTCCCATTCATAGAATTTGTAGGATTTATAGAATCATGATCATTTTTAATTAACTCTTTTTTTGAAAATTTTGTTTAATTAGTCAATTTAAAACATTATTCCTTGGTTACAAGAATCATATTATTTCCCTCCCTCCCCTGCCCCACCCCTTCCCATACCACAATTCCACTGGGTATTACATGTGTCCTTGATCAAAATCTATTTCCATGTTGTTGATGTTTGCACTGGGACGTTCATTTAGAATCTATATCTCCAGTAATATCCCCTCGACCCATGTAATCAAGCAGTTGTTTTTCTTCTGTGTTTCTACTCCCACAGTGTTTCCTCTGAATGTGGATAGTGTTCTTTCTCATAGATCCCTCCTAGTTGTTCAGGATCACTGCATTGTCACTAATGGAGAAGTTCATTACATTCGATTGTACCACAGTGTATCAGTCTCTGTGCACAGTGTTTTCCTGGTTCTGCAACTTTTGCTCTGTATCACTTCCTGGAGGTTGTTCCAGTCTCCATGGAATTCCTCTACTTTATTATTCCTTTGAGCACAATAGTATTCCATCACCAACATATACCACAATTTTTTCAGCCATTCCCCAATTGAAGGGCATCCCCTCATTTTCCATTTTTTTTTTGCCACCACAAAGAGCACAGCTATGAATATTCTTGTACAAGTCTTTTTCCTTTTTATCTCTTTGGGGTACAAACCCAGCAGTGCTATGTCTGGATCAAAGGGCACACAGTCTTTTAGCACTCTCAGGGCATAGTTCCAAATTGCCCTCCAGAATGTTTGAATCAATTCACAACTCCACCAGCAATGCATTAGTGTCTCCACTTTGCCACATGCCCTCCAGCATTCATTACTTTCCTTTGCTGTCATGTTGGCCAATCTGCTAGGTGTGAGGTGATACCTCAGAGTTGTTTTGATTTGCATTTCTCTGATTACAATAGATTTAGAGCACTTTTTCATGTGCTTATTAATGGTTTCGATTTCTTTATCTGAAAATTGCCTATTCATGTCCCTTGCCTTAATTAACTCTTGATAAGAAATAACAGAGAAGATAAATATCAAACAGGGATATTCCTGAAAGTGTTTTGCCTCTTCAGATTCTTTTAAAAATCCCACTTCTTGTAAGAGATACTCCAGACTCACCCTGTTCCCTTCAGGGTTCTAGAGTACATCTAGGGTTGTCTTTCTTTAATGTTATTGAAGCAAACCTTCATTCCAGTGTGTTTGTCTCCTTGTTAGCAGCCAGGGATTAGCATTCAATTTCATGTAATTTATTAACAATACTTAGCTTTTGAGGTGGACAGAGTATGAAACCTGGAGTCAGGAAGGCTCATTTTCCTGCATTCAAATCTGGCTTCAGACACTTCCTAGCTATGTGGCATGTAACCTTGCTTGCCTCAGTTTCCTCACATGTCAAATCAGTCAGAGAGGGAAATGGCAAACCACTCCAGTATTTTTGCCAAGCAAAAACCAAATGGGGTCACTGAAGAGTTGTACACAACTGAAAAATGCCTAAACAACAACAAGCGTTTTTGATGGAATATTTTCTAGAAAAATAGAGGACAGAAATGTAAATATTTCCTCACAAAATCTGAGAGCACATCACTGGACTGTGCCCATTGTGGCATGACTGGGATGGCTGACTCTACAACTCTGCTATTGCTGGACTGAATCAATGGTGTCACTCAGGATTTTGTTCCTCTGGTAGCTTGGAATTCCCATATGGCTCCTGGAAATTTCCATCACAGGTTCAAGTTTATGGACCTCTAGTGACTCGCCGTTCTTATCTTGCCAAGCTCACAAAGCCTCCTTTGCCTAAAAGCGGGAAAGAAGAAACACAACCCATAGAAGCAATGGCAGAGCCATGAATTCTCAGCTTCATAGTGGCTCTCAGAGAGTGCCCCACAGCGACTTGTCCTTCTTTCATGTCGGCCAGCCTAGAAAGAGTCAGAGCCAAGAGATTTTGCCCTTGCTGGCCAATGTCTTTTGAACCCTAGTTGTGAAGCTAAGCCAGTCCAAAAGGCTTCACACTTAACTCCACAATGAGCAAACTGTAACCAGTTACAAAATGTCGGCCCCTGCTCATAAGGACTCAGCTCCTTGGCCAGGCCCCCCCCCATACTCACACCTCTTATAATGTGGATCAAATTTAAGGTATCACATTTCTGTTTTTCAGGACTAAATTTCATCAGCACTTTTCCTAAAGTTGATCGGGAGGTGGTGATGGAGAGGACAAAAGTCTCTTATCCTTAGGCGATCACATGTAACATGAGTTGCTATGTCTACAAACCCCAGGCATACATTTGAGTTTGACTATTCCCATTATTGATTTAATTTTGCAGAAGTTTAAGCACTTCCTCATTATTTACAATACCGACTGAATAAAATCCTAAAGCAAGCATTTAAGGCCTTCCTTGGTCTGATACCACCTTCTCTTTCTAGCCTTGTGTCAGACTCCTTACTCCCTTTCTCTCCCCAGGCTCTGTGTGCCAGTCAAATCCAATGACTCATCTCCTCTAATTCATTTGCTTTATTTTCTCACATGCTCTTGTTTATACCATTCCTTAGACCTAAAATGACTCTTCCCCTTGAGTCCCCACATTCCATCTTTAAAGTTCATATCAAATGCTTTTTCCCAAGTGCTTTTTTCCTCATCTGTCCAGTCTATAAAGACCTTACTGGCTAATCAATCAATGAATCAACCAACATTCCCTAAATGCCAACTATGTGACAGGTACCATGGCAGGCGATGGAAACTCAGAGACGAAAACTACAACACTCCCTGCCTTCAAGGAGTTTATATTCTAATGAAGAAGAAAACACATTCTCACATATGTGTGTATATTAAATAAATATACATGCATGCATACTGGGGTTACATGTGGATGTGGATGTGGGACTGGCCACTGGAGGAAAGTGAGGACAGCCTTTTAAGAAGGCACAGATATTCCTCTCCTTTAAGCATGTGGAGACACCCTCTGCCTGCTTCAAATCCAACTCTGTGTACAGGCTTGATAAGCTTACTTCCATCCACTGGTATTTTATGGGGACAAAAAAAAAATCTGGTTAGTTTAGTAGCTAGAAGGTCTAATAGCTCAGGAGTTGTAGAGCCAGAACTAAGTCTGCATACAAAAGGAACAATTGCTGCCTTGGTCATTTTTCTCTCTTTTCCTTCCTTTTAGCAAGTGAACTGACAGATGGAGGGAAGAATGGCCCTGCTCCCTTCACCCAGATGCTATAAGCAGCTGATGATACAGTGCTAAAATGAAGGAGAAAAACTACAGCTGCTGATCTATATCTGGATCAATATTTCATGTAGAGGTTTGAGGGATTCTCAAGCCCTTTTCAGGGCTGTTCATCTTCCTTTGGTGCCCAACTCTCACCTGTGGCTCCATGAAGCTGTAGCACGCACCCTAGTGAAACCATCTTAGCAGAAGGGCTAAATCAGTTTGGGGGTAACAAAGCTAACAGCCTTGCCTTTCTAGCAACAAAAATATCGATACTCCCAAGTCAGTATCTGAAAATGCCTGCATTCCTTTCATTAAATCTCAGCCGTCTTCCACATCTTAGTAGAGAATCATGAGTTGTTGACTGAAAAAATACCTTTCTAGGAAAGTAAACTAGGTTGAGGGTAATCAACAGGCTTCAAACCATCAATGAATTAGAGGGATGTCAGCCCAAAGACACTTGGCAGAATGGGCTGATGAGAACAAGTTGTTCCAATGGCCATGGAAGCAGGAGAAGTAGTCTAAAGCTTGGTCAGATATTTAAAATGCCAGGGTCATCCTCTGTCTCCCAGGGCATCTCTGAGCATTCTCCTCATTACTGTTTTATATCCCTAGCACCTTTCACAGAGCCTGGTAAATAGTAAATGCTTAAAAATGCATGTTAATTGGTTATTGATTGGAATATCTCTTAGTTATCTTCTGCTTCTTTATCATCAGCCATTTGGCCCCTGTCCCCAGATTCCTACACCTTAGGGCTGGTTCTAGCAGTCAGGAATCTTCAAGGAATGATTTGAGGGTCATCTCAAGGCTTTCAAGACCCAAAATATTTCACTGAATGAGTGAGAAGAGAGGCCTGCTGCAGGAAGGTGCTAAATCAACAGGAAGTGGATGCCAGGCAGTGAAACAGTCCAGAAGTAGGCAGATTTCCAAAGGCCAAGTCAGAGCAAGCCTTGCTTGTGACTAGAACAGGAATGAGTAGCCACTTGGGTTGTAGTCAAAGTTGTTTGCTTTTTCAGGCAGTGGCCAGAAAAAGTCCTAAGCATTGCAAACAAGGGCCTGATGTGAGTACTCCAGCTGACCCCTGCTGGCACTGGAAAGAAATTTGTCTTACCTCTCATCCAGTGGGAATGCTGGCAAAGCTTCACAAATTTTCCTGGAATTAAACAGCCTTACTTGGAGAGGAAGGATGGGGACAGAGGGGGAGAATCAAACTGGAAACAGTTTGGAGGGTCAGTTTAATTGTCTGGTTATTCTTAGGTGATCATTAGTCAGCCAATAAACATTTATTAAGCACCTACAGGGTGACCAACATGATGCTAGTTCTGGGAATACAGATACAAATACAAATAAAAACAAAGATAACTCTCGCCCTCAAGGAGTTCATAGTCTAATTGGGGAAAATAATACAGGAAAGGAAGCTGAAAAACAGGGGATGGAGGTAGAAAGATTGTTGGGAAATAAAAGAGAAAGGGAGAAAGGGAAACAGGGAAGGTACCAGGCAGGGGGCATGATGGAAAAGTCCAAAAAATCCCCAAGAGGGGGGAAATGGGGGGAGATGGTGCTGAGCCTTCTTCTCAAATAGAGTTCATGGTCCTTCCCTCCAGCAGAAGCATCCCATTAGGGGGCAGAAGGTACTGATGAGATGGGAGTCACAGGCAGATTCAATTTTATATGTGAGATACAGGGCTTTGTATTTTCTATAACAACAAATAGCTAACATTTATAGAGCACTTTAAGGTTTACAAAACACTTTACAAAAGCTATCTCATTTGATCTTCACAAGAATCCTAGAGGGTAGGTGCTAATACTATTTTCATTTTATAGCGGGGAGGACTGAAGCAAACAGGTTAAGTAATTTGTCCAGGTTACACAGCTAATAGATAGCTAGATTTGAATTCAATCTTCCCAACACCAAGTCTAATATTCTATCTACTATACTTCCCAGTTGCCTCTTTAGCAGAAAAATAGAGAATAAATTCAGGAATTCTAACCAAAAGGGCTAGAATACTGTGAAGCTGGCTATTTATGCTTTGAAATTGTTATGATATGAGGAAATGCCAATTTCTAAGGAAAACATTAAAAGCCCTCCATAATTTAGTCCCAAGCTTTCTTTCTGCCCTTCACATATTCTACAGTCCAGTTATACTTTACATGATTAGCTGACACATCTTGTTATCTCCCAGAACTATGTGCACTCACAATAATCATCCTCCATGAATTTTGGGCAGTCCTTTACTATTTCCACCTCTTAAAACCTTCCTGATTTCCAAGGTCCAACTCAGGTACTACCTCTCCATGAATTTGTCCTTGAGCTCTGCCCTTCTTCTAGCTGAAAGTTCTCTCTCTCTTCTGAAATGTCCCTAGAACACTTTGCATGAGGCGAGTGAGATAAGAGAGAGAGCGCATTTATTAAGTACCTGCAACACACACAGTACTAAGTGCTTTCCCTATATTATCTCATCTGATCTTCACATGAAACCCTATGAAGAGTGCTGTTTTGATTGCCATTTTATGACTGAGGAAACTGAGGCAGACAAAGATTAAGTGACTTTCCCAGGGTCACACAGCTATTAAGTGTCTAAAGCTAGATTCAAACTTGGGTCTTTCTGACTCCAGACCCAGAGTTCTATCCACTGAGCCACCTAATTGCCACTATAATGCACACTTAAAAAAATTACACATCATATCCTCCACAGGGTACAATGAATTTGGGTCCAGAACTGAATAAAATGAAGAGAGAGAAAAAATTGAATCTTTCAAGTCTCTGAAGTTTTTCCCTGAAACAAAGGCTCATCTTTTTTTTAAATAAACATTCTTTTGACTTGTACAAGAATATTCATAGCTGCACTCTTTGTGGTTGCAAAAAAATTGGAAAATGAGGGGATGCCCTTCAATTGGGGAATGGCTAAACAAATTGTGGTATATGTTGGTGATGGAATACTATTGTGCTCAAAGGAATAATGAACTGGAGGAATTCCATGTTAACTGTAACGACGTCCAGGAATTGATGCAGAGCGAAGGAAGCAGAACCAGGAGAACATTGTACACAGAGACTGATACACTGTGGTACAATCAAATGTAAAGGAATTCTCTATTAGTAGCAATGCAATGATCCAGGACAATTCTGAAGGACTTAGGAGAAAGAACACTATCCACATCCAGAGAAAGAACTGTGGGAGTAGAAACACAGAAGGAAAACAATTGCTTGATCACCTGGGTTGATGGGGAAATGATTGGGGATGTAGCCTCTACACTGTCACCCTAGTGCAAATATCAATAATATGGAAATAGGTCTTGATCAACGACACATGTTAAACCCAGTGGAATTGCACGTTGGCTATGGGAGGGGTTCAGGGGAGGAGGGGAGGGAAAAAACATGAAGCATATAACCATGGAAAAATATTCTAAATTAACTAATTAAATAAAGTTTTCCCAAAATAGATAGACAAACAAACAAACATTCTTTTGGTGTCATTATACAGCTGCAAGTCATGAAACAGTTTCTGAAACATTTCTCTCAGAAGTCATTCAAAGTACTACGGAGAAGCATAAGATAATCACAAAGAGGCGACTTTTGTTGTTGCTCAGTTCTTTCAGACTGTGTGACCCCATTTGGGGTTTTCTTGCCAAGTTACTGGCATGGTTTGCCATTCTCCCCTGCAGCTCATTTGACAGATGAGGAACCTGAGGAAGACAGCTTACGTAACTTGCCCAAGGTCACACAGCTAGCAAGTGTCTGAGGCTAGATCTGAACTGGGGATGATGAGTCTTTCAGACTCCAAGCCCAGTTCTCTATTCATTATGCCACCTAGCCTCCTATAAAGAGCATATTGCAAACAAGGAATTGAGATGGAGAAGTAGTATAAAAAGTGTCTTCAAGGAAGTATATGAACAAAAAAGATGAGCTGACCATGTGACAAGAGAGAGGGATGGGCAACCCACATGCTCCACACTGATATCTGTGTGATATCAAGAAAATATGAGGAAATACACTGTGGCAAATATATATAGAATGATATCACTAAGAATAGCATGGGATGAGTTGACACAGAGGAGTCACAATCTTCACCGTTGGAGGGAGTGTACACATTGATGAAATTATGGGGCCATTTGAGAAACTTGTTTTTTTAATTATTTTAAATTTTATTGATAAATTTTTCCATGATTACATGATGATTCATGTTCTCTCCCCCTGCCCCTCGTCCCTACCCCCCTCCAGGACCTGACAAGCAATTCCACTGGGTTATACATGTGTTATCACTTGATATCTATTTCCATATTATTCATTTTTGTAATAGTGTAATCTTTTACAACCCAAACTCCAAATCCTATACCCAAATAAACAAGTGATAAATGATATATTTTCTTTTGGATTTCTACTCCCATAGTTCTTTCTCTCGATGTGGATAGCATTCTTTCTCATAAGTCCCTCAGGGGTGTCCTGTATGAATGCATTGCTATTAGTAGCAAAGTTAGTTACATTTGACCGTCCCACAATGTTTTGGTTACTGGATACAATGTTCTCCTGGTTCTGTTAATTTCATTCTGCATCAATTCATGAAGGTCTTTCCACATTTGAGTAACTTCTAAAAAAAGTCTAACTCTCTCATATTTCATATGGTATGAAGGTGACCTAGAGTTCTTTTTTTAATTATTATTATTTTTAATTCATTATTATATATTTGTTTTGTATTATATTTTCCAGAATACATAGATATGATTTTAATCATCATTTTCTGACATTTATCAATTCATATCCTCTCTCCCTCCTTCTCCTCTCTGCCCCAGACAGCAGATAATATAATATTGGTTCTCTATGTGATATCATGAAATACATATTTCCACATTCATCATGTTGTGAAATAAGATGTATCTTGCTTATGCAAGAACTTGAGGTTCTTATGGTCTACTCTAGAGGAGTATAAGCTTGAGTAGCTCCTACAAGGACTAATTCTGTGATTTCATTGTCCTAGATAATTCTCATGGAGGAAACTCTTTCTGCCAACACAGACTGGCACCTCCTCTGGAACTTACAGCCGCAGAGAGCTTCTTTTTTTTGTTTTGTTTATGCAACTTTATTGAAGAAAAATAAATCAATTACTAGCAGAGCTATTAGTTGATCACTCATCCATTGACAACTTGCATCATTTATTCAGTGCTATATTAAACAGTGTATTGGAAGATAGATTAACTAATAGCTCCAAGCCTCCTAACAAAATTTAAATGAAAATTACAAAAAGTTCAAGACCCTATTTTGGAATACAAGGGGTGTTTGACTTCCAATTTCCATTCTCTGTAGAACAAGAACAGGTCATTCCTTTATTGACATGCATAAAATACATCACGTTTTCTGTTCTGCTGATGCTATAAATTCAGTACCAATTCTCCAACCATATCAGTTATGAGCATAAAGTATATCATGAAACCTCAAATCTCTAACAACGGAAGGTTTTAAACAAGATGGATGCTGCTACAGTAATGTTGCTTCCTTTGATATGACAATTGTGCATCCATCTCCCTCCCCCTCAGATGGTATCTTCAGCATCTGTTAGAGCAATGAGGAATGGGGTTTTAGTCTCATAACCAAGTTAGAGTGAAGACATTGGCCACATAATACACATGCTCCGTTTTTTAAAAAATTCTGAGTCTTGGGCAATTGTTCTCTTGTAACTACTTTACAGTTTCTAAAAGCAGTTATTGTCCAAAGCTGGAAGAACTTAAGTCTTCTCAGATGAGCATGTGCATGAATGGAGGGAGGTAAACAAAAAATAAAATTAAAAAAGATGAGGTCTGATAGGGGAGCAGCCGGATAAGAAAATCAAAAAAGGAACAGTAATTTAAAGTTTATTCCAGCTATAATGCAGGTTATTCTGACTTTAAGGTAGCATCACATGGCATACTTCTGAGTCCATTCTCGAGATATTCTGTTGTACTTGTCTCTGTCTGTTTTATAGATCCGTGCAATCTCTGGCACTAAGGGGTCATCTGGGTTTGGATCACATAGCAGTGAACAAATGGATAAAAGAACTTTAGAAAGAGTTAAAGCAGGAGACCACTGTGATCTTAGAATATCGAGACAAATGCTGCCATTACTGTTAATGTTTGGATGATAAATTCTTGTTGTAAATGCAACCTTAGGTGGTTTGAAGGGGTAGTCTGTAGGGAAATGAATTGTCAAAAAGAATACACCGCCTTGATATGGGCTGTCATTAGGTCCCATAATTGTGGCTTGCCAATGAAACATATCATCCCCAACTGGACCTGCAGAACACTGTGCTGGAGGGTCACGGGCCAAATCGCTAAGTTCCTTATTAATCCGTTTCAGCGCCATGGTGTGTGCTTCTTTCCGCCTCTTCCTCGCTCTCTCGATGGGCAGATGGGTCCGGCCAAAAACTCTGATTATCCCGGGCGGCGGGGAGGGGTTGGGGGAGGGGATCTCTCTTCTCACACCGGCTCCGCCCGACACAGGCGCAGAGGGGCCGGGGCCTCCCTCAAGCTGCGGCCTCGGCCTCGGCCTCCTCCCCGCGCGGCAGCTGGTGCGTCCCCGGCCCTACGGGGCTCACGCGCACGACACAGCCACAAGATCCGCAGAGAGCTTCTTAGGGCAGGCATTGAAGGTTAGAGGATGTACCCAGGCTTTCACACAGTCAGCATGTTGGAAGTGGGACTTGACCCCTCGTCTTCCTGACTCAAAGGCCACCTCTTTTTCCCCTAAACTATGCTACCTTTTATATATTGTTCACAATATCTTGACAGGAAATACCTGATTACTCATGAGAGAGTCAAAGCAGAATCCAGTTGTCTATCTGCTGTCAAATTACCACACTGTCACAGAAAAGGTTAAAATAGCATTGCATTAATGAAAATCAAATATTTCAACATTTCATTTACTTCAGAAGAGTAAGAGTTATCAAAGGGGGAGGGGAAAGGTTTATCAGAGAATTTTTTAAAATCCCCAAAACTTGATTAGCCATTCGACAATGAATGGGCGAGCCCTCGATTTCCAGTTCTTTGCCACTACAAAGAGAGTGACTGCTATAAATATTTTAGGAAAGAGGTTCTGTTCCTTTTTCCCTCATCACCTTAGGAAATAAACCTGATAGTGGCATTGCTGGGTCAAAAGATATATAAATTTATAACTCTGTGGCATATATGTCCATCCTCAGAGAAAGAACTGATGAAGAGAAACAAACAAGACATAGTTTTATATATACATATGTCTTTTGTTAAATGGTGCCTAGGAACACAACCTTTGCTTAGAAAGCTCAACTCAGAAGGAACCCATTCCGTCCTGATGCATTCTATTCCACTTTTGGATAGCTTTGGATGTCAAGATGTTTTTTTCTTACATTGTCTAAATCCTTTTCTCTTCTACTTACACCTATTGGTCCTATTCTCTGAGGCCAAACAAGTCTTATCTTTTTTCCACATGTCCATGAGATATTTCACGATAATTATCATATCTCTCATAACTCCTTCTTAAAGAAACCCTTACCTTCTATCTTAGAATCAAACTGTGTATTGGTTCTAAGGCAGTAGAGTGGTAAGGGCTAGACAATGGGAGCTAAGTGACTTGCCCAGAGTCACACAGCTAGGAAATGTTTGAGGCCATATTTGAACCCAGGTTTTCCTGACTTGAGTCCAACATTTGATCCACTGGCTACTCTAACAGTATGTGACCAGTTCTTTCTGTCTGGACTCTGCCTTTTTCAATATAAACTTCAAAATTTCTCCTAGAATTCTCTTCCTTATGCATGAATATGGCATTATTCCTAAGATCAGCCATCTCCAGAGGCTCTTTATTGCCTGCGGAGAAGACCTCAAACTCTTTTGGCATTCAAGAGTCTCTGAAATGTGATGTCACCCAACTTTTCTATATCTGCTCCAGCTGATAAAGACTACTCTTTACTACTAGTACAAAAATATTTATAGCAGTTCTTTTTCAGTGGTAAAGCATTACAAATTGAGGAGACATCCCTCATTTGGGGAACGGCTGAACAAATTGTGGTATATGATGGTGATGGAATTCTATTGAGCTATTAAGGATTGATGAACAGGATGATTTCAGAAAGAGTTGCAAAGACCTCCCTGAACTGATACAGAGTGAAATAAGCCGAACCAGGAGAACATTATACACACTCACAGCAATACTGTGGAATAATCAACTATGATAGACTTTGCTACTAACAGCAGTAGAATGATTCAGGAAAATTCTGAGGGACTTATGACAAAGAATGCTATCCTCCTCCAGAGAAAGAACTGTTGGAGCCGGAATGCAAATGAAAGCATATGATTTTTCACATTAGTTTATTGTGTTCTTGTTTTGGAGTTGTGGTTTTATATTATTATTATTCTCTTATAACAAAGACCTATAAGAAAATGTGTTTTTGCACAATAATGCATGTATAACCCAGATCAAATTGCTCACCATCTCTGGGAAGGGGGATGAACGGATAGGAGGGAGACAATTTAGGTTTTATAACTTCAGAAAATGCATGTGGAAATTTGTTATTGTATGTAATTGGGAAAATAAAACATATTTTTTTTAAAGGAAGGAAGGAAACTCCATGGGAAGCATGCTCCATGGGGTGATGAAAAATCTGACACAACTGAACAACAGCAACAATTATTCTCAGGGACAAGAACTTTCTGTTGTCTCTTGTTCTCACCACAGTTCTCTGCATCAAGAACTTATTGCAGACACTTAATAAATGTGTGTTGTATTGTTTTCTGACTTCTAGAGCTCAATCCCCACCACCATTCTGCTTCTCTCCCATAATCTGCCCAAGATCACAGATTAAGAAATAGCAAAGCTAGGATTCCAAAGCTGGATTTGTTTGGCTCCCCATCCTAGGATTCTTTCTACTATACCCCCATTCTTAGTGCTATCTCAAGAGTGTTTATTGAACAAAAATGATACATTTATTAATTAGCTCAATATCCTGAGTTTGCAGAAGCTGCTTAAATCCTATCAAAATGGATCCTAAATGATCACACCCATCTTACTGTGACTCTTAAGCAAGAATGTTCCCAAAAGAAGTTAAATATTTCTTTGTTTCCTAAAATCAGTTTTATGTAGTCGTTGAGAGAATTTTTCTTTTCACTCCTCAAGGCTTTGCCTCTAGCCTAAATTGGCCCAGTACAAATAATTAGGCAACAGGGGGATGGATATTGACGCCAAGGAAGAGTCAGTGAACTGGCTAGGGTAGCCAAAGAGCTAGCTACACCCTGGTGGTAATCCATGCTAGGAACTGAATAACATGCTTTTAGAAAAAGGCCTTATCCTGAATTGCCCCGGCCAACTGCCTTCTGTCCTTCACTTGAACTAGCTAAGCTGGGATCATTACATGGACTGCTGCCTCCCAGCCAATCAGAGCTCCTCTGCTCCAGGCAGCTGGCAATTCCATCCATCCATCTATCCATCAACAAGTCTGTCACCTGTGGCTACTCCACTGTGAGGAATCCACAGCAGGTACAAGATGTGTCTGCTGCCTCCAGGAGCCTCTAACGTGCAGATGAAACAAAATAAACCATTGGTGGGATATTAACTTATTAAAACACTAGGAGGTAAAAGGAAGGCACTGAGGTGACTAGGATTTTTACAAAGAATGTAAGCTGGTTTGGACCTTAAAGGACAGCTGTGATATGTATAAACAAGGGGAGGAATGGAGGGAAAGCATAGATTCAGAGAGAAGCTGGTGCACTAGCCCTACAGCTGGCCTTATCAGTGGAGATTTGCAAAGATCCACAGAAGTCTAAAAAAAGAATGAATTGGAGGTAGATGTGTGCTCAATGGATAGAGAACCAGGGTTCAAATCTGGCCTCAGACACTTCCTAGCTGTATGACCTGGGCCAAGTCACTTAACCCCCTTTGCCTAGCCCTTACCCTTTTTTCTGCCTTAGGACAAATGCACAGTATTGATTCTAAAATGGAAGGTAAGGTTTTTTTATGAAAAAGAGAATTAATTTGTAAAAATCAAGAAAGAATTGAGATTGTGCAACACCCTGCCCTTCCCTTCTTGAAAGGCAGCCTAAATAATAATGTATCAGATTTGCCACCAATTTATTAGCTATGTGACAAGGATAAATTACTTAAATTCTCTGAACTCCCAGTTTCCTTCGCTGTAAAATGAGGATTATAATCCCTCTAGTACCTCTCTTAGGGTTATTGAGATGATCAAGTGAAATATAGTGTTTTATTAAACTTAAAGCCCTAGACAAGATATCTTAAAGCTCTTTGTGCAATTTTAAACTTGAATAGCTTTATAAGCTATTTCTAATAGCTTAATACTACATGAAGTCTTGCATAGACACCCTGTATAAGAAAATGCCAGCTACTGTTAATTTGTCAGAAAAGAGATTAATATGAAAGAAGAAAAAAGAAGAAGCAATTGGCAAACCTAATAAATCGGAGAGTCTCTCCACCTGAGTGATGTAGAAAGTAGACTAGAGCCCAAGCAAAGGATCAGTGGTGGGGCTATTGATACGGTCCCAGCCCTTGGAAGCTCATTTGAGTCTGAACAATGACTGCCCAATCTGGGGCAGCTGCTCAGTGGGCGTTGATAAAAGTTCCATCCACTTTTCAGAGAGATTGCCACTTATGCTATCATCTAACTCTTCTCTATATTCTACCCATTGCACATTGGTTCGCCAGGGAGATTTCAGTAACTTTCACCACCTAACTCTGGAAGGATTCCTAAGAAGCCATGATTTTATACGTGAGCTTCTTTCCCCTAGAAGTATACAATATTCTTACCAAGCAGAAAGTATTTACACTGGAGAGACACAGAGCCTCTGCACTAAAGAGCAGTTGATTGGCCTTGGAAAGCAGCCTGAAAACTTTTGTTTCTTCACCCTCGCTCCCCCTTCCAGGATGATCAAGATGCTTTTCAACTGAACCCTTCTTTTGTCAAGGGGGAGAAAATGACTAAGCATGAGCAAGCTAGTCTGCTAGAAGATGAGTCATCTTAGACCTTTGCCTGTTTCCTAATCTACAATGAACTTGGCCACTTTTTAAGTTCTGGCCTGATGAGGGTGAAGTCAAGGGCTCCTGACTTTCCCAGATGGACCAAAAGAATGGGACCCATTCTGGCAGGTCTGGCTGGGTGGAAGCAGCCATAATGGCTCTGGAGGTAGATGACCTAGACCCCCGGGGCAGGGAACCGTAAGAAAGGGATGTCCATGTTGGAACACAGAAGCATTACCTTTTCTGTCTCTACGCAAAATACTTCACTTCTTTTAGGATCATCCATATCAATCAGTTCAATAAAGGACAAGCTTCAGAAAGATGGAATTGTTGAAAATCTTTCTCTCTCTCTAAACTAGAGCAGACTTAACATATAAGCAAAAGAAAGTAACTTCTAGAAAGTCAATATAGTTTAGTGGAAAGAACATGGGGTTTGAAATTAGAGCATCTGAGCTTGAATCCTTATTCTACTACCCACTACCTTGGGCAAGTCACTGAACTTTTCTAAGCCTCATTTTCTTCATATGTAAATAATAATTTTAATAAATAAAATAAATAATTTACTTTTAATACATAAATAATAAATAAAAATAAAATTTTATTAAAACTTTAAAATTTTTTAAAATATGTAAATGATGGGTTTGGGTCAGATGATCTCCAACAACCTTCCAATCCTAAACTTTATGAGTATGATAGAAGATCTGAGAGAAGAAATGTGTTATAATAGAAAAATGACTGTCTTTAGAGTCATATGACATAGGTTCAAAAAATTTTTTAATCTTTACTTTCATCTTAAAATCAATACTATACATTGGTTCTAAGGGAGAAGAGGGGCAAGGGCTATGCTTGCCTGGAGTCACACAGCTAGGAAGTGTTGGGGCCGATTTGTTCACAAGACCTCCCTTTTCAAGGTCTGGCTCTCTATCCACCCATATGCCCCACCTTCAAATCCTATCTCTGGGATTTACTACCTGTATTAATCTTGGGCAAATGATAACTTCCCTGGGCCTCAGGACCCTCATCTTCAGAGTGAAGAGGTTGAATTGGATGGCTTCTCATGTCTCTTTCTCTTCTAAATCTGATTCCTCCAAGCACATCCAAGACCTTTTCCACCAAATTTCCACCTGAAATTTGACCCAAGGAGTTTCATTCTTTTAATGTAGGACTTTGGTCCCTGTTTTAGTGTTAATCTCCTAGAAGAAACTATTATTTTAAGCTCTATAAGTCATTTTCACTTTAGTGTAAATGAGTTCCCAACTCTTTTCTCCAGAGAAGAGTTTGAGATTGAGAGACTCCAGGAACAAAATGTTGGAAAAGGTAGAACTAGGACACCAAAGGGAGCAAAACACTTTACATATTTGCTCAGTCCTGGCAGTGCATGCTGACTCAAAGAACTATGGTCCCAGGATTTGTGGGATAAGAAAAGACCTCACACAGGGTACACTTTGTACTAAATCCATTCCTGGAATTAATAGATGCTGCAAAATGCCAGCACAAATAAGATAAGACACAATCAGAAGGAAAAGAAGAAATAAGTAAAACAGCACGAACTCCTAGACCTAATCATCTTGCCAGAAAGGGTCAAGTTGGCAAGAATCTAGTTATTATTCGATACATAAAGGACTTGTGACTTTATTGCCTCGGCTACTCACTTCAGATTCCAATTTAAACCTCTCTGTACCTTGGCATACAAGCTTTAATAGTTCTCAAGGAGAACTTTATAGGTAACTCTCACATAAAGGAAAGAAAAGCATTTCAAGCTATGAGTTACACCCTTGCCACACATACTCCCTAAACTTGAACCCACATTCCCACAAGAACCTGTAAATACTTGCAGGAGAATGTGTCACAGATTTGGAGGAGATGTTTTGTACCAACAATGCCACTTGAGTAAATATTCCTTGCTAAAAGTTAATTAAGTCTGGATAACTAATTGATACCCCCCCAAAAAAAATTAGGAGAAGCATATCAGTGGGGGAAGGGGCTCTTGAGCTATAACATCAGAAAGACATCCTGCAACCTTCATGGCTACCCCTAGAATTCTAAAAAAAAAAAACACTGTAGCTGAGTTATGGGGTCTTAACCTGCCAGTTACAGTGGAAATTGGACACTTGAGCTGAGTTTGAAAGAGAGAAGAGTTTCTGAGAAGCAAAGGTGAGGAGAGATATTTCAAGCAGCAGAGGGAGACATTTCAGGCATGAACTGATAGTACAAAGGCACAGAGATGAAAGATGAAGTTCTTATGTTAAAGGAACAAGACATAGGCAGGCATTATTGGCTCTTAGAGTGCAGGAAGGGAATAATATAAAACAAGAATGGATGAGTAGATGGGGATCAGGTTGGAAAGGCTTTAAAAATCAAATGGAGGATCTTTTTTTGGAGGATTTGATCTTAAAGCAAAGAATCATCAGAATTTATTTATTTATGGACGGATCTGTAGTTTAGGAAAATTACTTGGACTGTTGTCTAGGAGTTGGATTAGAGTAGAAGAGAGAAAGAGAGAAATGAAGCAACTAGGTGATCATGTGGATGAAGTTCTGAACTTGGAGTTAGGGAGATAACGAGTTCAAATTCTGCCTTAGACTCTCACTAGCTGTGTGACCCCAAACAAGTTCCTTATCTTAAAATGGAAATAATAAAAGTATGTAAGTCACAGGGTTGTTGCAAGGATCAAATGAGTGGAGCCAGATTAGTAGGTTATGCAAAAGTCCAGGTAGAGGTACACAGGTATAAGGCTCCGTGACCCACTGAGAAATTAGATGAAGATTTGCGGAGAATCTGTTATCTATACCCAAAACAAAATGTATAACCAATGTTGGGGCAGGAAGGAAACTGGGAAACCAGATAGTCTAATCTATAAGCAAGCTATGTGGTGATGTCTCTGAGCTGAGAATGCTCTTTTAGTGGGTCCTTCCTCTCCTGTCTATAAGTCACATATCCCTTTAGCCAAGTCTGAGATAATGAGAATGGAAGAATTTAAGAGAGCCAAATTCATTCACGGGTGCCAAGAAGGAAGAGAATAATGGGTCTAGGGGAAATCTAAAACCACATTAACCAAAATGGGGCCCTTGCAGCTTCCTGCTAGTGACTTTCAACTGAATGTTGAGTAAGGAGCAGAATGGGAAATCAGTACAATCTCTTTGGTTAGACAAGATACAAGGGAAGAAAAGGGGCAACAGGGAGTTTTTCAAGGGGGAGAGGAGAATGAGGGAAAAAATGCATAGATTTGTGGGGGAACATGGACTATTGTGACTCCCTCAAAAGTTCCATCTAACCCCCACCAAATCAAAAAAGAAAAGCCAAAAATTCACATCCCCTTTTCTAAACCAGGATTCAAGCCTTTTAAGGATTTCTTCCCCCATCATTACATGAGATTAGTCACAAAGTCTAGTTCCTGGCACTTCCACAATGCAGCTCAGAAGGGGTGGGGGTGGGGGAATGGTGGGGGATCTCATTTGGAAAGCACATTGAGGCTCAGGTTATTTTCTGAAATTCTTTTCTCCAGATTCCTTATTGTTCTCACTAACCATGTCCACAAACAACAACAAAAAAATTCCTGATGAGGAATCAGGGACTTGGAAATAAATAAAAGTCACTCTGATAGAATATAGTATTCCATTGAAAAGGTATTAAAACAAAACACAGCTTTTCTCCCAGCTCATTCAGAGGACCTGCCTAATACCCTAGGCAGGTCCACACAGCTGGCACTGCAGCCTGTGATGGTCTTGGCTGTATTTCAAGTGCTGTGTTTTCTCACAGATACATGGTTCTTGTACAATGTCTTCAATATAATTGTCGGCAAGAATAGTTCCCATCAGTTCAGTTTTTTCCCTTCTTCCTCCATTCTTCATCGCATCAGGGCATTGGGTTTGAACTCAATGAGGAGGAATCCTCATTGATGCTTTTACTTTCCCTTTGGACTCCTCTTCTTCCTAACCCTCCTGCCCCAATCTCAGTTGCAATATCTTACTGCCTACCAGGCATATAGAAATATGTTCCTGCAGTAACATTTTTCTTAGGTTCTGGCTTTAAGAATCGAGTGCCCTTGGGGGCAGCTGGATGACTCAATGGATTGAGAGCAGGCCTAGAAATGGGAGGTCCTATGTTTAAATCTAGCCTGAGCCATCCACATAATTGACCATATTAACAAGCAAACTGACAAAAACCACATGATTATCTCAATAGATGTAGAAAAAGCCTTTGACAAAATACAACACCCATTCCTATTGAAAACACTAGAAAGTATAGGAATAGAAGGGTCATTCCTAAAAATAATAAACAGTATATATCTAAAACCATCAGCAAACATAATCTGCAATGGGGATAAACTAGAAGCCTTCCCAATAAGATCAGGAGTGAAACAAGGATGCCCATTATCATCCCTATTATTTAACATTGTACTAGAAACACTAGCAGTAGCAATTAGAGAAGAAAAAGAAATTGAAGGTATTAAAATAGGTAACGAGGAGACCAAGTTATCACTCTTTGCAGATGACATGATGGTCTACTTAAAGAATCCTAGAGAATCAACTAAAAAAACTAGTTGAAATAATCAACGACTTTAGCAAAGTTGCAGGATACAAAATAAATCCACATAAGTCATTAGCATTTCTATACATCTCCAACACATCTCAGCAGCAAGAAATAGAAAGAGAAATCCCATTTAAAATCACCCTAGTCAATATAAAAATACTTAGGATTCTATCTGCTGAGACAAACACAGGAACTATTTGAACACAACTACAAAACACTCTCCACACAATTAAAACTAGATCTAAACAATTGGAAAAACATTGATTGCTCATGGGTAGGATGAGCTAACATAATAAAAATGCAATCCTACCCAAATTAATTTACTTATTTAGTACCAAACCCATTGAACTACCAAAAAACTTTTTTACTGAATTAGAAAAAAACATAACAAAGTTCATTTGGAAGAACAAAATATCAAAGATAGCCAGGGAAATCATGAAAAAAAAAATGCAAAGGAAGGAAGCCTTGCAGTCCCAGATCTTAAACTATACTATAAAGCAGTGGTTTATCAAAACAATTTGGTACTGGCTAAGAGACAGAAAGGAGGATCAGTGGAATAGACTTGAGGTAAGTGACCTCAGCAAGACAGTCTATGACAAGCCCAAAGATCCCAGCTTTTGGGACCAAAATCTACTATCTGATAAAAACTGCTGGGAAAATTGGAAGACAGTATGGGAGAAATTAGGTTTGGATCAGCATCTCACACCCTACACCAAGATAAACTCAGAATAGGTGAATGACTTGAATATAAAGAAGGAAACTATAAGCAAATTAGGTGAACACAGAATAGTATACTTGTCAGATCTTTGGGAAAGGAAAGACTTTAAAACCAAGCAAGAGCTAGAAAAAATCAGAAAATATAAAATCAATAATTTTGATGGCATCAAATTTAAAAGGTTTTGTACAAACAAAACCAATGCAACCAAAATTAGAAGGGAAGTGACCAATTGGGAAACAATCTTCATAACAAAAACCTCTGACAAAGGTCTAATTACTCAAACTTATAGAGAGCTAAACCAATTGTACAAAAAATCAAGCCATTCTCCAATTGATAAATGGGCAAAGGACATGAATAGGCAATTTTCAGTTAAAGAAATCAAAACCATTAATAAGCACATGAAAAAGTGTTCTAAATCTCTTATATCAGAGAGATGCAAATCAAAACAACTCTGAGGTATCACCTCACACCTAGCAGATTGGCCAACATGACAGCAAAGGAAAGTAATGAATGTTGGAGGGGATGTGACAAAGTGGGGACATTAATTCATTGCTGGTGGAGTTGTGAATTAATCCAACAATTCTGGAGGGCAATTTGGAACTATGCCCAAAGGGTGATAAAAGACTGTCGGCCCTTTGATCTAGTCATAGCACTGCTGGGTTTGTACCCCCAAAGAGATAATAAGGAAAAATACATGTACAAGAATGTTTATAGCTGCTCTCTTTATGGTGGCCAAAAATTGGAAAACGAGGGGATGCCCATCAATTGGGTAATGGCTGAACAAATTGTGGTATCTGTTGGTGATGGAATACTATTGTGCTAAAAGGAATAATAAAGTGGAGGAATTCTATGGGGACTGGAACAACCTCCAGGAAGTGACGCAGAGCGAAAGGAGCAGAACCAGGAGAACATTGTACACAGAGACTGATACACTGTGGTACAATAGAAGGTAATGGACTTCTCCATTCGTGGCAATGCAGTGACCCTGAACAACCCAGAGGAATCTAGGAGAAAGAACACTATCCACATGCAGAGGAAAAACTATGGGAAAAACTAGAAATACCAAAGAAAAACAACAGCTTGATTACATGGGTGGAGGGGATATGGCTGGGGATGTAGATTCTAAATGAACATGCTAATGCAAACACCAACAACATGGAAATAGGTTTTTAAAAAACCTATTTAATCAAGGACACATGTAATATCCAGTGAAATTGTGTGTCAGCTACGGAAAGGTGGGGGTAGGGGAGGGAAGAGAAAAATATGATTCTTGTAACCAAGAAATAATGTTATAAATTGATTAAATAAATTAATTTAAATTTTAAAAAAATATGGTAAATCTAGCCTCAGATACTTCCTAGCTGTGTGACCCTATGCAAGTCACTTAACCCCCATTGCCTAGTCCTTACCATTCTTCTGCCTTGGAACAGTATTTTATTGATTCTAAGATGGAAGGTAAGGGTTTAAAAAATAATAATAATACAATGCCCCCTCATAGTAGGTGTCTGTAATGACCTTCTATAGCTGTTGTTAACTTGGGCTGCAGATAGGTTGCCTTTAAGAAAGTTATGGTGTATGTACAACTCCTCTCCCTCACCCTTAAACAGAATGAAAAAGGAATAGTCATGAAAGAACTAATTTTATTTTTTGTCTAGATGTCTCCATAGTCTTTCTCTGGAAACCTGATCTCCACAGGCCCAGAAAACCAAGACAGGAGAAATCATTGCAAGTCAGAAAACCACAGACCTTAATTAGTTGAAGTCCCTTAGCCCATAGAACAACAACCCCCAAGCCTGGACTTACATGGACGAGATTCAATAGTGGAGGTTACTCCTCCCCCCAAATCAATATTTTTTTGGCTCAGATTGCCCTCACCCAGAATTGTCTCTGAGAAATCTCCACAGATATGAATAAAAGGATTCCCAGATCCTGTACCAGCACTGAAGGTAATAATAATGCATGCTAGGCTCAAAATGCTTTTTATTCCACCCCACAGAATATGCTAAAACACAAAGTATTCATAGTAACCCAACACATTTGGATTTTTCTCAGAGTCTTTTTATCCTTCAGACACAGTGCCAGCCTATGATTTAGATTCAATTTAGTAGATAAATAAAACTGGAGCTGCTAGCAAGAAGACCTTCTGACATGTTGGTGTTGACCTTCTTTCACACTAGAAATCCATCTTGGCATCTAGCTTCATGATATCACCCATAAGATTCAGACAGTCCTGGGAGCAAAATATACTTGAGGCTGCTAGACAAGCCACCCTCTTCCTATTGGATGTGCACAGTCTAAATAACTCAATAAAAATGGGAGGCAAAGTCCTAATCTTTTCATCTTCCATAAGATTGCGTAGATGCCTCCAAAGTTCCAATTGCTTCTAGACTACATGCACGAAGTCAGGAAGATAACATTGCTCAAGAGATGTCTTATCTCTAGAAGGATCATTCAATCAACAAACATTTATAAAGCTTATATCTATGTATATAATAATAATATATAATATATAAACTTATATATTTAAATAAGCATTTAAGACAGTTCCTATCAGTGTGACTGCCTACTTAACTCTCATTTCACCCTAATTGCTCAGCCCTTACTCCAATTCTGCATTGTGAAACCAATACTTAGATAATTCTAAGACAGAAGGAAAGGGTTCCAAAAAATAAGCAGTTATTAAAGACTTTTCTGTTCAGGGAAGACTAGCACCTCTGGGGGGAGGGCTTGCTGAGCCCATTTCAGGACTCCTTTCCTCCTTTGGTGTCTATCTGCCACCCAGTTCTCACCTGGGGCTCCAAGAGGCTGCAGCATGGGCAGCACCAACACCCCAGAAAACCATCTTGGCAGGTGGGCTAAATCAGGTTGAGGGTAACCCCTTGGGGAGTCAGGTCAGTGAGTTACCCCAGCCCCCTGAAGACTTGCCCTAGTGGAGAAGAGAATGAGAACCACTTGTTCCACTAGCCATGAAGGTGGCCAAAGCAGATGCTGTGGAGCACTCAGAGCTTGGTTTGACATCAAAGAAGCCAAGGTCATCCACTGCATCCCATCACTGCAAGCCATCACCAGGCATCTTGCCACTGGACATCAATGACTCTGGAAGAGAGAAGGTAAAACTGATGATTTTGCACACCTCTACCTCACTTCAACTCAATTCAAGCACAAGTCATCCTGTAATGTTATTTGTCCTCTTTGAAAATGAAGGGGGTGGGGGTGGGGTAGCTGGGTGATTAAGTGAATTGAGATTCAGGCCTAGAGATGGGAAGTCCTGGGTTCAAATGTGACCTCAGACACTCCCCAGCTGTGTGACCCTGGGCAAGTCACTTATCCCCATTGCCTAGCCCTTACCTTGGAACCAATACATAGTATTGATTCTAAGATGGAAGGTAAAGGTTAAAGAAAATGAAGGATAAACAATAACAACATTAAGCATCTACAATGGTTTAGAACCTTTTATAAGAGCTGGGTTTACAAGAACATAGAATGAAACAATAATCTTATATTCTAATGGGAAAGAAAAGTGTGTATATATATATATATAATATAAATGAAAAGTTAATATATATAAATTTGTGCAAAATAACTGAATATAATTTAGAAGAAATGATTCTAGTAGTTGTGGGAGGAGATCAGGAAAGATCTCATGCAAAGTAAAATGACCAAGCTGCATCTTAAAGGAAGAAAGGACCTCTAGGAAGTAGAGGTAAGGATAGAATTCCCTCCAGAAATAGGGGAGAGACATTGCAAAAACATGGTAGATAGAGAGATGTGTGTTTGTGTTGGGAGTGGAGGGTTTGAGAGGGAGAAAGAGAAGGCCAGCTTCTCTGGGTTGCAGTTTTGGGGAGAGGGAGTGACATCCAGGGAGGCTGGGAAAATAAGTTGGGGCCATAGGGATTTATATGGATTTATATGCTAAACAAAGAATTTTTATTTTCTTCTAGAAACAATAGGAAGCCTCTAGGGTTTACCAAATATAGGGGTGATGTGGTCAGATCTGTGCTTGAGGAAAATTTTTTTGTTAGCAGTGTGTAAGATGGAGACTTGAGACAATGAGGCCAATCAGGAGACAGCAATGTATCCAGGAGGATAAGACCGTCAATTATGTTAAATGCAACAGCTAGAAAGATTAGCACCAAGAAAAGACCATCAGATTTTTGCCATGAAGAGATCATTGGTATTTTTGGAAACAGCCATTTCAGTTGAGCGATGAAATTCAGAAGCCAATCAGGAAACTCAAATTTGACATCTAAAATGATGTAACCCACACAAAATGGGCCAAAAGAGCATGTCTAAACCTTTGATAGAAAGATGCAGTCTCACTAACTGAAAAGTTTGTCAAGGAATATTCCAGATCAACCCCCTACACTACCCTCTTATTAAATTTGTCATTCCTGAAAACCAAATGAATTCACTATTGGATGTACCCCAATTCTAATATTCCCTATTTTTGGATAGTTCTCCAGGGATCAGGGAAGTCACCAACCGGAAATCCATTCATTGTAGCAGTTGCCCTCACTCCTAAATGCCCAATGCTTTATACCCCACAACCTATCCTAGGAATCCACAGCAGTGAGCATGATCCACAGTTACTAGACCATCCCAGAAATATCAATCATTTGTGAGGCTCCCTAGCTCCCCAATCTGAGTAAGTATTGTGCTTACATTCCCTTGGTGCTTGCAAGGCTCTGTCTCAAGCCAATCCACCCACCAAAAAATGGAAAAAAATGTCAAAATAAAACAAATAATCATAAAAATCAGATAGAAGAAAAAGTTTCCCCTTCTACAAAGAGTAAAAGGCTTCTAGGAAGTCTGGCAATCCTCTGCCCATAGACCATCAGCCAACAAGGATCTCCTACAAACTCCTTAATAACTGACACAATCTTGAGAGAGGGCAACACTATCCTCCCAGTCCCTCAGACTCTAGGAGTCATCCTGAATTCCTCACTAGCTCTCACCTCAACCCCTCCATACATCCAATCTGTTGCCAAGGTTTGTTGATTTTCCCTTTGCAAAATCTCTCAAATAGCCTCCCTTCTCTCTTCTGACACTACCACCACTCTGGTGCAGACCCTCATCACCTCATGCCTCCTTTACTGCAATAGCCTAGTAGTGGGTCTGCCTGTCTCAAGTCCCTCCCCACTCCGATCCATTCTTCATTCAACTGCCATGATGATTTTCCTAAAACCCAGGTCTGACCATGTCACCTCCTTACTGAATAAACCCCAGTGGTTTCCTATCACCTCCAGGAACAAAGACCAAATGTGCTTTGAATTCAAAGCCCTTCATAGCCTAGCCCCTTCCTACCTCTCTAGTCTTCTCACACCTAACTACATACCAATAATAGTCCATTCAGTGACACTGACCTGGCTATTCCATCTTTGGCTCCAGACATTTCCTCTGGCCGTATTCATACCTGGAATGCTCTCCCTTCTCAACTCCATCTAGTGATCTCCCTGGCTTCTTTAAATCACAATTAAAATACCATCTTTTACAGGAAGTCTTTTCCAACTGCTCTTAATTCTAGTGCCTTTCCTCTTTTAGTTACTTCCTTTTTATCCTGTGCACAGCTTCCATACATCATATACAGTAACAGAAATATTGTACAAAGATCAACTGAGAAGGACTAAACTATTATAAGCAAAACAAGGTCCCAAGATAACCCCCAAGGGATTTATGGTTTTAAAAAAATACTATCCAAAGTCAATGAAAGAATTGTTGGAATCTAATTGCAGATCAAAGCATGCCATATTTCACTTTATTTTGGTCATGAGTTTGTTATTGAATATGTGATGTGTCTTCTGTCACATGAGGATTATGGAAATATGGATTGCCTGAAAGCACTGGTAGAAGCTATAACAGATTATTTGCCTCCAGGGAGGGGTGGGGAGGAGAGAAGCTGAATCTCAAAATATCAGAAAACAATTGGAAAAAGTTGTTTCTGCATTTAATTGAAAAAATCAAATCAAATTAAATCTATATGTATGCATACATATATATTTATATGGTGCCTCCCCCATTAGATTATAAGCTTCTTGAGAGCAGAAACTGTCTTTTGTCTTTTTTTTTATCCCCAGCACTTAACAAGTCCCTGCACATAGTAGGTACTTAATAAATGTTTGAGTACTACTTGTAAATAATTGATTCTCTCCTTAATTATTTGAAGTCATGTCATGCAAGGAGTAAGATCTGCTAAAATAATAATAATAATAATAAATCAAACAATCTTGGATGAACCCCTTAGATCTAACCCAGACTGTGTAAACCAAGGATTTGGATACTGAGGCAGAAGTTCTGTAGTTACTTGTCCCAGGTCATATGGATTGTTTTAAATTCTTTGAACCCTTCCAGAAGGAGGAAATATGACATTGTCAGAGGTTCTGCCAAATGTTCTCCAACCAGAGAAATAAATCAAATTTACTGTGGCATTGAAGTATGGTTGTTTATCCAGTCGTGTCCAAGATGTCCCACTCTTTCCTGCCAGCTTTCCTAACTTTACCTTCTTAGAAATTCTTTGGGTATTTATCATGAAAATCCTCAGAATTCTTTCAAAGTACAGTTCTAACAAGCTATGGACATAACTCGATCACTACTATGCTAATTCATCTAGTGAACATTTTTACTCAAGAAGCAGATGGTGAAGATCCAAGGAGTTCTGAGTTCTAGTAACCCACTCTTGTACACATACTGGTTCTGCGACTCTAGACAAGGCATTAATTTCTTAGTGCTCTCAGGGAACTCTCTAAGACTCATTAATGAACAGAACCAATTCAGACTTGTTTTTAGGAGGAATTTCCACCATCTGGAATCCCTTATTGCAAAGAAATAACACATAATTCCTTTCCTCCAACCTCCCCTGTGTGTGTGTGTGTGTGTGTGTGTCTGTGTGTGTGTGTGTCTGTGTCTGTGTCTGTGTCTCTGTATCTGTATGTGTGGTCAGAAAAAACTCAGTTCACTCTGCCCTGGGACACCTACTAGCTATGTGACTGTAGGGAAGTCATTTAACCCTGTTTGCCTCAGTTTCTTCATCTGTAAAATGAGCCGTAGAAGGAAATGACAAACCGATGCAGTATCACTGTCAAGAAAACCCCAAATGATTTCTCCATTAGTGGCAATGCAGTGATCCTGAACAACCCAGAGGGATGTATGAGAAAGAACACTAACCACATTCAGAGGGAAAACTGTGGTAGTAAAAACACAGAAGAAAAACAACTGCTTGATTGCATGGGTCGAGGGGATATGATTGGGGATATAAACTCTAAATGAACATCCTAGTGCAAACATCAACAATATGGAAATGGATTCTGATCAAGGACACATGTAATACCCAGTGGAATTGTGCATTGGCTATGGGAGGGGTGGGGGGAGGGGAAGGAGGAATAGAAAATGATTTTTGTAACCAGGGAATAATGTTTGAAATTGACCAAATAACAAAAAGAAAAAGGAAAAAAGAAAACCCCAAATGGGGGCACCAAGAGTCAGATACAACTGAAAATACTGACTCACAACACATGTTCAGAACACTATATCTCCTAGGGA
This sequence comes from Monodelphis domestica, assembly GCF_027887165.1. NCBI lineage: Eukaryota > Metazoa > Chordata > Mammalia > Didelphimorphia > Didelphidae > Monodelphis > Monodelphis domestica. Next base: position 325,362,859 of record NC_077229.1, on the reverse strand, counting down.
GGTTGATAAATCATAATAAAAGAGGATTCAGTTGATAAAGCCTCTTTTACTGAGTTCTGCCATGGATAAAATATAAAACTTTCTTACCCCTTTCCTATTGACACTTTTTTTGATGGAAGGAAAAAGATTAATATAGGGAGTCTAATGTACTCTTTTGTTTTAAAAATATTCTTTTTCGCCTGCCTATATTAATTTCTATTCAATGGAAAACAAAGTCAACTCTGCACTTTCACTGATAACAACAGTATCTAGTAAAAGTAAAGAAAAAGCAGAGTAATAAATCCAAAAGAGAATTCAAATGCACCTTAACATTTCCTTCTTAATTTACTTTCTTTTTAAAAAAAACACAAAGTCATTACTAAATGAGGTAGCCTGATGTAATGCAAAGAGGTCTAGACTTAGAGTCTGAAAGTCTGAGTTCAGATCTCAGCTTGTGGCCTTGGGTAGGTCATTTAAACCTTTAGGGGCTTCGTTTTTCTCATTTACATGATAAAATTGGACAAGATGACCTCTAAGGATCCTTTCAACCTCTATGATCCTATCATCCTCCATGAAAGTTCACTTCCAGTGCTACGGTATTTATTTTTTTGTTATTAAAAAAATAAACCCTTACCTTCTAAAAGGTTCTGACAAGAGGCTTACTGACCAAGAGGCTTGAAATGTGGACCCAGCAAATGACATCTAACAAATAGCCAATTGAGTTAAGTTCATGGAGACTTATCAGAGGATGACCACAAGTTGAATTGTTGTAGCCACAATAGCTCACCAAGACAACCTATTCAACCATAGGGGAGACTGCAGTCCACATTTAATTAGATTAAAATCCAAAGATAATATTTGCCACAGCAGGAAAAACTAGAAAGGAAAGAGACTCCCGACCCAATGCATTATCCACTGCACCACCCAGCTGCCTTCATTTTATTCTTTTTATATTTGGTAGACATAAGAGTTTATTATTCAGGAACTGGATCATTGAAGCAGTTTTCCTTCCTATTTCACCAATTATGGGCAGCTCTCAAACATATCAGAAGGTATATCAGTGATTTCGTTGGCCTCTGGCACTATAAGTCTTCATGAAAAGAATAGTGAAAAAGTAAAAGGAAAAACAAACTCTGTGGAAGTTTTCTTTTGATCAGACCTTGAAAAATCACAATATCTTGGAAACAACTGTCTTTGATAAAAATGAAGAGCACCAATTAAATTATAATATCACTATGATGGATCCCTCAGGAGGCAAAGAAGAATGAAATTTATTTGACATTATACTTAAGAAAAAAGGGACAGGCACTAGAAACATAATTCCACTGGTATTAGGAACCACAAGATAAAAATATTCCCTCTACTAATACAAGTTGGCACCTTCTCAAATAGCCTGAAGATTAAGTGACTTGCCTAGGGTCACAGAATCTATCTGTGTCAGAGATGAGACCTAAAGCCAAGTCTTCTGAATTCAAAGTCAGTCCTCTAGCCACCAGACATGCCTCTCTAAGAAAGCCACAGAGGAACAATTAAACCCATAATCTATAATCTTCAACATTCCCATTCTAGTATCTTACAGGTTCTTAACTTTTTTCATATCATGGACCCTTTTGGCAATCTAATGAAACACCTCGATCCCTTGTCAGAATGTTTTTAAATACAAAAAATAAAATATACCTACAAACAAAGCAATTATTTTGAAATAGTTATCCAATTGTTAAATTAACAATAAAGACCCCAGATTAAGAACCCCTATTTTAGAGTATTACGAAGGACAATTATTTACCAGTCCAGACATTGGTTGACCACCTTGGTACTAAGTCCAGCCTTAAGTGCTTCCTATGTGCCAAGCTTTGTACTAAGGACACAAATATTATATTATTATTATTATTATTATTATATTAGGGAACAGCTAGGACGATTCATATCCTATTATCTCTACTTTATACATGAAGTGCATGCCTCAGAGATTCTATTTCTGGCTGCCAATACCTGGTCTATAATCTCATGGGAATTTGCCACCCATTGATAAGACAGATAGAATAAAGAAGAGGGAGTTTTAGAAAATGTTATCAATTTCACCCTTGAACCTCAAATCTTTGGGACAATGCTATCCAAAAGGTCAAATATATTTGACCTCCAGGACATTCTCTTCAGTCACCAGAAGGTGGTAGCATTTGGCCTCTAGTTCTGAAGTCACAATAATAACCCCTCATTGAAAACTTTTGAACAATGACAGTTAAAATTATACTTCTACAAAAAATACAGATATTACTTTATCCCTCATTTAGGGAAACTTCTTTTGAACTTCTTTGTTTTAAGAATTCAAGGGAAGAAGAAAGAAAGAAAGAAAGAAAGAAAGAAAGAAAGAAAGAAAGAAAGAAAGAAAGAGGGAAAGAGAGAAAGAAAGAAAGAAAGAAAGAAAGAAAGAGAGAGAGAGAGAGAGAGAGAAGAAAGAAAGAAAGAAAGAAAGAAAGAAAGAAAGAAAGAAAGAAAGAAAGAAAGAAAGAAAGAAAGAAAGAAAGAAAGAAAGAAAGAAAGAGAGAGAGAGAGAGAGAGAGAAAGAAAGAAAGAAAGAAAGAAAGAAAGAAAGAAAGAAAGAAAGAAAGAAAGAAAGAAAGAAAGAAAGAAAGAAAGAAAGAAAGAAAGAAAGAAAGAAAGAAAGAAAGAAAGAAAGAAAGAAAGAAAGAAAGAAAGAAAGAAAGAAAGAAAGAAAGAAAGAAAGAGGAAAGAGAGAAAGAGAGAAAGAAAGAGGAAGGAAGGAGGAAGGAAGGAAGGAAGGAAGGAAGGAAGGAAGGAAGGAAGGAAGGAAGGAAGGAAGGAAGGAAGAAGGGAGGGAAGAAGGAAGGAAGGAAGGAAGGAAGGAAGGAAGGAAGGAAGGAAGGAAGGAAGGAAGGAAGGAAGGAAGGAAGGAAGGAAGGAAGGAAGGAAGGAAGGAAGGAAGGAAGGAAAGAAAGAAGAAATACATTCAGTCATAGCCCTAAATATATGACTGTTCATAGCCCAATATTTCAAAAATCTATTTTTAGTGACTGCTTAGAGAAATAGCGAGTCTGCTAAGGACTCTCAGGACAGCATGTAAAATATGTCTGGCATGCTGAATGCTTGTACAAAGGGGAATTCCTAGATAAGGATAGGATTTAAAGGAAAGAACTCAAAAGAGTTTTTATAAGGAACAAGTTGCATAAGATAGGGAATTGTCTCATAGCTCAACCAATGTTTTTAACATCTAAATGTTTCATGTATCATTTTAGGCTGTATATAAAAGAATTGTACATTTTTCTTTATTCCTACACTATAATTACTTGTGTATAGGGCATAACATAAGCTATAAGAACCTTGTTGTATAAATGTTACCTCTCATACAAGATTTCACAGTGCTGTACACATAGTAGGTATTTAGCAAATGTTTGCTGAATTGTGTAAAAGTAAAATCTCCCACATAAAAATAAAGGGAGAAATGAATCTGAGTTTATCTGTTTATTGTCTGAAATTCTTATCCATATTATTCCATAAATCCTCCAGAGAGGATCACAATACATCCGAGATAATTGTCTCTGTCAGTCAGTCAGGCCACAAGCATTTATTAAGCATTTACTACTGTACTAATTAATTAAAAATTTATATTGTACTAATCTCTGAAAGGCAAAATAATTCTAAATGACTTTAAGTGCCAAACAGAGAATTTTATATTACACCATGGAGATACCTCTACCATGACTCTCTTCTGATTGATGAATTTCTGTATCAGACCACCAATGAGGCATCCATATCATGTTTACTTCATTCGCAGCTCTATTCCTTACTCTTCAGACTTCTCTCCTTCTTGCCTTCAGCCTTTCCTTCACACTCCACTGCAAGATTCCAAGCTCCCCTTTATGTGTTGTCTTATCCCTTTAGAATAAAACTCCTTGAAATGGAGACTATCTTGCTTGCTTGTGTTTATATTTGTTATCTTTAGTGCTTAGGCACATAGGAAGCACTTAAGGCCATTGGTATTTTGGCACTACCATCTAGGAGAGAGTTTAAAGCTGAATATATAGATCTAGGAATCATCAGCATAGAGATAATTGGTAACTGGCCCCATGGGAGTTGACAAGACTACCAAACAAGACAGCATGGAAGGAGAATGGAAGAGAGTCCAGCAAAACCTTGGTGGACACACAGTTAGTGGACATGATCTAGATGAATACCTAGTGAAGAAAACTGAGAAATAATCAGAGAGATAATAGTAGAACTTCAAGAGACCAGTGGCATGAAAGCCCAAAGAGAATTTTCTCAGGAAAAAAAAAACAGAAAAAGAGGGTGATCAACAATGTCAAAGGTTGGAAAGAAGTCAAAAGATTGAGCAAAAGGCATTTTGCAATTAAAAGATCTTTGGTAATTTTGGAATGAACAGTTCCAGTTAAATGATGAGGTCGGAAGCAAGATTGCAAAAGGGTTTAGAAGAGAACAAAAGTAAAAGAAGTGGAAGCACTTACCATCTCTGCCTTCTTAATTTGCTGAGTGAAGATTGTGGAAAAAGATATGAAATGATAACTAGTAAGGATAACTAGATCAAGTGATGAGGTATTTTTTAGGATGAAGGAGAGAGGGCTATATTTGTGGGCAGATTTTAGGAAGAGTTTAGACCAGTGTTGGTGAAGGTTTTCAAGTCTGCATGCCCAGACTGAAATTTCAAGCTGCCTGGGGGCCTCCCATATTATCCCAAAGAGCAGAGGGAGGAAGTGCTTGCTTTGGGCAGATAGATAGATATTTAGATAGATAGACAGACAGACAGACAGACAGACATATATATAAAGTAGAGAGAGTAGAAATGATAATGAGAGCAATTTGATGGAAAAGGAAAGTGACAGAATCAAAGGGACATATAAAGGAGTTTGGTTTAACAAGGAGAGAACCACCTCTTTACAGAAAAAAAAGGAGTAAAGAAAAAGTTAAAGATAAGTGGAGAGGATAAGTGGAAGGAGATAGGTGAATAATGTTAGATGTAAAAATTAAAATTAATCTCAATAATAAAGACATTATATTTTAGGAGATTTATTAGTGATCATTAGAAATAATGAGGAAGAGAAGAGATTATTCTCAGTGAATGGTCTCTCATTTTGGAGTGAGATATGAGATAAAGCTAGGTGGGAGGGACAAGTTCTGTGAGAGGACTGAGGAGGGAACAGAAAGTTTAGAATTGCTACCCTAGTGAATGGGATAGGAAATAATTTAGGAAAGCATAAAAGAATTACCTTGCTACACTAAGGCCCAGTTGAAATAACATAACATAAATCTGCAATGGACCTATCAGCACAATTTTGTGATTTTTCTCCAATTCTATTCCATTGCTCATGAAAGGGGAGAAAGAGGAAGAAGTCAGCAGTAATCCAGGATTGGGGTCTGACAAACCATGGGGTCCTCAGGGCAAGGGGGCAAGGGATTCAAGAGTAGAAGACACATTAGGGTTGAACTGACTCACCAAGATGTCACGATAAGGAAGGGAAGAACATGTAGCAAATGCAGGAGCCATGGCCTAGGAAATAACCAACTGGGGAAGGAATGGGTGTCACAGTGATGATGAACAGTATTATAGGGAAAGATGGAATGATAGAAAATTATGATTGAATAAAAGAATTTCAGTCAATCAATAAACATTTATTAAGCACCTATTATATACCAGGCACTGTGCTAAGTGCTTGATTTCAGAGTTCATAAATGTGGAAATAGAATAATTTTTGAATGATGGCAAGATCATAATCATCCCTGTGTGTAGATGAAGTAAACTGAGTAGATCTTTAAAATTAGTTTATTAATTATGGAGCACTGATTCCAGAGAGCAAAGTGAAAGGGGTAGGAATCTAAAAAAAAGTCCTGAGAATTAGTACTGGGGAGGAGGTGGGGAGATGGAGTAAGGGAGCAGGCATTTGGTGATGAAGAACCAAAGTTTTATAACTGTAACCAGGAGTTCAAAATCATTCAGACAGGAAGAGTAGAAGATGGTGAGAGAAACTGAAGAATGAGTACAGAGTATCATTGGTTACAGAGAAGTCCACTGAGAGAGATTCAAGGTCCTACCTGGAGGTCCATTCTGGTGTCAGGCAGTGATTATCTTGTGAAGTCTCAGGATGTGTGCTTTACAAAAGTCAGGAGCAAGGAGAAGTAGGACCTGAGAATTCAATACTAATGCAGGAGGTAGTACAGCAAGGTGAGTCAGCTGAAGGAGTCTCTGGGGATGAAGATGGAGGCCAGAGGGTTGGTTGATGGTTGAATAGGTCTAGTCCTGGGGATGGTTCCCAGAGTTGGAGAAAGCCTTAGGACAAAGATGGAAGTTAGGAATGAGTGGCCATATCTGGTTGTGGTTATGACCCTCAGTCTTATAATATTTTGTGGATAAATGTGCAAAACTCAGGCTAGAGCTCTCATATCTTGTTCTTGCTACATGACCCACCCATCTTGTTTCCTAAATAAACACATTTTTATTAAATCTTTTACTCTACTTCTTTTGTGTAGATCATATTGGAAATATGCTTGTTACTCTCATCTTCCCATTGCTCTTTGGGTAGCCAATAATTTTGTTTTTAATCTGCAGAGATCATAGTGTTCCATAATCTGTAGCCATATAGCCTCACAGAAAGAATATTTGTGCTAAAAAGATGGATGTCTATGTCAGGAAATAGTTTCTGTCCATTGAAAGCATTGTACAATTTCATAAATACAATCTAGGTCACTGTCCACCTTCTATTTATATTTTTATTCTGTAGAAAACAAAGGAATATTAATATCCTCCCCACTTACTCTTAGTAAAAGAGTAGAGAGAAAGGTAGCCCAAAAAGCTTCACTAAATCCATGACTATCAATCACTAGCTCTACAGGGCACTGACCTTACTCAATCTCCTGAGAAAGTTCCCCATCACTTCCCCGAATACTTCTGTCCCTGCCAGAGGGTAGGCTGTCTTGCTAGATCAGGAGAAGTAGGAAACAAAGATGCTCAAGATGTTTCCATTTGCTCTTTCTGGAGAAAACTGGAACCAGGTAGCTAAAATATCCAACTGAAGAATATGACTATTGTTTTTTAAGCCTTACCTTCTGTCTTAGAATCAATATTGTGTATTGGTTCCAGGGCAGAAGAGAGGTAAAGACTAGACAATGGGGATTAAATGATTTGCCCAGAGTCTCATAGGTAGGAGGTGTCTGAGGCCAGATTTGAACCCTGCCTCTGTCCACTGAGCCACTCACCTGCCCCCCAAATATTACAGTTTCTAGAATGACTTTCTTAAAGATCTCATCTGCATCACCATAAATTATTGGCCAGAATATAATTTACCAAAATATAGTTTGCCCTTTCTCTTTGCTAAATGGCTTATATGATATTGTGACATTTTAATAGCACCTTCCTACAACCACAGACACTCAGACTCACCAACATCCTGGAGATTTATCAATAGCGATGCAGGAAACCAATAACACTGACAGCTGGTTCTCTGTTATTTAGTATTTGACATTATGGTTTTCCCAGATTATTTTCAATGTCATTTGAAGCTAAAGAAGATTATTTAGTTGCAACAATGTTATAATTTTATTTCACCTAGTACAATTTTATGTACCCGCTACCATAAAATGGGATTTCTAGCCAAATATAATTAAACCAAGAGAGGAAGAGGTAGGGATGAGAATTTTGTAGAATGGGGGAGAGGGACATAAGGAGTGAGGAAGAAGAGATGGATCAAGAAGGTTTAATCAAAGTGCCACCCTCTCCTAATGAGATGGTAGGGCATGGACTGTTGTTAGAAGAGGGCACCTAACGAGTAGCAAAAATGGTCAGCAAGCAATAGGAGGAAAGGATATAGAACTCCTCAGATTGGTCCCCAAGATATGAGAATTTTCTCCTGACAAATGATTGTCTGGGGCCCAGGGCACTAGTCCATGTCAGAATACTGCCCTCTCAGAGTTTGAGAAAAATGAGCTATGACATAACTCTTATCTTTTTCACTTTTTTCAACCACTCTGTCTTCCTTAGACTTGCAGAATGGAGTGCAGCAAAGCTTAAGAGAGAAGATTTCTCTTTCTGGTTCCACCATTCCGATAGGCAACTTATGGCAGAATCACATTGCAAGCATGGCCCGCCATGTTTACCAAGATTAAGTGTGAACTTCGAATTCCTAGACATCTTGATTTCTATATGTCTACTTCTAACTTTCTGATTCCCTTTTGTGAGCACAGGTCAGAGATTTCATTGGCGATTTCTTCAGGTATAATCTTGAAGCTGAGTTCCTGAAGCTAGAGTTGGTTTGCTAGAGGGAAAAGTTTTCCTTAACAGCACATTTCTCAGAAAAGAAGAACAGAAATAAGATAGCCAAACCTAAAGCCATGTGATAAGGGACCAAGAGATAAAGACTTTGCCAACCATTCATAATCTCACTGCAAGTTGTTTAGGCACAGCAGCTCCAAAGTGAATAGGAAATATGTATTGAGCAAAACTGTAAAAGTTCTACACTTTCTGAAAAAACATAATGAGTTTCAAGGAATAAAATAAATAATTATTGTTCAAGGTATAGAATACTTCTGGATATGGCCAATATGGGAATTTATTTTGCTTGATTAAGAGTATTTGTTGAAGGGGCAGCTGGGTGGCTCAGTGGATTGAGAACGAGGCCCAGAGATGGGAGGTCCTGGGTTCAAATTTAACCTCAGACACTTCCTAGCTGTGTGATCCTGGGCAAGTCACTTGACCCCCATTGCCTAACCCTTGCCACTCTTCTGCCTTAGAACCAATACCCAGTATTGATTCTAAGATGGAAGGTATGAGTTTTAAAAAAAAGGAATATTTGTTACAAGGTGGGGTTTTTTGGGCCTTTTTTTTTTTTCAAATGGAGAGGAAGCAGAAGGGATTAGTGATAAAGTTGTCAAAAAGGATTAGTGACACATGTAATCAACAATGAACACTGGAGGAAGACCAGAGGGAAATGCAGTTATGCAAGATAACTTTGAAAGTTAGATATTATTTTTATTATATACTTAAAAGAAAAAAACTATAAATAATAGAGATTTATGATTTCATGTATCTTTAGAGACAAAGATCTAAGTCATCTTGTATAACAACAGGCATTTATTAAGCACCAATATACAGGGCATTATTTTAGAGAAGATATAGTAAATGAATGAACCAAAAAGTATTTGTTGTTTTCTATGTACCCAGCATAGTGCTAAATTCAGATAAAACAAACTCTTCCCTTATTAATTTAAAAAAAAAACCCTTTATATTTTAAAATTGTTAAAAAACCCTTTATATTTTAAAATGAATTTTAAAAAGTTACCTGAATTTTATATGATGAATGTTTTCATTCTTACCTACATTTGTAATTACAGACCTCTAAAAGAATATTTTAGAGATAAGAAATTAGAAGTAGAAGGAGTTTATAGATCACTTGGCCTACCACCTTCATTTTATATTTCAGGACGCTAAGGCCTAGGAAGGGGAAGTGATTTGTCCATCACCAACAAAGAGTAAGTAGAAGAGGCTAAACTCAAATCCATTTTTTTCTGTCTCCACAATAGGTATTTATTTTCATTACACTTTGCTGATTTTAACAAAGAAAAATCTTTTCTTGCTCTGAAAGTGGGAAATATTGAGGGTTGGTAAATATTTAACCAGAGTCAGTTGGTTCTCTAAAAAAATACATGCAGACACACTTTTAGGTTTCATTTGCATAACTAATATTTTCTCCATCACTTTCTCAAGTCTAGACAGTCAACAAAATTATAAATCAAGCCCTAATTTGTGCTTGCTGATCAACGTGGTGTGAATACTCACACTAAAAATTTGGATGGGTTCCCTCCAGTTGGTTCAAGTTGACTCCAACATACCCCTGATGTCAGAGATCCATTTAATTTTTCCAATCAAAATGACTAGAATTAGCCACTCTATGGTTTAGTTATTTTATGAAGAAGTAAAATAAAGGCTGTCTAATAACTGACATACATTTTTACCTTGAGTGCTTATGTGAGGATCCTTTTACTTACATCTATGGGCAGAATGCTGGCCATCTCATGTCAGAGAGGTATAAATATACTGAGTAAAACACAGTTTTGGACATGGTCAGTGTAGGAATGTGTTTTGCTTAACCATGCATATTTCTGTTGCAAGAATTTTGTTTTTCTTTCCTTTTTTCCAATGAGGGGAAGGGAAATGGGAGGAAGAGAGAGGATAGATGCTTGTTAATTGAAAAAAAATTAAGAAAAAGAAAACTAGGTATCATTGGAATTGACTGATCAAAAGATAGCTCTAAAAGGAATGTTTCAAAAAAACCTCTCACACCAAGAAGGTTGGATTGGAAGACCTCTTATTTCTCTTTCAACATGTAAGATTCTAGGATATTTATGAATCACTGGCATAAACACTAGAGACAAGAATGCTAAGACTTTGAAGATTAACCACAATGTGAATGTCACATTACCACTCAATGCCTCAAATTCCTATAAAAGGTAAAAATAGAGAATAATGCACCTCCCCCACAGAAGAGTTGGAAGAGCTGGGTGATTTAAATTACTCCAATTACTTTCCAAATCTAAAAGGCTATATAAATGTCATTACTCACTTGTGGAAAGGCACTTGTTTTATTGTGTGATTCAGCCTCCTCTTGCACAGTTCATTGTTTTTGAAGTTTCCAGGATCATTTGGGCAAGAGTTAGAAGCCATGGTATTTGCATAGATATTCCACTTTTCTGTTCTGGTTGTATTTGCCTACACATATATCTACACGATGTAGTGACTAGAGGATTGTCTTTGGAGTCAGCACAATCTGACTTTTTTTAGAAAACCTGTGATGACCAGCGTCTGTAACATACTGCCTTTCACTAACCATTCCTTGGTCCCTAGGCAACTCTTTAAAAAAAATAATTCTTTATTAGTGTTCTTTCTCTCCAAGGAAAAGCCTTCTCTTATGATGAAATGAATAATAAAGCAAAGCAATACAAGATATTGCCCTGTCTGAGTATATGTCTGGTTCTGTTATCCATCGTTCTCTATGGAGAAGTGTGAAATATGCTTCATTATTAATCTTTGGAAGTCACAATTGATTGCAATGTTAATCAAAGTTTGAAGGTTTTTCTGTTCTTATATTATTATGGTCATTATTTAACTTGTCCTAATTCTGTTGAGTTTGCTCTGTATTAGTTCATATAAGTCTTTCCCCATTTCTCTGAATCTTTCCTCATTTGTTATAGTGAAATAAAATTCCATCATAATCATATGGTACAATTTGTTCATATGTTCTTCAATTATTTTGTTTCTAGTTTCTTGACACAAAAAACAATATAATAAATGTCATTATACATGTAGGAGCTTTCCCTCTATCCCTGATCTCCTCCAAATACATACTTAATCATATTGCTAGGACAAAGGTTATGGTATATACTGTAAGGATTAAAATGGGGGTTTTGACAAAATAAGAGAGCAGCTTTTAATAATTTAAGTTTTAATGAGAATACAATAGAGTTGTAAATTAATCCCTTTAAGCCAGAGAAAAGAAAACTTCTAGCAGCTTTTAAAAATTAACTATATATACATATATATATATATATATTTGTACACACACACATATATATTATATATATATAAGATAGAAAAGAGGAAAGAGAGATTACTAATACTATACCCTATAAATATACCTAAAATTCCTAATACTACATAAAATTTCTAAAACCCTTCTCTAACTGTCTTCAAGGACTGGTTCTTCTGCCTAGCTAGACCAGGCCTAATCTAACCTTCTCTATCTAAAATTGATTCACTAATTGTCTATCTACACTAATAAATAGCCATCACCCACACCCTCCTTGAATAATGTTTATCCTTCAACTGCCAGTGTTTAACTCCTAGTCTTCCCTTGCCTCAAAGACAGACTCCTGCTCCCTCAAGGTCCAGAGGCAAAAAGCCCTCTCAAGGCTTAAGCCAAAAGCCCCTTCAGTAAGCTCACGCCCTCCTTTATACACCAGTAACTAAATGCCAACCCATACTACCATCAACCAACCCCCAATCACCAACTCACTCCCAGCTGCTAACTTCCTTGCAAAATGCCAGCCCTAACTGTCAGCAACTGACATCCTAAAATTGATACTCACCCAGCAGGGGGCTCCCAGGTTCCTACTTCCTGACACTGTGGGCTGATTAATCCCTACATATCTCTATGATGAGAGGACCTCCAGGTCCTCCGTTAAATTAAAGAAATTAAGGAATTCCTGTTTACAATTCCCCCTATGATCTTTTGGGAGGCTAGTATTCCCAATGGATCAGTTAAACATATCTAACTTATACTTCTAAAAATCTTCTCCATTTTAACAAACTTTAAAGTTCCTATAATATTACACTAACTAATAGAAAACTAAAATAATAATGAGGAAAAGGGAAATAAGAGACAAAAAGCAAAACCAATCATAGGTAGATGAATTTGACAAAAAGCCAATTAGCAGGCAATCCCCTTTGGCATAAGGGATTTACATTCATTAAATGCATTCAACCCCCTTCAGTTCAATCAATACTTCCCACAGTTTGCTTTAGATCTTCTAATGCAGTGTAGGTTTCTTCATGGAGTCTTCTTAAAACAGTTCATTTTTCTTGATTCAGGGAGTTAACAAATCCTAAAATTACTCCCAGAAAATTTCAAATCTTGTATTTTACAAAATACAATTACAAATTACAAATAATTATAAATTATAATTACAAATAATATAATCCTAAATCTTAGAATTTATGAAAACTATACGCTATGGTAAATAAGAATCTGAAGATATCAACTTAAATCTAACAGACACTACATAAAGAGTATACAATCTAACAGATAATACACAAAAGAGTATATAATAAATCCCCCTGAGGCAGATATTGACCAACACTTATAACACTTTGTAACACTTATCATTTACTTATTTTAACTTTTCTCTATAGTCCTATAAAAGTATAATAGTAATAATCATTTCTAAATAGAATACATGCTGGTACACATATTTAAAACAAAATACAAATTATATAATATAATATAAATTATACACTAACCCATTGGCTAATGGATGTCTAAACTCATTCTATTGTAAAATTTAAAAAAATCATTAATACTGGTATCATGTGCTTCAAGTACAAGGAAAAATCAAATATCCTAAAAATAAAAAAAAAATTAAAATTCTGGAGTTCAATGTCAGTTAAAATAGTGTCCAGTTGTCTCTTCAATGCATGTGCCTGGATTAAGTTAATCAGTTTCAATGGAAGGTACTCGCTTTATGTGGGAGCAATGTATCCACAAGGTCATTTCTCCAATTTTTATAGCTGTTGGAGTGGTTGACAATACTTGAAATCAACCTTCCCAGGCCAGCTGAGTTGCTCCTGTGCACTGGAAGTTCTTTATATATACTTTGTCTCCTGGGTTATGTAATAATGAGATTTTTTTTTTTAGTGGAAAGAACAAGAAGGAAACATAAAAAAATCAGGTTTATTTTTGGGAAAGGGAAGAGGGTAGAGTTAGGAAAATTATTACAATTAATCTTAAATCCTAATTTCTATAAACCTATCTTAACCTAACTTATCTAAGCTAAAAATATTGTTTCCCCAACACAAAATCTCACAAGTGGAGTCTAATCAATGGGCCAGAATCTTCAGATGAAAACTGTCCAAAGCAGGTCCAGTGGAGAAGTGAGTCTTTAGTTCTCTGCTCTAGCGGCCAGCAACCAGTCCAAGCAGGATTCTTCTCTCTTCAGCTGGTATCAAAAAAGCCAGAAACCTGATGTAAAACTTCCAGTCCAAGGTCCTTCAGGAGAGAAGTGAAGTTTCTGTTGGGATCCTAGAATCTTTACCCAGATCTTGACCCTTAGGCTTCCATGTGACTCTCTGTTACATGCCTGTCAATCACTTGAAAGTCTGCATTACACAGTCCTTTTGCAAATGTCCTCTTCCTATTACAGTTAAGATCATGACGGGAAAAGTCTATAGGTCCTACTTCTACTACATTTCCGGATTCTTGAAGTTCTCTTAATTTTATTAGTAAATCCCATATATAGGAAGCAATAAAAGTATCTTCCCCTAGCAATGACATATATGCAAGGGGAAATGGCTTAGCCTGTATAGGAACTGCATTTGGAATCTGGTTTATTTATCAACACTGATCTGGGGGCATCAGTTTCTAAGAGGCAATCATAATATACATTTCCAAATTTAAGGATTACATGTGGTTCATTATTATGTGGGGGACAATGGACTGGGATAACTAGTGTTAAGATATTAGTGTCTGGGAAATCAAAGGTTTCACTCTGATTCTAGAGTCCTTTCTCCCCTTTCAGATCATCATAAAGGTTCTTGGCCATTTCTCTGAGGTTTCTTTCAGTGAGAGGGATTTCCACTCTGAGTATAGCATGGACAAGCCCCATTTTGGATATATTGTTGTAAATTATCATTTGCCTCATTTGGATTAGTATTTCTAAATGCATTTCAATTGTTGTTATTTCTGTGATTGTTATTATTTCTAAAGTTGTTATTCCTAGAGTTCCCATTATTTCTAAAGTTTATGTTATTGAGTACCTGGTTCCAGTTTCTACAGTTTAACATTACATGACCCCTTTTTCCACAGAAGTAACACATTGTGTTTGATTTGTTTATCCTTGCAAAAAGGACTATGGCCATTGCTAAGTTTGATTTTTCTCTTTTAATTTCCTCCTTTAAACTTTTAATTTCTCTCCTTAATGTCTCTGTTAAGTCACTGTTCTCCTCATCTTTCTTTTCATGGCTGTTAAACACATAAACTGCTACTCTACCCAATTCTTCAAGGTCAAGTTATTATGTATTTTGTTTTTTAATTTTTATTTTTAAATATTTTTCCACATTTACATGATTCGTGTTTTTTCCCTCCCCTTTCCCCTCCTCCAGAGCCAACAAACAATTACACTGGGTTGTACAAATGTTATCACTTGATACCTATTTATTCATTTTTGCTATAGAGTGATCTTTTAAAGTCTAAACCCCAAATCACATATCCATATATACACATGATAATTGCAGCCTCCCGGCCTGCGAGAGGCTGCAAAGGGGGGAAAAAATGAGAGGATAGAGATAGAGAAGAAGTTTTTAACCCGCGAAGGGCGTGAACGAGCCGACTTTAGAGATGTGAGTAACCGAGTCAGTAGACGAATATTATTTGTATGAGCCACAGCTAAGCTCCGACCACTGGGTGTGAATATTCAGGCTGAAACCACCCAATGATCCTCTTTTAACACCATACTGGTCAGAGGATAAAGCTAGTGCAGATGGAAAGGAGACTAGGAACTACAAGAGGTAGATAATGCTAGATAGCATTAGGAGAAAGAGAGGAAGTAGGCCAGGCCTGGCCTAAGGACCAGGCCTCAGTGAGAAAGATAGAGAAGAGAGACAGGGGAGAGGTTGCTACTTGCCAGACCCGGGAATCCTGAACCAGTGGGCGGAGCTTAGTGGAGCTGGTTTATTTATAGTCTTGCCAGCTCAATACATATTGAACAGTTACATGATACCTCAATACATATGGATGAGTTATCTGGGGTACCCCTATTGGATAATACAACCTATGACAAGGTGAAGGTGGGGTTTTACTCCTCAGGTGAGTGGGACACAGGAAAGCAAGGTTTCGCACCTAAATTTCAGCCATGCTGGCAATAAAGTTCATTGCCATGCACATAATGGCCATGTGCTCACTCACATTCCTTGCTTCCCCATAATGTCTGTGGGCTGGGCTGCTACACTTTTCTAGTGCCTTCATTATCATGTATTATTTTCCTTTGTGATGGACAAAAATAAGTGAATAAAGAAGTCCTTAAACAAGACTGGAGAAGATTAGGAACAATGGAAAGGCTCCAAGTCCACCACTCTATATTTTCCCCATATAATACAATTCAAAGTTGATGGTGTGATTACAGACAATATATTATAACCATAATATATAATTGCAGAATTCATTCTATACTTCATGATGTACTTTATCTGGGTCAGGTGATATGAATGCATCAAAGGAAGCCAGGTATTTTTTCTCCCCTACTACATCCCTACTTATCTTGGGTATCAATTAGTTCTTTCTTAGTAATAATAGCATGCCACCTGTAATCATGCCAATGATGACTCAATTCCTATGTTCTTTTGCTTCTTCCTCTAACAAAAATAACTGTAGGCAATTATCTTTGAAAGATCAGTCAAAGGTCATTTTCCTTGGGAGAGAAAACAAAAGAAAAAATGGAGTTGAATACAACAAAAGTGTTTAACAGGGAGTTGACATTTAACCAAGCATATGATGAGAAAATCAGAGAATCTTAGAATTGAAAGGGTCCTCAGATATCATCGATTCCAACCCCAAAATGAATATAACTTGCCTTTACAACCTGTTTGGCAAATGGTCATTCAACCTTTATAGAGCTCCAGTATTGAGGAACACATTATTTCCTGAGGCAACCCATTCGACTCTTCAAGTTCTCTTCTGGACATATTCCATGTTATCAATATATTTTTCCTAAAAAGTAGCACCTAGTACTGAACACAATGTGAATAAATCAAGTGTGACCAGAGCAGAGTACAATGAGATGATCATATCCTTATTTCTGCATGCTATGCTTCTTTTAATAGTTATAATTCAATTAGCTTTCTTTTCTTTTAACCCTTACTAAGTATTGGTTCCAAGGTAGAAGAGCAGTAAGGGTTTGGCAATAGGAGTTGAGTGACTTGTCCAGGGTTGCACAACTAGAAAATACTTGAGATCACATTTGAACCCAGTCTCTCTCATCTCCATGCCTGATTTTTGATCCAATGAGTCCCTTAGCTGCTCCTGCATTAACTTTCTTGATTAACATGCTGTTTGTGGATTTAGTATCCAAGAGGTCTCAACAGGCTAGCATGTTAAATCCAATCTGTTAAAACAAGATCTGATAGAAAAAAAGTAAAGTAACAAAAAATAAATTGGCTAAGTACAGAATGTTAACTTAGTTGATGTAAAAAATCTTTGAGCTTCTTTAATTTACTCCAGACTCAATTTTAGAGGCCAGAATTCTAAGAACAATAAGAAGAAGTTACAAGGAGTTATATTTTGCCTCCTTGTTAAAATAAACTTCCTAAAGACATGAGTTGTTAATAAGTTGGGGCTACTTCTAGGAGCATTAGGTTCTCCTTCACCAGAGAGATTTTACATTAAACATTTTTTTAAAAAATTAATTAATTTGTTACATTAAAATTCCCAGAAACTATTTTCCTCCCTTTCCTCCCTGCACAAGAGAAGTCATCATTTGACAGAGAAAATACCAAAATAAATATATATATATATGTATATGTATATAT
Organism: Monodelphis domestica; assembly: GCF_027887165.1. Classification (NCBI taxonomy): domain Eukaryota; kingdom Metazoa; phylum Chordata; class Mammalia; order Didelphimorphia; family Didelphidae; genus Monodelphis; species Monodelphis domestica. Next base: position 325,345,566 of record NC_077229.1, on the reverse strand, counting down.
ATATGTATGTATGTGTATATAAACTATATTTTTCATGTTCTTTCTCTGCAGGTAGACATTTACAAGTTATTCTTCAAATATTAATTCTTTTGGTTCTACTTGTTTTACTTTTCATAATTTCATGTAGTCTTTCCATGTTTTTAAAAAATTAAATTGCTCATTCTTTTTTATGGCATAGTAGTATTCCATCACAATCATATGCCACCTTTACCAGAGATCTCCCTTTTCCTTCCTTCCTTCTTCCCTTCCCTCCCTCCCTCCTTCCTTCCTTCCTTTGAAAATAGAGACCATTTATTGTGAGCTCCCTCTTCTCCCTTTCCCTACCACTAATAACTCCTCTCCTTTACTACAGATTCTGTTGAAGTAAATAGCCCTTCTTGAGGAAACCAGCCTTATCCCCTTGATCTCTTATCTTACCATTCGTCCTCTTAATCATTTCTTTTCTCTAGATTTGGATATCTTATCTGCTGCTTACTTCTCCATCTTTAAAATAAACTATCTTGAGACCCAATCATATTTTCCAGTTATCACGCTACATCTATTTGAAGTAGTTTACTTCAATAATCAGGTCCAGACACCCAGAAGTTCAATTAATGGAACCAATATTTGTTTATTAATCTATTGGCTAATAATACATACCTAACTGGCCAGGGCAGTCTTCCTAGTGAAAGCTGTGCTGAGGCAAAGTTATAGACAGTTTCTATATGTTTATATACGTGAGAGAGGTAAAAAGGTAAAATGAGCTCATACCAAGCTAATGAAGGATATACAGCTTTAAGTGAAATGTGGCCTTAATGACTGGGGTAGACTGACCAGGGAAATCAAGTCTTATTGGACACAAGCCAGATGTACCATCTACTGAGGAGGATGGACATTCTTTGTATATTTTCTCCTATATCTGATTTATCTTGTCCTTGAGGAACCATCCCCTGACCATCTGTTGGTACAGCCTGAGAAAGCACATTCCTTAAGCCTGCTTTTTATAATAGAAAATATGCTTTATTGATTACTACCTTTTCCAATTGATCAGGGACCTTGTTTTACTTTATTTCATATTTTTTGCTTTCTCAGTCAAATTCATAGAACAAACTATACAGTTGTTGCCTGTGTCCTTTCCTCATATTCATTAGATCAGCAGAGATAAGAAAAAAATGTCACTTGCTGGAGGGTCATGTGAGGACAATCCATTGGTGTTTTGGTTAAATTGATAAAATCATTTTAGAAGACAATTTGGTACAAAATTAAAAAGTTCCCAAGCTCTATTGCGAGTGAGAAATCCCCTACCCCACTTTATAATTGCTTTATTACCAGTTTTAAGGTTTGATTTCCTTAAGATTATAGTTTTAGCATAGTTAATCATTGTTGACATAGGTCCTAGGAAAATTCTAAGAATCTCTTACTTGTCTGACTCAAATAGCAGGTGTTAGTATTTTGATCAAGATATAATTCTAGCATATCAAGCACTGTAAAAGTTAAGTGAATGTATTTTGTAGCAGAGGAGAACCTCCATGAACTGATGCAGAATGAAATGAGCAGAACCAAGAGAAAATTGTACACAGAAAGTAAAACATTGTGGAATAATCCAATGTAATGGACTTTGCTACTAGTAGCAATGCAACAAGTCAGGACACTCTTGAAGGACTTATGGGAAACAATGCTAATCACATTGAAAGAAAGAACTATGGGAGTAGAAATGCAAAAGAACATATGACATCAATTATTGTAGCAGACCGCTCCCTGGCTATGGGCAAGGGGAAAACAGTATGTGCAGATTACTCAGTCTTGGGCATGCTCAGTAGTGCTCATGGCTGGGAAGGCCTCTGACCCTTGACCCCAGCTTCTCCCAGGTTAGGCGGGAAAACAAGTTTCTTTGTTCTCACCTGGTTAAGAGAAACCACACCTATGCCTTGTCATTAACCAATGAGAATCATCCCTATGTACTGTGTATATTTGCATATCAAAAACTATATCTAGCCCAGCAGGCTCCGCCTTCTCTCTCTCTCTGCCCTCTGCCCTCTGCTCTCTGCTCGCTCCTTCTCTTTCAGGCTACCTGATGGCTGTCCTTGCAGGAGCTTGGCCTCTGGCCAAGCTCCATCTTTAATCTTTCTCTATTCACCTCTCTGACCTGCGTGGTATGGATCTCAGGACTGGAAAAGCCTACAGAATTGGTCCTTTGATCAGAGCTTAGCTGTGGCTCATTGATAATTAATAAAGACTCATCCTGAACACCTCATATCTCTATTAGGACTCCGTCACTTCCCTCGTGGTATCAAAACTTCTATCCTGTCTCTATCTTCCTACCTTGTGGCTTCTCTCACCTCAGAGAGAGCTACAGATGGCGCCCAACTTTCTCGTGGCATTCCACTCTTTTATTTCACACAGCGAATGGCAGAACGCGTTCGAGGACACGAGGCTAAAGAGCGTAGGCAGGTGCCGGAGTTCCAGGAAGGTTGCCGTACCTCTGGCCAAGGACGGTAAGTCCTCCTCTGCTTGAGGTGGGTCTCCCCTCTGAACCCTGCTCGACTCTTAATGTCGTAGCTTGATGGGGGAGAAATGGAAGTCTCAAGAGCTTAACTGCCTGAGACTGAATCAGGATGAGGGAAGCACACGATCGGTCAGAGAGGGATTCTTAAACTATCTCTGTCAGGGAGGTGCAGTTTCCCTCCCCCACCTGGGTCTGCTAGTCGGAGGCCTCCTCTCTCGGACCTGGATCTCCGGAGGTTAAGAAACACCTGAGGAGTGGTCTGAGGGGGAGGGGAAGGAAAAAGAAAACTTGACCCAGGGAAACCCTCACTAGGGGCAATTGAGAACTTGAAAAATCTCAGTCTGAAACAAACAGTTGCTAGAGCATAGTGAATTTCAAAAGGAGCAACTGGGAAAAGAAAAAGCAGGAGTTAAAATTTCATCAGGAAAGCAAAGTCAAATTTACCTGCTATTCATAGGCAAAACAGTCAGTTTAGCAAAAGCGGGAAAGGCTAGCGAAGACGCAAGGCAGAAACTGCTGCAGAATGCTAAGGAGTTCTTTCTTAAGCACTTCTTATTTCAAAAGTTCTGCAAGCTAATCTTTACAAGAAACTCCCTGTGCCTTTTCAGGAGAGGTCGGACTCAGATGCATTTGAAAGGCCTATCAGGAAGTGGTTGCTTTCAGGGCATTTAAAGGATCTTGCAATTACTTGGAAAAAACGGATAAAAAACAAAAAAATTTTTTTTTCATAAAACCGTAGGTCTCAGCAAAATTAAGGAATCAAGGCAATAATCCTGAATTAGGTGAAATTCGGAACAGCCTAAGTTGTAAAAAGATATTGCCATTCTGTAACCAAAGGCAGAAGATTTTTTTTTTTAAAAAAGCAAGCCTCCAAACTCATTTAGCATTTGAAAAAAGGTCCCAGGAACTCTTTTGTTTGAGGTCCAGCCAGGTAAAGGCAGGCTTTACCTGGGTGCTGGGAATTTGAATTTTAATTTAGTTTTAATTTAGGTTGGATAGGCAAAATTATAAAGGAATGTCTGCTTATATTTTTTGATAAAGGAAGTTAAAAAGGAGAATTAAATATCTTTCTCTGACTTTTGTTATATGCCACAGAATATCAGGACTAGAAATGTTTTATCTGTAGAGAAATTTTGGTATGAATCACGAGGTAGTTAAAGTGCACACAGAAAACTTTTAAGGTTTGGGCTTAGATCTGAAGCAGCTTGAAATGATATTATTGGAATTGTTCCATGTTAGCCAAATTTGATCAAATATCAAAAGGGTATAATTGGGAATGTTATGACAGTATAAGGAATGCTGTCCACTTGTAGCACAAAAGGGTATTACTATCCAAAATGTACTGATGATTATTGTCTTAAAGGGTACATTATATTTGCAAACAATATGTTTTTGCTAGAATCAGACTTATCTAGAAGTCAATTTTGTTAAGCGGTGACATTTCCACTTTCATAAGGAAAGAGGTGGATATGGTATCACTAATCATCTATCTTTTCTACACCCCAAAAGGAATATAAGTTAAAGCTTTGTAATAATCAGTATTGAATGTAATGATAAAGATCACATTGTGTGAGATACCTGAATTGGGTTAAATATCATCAAGATATTAAGACTGTAAGGGACCCAAGGGGATGATAATGTTGGGTCAAGGTCTTGTTTATATGTTCACAGATAATGAAAACATCTGGTCTCCCACGTCATACTTCATGCCAGCTGATACAGACCAGGAAGAGAAGCAGACGGAAGGTGATGGCATCAGCTATCTACATGCCAGCCACAATCCAGACTCGCTGGAAGGACACTTCTTTGGTGACTAATATCACTCTAGAACAATGACATTACACTATTAGAGACATTGGCTATTAGGCCACTGACGGACACTTGTCATGCTGACATCCATTGAGATGGGGTACCCAGAGCAACATCAAGTATGCTAACTCAGAAGGACTAAATCACACTTGTGGCTGTACAAGACACCAGATACATCCCACATTCCAAAGACTTTGCGATGGGATTGAGAGGAAATAGCTACAAATTGTCTAGCTACTAAAGTATACCTTGTATTTTGTATATGATACTGTCAAAGGGAATTTTGTATGCATTATGAATTGTATGCATTGTAAAGCTACCACTTGTATTGTAAGAAATGCTGTTATCAACAAGGGTATAGACCTTGGTAGGACTCTCCAAAGAGTAGGAGATAGAAAACTCTCATCCATAGGATAGATCTGATATTTCTGACATCAAAAATGAGGTGCTAAGCAGGAAATGCTGCACAGCCATGTCTAATGGACAGATGACACTAATGTTACTCTCAGGAAAGAATGAGAGATCAGGAAAAAGACATTAGGAAATCTTTAATCAGGAACCTGAGTTATTGTAAGAGATCATTGACATCCAGGCAAAGATTATGTTCCTGACATTACATTAAGGGCTGACTACCATAGCAGTAGTTAAGTGTTAATGCCATTGCTAACCATTACTCCTGATACCCTGTCTTTGTGGGTAATATCTTAATAGGAAAAATGTCTTGCTCTCCTCCAACAGTCCCAGAATTCAGACGGCCGCTGGATTCGGGATCTATTGGCTTCCCTTTCATATACTGGAAGACGTTCTGGTATATGGAAGTAAGACCTCATGAAAAACTGAGGGCTCTAGGTTTGACAATTTCTGTGGACGCGCAGTCATTGTCTCTCCTAGGTGGAAAAAATTATTATTGCACAAAAACATGGAGCAAGGGCAAAGTATAATCTAAGTTTTACTGTTTTGGAGTATGGATTGAAAACATGACACAATAGGCACAGATAAGCGTGCAGAAAAAGCACATTGAATATTATTCACTGACAATTAGGAATGAAAAAGCTATGTCAAATGCTGTAGGCTTTTCCAGTCCTGAGATCCAAAAAGATTATATCTTAATGTACCTTCTAAATCAAAACTCTATGACCCTAAGTTATCACCACTGTAGCAGAGACCATCATACATTATCATGGTCACCTCTCATTACATAACACATATATCAAATGTTCTAAAGGAGATAAATGCTTTAGGTAGCTATAGATGAAAAAAAGAATTTTTCTCTACATCCCTACTTCCTGAAACTGAAAAGATGGCAATATGAAGGGCAAAGAGGAATTGAGTCATTGATGGCATGATTACAGCCAGTATGCCATTATTACTAATTAGGAATTAATAACCAGGATAAATAGGGAGGTAGTGAAAAAACAAAAGTACTCGGCTTCTCTTAATGATTTTATATCTCCTGACTCATGAATTGCGTATCAAGGCACAAAACAAACTCTGCAGCCACAAAGTGAGATGTCTCTGCCTGCCTAGATAAGCTTGAAAAGGCTTATTTGCTTATTTGGACCTCAAGTTCTTGGTGTTTGCTTTTTTGAACACACATCAAAGACTAAAGATCCCAAGAATGGGCTTTTCCAGGTGGAAATAACATCACAGGTAATAAGAGAAGAGTCCTTTCCATAGAGGATTAGCCGGCAACTAAAGAACTAAGGACATGTTGTCACAAGAGACCAGGAGATTTGGACCTTGTCAAACCACCATGGTGTTTCATGAGTTACACAACAAATGAAGGTCTACAGTGAATGGAAAGTATTTCTTCAATGGTCCCACAAAGCATCTTTACCTTGGAGAGAACCAAATAAGCCTGAAATGTCACTTCAAATGCTTTATGTTTCTCTATTTGTTCATGGGCTCTGAGAAGGTTTTTGGGTTTTTTTTTTCATCACCTGCATTTTTTGTGGAGGAGGAAATAAAAGCTGGTCTATACCCCACAGCCATTTGTACAATGAATACCAATCATGGGAGTGGGAACCCTATTACCCATATGTAGGGAAACTTAAACATTAGCCATGCCCAAGCTTTTATATTCAGATTTCCCTGGAGTTTCAATCTGAGGAGGGGCAAATGAGGCAAAGAAAGATAATGACTTCTTTGTGATCAGCCCCCAACTTGTTCTGTTTGAGGCAACTGTGAAGGGGGAGAGGGGGCACCAATTAGGTGCTCAGTGGATTGAGAGCCAAGTCTAGAAACAGAATGTCCTGGATTCAAATGTGGCCTCAGATTATTTCTAGTTGTATGACCCTGGGAGAGTCACTTAACCCCCATTACCTAGCTCTTACTGTTCTTCTGCCTTGAAATCAAGATATACTTGATTCTAAGATGGAATGTAAGGGGTAAAAAAAAGAGTCAAGGACTTGTACAAAAATATTCATAGCTGCGCTCTTTGTGGTGGCCCCAAACTGGAAAACGAGGGGATGCCCATCAATTGGGGAATGGCTGAACAAACTGTGGTATATGTTGGTGATGGAATACTATTGTGCTAAAAGGAATAATAAAGTGGAGAAGTTCCATGGAGACTGGAACAACCTCCAGGAAGTGATGCAGAGCGAGAGGAGCAGAACCAGGAGAACATTGTACACAGAGACTAATACACTGTGGTATAATCGAACGTAATGGACTTCTCCATTAGTGGCGGTGTAATGTCCCTGAACAACTTGCAGGGATCCAGGAGAAAAAAACACCATTCATAAGCAAAGGATAAACTATGGGAGTGGAAACACCGAGAAAAAGCAACTGCCTCAATACAGAGGTTGAGGGGACATGACAGAGGATAGACTCTAAATGAACACTCTAATGCAAATACTATCAACAAAGCAATGGGTTCAAATCAAGAAAACATCTAATGCCCAGTGGACTTACGCATCGGCTATGGGGGGTGGGGGGGGAGGAAAAGAAAATGATCTATGTCTTTAACGAATAATGCTTGGAAATGATCAAATAAAATATAATTTAAAAAAAAAGAGTCAAGGAGTAGGACTAAAGTAGAGAGGGGAGGTCTGAATGATGAGTGATGTGAAATTATTTAAGCACAATAAGGGAATAGGGGTATATTCTCTTTTCATTTGAAGTAAACCTGATCTCATTTTCTCTGATATTCCCCTGAAAAAACAAACCAAGCAATTCACTTCCTTATCATGAATTATTGTTTTCCCTTTTAGCTCTCAATAATAATTTAGACATCTCAAAGGCAGTTCATCTTTAGTTCATTGACTAAGTTCATATTTATCTTCAGGAAAGCCTTCCTTCCTTTTCTCTATGTACTACTTATAGTCTCTTAAAGGCACTAAAGGGGAAATATTTGTAAATGTTCAGAACAGAGTGATAATACATGTATAACCCAGTGGAACTGTTTGTCAACTCCAGGAGGGAGGAGGGAGGAAGGAAGAGGGGAGGGAGACAACATGAATCATCATTTAACCATAGGGGGAAAAATTTTTTAATAAAATTTAAAATGTTCAGTAGAAGGGGATTCAGCTCCTTCTCCTGTGACTTCTGCTGTTCACAGGAATACGTGGCTATATATTTTGTTCTCAAAGCAACATAATCTTGACATGAAAGCATTCTTCCAATGATGGCTTCCAGCCTTATTTATATATGGTTTCTAATGATGAATTGCACATTTCTCTATGATGTCTTTAAGTGTCCCAATAAATAAGGTGCTAGGATGAAGGTCCAGGAAGGGTAAATACTAATGCTGTTTCACCTTTAGCCTTTTCTGTTGTATTTTGATATGAACAGATTTCAATAGGAGGCAGAAAGTTGGCCACACAGATAAAGAGAGGAGGAGATGGTCTTTTTATAACAAAAGAAAACATTCTAAGTCCATCCCAGGTCTTTGTTATGTTTCCTTTTGTTCAGTAGTTTCAGTCATATCTGACTCTTCATGACCCCATTTGAAGTTTTCTAGGCAAAGATACTGGAGTAGTTTACCTTTTCTTTCTCCAGTTCATTTTACAGATGGGGAAGCTGAGACAAATAGGGTAAAGTGATTTGCCTAAAGTCACACAGCTAGTAAGTATCTGAGATCAGATTTGAATTCAAGATGATGAGTCTTGCTAACTCAGCACTCTATTCACTGAACTAACTGGCTGCCCCAGATCTCTATTACCACCCCCCCCCCAATATAAAAAGGATATTGCCCTTATGTTTCTAGGACAGTTTTGACTATCAGAAGTGAAAGAGAAGAGTCAAAGATGGGGGGGGGGGAGAGCAGCTAGGTGACTCAGTGCCTAGAGACAGGAAGTCCTGGGTTCAAATCTAGCCTCATATACTTTCTAATCATGTGACCTTGGCAGGTCACTTAACTCCCATTTCTTCTGCCTTGGAACTAATACACAGTATTGATTCTAAGATGGAATATAAAGGTTTAAGGGTGGGGGGAAAAGAGTCAAAGATGATTCAAAAATTTCAAGTCTAGAAAGAAATTATTTTAATTCCCACAATAGAATCATTCCATTGAGTTAGTTATATTTCCTAAAAGGTCCTGTTTCCATGTAAATATCTTCTTGCCTTGAGAGGCTCACGCATTAAGCCAAAACCATCTCACAGAGAATTAACTTATATGGTAATCAGAAAGATAAAGATGGGGCACTCCCAGAGGAAAGAAATTTTGTTGGGGAGGAGAGATGAGTCTTTAGCCTTGAACATGGCCAATAGACCTAAAGAGGAAGGATAATAAAGGAACAGCATAAAATCTGAATGACTCTCCCTTGTAGTAACAGATGTAAAGATTAAAATTTAGGGAATATGGGAGACTGAGGCATCTGAGGCAGGTAGAAATTAGTTTCTCTCTGCAAGGAGTATTATATTTTTTAGAGGTTTATTGAAGATTAAGGATTAAAGAAAATACAGGATAAGAGACACGTCACCGAGAAAAAGCAACTGTCTGAATACAGAGGTTGAGGGGACATGACAGAGGATAGACTCTAAATGAACACTCTAATGCAAATACTATCAACAAAGCAATGGGTTCAAATCAAGAAAACATCTAATGCCCAGTGGACTTACGCGTCGGCTATGGGGGGTGGGGGGGGAGGAAAAGAAAATGATCTATGTCTTTAACGAATAATGCTTGGAAATGATCAAATAAAATATATTAATAAAAAAAATTAAGATAAATAAAAAAAAAAAGAGACACGTGTCCAGGCCATAGAGAGACCTAGACACAACCTCACCTACATTATGAAAAAAGCCACGCCTGCCCCAAAACGGAAGTCCAAGAGCCCTCTCAAAAGCCTTTGAATCAGATTAAATACCTTCTCGATCTCAGCCCAGGTGAGATTACAAGGCATTCTGGGGAAGTGGAGCAAAGGCTCGTGGGGATTGTAGTCCTGTATTCGAGTCTATTTTTTACACAGATAAAGAGCTAGAGCCAGGGAGACCTGAATTCAAGTCCTACCTCTGACACATATGGGCTGAGAGATTCTGGGCTAGTCATTTCATATCTGCATATCCTAAGCAACTCTCTATGATTATAAGTTGAAGAGAAGGTACCTACAAGAACCAGAGAGGGGGTGCTTATCTAGAAAATCTCCCAAACAGTGAAACCACAGATCTAATCTTACCCACTATTAACCAGGAAGTTATATAGTTCCATGGAGTTTCCCTCACATATCCAGGTATTGCACATTGGCTTTCTTCAAATCAATGACAAGTCATTTCTTCTAGGATGACTCTAAAAGATGGTCTATATCTGATTATCATGTCTTATATGATGAAGTGGCCTTACTGCTTACCAAGTGCGTATTTGGATCTCAACTTCTTGGCCTTTCAGTATCCTTTTGGGGGCATAAGTCAGAGACTAGAGGTCCTGAGAATACATATTTACAGATGAATGTAACTTCATAGGGAAAAGGAGAATGTTTTCCACAGAAAACAATTAGCCTATAACAAAGAACTAAATGTCACATTACCCTCTAATTATTCAAATAATCCTGTTCCATCCAATCTCCTCCAGATTGTTCCCTTTGTCATCTGTGAAAGGAAATTCTTGGTTCTCTTTGTCTATTCTGAGTTTACACTTGTGAAAAGGGAATCCTTTATTCCTTTTATCTATTTTGAGTTAACACTTTGGTTAACAATAACTTAAGTAACTCAATCCCCTACTTAATACTTCAGCAGATTGTGAAGACAGGATTAACTCTCCTTTGTCTTCTTTTGAATTGAATCAACAAAAGCTTTAACACCCTACTTAGTACTAGGTGGAGGAGCTCTCCACTCTTTCAACTCAATCAGTCAGGAAATGAGTATTCATACCTCAATTAGCCAGGAATCTGTGAGCCCTTTTGATGAGTATTCACCTCTCCAGAAGGTGAGAAGTGGTACCCACAAACACTGACCCCTGGGCAGTGCTGGGCAATTTGGAAGCTGTGATTGGCCCTTGTGAAGAGGGGAAGGGACAAAAAAAAACACTATAAAAGGCCCTGAATTTCTGGGGCTGGAGAAGTCAACTTCAAGAAGGAAGAAGGAAGTAGGCTTCAAGAAGAGAGTCAGCCTCAGGAGTCACCTTCAGTTTGAGGCATCATCTTGACCTGCCTCTTGGAGGGAACTTGGATAAATAGATAGCTGGCTTTCCCTTCCTGTCTTCTGGAAAGAGTTAATTCCATTTGAAGATCAATAAGTCCTGGCTGAATTGAGCACTGGAGCAATATTTAGTTAGATAGGCTAATGTCTTCTCTACCCTTTTTTTATTTCTCTGCTTTCACTCTTTCCACTCTTTTGTAAATAAAATCTATTAAAGTCATTTTGACTTTGAGTAATAATACTTTGAATTGGTGGCCACAATTATTATTTATAATCTTCATATATTTTAGTCAAATCATTAAAATCTAATTCTTACACATCCCCATTCTTTCATTCATTTTCTTTCTCTCCCTGCCTACTGACTCATTTCCTACTGCCTACAAGCATGCTCATCTCTCACAACCTGAGGTCATTCTATCTCTATCTTTGTACTGTATCGCTTCTGCCCTTTCTAACTAAACCTAAAAAAGCCATTTAGAAGAGAATAAGGGTTTCCACTTTCTCTCCTTTTGCTCTGTTCTTAACCCCTTATAATCTGGATTCCGACCTTAACATTCCACTGAAACTACCTTCTCCAAAGTTACTAATGGCCTCTTGCCAAATCCAATGACTTTTTCTCAGTCTCTTGTCCTCCATGACCTCTCCAAAGCCTTTGACACTGTTGATCACTCTCTCCTCCTTGATACTCTTTGTTGTTGTTGTTGCCCAGTCACTTCAGTCATGCCCAGCTGTTTGTGATCCCATTTGGGGTTTTGTGGCAAAAATGTTGGAGTAATTTGCCATTTCCTTCTCCAGCTCATTTTATAGATGAGAAAACGGAGGCAAAGAGGGTTAAATGTCTTACCTCCTTGATACTCTCTACTCTCTAGTTTCTCAGTGTCTCTCTCCCTATCTCTCTGTCTCTCTGTCTGTGTCTCTCTCCCCTAGTTCTCTTTTTACCTATCTAACCACTCCTCTCAATCTCCTTTTCTATATCTTCTTCTAGATCATGCCTTCTCATAGCAGATATCTTTCAGAAGTTTATGCTGGGCCTACTTCTCTTCTCCCTCTAATTTCCAGTCTTCTATCTCCAACCACCTTTCAGACATCTCTAACTGGATTTCTAGTAGACATCTTAAATTCAATATGTCTAAACCATAATTCTTTATCTTCCCCCTCTAAACACCAATTGCTTCCATCTTCCCTGTTACTATAGAAGGCAAAGCCATCCTTTCAGTCCCTCAGGCTCTCAACCTAGAAGTCACCCTGGACTGCTTACCATCTCTCACTCCCCCTACCTAATCGGTTGCCAAGGCCTATCAAGTTCACCTTCGCAACATCTCTTAAGTATATACCCTTTCTCTCCTCTGAAACTGCCCCCACTCCAGTGCAAGCCCTCATCACCTCCCACCTGGATTATTGCAATAGTCTGTTGGTGGCTCTGCCTGTCTTTCCCCATTCCAATCCACCCTCCATTCAGTCACTAAAGTGATTTTCCTAAGGTGCAGATCTGACCACATTACCCCCCCTATTCAGTAAATTCCAGTGACTTCCTAACACCCACAGAAGCAAATACAAAAGACTCTGAATGCTAAACAAGCCAGTTATGGGTCAACTATTAAGTATGATTAAAAGGTAAGGGATTTACAAGATACAAAGGTGTCTTATATGGTTGGAAAACAGTGAATAGAGCACTGGAGATAGGAAGACCTGAACTTAAATCTAGCTGTGAACATTTATTAATTGTGTGACCATGGGCATGTCATTAACTTCCATTTGCCTGCCTCAACTGTAAAATGGAGATAAAAGCACCAACCTCTCAGATTTGTTGTGAAGAACAAATGAGATAATATTTGTAAAACACCTAGCCCAGTGTCTGGCACATAGTAGGTGCTATGTAATTCCTTATTATATTCCATTCTAAGTAGTTCAGACTCTTAAAATTCCTACATTTCACCTGTAATTACTTATGAAGCATACTATTTCATATATACTAACCTAAAACACTAAATATTTTTCTTCCTCAAGCTATTTCTAGTTCTTGGTCTTTCTTTTGACTTTAATATTTTTCTGAATCGAGGCGTAGCTGAGGAATATGAAGGGATAGAACTATGATAAACAAGAGTAAACCTAGATCTTGGCCTTCACTGGTATAATAAATTAAATGGATTATGCAGATCGAGGAAGAAAGGATGACTCCCTAGCAACCCTGAGTGCTTTCATCTTGCATCAGAATACTAATATACAATAGCACTATAAAATGGAGAGAATTAGAGGAGATCTGGTTCCCCAAGAAGCAAAGAAAGCTATTTTGAATAGCTTTGGATGTTTGTCCTTGGCATTTTCTGATGGTTAAAATAAAGTCTGTCCTACATTGAAAGGTTAAAAGTTGTTTTTTTGTATTGATAGCTTACATAGAAGCTAAAGACCTTTTGATTGTAAAGTAAACCAAGGGATGATATTCTCAATGGAAACTTCCAAAAAATATTTCAGCAACAAATTCCCAAATCTAAAAAGAATCTGTATGAGCCCAGAGCTTCAGTTCTAAGCCACAGGTTACATTAAGAAAATATACTCAGAACAATAAATGTGCAGCTAGGAGGCTCAGTATATTGAAAGCCGATCCTTGTGATGGAAGGTCTTCCATTCACATCTGACCTCATACACTTCCTGGCTGTGTGACTCTGAGCAAGTCACTTAACCCCCATTGACTAGCCCTTAATGTTCTTCTGTCTTGGAACCAATACACAGAATTGATTCTAAGATGGAAGGTAAGGGTTTTCAAAAAATGAATATATTCTTTTTTATTTCTTTAATTTTTAAATATTTTTCCATGGTTACATGATTTATGTTCTTTTCCCTCCCCTCTTCCTTCCCCCTTCCCAGAGCTGACAAGCAATTCTACTGCGTTGTACAAATGTTATCACTTGATACCCATCTCCATATTATTCCTAAAAATAAATATATTCTTAATACAAACAAGATTAGAAGGTAAACAAAAAACAGGTGGAAGGTGAAAATTTATAGCGTGTCTCTGATGAAGCACTCAATTCGCAAATATATAGAGAACTGAGTCAAATTTATAAGAATATTCCTCAATTGAAAAATGGTCAAAGGCTATCAACAGGCAATTCTCAGATGAAGAAATTAAAGCCGTCTATAGTCATATGAAAAAAATGCTCCAAATCACTATTGAGTAGAAAAATGCAAATTAAAACAACTCTGGAGATACCACCTCAGGCCTATCAGATTGGTTAATATGACAAAAAAGGGAAATGATAAATGTTGTAGAGGATGTGGGAAAATTGGTACACTAATATTCTATTGGTTGAACTATGAACTGATACAAGCATTCTGGAGAGAAATAAGGAACCATGTCCAAAGGGCCATAAAACTGTGTATGCCTTTTGACCCAGAAATACCACTACTGGGTATATATCCCAAAGAAATCAAAGATGGGGAAAAAATATCTAAAGTAGTTCTTTTTGTAGTGGCAAAGAATTGGAAACTGAGGGGATGTCCATCAATTAGGGAATTGCTGAACATTCTATTTTTCCCTTTATTTCCTTCATAAGTTTTCTCTTGCATGTACCCTATGTGCCTTCTTTCATGGAGGAATATGGAAACATGCTTCACATAACAGCACTGGTATAACCTTTGTCATATTATTTACCTCCATGGGAAGGGACAGGAAAGGGAGAGAATGTGGATTGCAAAATGTCAGATAACATTCATAAAAATTATTCTATATGAAATTGAAAATTGTTTTTAAAAGAATATATACTCAATAATTTAACTGACTATTTTTATATGTATTTATTCATATGTAACTATTATGAAGTTTCTAGATAACAGTGGAAGAATTTTTAATCAGAAGAGGATCATCCTAATATATATATATATATATATATATATATATATATATATATATATATATATATATGTGTGTGTGTGTGTGGTATGTGTGAATGTGTATACATATGTGTGTATATATATGTGAATATATATATATATATACATGCATGTGTGAAGAGGAGGATCAGTTAGCAGCAGCCCCTCTGAGCTAATCTTTCAATTTGTTACACACAATCAATCTAGTTTCTCAGGGGGAAGATTATTTCTATCAGAGTTCTAGGGGCAACCTTGAAGGGTTGAGATTTCTAGCACTTAAAGGACCTCTGAGCCCTAGAAGTGTGTTATCCATTAGTAACTGGCTAGTTGACATCAGTTAGTTTTGACAGATAGATTTACAGAAAAATAGAGCAACAAGAACATGTGGTTCAAAAGAATGGGGGTACCCTTTCCCTGTACATAGAAGGTCCTTGTGGAAAGTGAGCTCAAACATAAAGTAACAAGGTTTTCAGGAACACATGGAGAGAATATAGGAATCTGGCCTCTGAGGATCAGTGTCTTTCTATAATCCAGAACTAGCACTTTTTCCATCATGAAGGAGTCACAATCCCTGCAGGTGCCAATGTTCTCAAGTGACTATCTTTCCATACCCATGTACAGATGCTTTTACACTGTCATCAGTCATGCATACTTCAGCAGTCATTGCTACAGCTTCTGGTGGACTCTGATGATTAATTAATCTCTATTAATAGAATTTCCTTTCTGGGAATCCCTAGACCAATGAAATCAAAGGGCTAAATGTGTATATTCACATGTGTAGATATATCTCTCTATATGTATATCTCTATATATATATGTATATGTACAGATATGTCCAGCCCTGTGATTTGTATTATGTGCATGTAACATATAAATGTGTCTAATCCTATGAATTCATCAGAGTAAACAGCTCTAAGAGAAGAAATTGCCTCTGCCAATAATGATTGATCAACAGACTTTTATTATTGTACCAGACAGTGCTAAGCACTAATGTAGAAAACTGGTTAACAACTCTTTTGCAATTTGTAGCTTTAGTCTTGTGGAACTAACCCATGAAAGGAGCTCTCTGGGGTCATAAAGCTAGTAAATGGTGAAATGAGCTGTCCAGGGTCATAAAATGTATCAGAAGTGGGACTTGGACACAGGTCTTTCTTACTCTGAGGCCAGCACTCTATCCACTACCACATGCTTTCTCTCCTCTATGTATTACATAAGATAAAGATATTGATATAAATCATCTATAACTGAAAGGGGGGGGTGTAAACCAGTTATATACTGAGACAACCCAAGTGTTTGATTAGTATTGTAAGGATAATTTTAGGGTTGTGGCCTAATCTAAATTAATTTGGTCACCAGAGAAAATTCCAAATAAAATACCCAAATCAGTTTGGAAATTTATGGTGATTTTAATTAATATAGAGGGAAGGAATTAAGGAGAAGAGAGAAGGAAAGGGTATAGGATTTCTCCCACCTGGCCTGTGCCAGGAAGAGTTCAAAAACCTCTACCACGAAGATTAGAGGCTTTTCTAAGAGGATAATGTTTGGAAGGTAAAGGAGAAAAGAATCAGCCTAAACTCCGAGAGAGCTCAGTGAAGATGCCTCACCTGAACTAGGCTGCTAAGCTTCTCCCAGTATTGTATCAAGGAAAATTCACCACCAACCCCGGACAATAGCTACCACCACGCCAAGATGCCGAAACGCTCAGCAAGCTGCCGCCAGAGCCACCTCTCCATGGAAAGAGACCAGAGAGAGGCAGTGATGCAAAATATATAGACGGTTTTTACATCACTTTCCTGCATCTCACATGTACCAATGGTAGCTTAAGCTTGACTTAGGACAACCCAGGGGTCTGTCAGTTGTTTCTGATTTGTCATTTGCTAGAACATATGTGTCATAGGCCATCCTCCTAAATACTTAATCCTTAAATATGGGTGTAGACATTCCTGCTTTTGTTAGACTGAGTAGGGTGGAGTAATCTAAAGTTCACAGTATACACCAAATGTTAAAAATACAAGGGAATGCCTTCATTATGTTGAGAAGTTCCTCTTTGAGAGGCTTACATAAAAGGACACAGGACAGGAAAGAATGGATGGATTTCAATTTGCAAGACTGGAGGGAATACATACATTGACAAGATCACAGACTCATAGAATAATCAAAATATGCTTTATGAATTAGCATTTTTTTAAACCCTTACCTTCCATCTGCAGAAGAATGGTAAGGGTTAGGCAATTGAGGTTAAGTGACTTGCTCAGGATCACACAGCTAGGAAGTGTCTGAGACCAGATTTGAACCTAGGACCTCCCATCTGACTCTCAATCCACCGAGCCACCCAGCTGCCCCCCGAATTAGCATTTTTAAACATGGCACAAGAAAATTAGTGCATCAGGATGTTCAGACTTTTAAGTGTGGCAAGCTATTGACAAATTTTAATAAGAAATTGCTGATATCCTCAACTATTCCTTGAAAATGATCACTGATGATGGTATTCCAACTTCAGATCATAGAGCCTCAGATTTAGAACTAGATTTCAATTATCATACATTTTTCACCCTACAACCCTCACCATGTCTCTCAGTATCTTCTCTGTCAAGTCCATAAGAGACAGTGTGATATAGTAAAAAAAAAAAGTGCTGGATTCTAAATTAGAGGATCTATTTTCCAAATTTGATTCTGCTTCTTATAAATTGTACAAGCTTTGATAGATCACTTAACCCTTTGGGTCTCAAATTCCTCATTTTTAAAATAAAAGATTTGAGTCAGATCTGACTTTTTCATTTCTCTCAAGATTTTTAATAAGGCAACTGCTTGATCACATGGTTTGATGGAGATATAATTGGGGATATAGACTCTAAATGATCTCCCTAGTGCAAATATTAATAATATAGAAATAGGCCTTGATCAATGAATGACACATGTAAAATCCAGTGGGATTGCTCATTGGCTACAGGAGGGGGTGGGAAGAGGGGAGGGAAAGAACATGAATCATGTGTGGAAAGGAAAACTAAAGCAAGTTCTGGACTTTCTGCCACTGAGTTGGAACCAACAGCAGTTGGAATGTTACAGAGAAGATGTTAACAAGACTGATTGTTGGTGAGGGAAGGGGCAACTGGTAGTGGCAGTTGGTCTTGTGACTGCACTCTCTTCCTGGCCCTGGAACTGGAAGGAGCCTCTCTCCCTGTCTCTGGATAGAAGTGCCTCTATTCCTGAATTTACCAACTGTGTGCTCTACCTGGATCCCTGTGATCGTGCTCATTGGACAGAAGGACTTAAGGGAAGCAGTTTGGACTGTAAGGCCAGTCTTTAAGGGCATCAGTCCAAAGAGACAGGCCCAACCAGTTCTGAAAGTCAGAACTTTTCTCCATCTTGCTGTCTAATGCTAAGACTTTGAACTTAAGAAAACTAGCACCGATTAACATAGACAGGAATAATAGAAACCCTCCAGCAGCCTGTGAGGCCTGGCCTCAGCTCAAAAGCTGAGAGAGACTCAAACCTCGTCTAAGAAAATCCCTCTTTCCTCTTCCCTGATACCTCCTCAATCTAAACTTGTTATTAAAATTTATCTTTATTTGAATATCGCAGTCAGACGAGAACACTAACATTTCAGGAGACATAGAGGGAGTTGAACCTCAGGACAGCCATTCAACTATAAATGGTCTTTATTGGACCCCTGCTGGGTGACTTTGGTCTGGGGGGAGGCTTGTCCCTCAGGAGAGTCTATGCTTACCTGCTCTGGGGTATCTTCCATATCAATCCATAGAGAAGACATCCCCTCAGGATATCATAAGGGACCCATTTCTCAGGAATACCATTTTTCAAAAATAGTCTCTCGGCAGGGGATATCTCTCTCCTTTTACCTCACTGGCAGCCATATTCCCTCTATCCTTTCAACTCCTCCATTCCCTATTATAAACCTTTAATATCCCCTGTTCTTCAATCCCACCCATTTTCCCTATAAGTATTACAGTTTTTTGGCAGAGCCAGCTAGGTTTTCCAACCTATTTTGTCAAGAATTTGGGAAGAAGAAGCCAGTTGGAGGTGTCAGAGAAGTTTCAGAGAGATTGGGCCTACATACATTTCAAAACCCTGTGTGACTGTGGAAAGCAGCCATTTTGAGAACAATGTTGAGTGCAACTAATCTGCCTAGCAATACCACAGCCAAAAGAAACCACTCTTTCTGAAGGAAGGAGGTGACTCTTAAAAGGCCAGACTTAAAAAACATTTTTTCTGTTGCAAAAGGTTTTTCAAGATACAAGAGAACAAAGAAACTATTACTTGCCATGGGTTATCTAGCCTTGATTGAATATTTCTTTTATATGGTTTTTATATGATTTACAACTTATTTTTGTCAAAATCCCAAATTATATTTATTTTCTGCTTACCATCTATGAAAGTTTTTAATGGCTGAAGATAAGTAGAAATCGCTTGATTTCCCTAAAAAATGCCCTAAAAAGGGTATACATCTAATTTATGGGAAAAAATCAAAAGACAATGAAATGGCTATGATGATTTTAGTCACGAGGGAGGAGATGACACAACTAAAGCAAATGATTAAGCAACTGACTGAGGAGAAACAAACTAGCAAATATATTGACACACAATAAGACATACCTAAAAATAACAATATAACTAAGGAAGGAAAAACAGATGGGGCTGAAGGGGGAATATTAATATTGCCACTAAGAGATCAAACAAGCCTACAATCAGATAGCAGCATAATTCATATTAAAACACATAAGCCATTTACAGCATCAGACCTTGAAAGTCTGAAAAAATGGATGCCTTCCTGGTTTTCAGAGCCTGTGAGATGTTTGAAAGAAATTAAAAGAACAATTAGGCTTTATGATCCAAATTTCCAGGACACTGAAATTCTTCTCTCAGAATTATTTTCAAAAAGGAAAAAAACAATAATTCATTGATGAAACTAGAAACAATCCAAATTTAACATCATGGCCAGAGGAAGGAACAGACTTAGAGTTATCTAATAATGCAAATCTGCATTATCTAAAAAAGGCCAGAGAAGATCTATTAGAGGCAATGAAAAGTTTTTCAAAAAAGACCAGATACTTGGGGACAATTTGAGAAATTGAGACAGGAAAGTGGGGAACATTCATCAAAGTTCCTCGATAGAGTGATTGAAGTAGCAGAGGATGTGCTTTGATTTGAAAATTTAACTGAACAAAATCTCCAACACATAAGGAGACAATTTGTGAAAGGCAGTAATACACCTATTAGATCATATTTTAAACTTCAATGTCCAGTCTGGGAAACACTAAGTCTGGAAGATTTAAGAAAAACTGCAACTTACATATTCACAGGTCATATCCTAGAGGAAAAGGATGGCATAATAAAAGAACTTAAAACCAAGCTCAAGGAGGCAAATAATACAATTAAACATAAAGAAATTGAAGAATTAAAAAATCTAGCCACTCTGTAATCATACAAACCCATTGAAATTTTTTAAGTGGGTGGGAAGAGAGGAGGGAAAGAACATGAATCATGTAACCATGGAAAAATAAATTAATTAATTAAATAAACTTAATAATAATTTTTAAAAAGACTTATACTAAGGACCCTCAGGATTCAGCTACTCAAGACCAGAACTCAACAAAACTTTAAAATGGGTAAATTTGGTATTTCAAAGATCTCACTTCTTCTGTCAATGTGTCTCACCACCTACTCTGTCTGAACATATACATACCATCTGTCTCTCTTGTGATAGAGGATGCAATCCCTAGAACTGGAGTTACAGTCTGGGAAATTGATGGAGTCTCAGCCACAGTGGGGGAAGGGCCCCAGGGGATGTTCTGGAATCTTGGGAGAGCAAGAGTTTCTGTCAGAAAGGGGCACTTAGAGCTCAATTCTGAGACAGCCTAAGGAAAGGTCTAGTCAAGACTTTGCTCCTGAGGAAAACTTACATCTTTCTCCTGGTGATTTGGACACCCTTCCCCCCACCGATTCCAACTGAAGGGGCAGTTGGAGAAGACAGCCAAACAGCTGACAAAATCACCTCATAGCTCCTGGTGCCCTGGATCTGAACTGTGCCCATGGACCAAGACCAGGACCATCCAATCCTGAATCTCTCAGAAGCCCAAGGTTGCCAAGACCTAGGTTCCCCAACTTGAGGAGGGAGGTAAGGGAAGCTAGAATAGAGACACCTTTTTTCCCTCTTTCCTCACAAAATCCCTTCCCACAGTTATTTCCCTGTGTTATTCCCAAATTGATTCAGTTAGAATAAAGTTTGTTGTTTTCCCCAACTGACTCTAGTGTGAGTGGGGAACAGTTCCAACTTGAGAGGGGAGGATAACTCTCTCACTCCTAGAGGAGGGAACCTCCATACATTAGTAGTAGAAGGAAGTCAAGAGGCATTTTGGGGTTGAGCAGCCATAGCTGAGGGGAGGCTAAAGGGGGGAACTACTCACTCTCCCTCTCCTCTCCCTTGACCAAGTAAAAGAGCAGCTGTCTCCCCTGAACCCCACTTTGAGAGGGGAGGTTTCCACTCTAACTCCCCCCCCCCTACTGACTGACTTAAGGCTCTATTACACTCTTCCCCTCACCTCCATCTTATATCCAATTTCCCTATGGTCAAACTCTCAACTAGAGAGCCTATCTTTATTAAGTTGCTAAGAGATATCTGCTTAAGATCCCTTCATCTCCATTTGTATTTTTAAAAAGATCTATTGGAAGCCAAAATTGTTCAGGATCAAGGCAAAGAACTCTTTGAGGATAAAAATGCTTATCTTTGTCTTATGACTAAAATGCTGGTTTTATAATATTAGAAGCATGTCAGTGAAACATTGACTACTTTGATCCCACTGCCTGAAGGCCAAGTATATCCAATTTCATTCCTCCTCTGGATTCTCTTCTAAATTAAGGATGTTTAGCAGTATCTAGTCTCTCTGTCATAGGTTTAAAATCCCTCCACCTTATATTCACCAATTTAGAGGGTTCCTATGTAGTCCATTTCAAATTAACCACTTAACAACCAGATTAGCTTTACTTCATTTTTTTTATTTACTTTTTTTAAATTTACTTACAAAAGCATAGCAAGAACAAGCATCAAACATCCCTCTCCCAGTACCTAGTAGGGCCTAATCTTTCTTTGCACCACTTCAGTCTCTGGAGAGAGGAGGGGATTAGGTACCCAACTTAACTTAATTTCTATCTAATATGGTCCCAGAAAGTTCCATGTCCTGGTAGTTACATCCACTCTGCAATCAGGACTCCAAGATCCCCATTGCTCAAGACTTCACCCACTGCCTTTGCCTTAAATGAAAAAGGACAAATGCAATAAACCAAAAACCCCAACCTTTTTCTTGGACCACAATGACTAAGGGGAAGGGAGTATATTTTCCCTTCTCTTCACCCAGGATGGCTCACAGTTCCCATTATGTGAATAGGAATGTCAACTTTCAGATACTGCTAGAAAAGAGAGCAAGATTACCCCCAGATTAGTAGTTTTAAAAGCACATCCTCTTCCAGAAAAGAAGCTAATAGAAAAAGCTGTTCCCACCTCCATGGTTGGGGAATCTTGGAATGTTTTCTCCAAGAAGTAGGTCCCTAGTGTCTCCCAGGTAGATGCCTCCATTTTAGGGGATCTGGGCATGCATTAAACTCTATTAGATTAGGAAGGATAATTCTTTGCTTTTAGATCATAAGCCCAACTCATGTTCTTGCACCCTCATATGTAGACTGTATGGGAAATTCTCAACCAGATTTCTTATATACCATAGCTGTTCCTTTACTCTGTCCATTGCTAAAGCCATTCTAAATGCTAGCCTATCTAGGTCTTAGTTAACTGACAAAATTAAACCTGTTGAAGGGAAAAGGAACAGTGGAACCAATCAATAAACAAATGAAGCAAGAATTTATTAAATATTTATATGTCCAGGAATTATACTAAGTGCTAGTGATACAAATGTAATGAGAGGACCAGTCCTTTGAGAACACATAGATAGTCACTGCCTCACTCCACTCCAATAGACTATGTAATTAATATCTGTACCCTGGAACTGCAATTCCCAAAACCCCACTCTCCTCTTCATGTTACATGTTGACATAGGAAGGGTATAAATTTGGTGTAGCCCCACCTCTCACTCTCTTCTCTTCCTGTTGCAGCTTTGGTGGAGCAGGCTTTTTAAACAAGCAAGAAAATTTAGTCATATGGTCTTATTTTGTTAGATAATTACCTTTTTATTCCTTTACTTCTAGCAATTATTAATAAATGTTATAAAATATAATTCTTGGTGTTGCTGGACATTAATTTAAATCTTACATTTATGGCAACCAGAAGTGTCTAGAACTATTAATTCTTAGTGAGTAGATTAGTTTGACAAAACTGCATTTCTCTTGCCACATTTTCCCCCCTCCAGGGAGTAGTAGTATCTCTGCCTTTCTGCCTTGCTTCCCTTGATGGTCCTTGCTGCTGCTACTGTTTCTTCTTCTTCTTTCTTCTTTCTTCTCCTTCTCCTTCTCCTTCTCCTTCTCCTTCTCCTTCTCCTTCTCCTTCTCCTTCTTCTTCTTCTTCTTCTTCTTCTTCTTCTCCTTCTCCTTCTCCTCCTTCTCCTTCTCCTCCTTCTCCTCCTTCTCCTCCTTCTCCTTCTCCTTCTCCTTCTCCTTCTCCTTCTCCTTCTTTCTCCTTCTTCCTTCATTTGTATTAATTAAAATCTCTATAAAACCCAGCTTACTTGGGTATTTCATATTTGAAAATTTTTCCCATGGCAATCACTTAATTTTTATTTAAATCAAGACGCTAAAAATTATCTTTATGCTTTTGGCAACTCAAAGTCTTGAACACATATTTTTGTGGTCACAGTTAATGGCAACCATTCTTTTGTCTTTAACATAGAGTTTTTGAGTTTTCTTTTTTTCTCTCATTTTTGTCCTTGAAGCATTTTACCAGTATTTGTTTTTTTTTTATTTTGCATTAATATAAGCTCACAATATCCTTAGCCCTAATATTACTGCATACCCAAAAGCTTTAGACTATGGAAACCTGCCTTTGATTATTAAATATTATGGGACTTCAATTAATGATTGTGTCTGATTCCAAGAGAAGGGATCACAAAACAGTCATTATACAGTGCCAAGAGGTACAAGGTCATGAAGACCAACCAATCCTAGTGGGATTCACAAGAATCTACACCAAGACAGAGGACTTGTTTTGGAAGTTCAAGGAAGCAGCTATTTGACAATGTCAGACACAGGACTTCCCTGTGCCAGATCCAGATAAAGTATCTTAGTCTAGCTACAATGATGACTCCCCTATCCCTGAGAGCAAAGTAAAATCAGACCAGGGAATGATATTTCCCATTTACTGCTAAAACCTAGTCCTTTTTCTGTCTTTCATAAGTATGGCAATTTTCTATAGTCCTGGCTGCTGATTGTATAAGTGCATACTGCTGCAAAGGTCCTACAAGCTGGTGGGACATAAATCACTTTATTAGACTCTGATTCTAGTACCTGTTATAGGTTTATTGTTGCCTACTCAGAAATTTTATATACTATTTAATTTTATTTTTTTTCTTTTCTTCTAGTTTTTTTTATGCTTTTGACATCCTTTTAACAATTGATTCACATACCTCATAACTCAGCCATGTATCCCTGGGTGATCTGTGTGTTTGTTAACATCTTCCTCATGGGGATTGTATAATTAATTTAAATTATATTTTTATAAAAATTTTTCTTGTTTGAGAGTAATTTTAGTTTAAGAAACTTGCTACCTCCCCAAATCCAGAACATGAACTGTTTGGAGAAGACACCATGGAGATGCCTACAGAAACCAAATGATCCAGAATGAACTTTGGGAAGTAGTGAAATTGAACTGTGAGGAGTTGAACACATTTATTTTGAAAATAAACTCTTATGCCAAAGGGAACTGTCCCCTAATTGGCTTTTTGTCAACGCACCTAGCAATCATTGGTTTTGTTCTCTTTCTCTTTTATTTCCCCTTTATCCCCAAATTATCGTAATCTCCCCCTTAGCAAGTACAATATTGTATGTACCTCTAGTTGAAGATCCTTAGAGATTTAAATGATCCATTGGGGAAACTAGTCTCCCAAAGGATCACAGGGAGATTGTAAAATTAATATCTGTACCCTAGAACTACAATTCCCAGAACCCCACTCTCTTTCTCACATTACATGCTGATGTAGGGAGAGTATAAATTTGGTGTAACCCTGCTTATCACTCTCTTCTCTTCCTGTCACAGCTTTGATGGAGCAGGCTTTTTAAACAGGCAAGAAAATTTAGTCATGTGGTCTTACTTTGTTAGATAATTACTTTTTTATTCCTTTGCTTCTAGTAATTATTAATAAACTTTATAAAATATAATTCTTGGAGTTGTTAGACATTAATTTAAATCTTACAAGACCACGTGGAATCTTAGAGGTAAGTCTATTTCTTTCCATAATAAATTTCTTTCCTAATAACTCAGGAAATTAGAGCATATGATAATGAAGAATGCTATCATTGAGTGCTAAAACAGAAAGGACTGATGACTCAGAGATTGAACAAGAAAGCTGCAGTTTCTGCTGTTTTCTTTGTGACTTCTAATGAAGTGGGACTACTTTGACATGCCCTAGGGAATTGTAGTAGTAGTAGAGAAGAGAGGCTCACCAGTCTCTCAACTGACCATGGAAGCTGTGAGCACATGGCTACCTCTGTGCTTGTGTGTGTGTTATCTCATAATGTTAGGGGGATGACTATCTCAAGAAGAAATTGCCCTGACAACCGCCTTATGAGAGTCAAATGATCTAGGATGCCTGGCAAGCAAAAGCTGTAGCATCACCAGAAGCATACACCAGAACCAAGAGCAATGTCCAAAGAACAGTCATGGAAACAATTGCTTTGGGACTGAGAAATATACCAAAGACAACTGGAGTTGAAGAGATAGTCACCTGAAGAAAAGTAGTTCTATGACCCCCTTGTGGCAATACCAAGTACTAGTGAAGGACTCTAGACAGGCACTGGTTTCAGCAGAGAGCTCTCTACACTGGAGAGGAATTTCATGAGAACTCTACAAAGGGAGAAAAGAACCTCTCCCTACAGGAACTGTGAGTTACCCTGTGCCACATTTGTTTTCCACACAGGTGCCTTACTGCCATTATACCCAATTAGAACTCCACCTTCTCCATGTATATTCTATGTATTTGTGGAAGAGTATATCTCAGATATGAGGGGGTAATGTTTTGTAACAGATGTTGTTAGTGTGCATTCTTAATAATTTTCTTTGGGACACTAATGTATTATCCATGGAGTTGTGAATTAATCCAACCATTCTGGAGAGTAATTTGGAAATATACCCAAAGGGATATAAAACTGTGCATACTCTTTGATCCTGTAATACCACTGTTAGGTCTGTACACTAAAGAATTCATAAAAGAAGGGAAAGGAACTACTTGTAAAAAATATTTATAACAGCTCTTTTTGTGGTGGCAAAGAATTGGAAATTGTGGGGTATGTTCATTAATTGGGGGAATGTTCATTAATTGGGAAATGGCTTGAACAAATTATGGTATATGTTGCTGACAGAATACTATTGCACCATAAAAAATGATAAGCAAGATGATTTCAGAAAAAAAAACTGGAAAAATCTACATGAACTGATGCATAGTGAAATAAACAGAACCAGTACATACTCACAGCAATATTGTGGGATGACTGTATAAGACTTAGCTACTCTCAGCAATACAATGATCTGGGACAATTCTTAAGGATTTATGACAAAGAGTGCTATCCACCTCAAGAGAAAGAACTGCTGAGATCAGAATGCAGATCAAAGCATACTATCTTCCACATTATTTTATTTATGGTTTTATTTGGGGGTTTTGGTTTCATATAAATATACTTTTACAACAATTACCAATATGGAAGTCTGTTTTGCATGATAAAATATGTATAATCCATATTAAATTTCTTATCATCTCCAAGAGGGGGAAGGGAGGGAGGGAGACAATTTGAATCTTCTAATTTGGAAAAAAATATATTGAAAATTGTTTTTATGTGTAATAAAATATCTATGTGAAAATGGAATATCATTGAATAAAAATAAATACATACATACATTTTCTAAAAGTTAACTAAATACGACTAACAGATGATTAATGGGAAATATACTAATCAATAAAAATTTATTAAGCACCTATTATTTTCCTGGTAAGTGTTGAGGATACAAAGAAAAGCAAAGGATAATTCTTCATCCCCCCAAAGGAACTCATGGTCTAATGGGAGAAACAGCATGCAAACAACTAATACAACCTATATACAAATTAGTTAGAAATAATCAACTGAGGAAAAGCACTGAGATTAGAGGGGATTGGGAAAGGCTTTCTTTAGAAACTGATATTTTAAAATGGAATTTGAAGGAAGCTAGGATCACAGAGTATAGGATGAGGTATGTTAAGTGTTATATATACTCTGTGATCCAGTGACCTAGGTTCTTGCTGTTCTTTGAACAAGACTCTCTACTTCTCAACTCTGTGCTAAAAAGAATAACCTTCAAGGTCTCTCCTCAAATATTGAAAAGAACATGTATGTAGCACCTACCCTCTGGGTTCCTCAAACTGTTTGTGTGAATGCAAGATGGTAGAGCTAAGATATATACAGAATAGATATAAGCTAACTCTAGAAGGGAGGACACTTGCCGCTGAAGAAGACAAGAGGATAGGAAGATACCAGAAATTCTTCCTGCAGAACATGGCATTTGAGCTGAACGTTGAAGGGGGGTCAAAGATTCTAAGAGGAAGTGATGAGGAGGGAGCTCATTCCAGTTTGTGGAGATCACAGATCACTGATTTAGAGCTAGAGGTAATATAGTCTAACACCTTCATTTTACAATTGAGGAAACTGAGATTCAGAGAGTTTAAGAGATTTGCTTAGAACCATACAGACTGTAAACATTGGAGGCAAGATAGGAAAGAAAGAAAGAAAGAAAGAAAGAAAGAAAGAAAGAAAGAAAGAAAGAAAGAAAGAAAGAAAGAAAGAAAGAAAGAAAGAAAGAAAGAAAGAAAGAAAGAAAGAAAGAAAGAAAGAAAGAAAGAAAGAAAGAAAGAAAGAAAGAAAGAAAGAAAGAAAGAAAGAAAGAAAGAAAGAAAGAAAGAAAGAAAGAAAGAAAGAAAGAAAGAAAGAAAGAAAGAAAGAAAGAAAGAGAGAGAGAGAGAGAGAGAGAGAGAGAGAGAGAGAAAGAAAGAAAGAAAGAAAGAAAGAAAGAAAGAAAGAAAGAAAGAAAGAAAGAAAGAAAGAAAGAAAGAAAGAAAGAAAGAAAGAAAGAAAGAAAGAAGAAGAAGAGGAAGGGAAGGAAGGAAGGAAAGAAAGAAAGAAAGAAAGAAAGAAAGAAAGAAAGAAAGAAAGAAAGAAAGAAAGAAAGAAAGAAAGAAAGAAAGAAAGAAAGAAAGAAAGAAAGAAAGAAAGAAAGAAAGAAAGAAAGAAAGAAAAAGAAGAAGAAGAAGAAGAGGAAGGGAAGGAAGAAAGAAAGAAAGAAAGAAAGAAAGAAAGAAAGAAAGAAAGAAAGAAAGAAAGAAAGAAAGAAAGAAAGAAAGAAAGAAAGAAAGAAAGAAAGAAAGAAAGAAAGAAAGAAAGAAAGAAAAAGGAAGGAAGGAAGGAAGGAAGGAAGGAAGGAAGGAAGGAAGGAAGGAAGGAAGGAAGGAAGGAAGGAAGGAAGGAAGGAAGGAAGGAAGGAAGGAAGGAAGGAAGGAAGGAAGGAAGGAAAGAAGGAAGGCACTTAAACTCTCATTTTTTCATCACTTTCAACAATAATTGCCAGGAAAAGATAAGGAATTCAATCAATCAATAACTATTTTTATGCCAAGCACTGAACTAGATACTGGAGACACAAGGACAAAAGGTCAGCATTTTTCTGGGAAGGAAACAATATGTACAAAGATGAATACAAAATGTATACAAAGTTATCACTTGGGGAAAGAATAGAGAAAAGCCTTAATAGTAGAGAGATCAGAGATGGTATTAGGGCTTCACGTGAGAGGAAGTTGTTCAAACTGAGTAGTGAAGGGTAAGAAGGTTTCCTAGACAGAGGTGAGAGAGACTGGCAGATGTGGGACCTGCCTATCCAGAAGCAAGAGATGGTAGGAGGAATACCAAGTAATGTGGAATGAATGGGTAAAGAAGAATAATGTGAAATCAGACTAGAGAGAGAAGTTTGAACCACATAATGAAGGGATGTATTTGGTCTTTACTCTTGACTTAAACACAAAATAAAACAAATGTTTATATATGCATGGTGGAGCAGAACAAGATTGTTCGTGAAGCTGTGAATCTCCATTACATAGAGCTTGCTTTCCTTTTTTCATTATATAATTAATTCAATTCCACTGGGTATTACATGTGTCCTTGATCAGAACCTACGTGGGAAAATATTCTAAAAAATAAATTAATTAATTTTAAAAATACTTTTAAGAAAAGCATATATTCAAGCAAAACAAATCCCCCCATTGGCCATATCCAAAACTGTGTGTCTTGTTACATCTTAAGCCCCTCAAGCTATTTTCCTAGAAATGGGTAGCCTCCTTCCTCTGGAGTCATGTTTGGCCATTTTCTTGCAAAAGGTTTTTTTAATTCTCAACAAAAGAGTTTTATATTCTATTCTGGAAGTAATAGGGAGCCAGATACTAGAGCTTTTTTAGTGAGGCAAGAATATGTTCAGATTTTGCCTTAGAAATATCACTTTGACAGCTGTGTAGAAGATGATTTAGAAGGAGGAGGAGGGGGCAGGATAGTCCTTTATTTAAGAGATTATTACAATAGACCAAGGGGAAAAGGATGAGAGCCTGAAATAGGGCGGTGGCCTTGTTAGTGAAAAGGACAGAACCTTCTGTCTCTTGTCATATATGTGTATGTTGTGTATAATGTATGTATGTAAATATATACTACATACATATGTACCTATATGTGTAACTAAATATTCAGATCTACAATGATTTTTAAATTATAAAGATATTCTATTTTACCAATTACATGTAATAACAAACTTCCACATAAGTTTTCCCAAGTTAAATATCAAATTATCTCTCTCCCTGCCTTTCCTTCCCCCTTCTCAGAACTGGCAAGCAACTCAATCTTGGTTCTACATGTATTATCATACAAAACATATTTCCATATACAACATAATTTTTAAAGTTCTTAGAGTGCCTTAAACCTTTCAGTGGAAAAGTAACCCATGTTCTAACAACAACAAAAAGGTCAGGGAGATTTTCCAGTGGAAAGTTCCACCTTCTTCCATTTTCAATTTGACAATTTAAAACTCAACTTTTCTAATGAAAGAAAACAATTTGAAATGCTTCACATTTTTGTTGGTGAACCTAAGAATTCAAACAGGGGCTTTTCAGATTTCCCAACAGAAGATCTTAAGGAAATTCCAACTGTAAGGTTATGTCCATTCAACCCTGAAGGGGGCTTAAGAGATGAATCTGGATCACAGTTTCTAATTGCTCAGTTCTGGCCTAATGATACCTTTGAGGTCTCCATGCTTTGTTGGTTCATAGATGCAATTTTTATGTCTCTATCATGTCAGCCTGAGTCATTCCCTCAGAATATATATATATGCATTTATTTATTTTTACAGACCTAATAACCGCCTTACTTTATTGCTATATTTTATAAGGAAAGAAACTAAAATGAAGACAGCAAAGGCACATGAACAGAACAAGAATAAGTGACTTCATTGCTTTTCCCCAAATTTTTGGTAGAATGTTTGGATTTTGTTGTAAGGGAGGAGTTAAAGAAAGGAAGGTGAAAGAGCAGATTTCTCCTCCATTTGTCACTCTAGTCATTCACAAGAGAGAAGAAAAAAAAAAGATCAGTCTATAATTTAAAAATAATTTGTGCTAGATCCACAGCCTACTGGCTACAGATTAGTTAATATTTCTTTTTTTTTAAACCCTTACCTTCCGTCTTGGAGTCAATACTGTGTATTGGCTCCAAGGCAGAAGAGTGGTAAGGGCTAGGCAATGGGGGCCAAGTGACTTGCCCAGGGTCACACAGCTGGGAAGTGTCTGAGGCCAGATTTGAACCTAGGACCTCTCCCATCTCTAGACCTGGCTCTCAATCCACTGAGCTACCCAGCTGCCCCCTAGTTAATATTTCAATGCATATTTTTTGCTTATTTGTGTTTGCTTTTGACAGTTTATAGTTCAGCAAGGAACTGACTACAACTCGGTGCAGAATTGAGAGATTGATTCAAAAAGGGAAGTAAGAAACGGGGACAAGGGCAGAACATGCATACTTGGAAAAGATCCTAGATGTGGTATTTTTTTAAGAATAAGGAAAATCCCCAAGTGCAAATGTTCTTTGAGACAAGATATTTTTTTGAAGATGTGGGATGAAGTAGGAAGCACTGAAGTGAAATGTCAGACTTGGATAGTTATGAAAATAATAATAGCAACAAGATGCATGAAAAAACTATACTGAAAACCATACAAGAAGATACCTAAGAAAGGAAGGCAAAAGAACTATTTAGAAAATTTTTTTAATGGAAACTGGCATTTAATAGTAGAAGAAAAAGAAAATTCTCTATTAAACAAATAAAAATAGTTGTCAGGGATAAGAGATGCTTGATTTCATAAAATAAATGATGCATAATCAATAAGTCAGCAAGCAATAATTAAGAATGCCCAGCCCTAGGGGGCAGCTGGGTGACTCAGTGGATTGAGAGCCAGGACTAGAGATGGGAGGTCTTAGGTTCAAATCTGGCCTCAGACACTTCCCAGCTGTGTGAACCTGGGCAAGTCACTTAACCCCCATTGCCTAGCCCTTACCACTCTTCTGCCTTGGAGTATTGACTCCAAGACAGAAGGTAAGGATTAAAAATAATAATTTAAAATAATTTAAAATAAAAAAATAAAAAAGTGAATGCCCAGTCTATACCAGTTTATAGGAGATAGCCAGCACCATGTGCTCAGTACTGTGCCCAACCATGGAGGATACAAAGACAGAAATGAAATAGAATCTAATCCCAAGGAATTTGCATTCTTTCCAGGGAAGCAAAGGCTATGCATATAAGTAAATACAAAATTCATTGGAAGAGCAGTTGGAGGGATGTCAATAAGATCAGAAAAGGCCTTCGGTACTAAAGGAACAGAAATGGTGGGGTGGGGGGTGGATCGGGGATTATAGCAAATAAAACATGAAAAAAACTTGATCTCAAAAATATATAAGGAACCACTAAAATTTAATCCTCTCTCTACAGTGAATAAATGGACAAAGGATATGAATAGGCACTTTTCAAAAGAGAAAATAGATGGTTAATTATCACTTGAAAAAAATTCCCCATCTCATTGACATTTAAAGAGATCCAAAATTAAAATAACCAAAAAGGGGACCATTATTTGCTTCTCACAAAATGGCATACTTATTATGTTATAGGATTTTTTTAAAACTAATCTGACAATGTTACAGTATCAAAAATAAATCATGCTCTTTAACCCAAAAATCCTATTGTTGGGAGTATATGTGAAAGTGGGGTGTGTGTGTGTGTATGTGTGTGTGTGTGTGTGTTTGTGTGTATGAAAACTATCTTTTGGGCAGCTAGGTGACTCAGTGGATACAGAGTCAAGCCTAGAGAGAGGAGGTCCTGGGTTCAAATGTGACCTTAGACACTTCCTAGTTGTGTGACCCTGGGCAAGTCACTTGACCCCATTGCCTAGCCCTTACCCCTTTTCTGCCTTGGAACCAATATACAGTATTGATTCTAAGATGGGAGGTAAAGTTTAAAAAAAGTAAGGAACTATCTTTTAAAAGGTGGATATAGCAGCACTATTTGTCATCACAAAAACCTGGAAATAACATTAAATGTCTAGCAACAGGACCTACATTACTTAAGTTATGGCAAAAATGTATGGTACAAAAATGAGGAACAATAATGGTAGAGGGCGGGTCATGGAGACAGGAAGACTTGTATTCAGATCCTGTCTGACAAATACTAACAGACTAATCAAGAGTTAACTCACCTGTCATTTCTAACCTCTCCCCCCGCCCCAGTCCATCCCAACAACTCTGTCCTAAGTTATAGATGACATATATCCGTAACTGAAGGGAGTTTCTATACTGGGAGCTCTCCATCCTGGGCACAGATCAAAAAAAAGGACCATTTATGCCATGGGATACCAAAAAGCCACTCGGTGTAATGAATAAAGGGACAGCCTTGGAGGCAGAAAGATTTGCGTTTAAATCAGGCCTCTGATACTTACTGGTTGTCTGACTACTTGTGCCTTTACGTCTCAAAATAGTGGTGTTCTGGTTGATCACAGCCAAATAGAAAACTATAATGGAATTCAAGCCAGCATGAAAAACATTTTTTTCAATCTGGAAAAATCTTCATGAAATAAACTGTTTTTTTTTTTTAAGCAGATGCAGGAAAACAGCATATACCATAATGACATGAGGCAAAATGAATGAAAAAATAATTTTATTTTTGAAAAAAGGCTGGTCACTTTACATAAGTGAAAGATCACATAGCTTTTTATTTGTTCCATTTGTGTCTACAAAATGTCAGGAGGTCTAGACCAATGGAGTCAAACTCAAATAGCAACAGAGCCACCAGTCCCTACATAAGGTTGCTTGTGACCCATGACATAGTTTTAAAATGTAATATTAAATTTTATTGTATCTTGATTCATTTTGGCTAATCTTTCCCAATTCCCTTTTTTTCCCAATTCCTTTTTAATCTAGTCTAGCTTCATTCAGGAGTATTTGGGCAATATGGCTCAGGACACCTCTGAGCTACATGCTTCTGCCAAATATGTTGCATGGACCCATTGTCACATATTTACAGGAGAATATGGAGAATAATCATGTGGGAGGGTTGTCATCTGCATTACTAGAGGGAGTACATTGACTTTTTTCAAGTCATACATCACATTCTGATGATACGCTCTATCTTATTTTGTGCGGTGTATAGAAATGTAGTTCTGCCCACCATGCCCAAGTTATAAAGCATTTCCAATTACTTATATTGATGTTTAATATTAAGTTCATAATACTACTAGTTTGTGACTCTGTATATAGGTTTCATTTTCTTTTTTTTTTAATCCTTCCCTTCTGTCTTAGATCATATTAAGTATTGTTTCCAAGGCAGAAGAGTGATAAGGACCAAACAATTGAGATTAAGTGACTTGCCCACCTAGAAAGTATCTGAGGCCATATTTGAACCAGGACCTCTTATCTCCAGGCCTGACTTTCCATCCACTGAGCCATGTTGCTGACCGTATGTCCTTCACTTTCATTCACTTTCACAATTCATGTTTTGATATAAAAAGAAGACACAAGTCTGTTTTCACGTGTAAAAAAATTTTTAACTAATATCAAAGTAATATTTTTTAAAAATCACGAAGTTCTCATAACCAGAAATAAATATAAGCAAAAAATATACCTAGAAGATGTGGTCAGGAGAAGCTAAGTTTTTTTTTTTTTCTGAATCCTCTTGGGCTTCCAGAAGGAGGTATGAATTTGACTGAGGGAGGGTTAGAGAGCTTTCCGCTATGGTGAACTGCCCAGAGACCTATATGATCTTCCAGATTTATAGTACTTCTGTAACTGGACATTCTAGGCCACAAGTTACAGTTTGTAGAAAAAGGCAAATAGTTTGGAAGTACTTTTTTGCCTAGTCTTATCCTGATAAATGTAAATAATTATTTTAAAGCAAAGCGATGAACTAAAGAGTTCATCCCTTACACATGAATATACACATATACACATACACCAATATATGTTATGGAGAGAGATTTAGTGTATATATAATAAAGTGTATATATATGTGTGTGTGTAATATGAGATGTTATCTAAATACAATTGAGGGACTGAGATCAATAATAAAAAAGCAATTATAGATTAGAGAGAAAGAGATAATGTGTATATATGGTTATAAGGAAGAGAGGGTTAGAGCAAGTTGCAGAGGCATGAGACTAAGAGGGAGAGAATTCTAGAATGGGAAGGTAAGGGAGAGACACTTAACTGAGGTTTAGGGCTCTTTCTCTGGTTTTGACCTGGAGAGACAGGCTGCTTTTCCTTAGTGGCTGATACTACCCTTTACTACCCTGAA
Source organism: Monodelphis domestica (assembly GCF_027887165.1). Taxonomy (NCBI): domain Eukaryota; kingdom Metazoa; phylum Chordata; class Mammalia; order Didelphimorphia; family Didelphidae; genus Monodelphis; species Monodelphis domestica. The sequence goes on along the minus strand of NC_077229.1, from coordinate 325,310,776 downwards.
TTCCCTAGCCTGTCTTGCAGTCCTGTCTGGCTGCCCTGCTGCTTGTTTGCTGAGCTGTTTTATCTATTGCAGTTTCTGGTGATCCTGAACCATCTGACATCCGAATGTGAGTCCAGGCCTGGGTCCTTTTGGGTCTAGGACCTTCCCTGGGCCCTATTAGGCTTACACAGACCCTTTCCTTAAAACCAGCTAATGGGGGAGGGGTTAGTTTAGCCAAGGGGGTTTTAGGGATTTGGGGGGTTTAGGCAGTTAGAGAAGATAAGAGTAGGGAAAAATCACTCTGAAGAAATCTCTGTGAAGAGAGATATTAGATCCTGCGGTATTAGTTAAGAAATTAGCTATAGATTATCCGATACCCTTCTACCTTATTTCTTTTATTAAACCTACTTTCCATTTTATTTGAGCGGTCTGTGTGTGTGATCTTAGAGTCAAGCTCTGCCTGGCTGGGTTTCTTGGCCTTCCCAAACCTATTAATCTTTTGATACTGGCCAAAACCTATCCATCTGGTCTCATTCCTTAAATCACCCTCCTAACAATATGTACATTCTACTTTAGTCATAAAATTATCCTTGGTCAGCACATTTCATGTTCCTGGATCTTTCTTCCTTCATCTATAAAACGAAGGGATTAGATTAGATGACCTCTAATTTATCTTTTAATTCTAAATTCATGTTTCTAAGATCGTGAAACTTGCAAATGATGCACTGTGTTCATTCCCACTTTTGTTCAGATTATTTCCTTCTCTCAGAATGTCTTCTTCTCTATTTATCCAAAGTCTCCCCATTCTTGAAAGCCCAAGAACAAGTCCTACTTAATATATTAATCTTTCCCAATCTAATCTAAAAGTGTTGATCTCTTCCTTTTCTGATTTGAAGATGGAACTTGTGCAATCTATTCCTTAACTACATGCTATCTCAAATGTTTTATGTTTGTTCATCTTTTCCCTAATGGTGAATATTACATACTTCTTTTATATGCTTTATAATATTTACTACACAATAAATATTTATAAATTTATAAGTCATTTCATTTTTAAAATAAATTTATTTCTTGTATAAAATTATTATTTGAGTTTGAGTGTAATATTACAACAAAACATTGAATCTTCTGTACTACCAGAGAAGGCTTCTGCAATAAAAATATATAATCCCTAAAACAGAGAACATGGAATATGATTAATATAATACTTGATGCACATACATTTTTCTAAGAAACTATTTCATTTTCTAAATACTTCATTTCTGAAAAGATTAAGAATAACCCTTTAAATTCCAAATGAGTTAATTATAATTTTCTCAATTCCTAAAGCATTGAAACTGTCTTCACATTCAATGATCATAAATTTAATTTTAAAATTAATATAGAGAATTGATCAGCTTGATTACCTTACAACTTGGTAAACCTTTATCTGAGACTTTTTTTTTTATTCCTAGGGAGTGAGTGCTCATGTCCACTGACCACCTCACTGAGAGAATTAGGAGATATCTTTGGGGATATTCCACGTAATGCCAAAAATTGGGGAATATTCATTAACTCCCCTAAAATGGGAGCCTTGATTATTGAGTTGGCCCTTCCTGCTTTTTCAGAGAGATCTTGATAAACTTAAGCATGGACCAGATCCAAAGAACTAAAGTCCATCAAAAGTGGGTAAAGGGTAAAGGGGGTAGAGAGAGGTTAGTACACCTACATAGCTTCCTACATCCCCTTTCCATGTTCCCCCACTAGGAGATTTTAATACCTCCGTTCGTTGCATGTGCTCTAAGCCATATGTCTGGAAATGAAGAGGAGGGTGCCTATACTATTCAAATAATTCAGCAAATAGTCCAGATAGTTCATGATAGTCCCTTGCTGCTCTTTTGGCTCTAGAACCACATATATGATGCTCTTTTCCCGAAGTCTCACACTACACTGGAATTCTTCAGCTCTTCTAGAAGGCTGAGTCCTTTAATTCTCCAGGAAGTCAATGAGAACCAGGAGATCACCTCTTGAGATCACCATCCTAACCCTAACCCTAAATTCATTCAGGAGTTCTGCACACAATACCAGAAGACTGGGGTTCGGGATTCCCTACCATTCTATTTCTTGGTTCCTCTTTACATGGCTGTCTTTTCTCCAGGTTAGGGCCAAAAAATTATATACCTTACCTCTCCCCTGGTTGCAGCTAGGGACACAAGGCCCAAGAATTTTTACCAGTGGCATGTTAGAGCACTTGCAACTGCAATGGGTAACTCCCTGACAGCTATTATAATTGAATAATGTGGGGAAAGAGAGGCTATAAACATATTTTTTACTATTTTCTTTGCTTTAAGTCTTTGGAATTTCAAAACATTAGGAATAATTTATAACCAAAGGGCCAAAAAGTTAAGAAAATTTCCATTCTTCACAGAGAAAAGTAACTTAAAGAAATGCATGGAGTTATATACAAAACATACATACAACCATTCACACCTACAGTATTCATTAAGGTTGTACAAATCTCCCCCAGAGGTGTAAGCCTCACAGTTTATGTCTTATGGTAAAATCTTTCACACACACTCACTCACTTAACTTGGTAAGGAAATGCTATGCTTTTTCACCAAACTAAGCAGTGAAAAATACATCCAAGATCACTTCAGGTACCATAGAAAGTTATATAAAATGCATTTGAGGCTCTTTGATCTCAAAATAATTGGATATAAATGGGTACCTGAATCATTTTTAGTTAAATAAGTTATAAGAAAAAATACAACATAAAGAACTTTCTTTGAACTATCTTCTCCTTCCATCTTCCAGAAAGGGTAGATGTTTCTACCCTTTCAAAAGAGAAAACTCCTAATTATTACTCTTAAATTGGTATGATCCCAAGTCTTGGAAGATTACTTATGTAAAAATTGCCCATAGTCAATGGCCCATTTGAACTCGGCTCTATGCTGACTCTACTTCCATCATTCTATCTATTATACCTGAAGTGTTAAATGTACCCCACTTTGGAGTGAGGTCTGAACCAGATTAAGATGTAATTAGGAAATACAAACAAAATGAATTAAAATACAGCATAATATAGATAATGTATGTAGCCTACAAAGGACCTTATATAAAGTTTGATACCACTGAATTTCACCACACTTCTTAGCAAACAATTACCACCACAAGCTAATTTTTGAACATTAATCTTTAATGATCATTTTGGGGGTATTAAATTAATTCTTTGAAATTTCAAACATCATTCCAGCAGATTAGAAAATAATGAAAAAAATACCTTTGGAAACTTTAGAGATGAGTAGGAAAAGGGCACTGTTGTATTGATGGTCTCTATAAAACAAAACATTTTTTTATTAATAATCAACATGCTTTCTTATCCCCTAGGAGAAAATTGAATGGTTCTAATAGTTTTTACATCTTTTACAGTGTACACTTTATTTAGTTAGTCAGTCACAGACAAATTTGGATGTACACACACATAGGGAACATTTATGGCTAAGGCTCTTACATGAAAAAAGCAATTAACATACTTTTGTCTATGTGTGTGTGTGTAATTAATTCTTACTTTCCATCTTAGAATCAATATTGTGTCATGGCTCCAAGGCAGAAGAGCAGTAAGGGCTAGGTAATGGGAGTTAAGTGACTTGCCCAGGGTGACCCTGTTAGGAAGTGTCTGAGGCCACATTTGAACCCAGGACCTCCTGACTCCAGGCCTGGCTCTCAATCCACTGAACCACCCAGCTGCCCCTCCCCCCAATATACTTCTGACTCTGTAGGACTATCAGTGTCTTCTAGGGGTATCATCAGATTGCTCTCTGCCAGGTCTGCATCTGGGTAACAAACGCCTCTGCTGCTTCCCACTGGCTGGTATCTCTGCTGTTACTTGCCCCTCTGTGTCAAACTATTCTCTGTGCTGCTACTTTACTGGACTTCTATTGGGTGCTATTTCTTTTCCTGTAAGAAGAGGCCTGGGCTCTGCCATCTTTTAGTTTAGAGTCCACAGACTAAGCTGCCCTTTCAGATTGGCATACAAGGTCAACAAGCTGAGAAAAAGCAGCCATTCCATAAGAAGAAAGATCTATCAGTTCCCAGAGACTTAGCTTCCATAGGCCAAAGGGTCTGAAAGCACAATAGCCAGCCAGTCAGCTATTACACAGCTTCTAAATTCTAATTTGGTGTAAATGGTGGATTTTCAGCATCTGTGGCTGAATACAGTCCCAGGAAAACTTTCTGGCATAGAATTAAAAATTCCTGGTAATTTCCACCTAACCTTCTATGGGGATCATCCTGTGCCATCAAAATCCATTGGGTACATGAAGAGATTCTGCCAAAGATTAGAGTGTGTAAGACTGAGGCACCATGATTTCTCCCTCATCCACTAAAACCCTCTATACCTCTCATGCCAATGAATAGGTGTGGGAAAGTGAAAACAAAAATGCTAGATGTTATTGCTAGTAGTATTTTAATGCTTATACTTTACAAATATTTTCTCATTTTATCCTAAAAAAATCCCAGGAGATGAGAGCTACAATTATCCTCATTTTACAAATAAGAAAAACTGAGGCAATCTTGACTGAAATCTTGACTCTAGGTCTAGCACTCTATCCACTGCATCCCCAAATTGGGAGGAAACTCTAGCCCTGCACCCTGAATTCTTTGTTCCAAATCCCTGCTTCTGTATCTTTTTTTTTTTAACCTTTACCTTCTGTCTTAGAATTGATAACATTGGTTCCAAGGCAGAAGAGCAGTAAAGGCTAGGTAGTTGGGAGTAAGTGACTTGCTCAAGGTCACACAGCTAGAAAGTGTCTGAGGTTAAATTTGAATCCAGGACCTCCAGTCTCCAGGACCAGCTCTCAAACCACTGGGCCACCCAGCTGTCCCTATAATATAGCTTTAATCAGCAACAAGTTTCCCAGGTTTTTAGTTACCCTACAAGAGTAAAATTCAAGGAGAATTCATACTTGGCAATCAAAGGAAAAGATATTATCTGGACACAAATGACTAAATTAACTCATGTTCTTATCACTATTCTTGTTGTTGTTCGGTTGTGTCCAACTCTCCTCAACCCTGTTTTGGGGTTTTGTAGGTAAGGATACTGGAATGGTTGCCATTTCTGTCTCCAGCTCATTTTACTGATGAAAAAACTAAGGCAAACAAGGTGAAGTGATTTGCCTTCACACAGAGTCACACAGGTGTCTGAGGTCACATGAGCATTCTTAACTTCAGACATAGTACTCTGTCTGCACCACCTAGCTGCCCTGTGATCACTGCTAAACTTCTCAAAAATCAGTCTATGCTTTGTACCTTTGTACCTAGTCACTTCTTAGTTCCTAAAATTTAATTTTTGTTAAAAACCCTTACCTTCTGTCTTGGAATCAATACTGTGTATTGGTTCCAAGGTAGAAGAGTGGTTAGGGCTAGGCAATGAGGGCCAAGTGACTTGCCCAGGGTCACACAGTTGGGAAGTGTCTGAGGCCAGATTTGAACATAGGACCTCCCATCTCTAGGCCTGACTGAGCCACCCAGCTGCCCCCCACTTCTTAGTTTCCTCTCTCTGAGGTCTCCAGTGACCTTGGCTGCCAAAATTAAAAACTTTTCCTGGTTCTTGTTCTTCTTGATTTTTCTACAGCATGTGTCCTTGAACATTCTGTCTTTGATATTTCCTCTTATCTCAGATAGTTCTCCTCTCATCTATTTGACTTCACTCTTGCAGGCTCCTTCAAGGCTTTAGCTTCCTCCTCCACCTCCTAAATATGGGGATCCTTCCAAGTTTTATCTTCAGTCCTCTTATCTCTCTAGGCTTCTCTCTTGACATTCTCATCTATTCCCCAGGCTTCAACTAGTACCACCTCTGTGCAGACTCTGTGCATAGTCTATATCCTGTCTAGACCTTGCCACTAAGTTCCAAGTCTGAAATTCCAACTGTTTGCTGACCATCTCTATTTTTATTGATGGCATCATCATCTTCCCAACCACCCAGGTTCAAAACCTTAGAATCACCTTAATTTTTCCCTTTTTCTCATCCCTTATTTTCTACCTCACCCACCCACCATTTCCAATTCTGATCTTCATTACAAGCTGGTACTGGACTATTGTAATAGTCCCTTTACTGGTTTCCCCACCTCTGTAATCTCCCCCTCTCCAATCCATTCACCTCAGCATTACAAAAACAATTTGTCTAACTGACAATATATATATTTGCTAATGCACAGATGGGATCATTTGCTTTTTGCCCCAAACTCAGCTTCTCGTTGTCCACCTAAATAGGAACATATGTTGTTTGTACCCAGATCGCATGCTGCCTTCTCTCTTCTCTATACATTTTCAGGTTCCCACCCTCTTCCCTTAACTCAATTTACAAAAATTCTTCTCCTCCTTCATTATCCAGTTTAGGCACCTACAATTCCATGAGTCAGCCAATCAATCAGCAAAGAATTTATTAAGCATTTATTTTATTCAAGGCACTTTACTAAGCCCTAAAAAGTGGAGGAAAACCCAGTCCCTGTCTTTAAGAAGCTTACATTCTAATAGGGGAAATAATGTGTATATAAACAGGTACATAAAACATTTCTTGAAGAGAAGATGCATGCTTCCAAAACGAAGCATTTGGCCGAGTCTTAAAAGACAGAGATTCTAAGAAATATAAGGAGGGAGAGCATTCCAGGCATCAAGGAGATGAAAGATGGAAATTTCCATGAAGTCCTCATCTTCTTTGACTCCTCATGAAAGCAATCTCTCTTTCATTATTTCTTTAATTATTATATTTATTATTTATATATCATTATATATTATAGTAATTATTATATTTTATTATATCTGTTATTAATAACAATTAATATTGATAATATAATATATAATATATAATTAAAATAAAATAAATATTTATAAAATGAATAAATAAAATACATAAAATGAAAATAAATAAATAAATAAAATAAAAATATATAATATATAAATATATAATATATAATAATGATTAATAATAAATAATATAATTAAATATTACAAGTTTAATATATTAATTATTATATTTATTTAAAATATGCAAAATACTTTATTTTCCCATTTGATCCTCACAACAATCCTGGTCAGTAGGAGTTATCATCATCTTCATTTCACAGATGATGAAAATGAATTGAAAGAGGGTAAGTGGTATGCTTAGACACAACTGGTAAAAAGTCTAAGGCTAGATTTAAACTAGATTTCCTAACTCTAGATCTAGACTTCTATCATTTACATCCCCCATGAGTTCCTCTTATCACCTCCTATCATAAAGATGAAAGGTAGAGAGTAAAGAATGATACATATGTGTATATATACATACACATTTATATATGCATATAAGCCCTTTTGACATGGCTGATGCAGAAATTTGATTTACTTAATATATATGTTTGTAACAGAGCTTTGTTTTTCAGTGAATGGATGATAGGAAGAAGAGAAAGTAGATTTTTACTGATTTAAGAAAATAAAATTTGATTTAAGAAAATAGAAAAAGTGGGGAAATCTTCAATTAAGTGTGCCAATGTAGCTATGACAGAAAAACTGAGCCTGAGTTCCACTCTTGGGTGTGTTTTAGCTGCTTAGTAACTCATCCACTACAACTGTCTCCTGTATTAGTCCTCTTCTCTCCACTATTCTCCTGGAATATTGCTATAACCATTAAAAAAAAAACCCTGACCTTCCATCTTAGAATCAATACAGTGCATTGGTTCCATAGCAGAAGAGCAGTAAGAGCTAGGCAATGGGGGTTAAGTGACTTGCCCAGGGTCACACAACTAGGAAGTGTCTGAGGTCACATTTGAACCCAGGACCTCCTCTCTCTAGGCCTGACTTTTTATTCACTGAACCACCCAGCTGTCCCTACCCCATGATACTTTCTTAATTGAGTCTCTCTCTTTCTCAAGTTATCTCCCCACTAAAATTCATTCTCCAATCAGCAGCCAAAGTAATTTTCCTTAAGCATAGGTCCCTTCTACTCAATAAATTATCTTAGCTCCCTATTAGTTCCATAGGTTACAGTCTTAGAGAGCTATCTGGAGCACTGAGGTTAACTGAATTACCAGGGCTACATTAATAGTATATGACAGAGAATTTGAACCCAGATCGTCTTGATTTCAAAGATAGCACTCTATGAAGTATATCACCCTTTCTTTCCTAAATAATTTATTAGGCCACTCTATAGTGTCATGAATAGAGCACTGAGCCTGGAGTCAGGAAGACCTGAGTTAAAAATCCAAACTCAGTCATTAATAGCTATATGACCATAGTCAAGTCACCTAACCTCTGATTGTCTCAGTTTCCTCAGCTATAAAATGAGGATAATAATAGCACTGCTTCCCAGGATTGTCATGAGAATCAAATGAAATAATATTTGTAGTGTCTGATACATAGTGTCATATAAGTGTTTACTATTATTATGTGTTGCATACTCCTTTATTGTTTATGTCAACAGTAAGACACTACAAATGAAAAAAGAAATACAATGAAACAATATATTTCTGTTTTAATTTTGGGATAAAATATGGCATTTCAATAGTACCAACAATAAATTCAATAAATACTCTTAAAATATTTTTCAGCTACTTAGGAAATTTAAACATATCACACCCCCCCCCAAATAATTTCATCTTAATGGATAGGAAAATCTTAAATAGGTTTATTTCATTTAACTAAAAAATGTGTATGTATATAAATATGTATCTATACATACATATAGAAGTTTGTGTATGTACATACACATGATTTTGTTCCCTTAATACCGATCAGGCAATAGAATGAAGATAATGAGGTTTTAGAATACTGGCAAGGGGTTAACAACCTCTCATATTTTGTCTAAGTATGAGCCCTTCTATGATCTCCTCGGCATTAAAGAAATGACCGCACCCGTGCAAGGCTTTAAATAGCTGAGCAGAGGGGGGGGGGGGGGGTTTGTAGTTTGGTAGATCATAGGAAACAGAGTATAAGAGAGCCCTCTGTGAAGGCAGAACTAAGCTCTTCACTTCTTAGGTGGGAGAATGAGAGGATTTTCTTTCTTCCCCTGCTGAGAGGCCAGCTTTTTAATAGCAGAGTTACTTGCCCAGTGACAGTTACCCAATTCGGCATTTATATAAAAAATCAGGGGATTTTGAGACTAATTTGAAGAAGTAGAAATCAATTCTCCAGAATGACACAACCACAGAGATCTAGTCACTTGATGCCAAGAAGGGTGACACTAGCAGCAGCAAAGAAAACTCTCCTTTAGCAGCCAGAGCTAATTCTATCTATCTTCCTATCATCTGTCTGTCTATCTATCTCTCCATCTGTCTGTCTGTCTGTGTATGTATGTATGTATGTATGTGTCTATTTATCTATCTTTCTGTCTGTATCTGTCTGCCTATCTATTTATCTATCTCTCCATCTCTATCTACCTATGTGTCTGTCTACCTACCTGCCTATCTATACGCAATCATATATATATATATACATTCACACATATGTATATACATATACAGTATATATCATTTCTCCTTTCTATATATACTATATACACACATATAAACACACATAGTATATAAAGTTTATCCTGTATACTATAGATACACATAGACACTTACATATAGCAATATATACCATGCATGTACATATAAATATGTGTATTTGTATATATACATATAGTATAACACTGTTACTATATATATAATATGCCATAATTATGTCTTTAACAGTAATTAGCTCTGAATTCAATATTCTTAAATTTTAAATGTTTTTCAAAGTATTTTTAGCTCATTTCTAGAGTGCTTTAACATGTTGATGGATCCATGATCACATATAGATATTCGCACAGACACATATAGACATGCATACAGCTACTTTTCAGACCAGAGATTTCTTTGGGGGATGGGATTCTGAGAGAGAGAATATATAAGTAGAGACAATGTAGCTATAGATATAGAGACAGATGACTGATATAGATAAAGATAGAGATGGAGATTATATAAAGATAGATACATTATAGATATAGTTATAGATTGTATAGATCTACAATTTCATCAGAATTGCCTCTATGAGTGCAGAGCAGCAACCAATTTAATCTTATAGAGCTAATCAAGGCACAAAAAGATTAAAAGGACTTGTCTAGGGTTACTCATCCAGTAGATGTGAGAGGCAGAACTTTAGGTTGTCCTATCTCCAAAACTGGCTTTCTAGACCCTATGCCATGCTTCCTCATATAGTAAAAATAAAATGAAATAGATTCTTACCTCCTTTTAAAACTCTGCAGAATGAGTACTTATCATCAACCCCACGGCATATAACTTCTTTTCTCTTTGGTACTATTATAGCTGATCTTAATTCCATATGAACATTAAAATATAGTTCTTTCATGTCTTTCCCTAAAATAGATATATTTCTATTATTTCATTATCACACTTAGAATTGAAAATGTACAAATATAAATAGAAGGAAAATATAAGCATAAAGATGAGAATAAAGAAGAAAGCAATGCTAAATTATATCTCTATCTAGATTTTAATCCAGAAAATTATTTTGGCAATTAAATTTTAATTTAATTATTGAAAATTTCAAACAACTATCTATAACCATTCTTCTTAAGTATTTTTATTACAAACTTAACAAATATGAATATTTCCATTAGCAAGAACAAAAACAAAGAATATTGTATATGAAACCATGAATCTCTGTTATATACATACTTTCTTTTTTAACCCTTTCCTTCTGTCTTAGAATCGATACTGTACACTGGTTCCAAGGCAGAAGAGTGGTAACGGCTAGGCAATGGGTGTTAAGTGACTTGCCCAAGGTCACACAGCTGGGAAGTGTCTGAGGCCAGATTTGAACCTAGGACTGTCCCATCTCTAGGCCTGGCTCTCAATCCACTGAGCCACCCAACTGCCCACTATACATCTTGATTTTTAAAGCATATATTTAATTTAACACAAGTGCTATTGTTGACTTCCAGAAAATTGGATGGGGAACAATATAACAACTTAATATAGTCCTTTATTTAATGTTTTCTCTTGAGGGACCTTTTAAAAATGTATTTCCCTATCACCTTTACAATGTTTCCTTACCATTTGCAAGTTTATTTCATCAAACAAACTGAAGATTAATATTTAAAGGGAAGATGATAATGCTTATTCTACCTCCCTCCAAGTAACTACCTTGCACTACTTCTCTCCCAAAGCCTTTCTTTCCTCCCCTGGGGAAAACACTGTTCTGTACCAGTATGCTATTCTGAACTTCCTTCTGCTATCTCCTATATATTTAAGATATTTCATTGGTGTTCTTTTCTTTCTTTTTTGGAGGGAAGAGAAGGAGCTTTGCTCTCTCTACCCTCCCCACTCTCTGTCCTCTCTCAATTTTAAAGAATGAATTTCTTTCCATAGCCTTTTGATCCTCCTTTTCCTTTTGGTCCATTCTACTTTTCATGGAACTCTTTACTTCACTGGATTTTTGTGCCTCTTTTTCCAATTGACCAAATTTGTTTTTTAAGCTATTTTCTTTTTGCATTACTTTCATTTTTTCCTTTTTTTTCTTACATTTGTTTTATTTGATTTTTTAATTCCTTTTTGAGTTCTTTCAGTGACTGAAGCCAATTTTCACTTCTCACAGTCCCCTACTGATTCTGTGCCTTGCTCTTTGTCTCCGTAAAAATTTTCTATGGTTAGGTGTTTCTTTTGCTATTTGCTCATTTTCCCCAGCATTTTTTTGGCCTATCAACTAGGAGTTCTGAAAACTGTTGATTCTATCTCCTCTGCTGATGGCTTGCAAGATTCATCATTCTGAGCTATTTTGCCCTAAGGGGCTAAGGGGTTCACCAAAGCATCAGTTTGAAAGGACCAAACACTATGGACTTCTGAGCCTCACTGTAGGATGATGCCAGGGCCTGAGACTTCAAGGGATGGGTATGGAGTGGGCAGTGTAGGCAGGGTCCCAGGATCCCAAAGTTAGTCAATGCTCAGTTGCAAAACCTGGTGAGGTGGGGGGAAGGGGCAGCCAGCACTCCACTGTGTACAGTTTTGCTTCTGGTTCCCTCTTATCCTTTGAAAATTGACTTTCTCTGCCAACTTTCTCTCTTTCTCCCTTCCTTCCTTCCTTCCTTCCTTCCTTCCTTCCTTCCTTCCTTCCTTCCTTCCTTCCTTCCTTTCTCTTTCTTTGTTTCTTTTTGTTTGTTTGTTTGTTTGTTTCTTTCTTTCTTTCTTTCTTTCTTTCTTTCTTTCTTTCTTTCTTTCTTTCTTTCTTTCTTTCTTTCTTTCTCTTTTCCTTAAACCTTACCTTCCATATTAGATTCAATACTGTGTAATGGTTCCAAGGTAAAAGAGTGGTAAGGGCTAGGCAATGGGGGTTAAATGACTTGCCCAGGGTCACATAGTCAGGAAGTGTCTGAGGTCAGATTTGAACCTAGAGAGGCATGGCTATCAATCCACTCAGCCACCCAGCTGCCCTCTCTGCCAACTTTCAAGTTGTGTTCAGCTAGTTTTTGATCCATCATTTTGAGGAGCTTTTTAAAAATTGATTTGGAAGGACTATCAGAGAGGTTTCAACTTTCCCTGCTACTAAGCCACCATCTTAGCTCCACCCCATCTCTCTCCTCCACACAAAAAAGAAATAAAAGTTCTATCTTATAATGAATAGGTATAGTCAAGTAAAATAAATTCACTCATTAACTGTGTCAGAAAATAGGCCTCATTCTGTACCTCTATATCATCAATCTTTTGCAAAAAGGTGAAAAGTAACCTTTATCTATCTTTCTTGTTTTTCATTAGTTAGATTTGTCTAACTTTAAGAGTAGTCACTGTGAACCCCAATCTACTTCTTATAATTCATTTAAGTTTTCATTTAAGCATTGCATTTGGTACATGTATAGTAAGTATTGATATTATTTCACCATCTATAGTGTTTTAAGAATGATGTTGTTTCCCAGCTTATCTCTTTTAGCCATGTCTATAATTATTACCTTGTTTGAGATTTAGATTGTCATCTCTGCTTTTAAAAAATTTTCCTGAAGCATGATAAACTCTGCTTTTGCCCTTAATTGTAACTGTATGAATCTTTAAAACTATTTTATTATTAGACAACACTTCCTGCCCTTGTTATTCTCTTGCAGGCTTCAGTCTAGGTTGAAAGCTAAGTGGGAAACATCAGGGACCTATTTCTAGAGGAAGACATTCTACATTCCCCTTCTGAATGATTGGGGAACAACCTCTTTCCATTGACGGTGTAGCTGTAACAGTTTTCATCTTTAAAACTACCTAAAGTTTAGACACCATGTACTAAGATGATATAAGGGGCAGTCCACCTCCACCTTCTTCTTTTAGGCCTTGTGGCCTCCAAAATTTCACTTAGGATTTGGCCAATTTCTTTTGTCCTTTTGGTTCTAGAGGCAGCCAATGGAGTTTCCATATCCAGAAGCCAGAGTCCTAGAACTTGAACCCAAGAGAATCTTTGTACTTGGAAGTTGGTGGGATTGATGCTATATAGGGACTAAATTAAATTATAAATCTGATATCCTCTTCCCGAGAGATGAAAGTGATAGAATGAAGCATTATATACCTCCCAGGTATTGAGCAGAGTATGGATGTTTATATGTTTGTTCTTACTATGCCTTTGAAGTAAATATTCCTTTATAAGAGCTAACATGATTGTTAAGTGATCGAATGAAACTTGAGGTGCTGTGGACTCCTAAAATTGGAGGATATAGTTTATAAGAACTTGGGCCAGTAGCAGAGAATAGATACCCCTAAATATCCTTAAGGACACCTAAGAACCCTGGAGGAGTGGTAAAATGTAATATATCTGACTTTCAGGCAGTGGAAGTCAGAGAAATCGCTGTTACATTGATAATTCTGTGTCCTCATTTAACAATGGTAAAAGATTTGGTGAAATGTGGGACTTTTAGTCAATGTTAGATTTGTAGACTTTAGGAAATGTACATAATGTTTATATATAACTGACTACTGAGAATAATTCAAAGTCAATGTCATAATTTGCTAAGGATCAGTTTTTCAACTCAACTGGTATACATGGAAAAGTTCCTCTTCCTTTTCTACACAAACTCAGAATCATTGGCATTCTAGAGACCTATTTATTCTGCAGTTAGCAAAGGGCAAAAAGGTTCTCCTTGAACAGCTGTTTGGGTACTCAGAATTTCTAGATTATCTAAAAAATATTATTCTTAATAACAGTAATAGTAACTATCATTTATATAACTTTAATATTTGCAAAACAGTTTACAAATAAAATATGTCTTAACTATATTATTGGTACATCCTTCCATATATCAAGGATCAATGATCATATCAGTAGGCATAAGTCCCTCTACTGGAACAATATTATCTTTAAGGAATATTATTCTTTATCCAGAGTTTGTGCTCAAGGACAGATCTGACTGTGTCTCTCCTGTCCTCAGTACTAATTCCAATGACTTCCTGTCACCTCTAGAATGAAATATAAATGCCTCCATTTGCCTTTTAAAGCTCACAGCTGATATCCAGCCTCTTTCTTTCCTGTACTCTGTTATGGCCAAACTGTCCTCTCTGTTCCTCACAAATCCCACTCTTTTCCCAGACTCCTTGCCTTAGGTTTGGCAGAGTCTCCTTCCTGGAATGTTCTCCCCTTCATAGCTTCATCTCAGACCATCCCTTTCTTTCTTCTTCAAGACACAGCTTAAGCACTTCCTCCTACATTAAAGCCTTTCCTGATCTCCCAAGCATCAGTACCTTCTCTTCAAAATTACCTAATTGTATTTAACTATTTACTTTATATTGATTCTATATATATTTATGTATGTACATGTTATATACCAGGATGAAATGTAAGCTTCTTAAGAGAGGGAATTGTTTCATTCTTTGTTTTTGTAGCCTCAGCATCTAGCATGGTACCTGGCATGTAGAAGGTGATTAATCATGTTGGCTGATTGATTGATGGATTGGTTGATCATTGCAAAAATCTCCAAATTAGTCAAACTGTTTCCATTCTCTCCCCTTTCTAAACTATCTTTCATACAGTTGTCAAGTTAAATTCCTAAACACTGTTCTTACCCTGTCATTTCTCTACTAAAATATCTTGAGTGGCTCCCAATTTACTGAGTCTAGGATAAAATGGGAAATTCTCAGGCAGCCATTTAAAGTTCTTCACAATATGGCTCTACGTCTGCCTTTATAACCATAATTCACACTACTTCCTTTCTTATACCTTCTGTCTCAGGCAAACTCACTCGCTAGCTGTTTCCCATAGGTAACATTTTATTTCTTATGAAAATATTTTTGCACATGCACTCCTTTCCACTGCTTTGTAGAGTCTATATTTTCCTTTCAGGTACTTCTCAATTGCTACCTCCTACACAAAGCTTTTCCTGATCTACCTCTTGAAATTACTTTCTATAACTTTATATTTAGTTATCTGGATATCTGTTATATCTACCCCCAATAGAACATATGCTTCTTGAGGGCAGGAATTATTTTTCATTTTACCTAAGTACTTAGTGCTATGCTTTACACATAGTAGTATCTAATAAATATTAAATTAATTAAATCAAATGGAATTTAAAAGAATTGAATTGAAGAAAGAATTAAAAATGTAAGAAGGAATTGGATTTGGGGAGTCCTATCCTAATTCTAAGATCTTATGAATTTATAGATCTTAAAGTAAATTATTTTCATTCTTACTATTACATCTGACTCACTGTTAAACTCATAATTTATACTGAAATACAAGAAAATTAAGGATAGTCAAAACTACAAGACTCTTTAATGGCACAATTTGGACTATGAATATTGTTAGATATTTCTTGTATCCTTTAAACTAAAAAACAACATAAGAAATAGACTTACGTGGCACATAGTAAAAAGACAAATTTCCTCTAGTCTTCCTCCAACTTAAACAGGGATTAATATTTATTATTGGTATGGGCTTCTTGGCATCTAAAAGGAATAAAGATCATGCCAATAGATTATCATAAATTACCTCTTATTAGTACAACTTTTCAAGTTCCCAGAGGCACCCAGATACTTATTTAACAAGTCTTTATATTGAAGACTTTGAATGAGATGAGTTTCAAAGTCAGTTAAGGATAACTCAAAAAATCTTTTTAAAACATGATTTACCACAGAGTTGTATTTTTTAAGTTTTATCTACTCTTTTTTATACTTCTTAAGATCTATTTGAATCCTGTACTTGCTGATCTTAAATAGAAGTATATTTAGTCAATTAAACCAGTAAGTGACAAATGCTGGTGGAATGGATAGATGGATAAGTGGAAAAATGGATGACTGAATGAATAAGTGAATATATTTCCCATATTTTAAAGGAAATCAAACCCAAATGGCTTTTTAAATGATTATTACATATGGAATCAATCCATCCAAATAATAAACACTATTATTTTTTACCTTCTTTAGCTTATTTCTTTCATTTAATTTTTTCTACTAGGTACAGGGAAAACATATTTACAATTATTTTTATCAATTTTATTAATATTTCTCCTATGAAAACACTGTTAAATCAGATAAAATTAATACACATGAAAGGATTTGCTCCTGGAAGCTAGGATCTAATGAGAGGGAAAGGACTAATAACTCAGTGTTAAATTGGGACCCTTTATGAGGTGATCCCTTTATGAGGAACAAACAAGTCCTTTGAGTAAATTAGATAGGAAGCAATGTCATAGGATGAAGAATAACAGGTCAGACTGAAGTCTGACAGAACTTGAAATAGGGAGACCATGAGAAGCATGGTGAAACTGAGAGAACAGAAGTTCAGATACCATAAAGAGAAGTACCAGAAATCTGGTAATAAGTCTTTGGTGTCTTTTGGGACCCCAGATACTATTGCTGAAACCCCACTCCAGACTAATTCTCCTTTCTCTTTTGGAGGCATCTTTTTTTTAATCAATTTTTGTGAACTTATGAAAACCAAATAAAATGGACTTTGCCCTATATATGTAGAACAGAAAAAAAAAAAGATCATTTTTCCTGGCATTGTCAACTTCTATAATATAGTTCAATTATCTTTTAAAACATAAGCAGCTTGGTAGCAGAATGGCTAGAACATTAGGCCTAGAGTCAGGAGGACCTGGGTTCAAATCTGGTCTCAGATGTTTCCTAATTATGTATGACCTTGTGCAAGTAAAACCCCATTTGCCTATCCCCTGTTGCTCTTTTGTCTTAAGTGTTGTTACTAAGACAAAAAGAACTTTTTAAAAAATAAAATAAAACATATAATGAATTTAAAATGTAACTTCCAAAGCTCTCCTATTTTTCTCTGATTCTCTCAAGACTTCCTTATACTTTATTCTCTGCATTTTAAAAGGCTAAAGACTTACATTCTGAAGAAAATGAGGGTATATTATTCTGTGCATTTTTAAAATGTTTTATTCTTTCTTTTTCAATTTTTTTGTTTCTCCTCTCCCTAGTTGCCCCATTCTTCTACCTCCAGGAGATCTGCTATTACTTCTCCCTGTCCCTACTCAGAATTCCCATCACTTCCCTCAACAATCAATTCTTCCCTGTTGATAAGAATGACATTGAAAATATACCATATTAGCCCAAATATAATACAACCCTGAATATAGTGCAATCCCAAGGATTTTGAAGGGTAACTCAGAAAGAGGAATCATCCATTTTATTTTCTCCTTTTAAATTGCAACTTTCTCTTAACTCATGAATAATGCAGTCCCTTTATATTCAAAGTCCTAAAAGCAAGTTAAAGAAGTTTTTCAAGGTCCTAAAACAAGTTAAAGAAATTTTAGTGCCAATACTTTTATTAAATATATATTACTTTTATAGATACTTGAGAGAAACTACCTTCCAATATTTAATCATTTTCTCCTTCCTCTTCTATTTCCTCATCTCCTGAAGTGAAAACATCATTCAAGTCATCCCCATCACCCTCTTCTTCCCACAAAACACCATTTTCATTATCATCCATACTGTTTGATATACAATATTTTTAGATCCAAGCACAATAGACTCGGTGGAGATTTTGTACCAAGCAGTTTTGATCCAGTTCCCTAATACAATGACTAACAGTTTCTTCATTTTCCCCAATGGAGTAAATTCATGGTTTCTGGCCAACATCCATTTACTATATTCTTTCCTCAAATGATCTTTGAGTGGTTTATTAATTACTACATCTAATACTTGTAATTGCAATGTCGTTCCTCCCAGAATAACAACTAGGTTCGTGCACATTAAAGCAATTCTCTTCTTTATATTTTCAGTCAGGTAACCCTTGAACATATGAGCCTTTTCCCCAGGAGAATCTGGACATGCTTTTTTATGTATGCTGAGGTGCATAATACCCAATTTATAGTTTCAAAGCTGGAAGTGCTTGAATAGAGTGCAAATGCAACTTTCAAAGGTACATATTGGGGGGGGGAGGAAACATTGCACTATATTTGGGCTAATATGGTAATAACCTTGTGTTTGTCCCCCACATTATCCATTGTATATTCTCATGATAAAAAAAAAAATCACTTTTTTTTTCTATTTGTCTGTACTCCAGTGACTGGCCACCAGGTATCCTTCTTTTTCTTCAACTTCCTCCTTAATATACATGCTAAATCAATCTCCTCCCTTTACCTGTTTCTTTTGAATAAGATATATCCATCCAGGGCCATAATCTATTTATGGTATTTAATTCTACCATGTCTCAGTAATACCTTTAGGGTCATATTTCCCTACTTTTATAAGGACCTTGAGTTCCTTTTATTTGTGAGGTTATTATACGTTAGAACTAGGGTTAGGCTGCCACAGAGGACAAGAAACGCTGTGGTGTATATTTTGCCTTGTATTTTGACCCTTTTCTTAATTGGAGAAAAGGAACAGCACTAGCTAGCCACTTTAAATTATATCTTGTAGAGGAGCCGTATTCAACTACTTGGAGCCAAAAGAACTGGGTTTCAGGTTGACCCACCACTAATTTGCTGGGTAATCTTGGGCAGATAATACTTATAATTCTCATCACCACCACTTTACTCCTCTGTAAAATGGGGAGTGGGATAGTTTCTTCCCTGTTCATTTTTTAAAAGATGAATTCCTTTTTTTTTTAAATCAATTTGTCTTAATCATTTATTTGCCAGTAGAGTGCTATAGACAGACACAGTATATATAGATTTTAGTGAGATATTTGTCAAAGTCTTTCATGATATCCATGGATATTCAATGAAATCTCTTCTTGTTCTCCTTAATCATTAGCTTCTATTTCCCTTGGATACAGAGAGGGGGAGGGCTAGATATGGGTGATTAATAAAGCCAATGACTCCACCCACTCAAGACCTGCTGAGCTTCATGGGCTGTAGGCAGGTCACAAAGGGCACAATCCTGAGTTTGGGGTCAACAAAAACAGCTAAGTAAGGGGGCAGTATGATCCAATACCTGAACTTCTAGAATTTAGTTATCCATTAAAGTGAACAAAAATTAGCTGCCCTTTGGGTCAGAGGAGTTAGAAATGCAGGTACAAGATGAGACTCATATACTTGGATACTACAACGTGGCGTTTGGTTTTGCTCAACCAATGCTTAATTGTTAGAAGGCTTTTTTTTTCTTTTTCCATGGAGGGGGATGAGAGGAAAAGAACATAAATGCTTGATTGGAAAAAAAAGAGAGAAACTTTTTTTTGACCTAACTCCAGCCACAAATTGGGGACCCCTGTTTCTCCTGTCCATACCTAATCCCAAGCTCACAATGTGCTTTTCTGTCCATCCTGAATGCCCCTGGGACCATTAGAGGGTAACCCATAAAAGCCAAGGGAACACATTGAACTCTTCCAACTGGGATTCAGACAGAGCTCAGAAGGACCATTTTCCCCATCTCCTTATAGTGGGAGCTGAAAGGTGTTCAGTGCACTGGGAAGGAGATGTTGTATTCCTGCCTCTGGACAGAACAAAAGGGGTACAGAAGAAAGTAGAAAACAAAGGCAGTCCCATGGGGAGGACATGGTTCCATGAAGGTAGGGGAGCAGCTACTGAGTCACCCTCAGTTGCCACCCTTTAGGGGCCAGATGGGTCAGCCTATAGCATTGCTCTCCTCTTCATCTTACCCTATGCCCTCTGGTCAGTGATGATAAAGCCCTTCCTTCCTGTCCCTGCTCACCAGTACCAGATCCATGAGCAAAACATCTGGGCCTCAAAAGAACCAGACTGTTCTGACTGGACTCCTGTTGCCAGGCAGCACAGTTCTAATACACCTCCTACGACATCACACCTGGCTATCCCAGAGCCACTTTTGGTCATACACAGAACATCTGAGAGGCTAGAATCTTTATAAGCATTGTTTCCCCTCCATGAGCTACTAGGAATATTAACTATTGGGGCCAGCAGGGAGGCCAAGAATCAGAGATGAGAGGTCATCTGAGCCACTCCACCACTACCATCTGTAACACAATTTCAACTGTAGGTACAGCAGGCAGCTTGGCTGGAGGATATTGGGGGATCCAGATATATTCAAAAGACATCCACATCCCAGAGTCACACAGCTAATAAGTGTCTGAGGCCAAGTTTGAACTCTGGAAGGTGAGACTTCTTGACTCCAGGCCCAGAATTATGTATATTAGAATAACTCATTACACTGAAGATAAGATGAAGAGACATAAATAAGTCAATACATAATATGAGGAAAAACTTCCAAATAATCAGAACTATCTAAAGGTATGCTTCAGGAAGTGATCCAGGGGAAATTATTGCCAAAACCCCCTTACTAGAGATTTTCAAGCAAAATTGCCTCTTGATTTATTAGTATGTCATAGAAGAGATTTATTTCAAGTACAGGTTGTGCTGTATGGCCTCTGAGGTCCTTCAAACTCTGAGATTCTGTGA
This sequence comes from Monodelphis domestica, assembly GCF_027887165.1. Classification (NCBI taxonomy): domain Eukaryota; kingdom Metazoa; phylum Chordata; class Mammalia; order Didelphimorphia; family Didelphidae; genus Monodelphis; species Monodelphis domestica. The sequence continues at coordinate 325,290,000 of NC_077229.1, read as the reverse complement.
ATCTTGTATGATGCACATTAAGGAGTGAAAATATGTGGCCAGAAAGCAGAGTAATATGAAAAAAAAATCTACAAATTTTAGTGGCCTGTTTCTGAGGACCTGTGTTCAAATACTAACTGCTATTTATTTGCTATAACTGTGAGCTTACTTTTTAACCTAATTTTCCTCAACCACAAAATGAGAGGTTTGGGCTATATGATTTCTAAGATTTCAAGGTTTCCAAAACATTTCAGACGTTACCATCTTTGAATCTTGTAACTAACCTAAGGTTAAGTGTTATTATTATCCCTATTTTATAAGTGAGGAAACTGAGGCACAAAAATGTATGACTACTTGCCCAAGATCACAGAGCTAGTAAGCATCTGAGGCAGAATTTGAATTAGGATCCTCCTGATTCCAAGTCCAGCACTCTATTCTACTCCTTGCCCCTTAAACCATTTCTGAGAATGAGGCACCAAAACCCAGCAACTTCAACATCAATATCCTTTCATCTTTAGATTTTATGATTCTAAGAGTCAGCAGTCAAACTAATGAAATCATAAACTGCAATTATAGAAGTGTAGAGTCTGGAGCAAAAGAGATTATAGTCAATATTCTGGCCTAGGTAGAACATTTGGGGCATTTTCTGTAGTTTTGGACATCAAATTTATTAAGAGCATATGCAGAGCAGCAGAGAAGGGAGTTATAAGAAGGCCAGAGTATCAACTGAAGGAACTGGATATATATTTAGCCTAAAGAAAAGAAGCCTTGGGAGAGATATGAATATAAATAGGGAGAAGTAATGGACCTGTAATTTCATTGAGATAGGAACTCCTGGGTGAGAACACTCCCTCTAAAATATAGCTCAGCACATTCTTTGCTATTTGTAGTCTTAAAAAGTTATCTACATTCAAATATTTGAATATTTGCCATTAAATAGGAGAACTAGGCTTTCTTTGTTTGTCCCTAGAGGGACAGAGCTAGAACTACTGGGTGAAAATTACAGGAGGCATATTTCAGCTCAACATAAGGAAAAATTGCCTCACAGTTTAGAGCTATTAACAAAGAGAATGAATGAGCTGCCTCAGGAAATTCCATGGAAGCAATCAAGTGGAATGGTCAGGATCAGTGACTAGACCCAGAGAAAGTGGCCAGTCAGGAGAGTTGCAGTAGTCTGAGAAGAAAGTTTGTCAACAAACTCTTTGTCTATATAAAACACTGAAACTCTTTTCCTTAACCTCCAAAAATGAGGGCAAAAAACCAGGAATGTAACCAAAATTGGGATTCTGAAGAGGCTAACAGAGCCTTTAGAAACCCTAGCCCAGCTGAGAAATCAAGACTAGTGGAAAACTAGCAATGTTTCCACCACATCAATGACCCTGAAGGACACAGAAGCCTATCAGTTGGGGAGGGACAATGGAAAATAACAGCAGACAATTATAGTGTTGGGATGAAATCCTGAACAGAACCCAAGATACAATAAGCTCACCAGTGGGGGCAGTGGGGAAGAATTATCATTTAGGGGCAAGCAGAGCACAAATCAGAAAAACTAGTCTCATGTGAAGGACAGAAACTTAAAGGGCTGCTAGAACAAATGAGTAGACAGCCCTTCTCTCCAGTAGTCACAACTAAAGCATTTCTGGCCCTGCAGGTAGGTGTCTAAATATTGCTCTTGTGAAAACTCACCTTCAAAACAACTGATAGTGTGAAGTTTGTAATACACTTACCACAGGAAGAATATGTTATTTCTGCATCTTGGGAGTTGCAGGTCCAATCATTTTTCATTGATTCAGTGAATGTGAAAGTAAACAGGATGGAGAAAAATACAATCTGAAGCATAATTATCTTTTAAAGCTTCAAAATGAAAAAAGGAGAGCAGTGAATTAGTATCTTACTCTTTCCTGTAAGAAGAAAAAGTCTGACTTAGTCATCAGTCACATGATTTCTGGCTTCCTACTCAGTTTTATTTCCTGTTTTTCTGATTTTCAGTATTTGTACTGACTGCCTTCCAGTAAACAATTCCTGTAAGAAGAGAAAGAGGAGGAAATAAATGCCAACATATTTGCTCATTTCACTTTTATATACAAAAAACAGCCACAATATTGAATGTGCAAAGAAGCTAATGTTACAGTTCACCATACCAAGTGAAACTAAATAAATGTCAAAATAATCATGATCTGAAGCCTAAAAAAAGATCTTCTCCATTACCAGAATAAAAAAAAATGCAAGTCACAGTTGCATGCAGAAATGTTGTACAAGAAGGACATTAGTGTAGAAAAGAATTGGGGGATTCTACTTTAAAATGGAGAAACTATGCCCATTCCCTCATTTTACCAATAATACCCTCCCCCACAAGAACTGTCAATCATATTAGACAGGCATTGATAATTTGAAATTTCCTTTATTCCTTGGACAATTAGATTTACCTTTCTAGTACTCAGTTTTCTCACGTTATAAAGGGGGTTGGAATGGAATCACTAGATAATTTTAAAGGTCTTTTCCAGTTCTCAATCATTATTCAGTTGTAAATCATCTAGACAGGAGCCAGAGAATGTGGAAAAGAACAATTCACTCTTCCTCAACATAGTTTTATCTGCTGAGAACAGACAATGTAGCTAGCTAGGCTCTGAAGAGAGAGCATTGCTCTGCTTCTTGTGCCTACCTTCAGGCTTATGAAAGCAATTGTAACTTTTAATGCCAAAATACTTTTCCTTTTTAAAAAATTGGTAAAAGCCTTAGCTGTCTTTTCAAGGAACCAGCTAGTTGAAATAAGATGAAAAAGTTCTTGAAAAGGAAATAAGAAAAAATAAAGCTATGTAGATAGAACCTACTAGGCAGTTTGGCACAGTGAATAGAGGGGATGATGATCTTGAAGTCAGAAGGTCCTGGTCAGAAGGCTATATATATGAAGAGATGTGACAAACAACATGAGACAATGGGAACTTCGTCAACTCCAAAACACTGAAACCATGCATCATGATTTAATTGTTGAAATCACATGATGATCTTCCAAGGAAGCCTTTAAATGGATTCTCTTTTAAACTTTTATAACTTCTTTCCAAATAAAGATTTTAAATGAATGCTGTGTTCTGTTATACATGCACAAATATGTGGTATAAGGCATGTTTTTTACCATAGTGATTTAATTGAATAAATTGGTTGAATGAATTCAAATGCTTAAGTCTTCAGATATGAGCTTACAAACAGTAGTAATTCAGATTTGATTACACACTAAAAATCTTAAAGAATAAAAGGATATTACAGACTTAGGAGAAAAAAAAACAACCAACCAAACATCAACTCAATTCCTGCCTTATACACATTTACTTTTATTTTAAAAAAACAAACCCTTACCTTCTGTCTTGTAATGAATAGATACAAATATCTATTACAAGACAGAAGAACAATAGGGGCTAGAGGCAATTGGGGTAAAGTGATTTGTCCAGGGTCGCACAGATAGGAAGTGTCTGAGGTCAAATTTGACTCCAGGTCCTGCTGATTTCAGGCCTGGAGCTTTATCTACTGTGCTATCTAGCTGCCCTACACATTCACTTTGACATATACTAGCTCTGTGATCATGGAGAAGTCATTTAAATTCTCAGCTTCCTCTGGGAAAAAGATTTCAGGCACCTTTCCAAGACTACAGATTTATGACTTCCCCATATAACTGCTGTATTATAAGTTTGAAGCAAACTTCTCTGTTGCACACTCACACACCACACCCCCCATTATACATATATATATATATATATATATATATATATATATATATATATATATATATATATATATATGCTCTAAAGCTGGAAAGAAACTTTGAAACCAGAATCCAATCCCTTTGTTTTACAGATGAGGAAACTCAGGCACAATGAAGTTAAGTTACTTGCCCAAGGTCACACAGCTAATGTTTGAAACAGAATTTTAACCCAGGTCATGTGATGCCACTCCAAATCTTTCCCTGAACCCTTCAATTATACATATATAATTGCCCACCAGGTACCTCTCAATTATCCTGAGGTGACCCACAACTTTAATTTGTCAGAGACTTCAGTGTTCTGCGATAGCCAACAGCAAGAAATAATATTAGGAATTCAAGTTACAGCTTAGGAATCATCAAAACGATCCATTCCATTCTGCTTCATTCTGGTTCTGGTTTACTGTCCATGCAGCATCTGGGGCTAGAAAGTATATGATAAATCAATTCCAGATTGTCTATTCATCATAATTTGAACAATAGGCATAATTCATCCAATTACCCTGATTCCTTCAATTATATACATCTATCCACTATACTAACTCATTGCCTCTGGTCCATGAACATGAAGTAACATGAGACCCACATCAAACATTAGAAAACTGGAAAAGATTTTATAATAAACTTCTTGCCATTAGCCATACTTGAATTTGGTCATAGTCTATATGCCCTCTATGAAGTTATGGAAATGGTACTAAAGAAAAGAAAAATAAGAACAACAACTAACCTAGATGACATATTCAAAGCTGGTTAGAATTAAAATAGATATAATTTTGAGAGCACCGAAGGCTCAGTTCTCAAAGTACTTTGAAAATAGAAGAAATCAGAGGTGAGGGGGAAATCTCAGACCTTATTACCACAAAATGTTAATAACTGCCAATTCATGTCTATTCTCATCTCTACATAATTTATGTGAATATAATCCACAGAAGGAATGAGACAGGAACAGGCAAAACTTTCAGAAGCAATATTCTACAGTAAACAACTCAACAAAGGATGTAAAGAATACAAGATCTCATCATTCATAGTTTGACTATTAAAAAAAAAAAAGCATTTCCTCTTGTAGTGGAAAATGCCACCTAAGAGACTCATCTTCAAGATCCATGCTTAACAATCATATTCTTTGAAAGACGTAACAGCAATAACTTTAGCTGATTATACGTTGTTCCTCATATACCCTATACTTCAGCTAAATGGCTATTTGATTGATGTTCTACATACTTGACATCTTATCTCACACTTTGCCTTTGCAGCTTGTCCCTTGAACCTGGAATATTCTTCTTCCTTATCTTTTAGAACCTCTAGATCCCTTCAAAACTCAGTATTGCTTCCTTCAAAGAGCTTCTCTTGAATTTTCCCATCACTCTATATCCTGTACTTCTAAATATATTGATTTCCCATAGTAGAATGCAAGTTCCATCAGGGCAGTGTCTCACTTTCATATTCAGTGTCTAGCACATAGTAGGCATTCAATAATTGTTTTCCAAGTCCATGAACATTTATTTCTAAGCCTCCCAATGAGATGCATATCACTCAAGAATTTGACCTAATTATACATAGGGAAAAATAATTGAATGAATCATGCCTATAGTTCAGATTATATGCCATTGAATAGACAATTATATATGTTCTGTCCCCAGAACACTGCACATGGACAGTAAGCCAGGATCAGAACAGAGCAGAATAGATTGGATTGTTTTGATGATTCTTAAGTTTCAACCTAAAAAAAAAAAGGAAACTTTCTATCAATATTTCTTGCTGTTGACTGTCACAAAACACCAAAGTCTCTGATGAATTAAAGTTGTAGAACACCTAAGAATAACTGAGAGGTAGCTGGTAGGCATGAGGAGAAAACAAATTACCAAGGAAGAATTGCACAGGAGAAGCATCAGAAAAAAAGGTTTATCATCAGAAATGTATAGAAGTGGGCTGCCCCTCCCAAAGGTCATAGTGAGAATCTAAGAAAGTGCCAATTAAGCATTTTTAAACCCTTAAAAGTAGTATAATTGAAGGGAACGAGAAAAGATTTGGAGAGGCATCACGTGACCTAGAAAGTTTCTTTTTTAGTGTATCTGGTTTTGCAAGCTGTATGTAACAAAGTCAGTTTCATGTGTACGTCTCTGTTCTTATTTTGTAGATGGAAATGTTTTTTGTTTTTGTTTGTGGCGTTCAGAATTTTAAAAAATTATCTGGTTTTCAATATAAGAACTTTGTTTCTAAGTGGTTTATTATAATTAAGATCTCACTATTTCATATGGCTTCAGGTATTTCATGTTTTTCTTTATTACAGTTATTTGAAAAAAAGACACTAATAATAAAAGGATAATTTATTATTTTACAATGATACAAAAAGGATACACTTGAACCGATATACAACAAAGAGGGTCACATTTATCTTCTTTGAGCTATTTATTTTCATTGGATTCTTCAATGTCAAAAGTAAAAGGTTTGTCATAGCCCATAAGATGGTTATAATCTTGAGGGTATGGAAAAAGCATTGGATTAACTAGCATTGATTTTGTTTTTGCATGAAATGAGGTAAATATACTTTTGATATCTGGAACCTTTACATCATTTTGATGAAAAACTGTTCTCTTTTCTAAAAGAACAACATTATACGTAATGGCTGTATAAATGTCTGTCTTGGCTTCATGGTACAATCGAACCACATATCCCTTTGTAATAAAGTGAAGTATCATTGGAGTAATTAATGTAAAAGTTCCCAAAGCACCATAAAATGCAATTTTCAGAGGCAGACTTCCAAATTCAACATTAGTTTGTCCAAATATATATGGGAGTAATGCAAGGCTGAGCAAGCTTGTCGAATAAGAGAAACATTTCACACCTGAATTTTTAAAACAGAAAAAAAATCAGTTAGTGTTTTTCAAAGGTACAAAGTAATCATTTTATTCCATTCACATTAATGCCTTGTTTTAGTTGTGAATTGGTCCCACCATTCTAGAAAACAATTTGGAACCAAAGAAACCACATAAAAATACAAAAAAAAATTTATAGCAGCTCTTTTTGTAATGGCAAAGGACTCAAAATTAAATGCCCATCAACTGAAGAAATGGCTGAAAAAATTAGGTTATCTGAATGTAAAAGCACATCTGCAACATAAGAAATGGCAAAAGGGAGGGTTTTAGAAAAAACTTAGGAAGACTTGTACAAATGGATCTGGAATGAGATAAACAAAGAAAAAATAACTAATTGGAAAAAAAAACAAAAATTAAATTGAAAAAAAAATATATATATAGGGCTTGTCCTAAGTAGAAACAAGAACAATGCCTGAGAGACTTACAATAGAAGACATAGAAAAAACTATGAGACCAACAGATAAAACCAAAAAGTAGAGCAAGGGGGAACCACTTGGAGTAGTCAAGCAATTCTTTATTGTTCCTAACAAGTCTATTTTCTACTCAACAAAGTATAAAAATACTAATAACAAATAGAAAGTTCTTTATCCAAAGTAACCAAAAGGTTACACTACTCATGACAAAAGTTTCAGATTGATGAGCTCAGACAGTACCTTAGTCAAATTGTAACCAGTTCATTACAATGACATTTCTAGTTCTATCTACATTAGTGATCTCGTGTAACTCATATCCCTCCCTTTCGCTAACAATGTAACAGAGATATATCACCATCTAGCCCTACATTTTGAACAGAAACACCAGAACAAGATATTAAATAATACCTGGGAAGTATTTTGAGTTTGGGTATTTAAAATATTATCTATTTCCATCTCCATGATGAAATATTATTTGAAATCCACCCAACAAAAAAAATGATTATTGTTTGCATGTAATTACCTGGAAAAGTATTCTTTTTTTTTTTTAAACAAATGACTTAAGAATATTTTCCCATGGTTACATGATTCATGTTCTTTCCCACCCCACTCCCTGAGTTGACAAGCAAAATAGAAAAGTATTTTAAAGGAGTATTTTTAAAAATGTATTTCTGGGGGGCAGCTGCGTGGCTCAGTGGACTGAGAGTCAGGCCTAGAGATGGGAGGTCCTAGGTTCAAATCTGACCTCAGACACTTCCCAGCTGTGTGACCCTGAGCAAGTCACTTGACCCCCAGTGCCTAGTCCTTACCACTTTTCTGCCTTGGAACCTGGGAACTGTGTATTGACACAGTATTGATTCCAAGACAGAAGTTAAGGATTTTTTTTTTTTAAGTATTTCCAATAGCCACATTACTACTGTATGTCATAACATCATACTGCTTTAACACACCCACACTAAGACCTCCAATCCCTTGACTCTTCAGTTCTCTCCCAGGCCATAAGCTGGTACTCGCCACTATTTCTTTTCTCCATCTTGTCCCCGTGGTGAACCCATTCAAGGCTATTGCAATTTACCAGTCATTGGTCTATCTCCTCTCTTTAATTCATCCTCTATACAACTATCAAAGAGATATTATTCAATCACAGGTCTTACCAAACACTAGCACAGTTCAGCACATAAAAGGTACTTAATAAATGCTTGCTGATGTTGACTGCATGGCTCAGAAAGCTCTGATGCCTCACTATTGTCACTAGAAGAGAATACAATCTCCTCTCTTGAACATTTAATATTCTTCAAAATCTGGTTCTAGCCTACCTTTCTAGGCTTATTAAACAATGATCCCCTTCACACATTCTGCATTCCAGCTAAACGGTCAGCTTGCTATTCCTCATATATGACATTCTAATTCTAGTATTCAAGCCTTTGCACAGGCTATCCCCCCATACTTAGAATGTACTCACTCCTCACCTCTGCCTCTTAGAATCCCTAGCTCTCTACAAAGTTCAGTTCAAATACTATGCTATACATTAAGGAACAGTGGAGATAGCATTGGACTTGGAGTCAGGAAGACTTCAAATCCAACTAAAGACACTTAATAGCTTGTGTGACCCTGGGAAAATCCCATAGTCTCTGTCTACCTCAGTTTCCTAGTAAATATGTAAACTATTTTAAAATGTAAAATAGGGGACCATATTAGCACCTATATCAAAATATTGATATGAGGATCAAATGAGATGTTTGTAAAGAGTTTAGCATAGTTCCAGGCACATAGTGGGTACTTAATACTTATTTCCTTCTCTTTATTTGCCCCCCTTTCCTTTTCTCTATTTAAGACTTTTCCTGGGATCACTCCAGCTACTAGTGCTATATCCCCAAATTGAAAGTGTATGTGTGTGTGTATATATATATATACACACACACATATATATACTTGAAAGTCTTTTTCTCTTAATAAAATACAAGTTCCTTGAGGAAAGAGTTTTACATATCCTGAACCTAACACAGTACTTGACATATAACATAGATTCTTATTAACTAATTTTTAGAAATTTACAAATTCTTAAAAAAACATTTAAGCTACTATCTTACTCCATTTCGGCCAACAGTCCTCTCTAAGTAATGGAATGAAGAAATATTATTTAAATTATAAACAAGGAATATATCCCACTTCCAATCACATACCAAATACTGCTCGTGCCAGATTGCCTGTATAAATCAGTCTTCCATCTTCTGATTGTTCAAGAGGAGCATGAGTATGAACATATTGAACATATCCACCAGAAGAAAAAGGAGTCTAATGGATTAGAACACATTGTAAATGCTACACAACTTTATAAAAAATTATTCACAGTATTTAGAATAATATCTAAGCATTTTGGAAGGGCTTTTCATTCTTAAGTGCTTTTCAAAATTTCCCCAAAAACTTGCATACTCCCTACAAGAAATATCTGGAAGCCATAGAATTTAAGAATTTTGTAAAAAGAATAAAGTTCAATACCTATAATGCCAGGTTAATAAAGGGACCTAAAAAGCCTAGTTTATAATCAGGAAAAGGTCATGAAATGATCATCTTCTAAATTCTAATCAATAGTTATATTTTCCTTGTTTATAAGTAAAACAAAAAAAAAACAAAATCAGAATTAAGTCAATGACTGAAAACAAATAATATTGTTACTGGTATTGAATAGGAGGGCAACAGGTTGCCTAAAGGTCTTGTAAATAAAATGGATGGGATCCCCTATCTTCCATAAATCATTTTACTTGATTTTTTTTTACTTGATACTGTTTTGAATTTCATACAAACTTAAGGCTTCAGCACATTACAGTAATTACTTTTCTTGTTAATAAAAACATATGCAATCAGGATAATGTTTCCTATGAGAGTAGGATTAATTTTACAATCTCTCCAAAACCTAAATCTTGTCCTAGTTTTCTAATATGTAATTAATCCTTTACTTCCCAAACCTATTAAGAGCCATTTTCTTTCAGTCACAATCTTAAATCCACAGCTGCATTTTACACATAAACTTTCATACAATGGAATTCTTGGAAATGGAAACTATTAGTAAATAGAATCATGATCTGAAAACTACAGTAGAGGAATTCTGCTCTAGTTCTGGGCTCAAATTGTTATAAAATTTCCCATTGTGGACCCATGCAGTTAATTGTTAACAAAATAGGGGGGTGGGGACAGGGGCAGGGTGGAGGATCGGGTCCTGGTGTAGTGAAGCAGGTTTGGCTCCAGGATTTATTCTTACTCATCAGACAAGGTCTACGAAAGCAAGTCTGTGACACACATGGGTCCCAAGGGCCACTTAAAGAAAAGGATTTAACAGTTCCGCCTCCAGGGTCTGCCTCTAATCTAATCCTTTGGATTTTGCTGACACATGTCTAGTTGAAGTCAAAACCAAGTGCCCCATGGGACCTTCCAGGCCTTCATAATCTCGTCCCTCAATTCTGCGGCTCCCACGCCCCCCTCCCCGCCTTTTTAAAAAAGGCTTAATCTTGTGGATGCTGAGAACAACCCTAAACTTCAGTGTTTTCCCCGAACTCGCCCTTTCTATTTCCCGTGCCGGGCCAAGAGGCCAAAACCCGCACCTGTTCTCTACGGGGCGCCCCGAGGAGGAGGCCTCGAGGCAAGGCTCGCGCCACTCCCGGGACTGCTGCGCGTGCGCTCCGAGAGCTGCCCGCGTGCCCGGGGATGTAGGCTTCCCGGGGATCTCCGGCAGCCCAGAGACACCGCAGCGCCGCCGCGGCCCACGGTCGAACTCTCGTCCAGCCGCCACCGAGACGCAGTCGGGCGACCAATGGGCCGCTGACAGCCAGGAGCAACATCTCCCGTGCTCGGAGTCACCTTAATCAGTGCAAGTAGCGCCCAAACCGCAACTCCGCAGTGACCGGTTCCTCCACCCCAAGCAAAGATACCCCTTCCACCACCCCCTTTCGAACAGAGCCTATCCTCCGCCTCCTGACCTCTCAGCGTAGCTATTGGCCGCCTGGCTGGTACTCTGGTTATCCTATTCCCCTCGGAAACTGGTCCCGCAACAAAAGTTCCCGAGTTCATGCAAGGGACCCAAGGGGAAAACCAAGCCATAAATGTAGCAGAGAGAAAATCAAGGAGCTACTGTTGCTAGTCCTTGTGCTGGAAATCAGCGCCGCAGATGACTCTGGAGAACCAAAGACTGCGGAACACAGAGGCCTAATAAGCAATATTCTTTGAGCACTTGAAGAGCTGCCATTTGGGTTCCAGAGGCCAGAACTAAGTACAGTGGGTGGAAGTAGTAGAGAAAGGGAATCTGGGCATCAAGCCCATCAAGTCAGGGGAAAAACAAAAACAAAACTTCCCAGAAAAATTATAAGTACATGAGTCGAATGGAATGCCTTGGGAAGTAGTTTCCAAGGTTCCCTATTAATCGATAACCTCAGAAAAGCTCCAGTACTTCAATTTTGGCCCCAAACTACTCGAATTCACGTGTGTTGCACATTTATCCTTGCTTATTCCCTCTACTTCCCCAATCCCCACTGCCCACTAAAGTAAGGCAAAAGCTTCCTGCTTTTGGTGTCCTTGTAGTACTAAGTTCATCTAACAGGAGCATTGTTTCAACCTAGACCTCACTGTAAAGCTTTTGATTGTATTTTTCTTGCACTAGTGAATCCACTGAATCAAAAAGAGAGGCACCCCTAGCCTGGACATTTTTGTAACTTCTTACTATTGTTTCCCTTGTGCTTCTTAGTTTAGTTTGGTTGTTTAGTTAGTCTTTACTGGGGGATTTTACATCTCAGACATTTTAAAAGCCCTTCTCAATCTGGCTCCAACCAACCCATTAATAGGTTGCATATTACTTCGGATTGAACATTATTCTCATTCTTCTTCACACACACTCTACCTTCTAGAAACATCAGCCCATTCCCATTCCAAGTTCAGTCAAAGTGCCCTGGTATAGGCAATACTTTTCTGAACAATTCCGAATAGCTCTCCATCCTCACATCTTTTGCATCGAATCCCCATGGTAGTCTATACCAAGGACAGAGGAAACTCTTACAAATCAGTCAGTAAATAAGCATTTATTAGGTGCTTACTATGTGCCCAATACTGAGCAAAAACATTGGGAATACAAAAAAAGAAGGAAAAAAAAGGTAGTCTTTGCCCTAAATAAATTTACAGTTCAAAGTGGAAAGACAAAACAAAAGGGAATTTAAAAGGAGGCTGGGTTCAAGTATCCTGAACTGGGGAATAGCAGGGAAAGTCTGGTAGAGAATAAACAGATTAGCCTGAGGAGGAAATAGAGATAGTTGCCCTGGGCTTCTTTCCTTACTTTGGAGCAGTAGAGAGGAACCAGCTAATAGGAAGGAGAGATTGCTGGGGTGGGGTTTGCTTCCAAGATTGGCAGTAGATATTATTAGTTATTTTAGAAATGTATGTATTCTCAACCCTGACTCTCAAGGAATAAAATATGATTACTGGTTTATTATTAAAGAAGCCAAAATTAAACTGACTTTCACCATTGGCCATCCAGGACAGGTAGTTTAGGGGTGAGGTTTATTAGCATTGAAAAAGAAGAGTCTGCAAAGAATTTGAGATTTGAAATGATAATCCCTTTCGTTCAGCTCCATTGTTTCCTTTTTCCTGTATGTCCAAAATAGCAAAGCTAAAACTCAAAATTTGGATACCCAAGACAAGCAAAAGTATGCTTAAAACAACCACAGTCAGAAAAAATCTCTATCCTAGCCCCCTGAAATCCCAACTACCCTGTGGAGAAGTGCTCTGTAATACCATGAGATTCCTGACTAAAGTAGAAAAAGATAGTACTAGACCTTTAAACACTCTGTCTGGTGCTATCTGGTAGCTTCCTAGTATAACTAATTACTCTTGCTAATACTATGCTAAGAGCCGGAGATAAAAAAAATATGAAAATACTTCCTGCCCTTTGTTAAATAGAAAAAATGCAGAACTATTAAATAGTCAAAATCACTCTTTAATCAAGGGGAAAAGGGGTTAGCGCTACTAAGTTGCAACAACAGAGCTGCTCCCCAAGACTGCACAGAGTCTGGACACCCTGGTCACTGACCCCTGGGAGTGCCAAAGACTCAGGATGGACTCAGAGGAACAAAAGAACTTGGGGAACCTATATACCACTCTAGATGCCCTGGGGATTTAGGATGAGAGGGACAGTTGATTGACTTTACAATAGTATAGTAGTTGTGATTGTTTTTGTGCGTTTTCATCTATGGTGTATAGATGAGTGTGCACAAAGATACTTGTGCATGAAGGAGATTTAAATGGAAAAGTCGATGCACAGAGACAGTCCCACTCTCTCGGCGTTGGAAGCCTGGGTCCAATGGCCCGAAAAGTCGTTACACCTGGAGACTTCCTCAGCTGCATTGGATGGCCTGTTGTCTTTTGTGCTCCAACCCGCTCTAAGCACTCCACAGTGCTTTGCTGCGTCTCCATCTCAGCTGTTGAACCTTCTTATTGGTTTCTTCCGCCTGTTCCGCCAAACAGTCTTCACATGCTGGATGAGCAAAGCCCTGGTTCACCAGGGGTCCACAACAACCCGATGGCTACCCTCACAAGGTTTGGCCGGCCTGTCGAAGCCGTTGCCCGGGGTGTGGCTGCTGCTGGGAGCCACAAGTGAGAGCTGGGTGTCAGGTGACGGTCAGAGGCTGGAGAGCTGCCCTAGAAGGGCACGACAAGCCCTCCATACCAAAGATACTACCCCTCCCTGAGCACATAGTGTATCACTTAAGGGTTGGGTAATTTTTCAAATGTGTTACTCATGTGTCCCACATTATATTTTGACAGTATTTCCATTAGATTGTGAGTTCCCAAGCTCATCTATAAGGTTCTTTGGAGGCGACTACCAGCCTTACATAATTATTTTACAATGCCCACAGCACTCAGAACTGATTTAGTAGCCACTCAATAAATACTTGTTGATGAATGGATTTAAAATAAATCATTATCTATGGAACACATTGAATTTCTGTAGACATTGTCACAGAAATCATTACCTACAGAACAGGTTGGATTTCTGTAGATATTAATACATACATACTCTCCTTTCAGTATAAATCCTCATACTCATACAGTTTTAAAGAGGAAATATTTCTCTCTCTCAGGATGACTCATCAATAGTCACAGTCCTGAATTTCTGATGTAAAAACAAGTTACAATATTTTCCATGTTGACACCTCAAAGAACTCACAATCTAATGGAAATACTGTCAAAATATAAATACTAATAAAATGTGTATGAATTATAAAATATTTAAAAATTGCAAGCCTCTAAACTTCAGTGCCCCATACTAAGTTCTCAATGTCATGTCCTAATTGTGATTCTACAGCTATACCAATGAAAATTTTGTCATCCCATGTTCTTAAAACCTTGACTTCTAATTCTTTAACTTTATCTTTTGTTAAAATTATTTTTGGTAAAACTTACAATATAAAAAGCCTTCCTTGTTTCATTAACATAATTCAAAGTTTTGTTTTATATGTTTAGGAATATTTTACTAATAAAAGCATCATTCCATAGTGAAAAATGAACTAGGAAGAACAAAGAAGGCCTAGTTTGAGTCTTGCCTCTAACAATATTGGCAATGTTGCTCTGGGCAAGTCCCTTAATTTCTCAGTGCTCCAGGTAACTAAGTAAGACTTTCAGTTACCTAGAAATGCCACCTGAATTGGTAGGAGTTTTTTTATGTGGGAGTGAGCTAAACCAGTGAAATCAGAGATCCTGTCTCATTTCCTTCTAATGCATTACTTATATTAATTTTGCTGATTAGATATATGTAAAGCATTGTATGTCTTTAATGGTTAAATGTTAGTCACTATTATTATGTATTCTTGTTATCCTTTGTCCAGGCACTAGGTATTTAAAGTATTTAAGGTATTTAAAGTAGCAGCAGGAATCATATCATACAGAGAACCATAAAAGAAATGTTTCCTCTACCTTCATGGCCAGAAAAACTTCTATTCCAAGATGGATAACAACCCTCCTACTCCCAAATAGCAGAACCACAATACGGAATAGCAAAATAGGTAATTTTAACTAAGTTTTTGCAAAAATACATGCTACCAATGCCACATATTCACCAAATCTCAAGCCAGTTTGGTCACCTAATCCAATTAAGGTTTCATTTATTTCCATCCCACAGTCCTGCCTGGAAGCGGATTTCAGAGTAGCCGAGAATGAGGTGAAATAAAAGGGAAGAAAGGAGGAGAAAGAATAAGAAGATAGCAGCAGCAGCTGAGATGGAGGGGGAGGGGAATGGAAAGTCTCACTATTTTTGCCCATCCCCCAGGCATCTGTTCCTGACTATAGTAAGCAGATGGGTTGTTACAGTTAAAAGACTTATTTTACAACTAATGTTTCAAGCCCGTGGTTTGAAAGCTGAACCTCAATCAATTTCAAGAAAACTTTGTATTCAATTGAAATGGACACAACAGCTGCTTGCAGCTCAGAAAAAATTTTAGTTTTCAACAGTAATAAATGCACATTCTCTGTGCATTCTGACTGAAAACGCTAGGCCTTTAAAAAAAATGAGGTGAGGAGCAACTAAAAGAAAAAGGGGTAAGCTAGGTCCTGTTAATGGGTGCAAAGCACAATACTACGAAGAGAAAACTAAATGTGCCCGTCTGGTCGAAGTATTTTTATCACAAATCAGTAAATTCACGACCAGTGCCGGGAAGAAAGGAAGTGAAACATGTGGAATCAAGAAGCTACAAAACCACTCTCCCAGAGAATGCTGCAACATTCTCCAAAGGACAGAAGCTACTAGTTTGGGAGCAGCATGTTCTCAAGAGGAACGAAACCGCACCCCACGCTTGGCAATCTGTCCTACGGTCTCAAAGTACGTGACTCCCGCTGTCCCAGCTCTCGACTCGTTAAAGGAAACTACAAATTCCAGCATTCACTGCGGCCCTCGACCCTGCCGTCCTTTTTTCAATCGTTTTCCCCGCTAGTACTGAAAAATTGGGTCGTTCTGTTGCATGCTGGGAATTGTAGGAACACATTAATTGGACTCCGATTGGTCACCAGTCCGATCCGTGCTCCTCCTCCAAGGATAGAGTTTTTGTGTGGAAAGTAGTTCGACGGAAAATCTAGGTGGGGGGGTGGGTTTTAGGTCGGTCTGGCGTGAATGA
Organism: Monodelphis domestica; assembly: GCF_027887165.1. Classification (NCBI taxonomy): domain Eukaryota; kingdom Metazoa; phylum Chordata; class Mammalia; order Didelphimorphia; family Didelphidae; genus Monodelphis; species Monodelphis domestica. The sequence continues at coordinate 325,273,832 of NC_077229.1, read as the reverse complement.
GGATTGGGAAGGGTACGCGGTTCGTTTCCAATTGGTAGAAGGCGTCAAGTGGCTAGGTGGGTCGGCGTGGGCCTGGTGTACACTCTCTTTGGAGACACTGCGCTGACCCGCCGGAAGTGGTTACTTTCGTTGCCCCGGAAGAGACGGCGGCGGGCGGCTGGGGCCCGCGGGGGGGGGGACGGCCCTGGGAGCAGGGGCTGTGGCGGTGAGCGGGGACCGAGCTGCGGCCGCTGCAGAACTGACAAGTGAGTCACGGGTCAGGGTACGGGATGAGAGGTCGCTCCTGAACCCAGGCGGAGAGGCGAGGGTGGCCGGGAGAGAGTTGCTTCTCTTCCCAGCCTGGCCTCGGATTTGGGCGGGGAGCGAACGGAAACCATCCCCCCCACCCCGCCTCCGCCGGCGCCCCCTTCCCTCGGGGCCGTCTCTGGGGGCGGGGGTAGGAGGGCGGGGGGGCCTCACCCAGGCGTCCTTTAGGGGGCTTTCGACGACTGGGAGGTTCCTATGTCGGCCCCTATGGCCGGGCCGGACACCCCGCCGCCTGCGAGGGTGGAGGGGGGGGTGGTCTCTTTTCCTGGTGTTGCTGGATCTGACCCTGTCTGCTCGTCCATGGGTACCTTGAAGGAAACCAGGTTCCCTCGGTGCAGTGTCTCTGGAAGTTTGGGTAAACTTCGGGAATCCCTAGGGTTTGGGATGGGTGAAGACGGGCGTGGGGCTGGTTCATCCGAACGAGACTTTTGTGCACTCATCTGACTTTTCTACCACCATCAGATGGCTGTGTCTTAATGGTGGTGTCAGGTAACGCACTTTTGGTGGTAGAGTTTCCCTTAAGGTGCAAAAGAAAAAAAGGAAAAACCAAACCAACATTTGATTTTAATTGCGTACTATTTATTGCTTTAGAAGGCTGTGTGTGTGTGTGTGTGTATATATATATATATATATATATACATATATATATATGTATATATATATAAGTGCCCCATATCCTTTATGTATGCTTTTTAAATCCTCCATAACAATTTTTAAATTCACTTATTTGTAACATATATATCTTTAGATAGACAATCAAAGGTTTAATTAGGATGCTAAAGTCTTTTAGGCCTCCTTATGCATACTTAACCACGCCTATTTTAGCTGTCTAAAGTGAAAAGAACTTCTGTTTGAACTATCTTGTACTTACTTTGTTTGGTACCCAGAATTAGAACGTGAATATTAAGCATTTAGCATTTTTTATACTTATTTGGATGCTATTGCTTTTTGTTTGAAAAATTTTAACGGTTTGTATTTGTGTATCATCTTTCCTACTAGATCGGAAGCTTCTTGAAGGAAGGGACAATAGCTTATTTTTTGTGGCTGCCTACTACTGAGCCTTAAACACAATGGGCTTGGAATAAAGGATTTATGGCTAACATTGACAGATTTGAGTGACTTTGGGTTTTAAATGACTCCAACAGTTTTCCTATCCAAAGGTTTATTTCAACTAAGCATATACAATTAACTTGGAAAGATGTGAATATTATGAAATGGAGGCAAGCAGCTTCATTACTGGGAATGTAACAGTGGAGTACTTAAACTATCCGAGTATATTTCACAGTTGAAGGATTAAGAACCATGAATGTCATCATCAGGATCTGAATATCTGCTCCGTTTTGAATGCCAAAATGAGTTTGGAACTGTGGTTTAATTATTCAAAATATATCCCTTGTTTAAACCCGAAGGAAAATACCTTCACTTAAGCTTTTTGGGGACCATGTTTGTAATATCTTTTTACTGTATTCTTATAATCAGAGTTGATACTTAAATAGGTATAACCATACTTTAAGCATTAATCTAAATATTTTTTTCTCTTTTTTACTCTTAATCTCTGCCGACCCTTAACATGATCTTGTTAAAAGCTACTACAGAGTTATTTCATTATCTTTTGTGGTCTTTGACCATTTCCAATGAAACAAAACTTTTTTTTAAATAAAACTTGTGGTCAGGTTTAGGGATAATTAGCACCAACCTAGAGCAGCTGTCATAATTTATCTATTGGTAGGCCATTTTTAAAGTAATTTATGGCCTGAACTGATCTCTTTATCTTTTTCTTTCTCAGTATTTTGTATAAGAAGCACTCCTTAAAATACATATAAAATTGCTAAATAATAAAAGAAATTAAATTAAGGATATTTGTTTTAAAAATATTCACTGAAGAATTATTTTAAATAAAAATTTATATGCAATTTTTTTTTAGTTTTCCATTAGATACTCTTTTATTAGTGTGATACCAAAATTCAGAGTTAAAGCCATGCTGGGTGTTTCTTGACTGGTGCAGGGCAGATCCCAGATGAGTTACCATTTGATACAAAATTAATTCTCTATAAAAACACACTGTACTTAATCCTTTGTTTTATGCCCTGCCTTCAGAAACCTAGTATTGTTGAAAGTGTGCTGAATTTGTAGTCAGAGGACTTGGCTTCCAAAATAAGTCCTATTACTTAGGACTTCTGTAGTCTTGGGCCTCATTTTCCATATTTGAAAAATAAGAGGAATAGACAAGTTGGGCTTTGAGACCCTTTCCAGCTCTGAATGATATAGTAAGAGCTAAGAGAAAAAGAGTAGCCAATTCCAGATACTTCGTATACATATATATACACACATGTGAGGTAGTGTGGTGTAATAGATAGTTGGTCTCCAAGCTCAGGAAGATTCCAGTTCAAGTCTCACCTTTGACATACTGTATAACCTGGGCAAATTATATAATCTGTAATTGCCCCCATGGCAAGTCAAACTTTAATTGTAACTGCTGTTCTGTGCACTTGTAATAGAAATTTATTTGTCCCTAAATTTCCCTATGTGAATAAAATTGCAGGTCCAGTCCCTATCCATATTTGAAAACTAGCATTACCATTAACATATGTCTTTCTTTTTTGAAACTTAGATGTTAACTGTTAGCTGTTTGGAATGCCTACTCTTGAATTAAAAAACTTGCTTTTTATCATCAACCTTTTCCTTTCTTACTCCTCCTGTCTCTTGGCAGTTGTTGGGGACCTGGCTCCTTCATGATTGATTATATTATCTCCCTGGCCAATCTCTCCAGTACCAGTTGTACTTTCATTCATACCCCACCACAGACACCCTAGTTAAGGTGGGAGAGTGAATACTTTCTTGCTGTCCTTTGCCACTTTTAGTCTGTCCTACCACTATTACTCAGCAACCTCCTTTGAGGGTTCATGCTATTCTAATTTATCTCTACTATACTCTGATAGCCTTATTTGTCCACCTTTAGGTGAGACAAGTGCTGTTATTATTCCCGTTCCACCTGAACTCCAGCCCTCACACTAGGGTTCTTAAACATACATTTATGCTTCCTCAAATACTGTGAATTTTAAAACTACTCCACCCTACTCAGACCATACTTTAGAAGATCCGATTTAGCTATTTCCTGATTAGTAACAATGGAGATACTTGGTCTAACAGTATCAGGTCTTGGGAACTCTACATTGCTCCACCCTACTTAGTTTAACAAGATCAGGAATGTCTGCACCCATACTCAAGGATTAAGTGTTATCTAAGAAGATGGCCTTCAACAGACATGTGCAGACACAGCAGACAGATCCCTGGGTTGTCCTAAGTCAAGCTAAGCTATCATTGTTATAGATGAGATGCAGGAAAGTGATATAAAACTGTCTATATAAGGCACATCACTTCCTCACTTAACCCTCTTTTCCCGGAGAGGCGTCTCTGGCTTGGCAGCATGCTAAGCGTTCCAACATCTTGGCATGGTGGTAGCTATTTGTCTGGGTTTTGGCAGTGAGTTTGCCCTTGAGCTGATTCAGGTTCAGGCATCTTGACTGAGCCCTTTTGGAGTTCAGGCTGATTACTTCCTCCTTCACACTCCAAACCCTTACTTTCTAGATCCCCTAATCTTCCTGCCCAGTACAAGCCAGACAGGAGAAATCCTTCACCCTTTCCTTCTCCCTTCTTAATTTCTTTCCACTATATCAATTAAATCACCATAAATTTCCAGCTGACTTGGGTATTTATTATTTGGGATTTTCCCTGGCGACCTATTAAATTTAGATTTTAAGTCACAATGCTAAAATTATCTTTAAAATACCTTAACTTTTCAGTTCCTTAAGCTATTTAATTCCCATGATCCACTCCTTTACTATATCTTATCTACATACAAAGATGATTGTATTGTATACTTTATCACCATCAAGTGTTCTATTTCCATGTTCTTGAACTCCAAGATTCCTTTAACTGTTCATAATCTTTTATTTTGCTGTCTTTCCGTATCCTTATATCCTCTGTCCCTGTTCTTTGTTCTCACTGTGACTTCCAATCCCCCTATTTCCACTTATTTCTTTTGCAAGTTATCACTCTTAAGACTTGCTGGTACTATTCTTTTCCTGTGTTAATGCTTTAGTCAATTCACTTTAACAGTACAAAAGGCCTTTTGCCTTTATCATTCAGTTGAAACTACTTTCCAAAATTACTTTTTGCCATATCTAAAGGACTTTTCTCAGTCCTCATCCCACTTGACTTCCCTGTAGATGTCAAGCAGTTGATTACCTACTTGGTTACTCTCTTCCCTGGGTTTTTGAGGCATTACTCTCTCCTAGTTCCCTTCCTGTTGATCTGATTATTCCTTTTCAGTCTCTTTGCTAAATATTTATCTAGGTCATGCCCAGTAACTCTCGATGGACCCCAAGGCTCTATTCTGAGCACTCTTCTTCCTCTATACTATCTTGCTTTGGTGGTCTCATCCACTTCCCAAAATTGTTATTTCTATACAAATAATTTCCAGATATCTGTTTTAAGGAAAAATAGTAAGGCTTAGGCAAGCAGGGTTAAGTGACTTTTCTAGGGTCACACAGCTGAGACCACATTTGAACCCAGGACCTTCTATCTCCAAACCTATCTCCTGGCTCTAGCCACTGAGACATTTAGCTGTTTGTTCCCCTTCTCTCCTATTCTTATGGCCATCCCATAGAGTTTTGTTGTTGTTGAAATAGAAGAGAAGCTATTCAGCAAAACTAACCAATATACCAACCAAGCTTATACAATGTTTCACTACCATAGTCTCCTACCTCTGTAGGAAAGAGATGGACTTTTTCTCTTATTGTCTTTAAGGCTGGTGTTGGTCATTACGTTTTTTGCTATTTCTCATTTATAGTATTGTAGTTGAATGTATCATTTTTCCTAATTATGCTTACTATATCACCTCCTTCAGTCTATAGAAGATGCTTCTATTCATTTCTTCAATGGACAAAAAGTTATTGTGTGACCATGATCAAGCATTTACCTTCACAATGTACCCTTAAAAACATTAGTTGCCTTTCTCTATAAAATGGGACTTCAGAAGATCACTAAGAGCAAATGAGATAATGTTAATATATTACTTTAGGTATATATACATGTTGTTTCTGTATAGCTCACTTGTTATCCCATCATTTAGCAAACCCTACACTTTGACTCAAATAGTATAGTAAGTTTCTTTTCTTCTTTTTAAAGACTCAAAACTTAACCAAAAAAATAATAAAATGGTTATTTCCACATAAATAGTATAACTGAAAAAGTATTGTACATGACCTCAGATCTTGATTATGTACAGTTTACTTTTCTTTTTAAATGTTTAACTTCGTACTTAAGCTTTTAAAACTTTCCAGCTTTTGTCTGCTTTCTGGCCTTTTGCTGCTCACGCTTGGAGGGGTTGGGTCCCCTCTTTCTAATTGTTAATATCTTCATTTGTAAAAGTAAGCATAATGATTCCTGCTCTTATTCACAGCAATTGAAATCAATAGAAAGTACTGTATTAATGTAAGCTATTTCATATGCCCTTATTTTTCACATAAGCTTTCATTATCTGAATATATGTTGTATCTCTCCTAGAATATAATCTCTAAGAGTAAGAACTATTGGTGAAGTTATCTCTCTAGCACCTAGTATAATGCCTTGCCCATAGGCACTTAATTTTTTTTAATTGAATCTTTTAAGCACTCATCATGAATTTTATACTATTCACCTGTTTTCTTGTGCTCTATCCTCATCAGTTCTATGAGAGCAGGGACTAAGGATATACACCACAATATACCCTACAAGTAGTCATCTAATCTTTCTTAAAAGATCTCAAGTGACCAGGAATGCACAAATGCCTAAGATAAGCCATTCTACTTTTATTCTGTTAAGAAATTTTTCTTTATCTCAAGCCTAAATTTGCCTCTTCATAACTTCTACATATGCCACCTACTGGAGCCAAACAGAATGCGCCTAATCCTTCTTTCAGATAATAGCCCTGCAGATACTTGAGACTTTTCTCTTCCAACTAAACCTCTCCAGTTCCTTCTTTATAAGTTAAACTAATTGGCTCTTCTTCATACTTTCAGCCATTCTGGATACTCTCTAGTTTTCATTAAATGTACTCTGAACTGAACATAATATTCAAGCTGTAGTCAGACCAGGAAAAGGATATAACAAGTACTCTCAACTCCATATTCTTGGACATAGTGCCAGTCGATGCAACTTAAGATTGTATTAGCTTTCTTGGCTACCATATCATCTTGGCTTATATTGAGTTTACAGCCAGCTAAAATCCTTATTTTTTTCCTGATAAAATATTTTTGCTTTTTTTTTAATTTAAAATAAAATTTGCCATTGGTGTTTTTTTATCACATATATTTCCCAGTGTATTCCTCCTTTCTTCTGTCTTATAGTTATCCTTTGTGCTTGAAGATGACTAAAATGACCACCATAATGGGGTCAATGTACATATGTTGTACTGTGGCTGATCAGACCAATATAAGTTCAGAAGGTTTTACCATAGGTCAGGCACAAATAAATAGCCCATATGAACATTTGAGATGGTGATGTCTGTAAATTTTCACCTCACATTTCTTTTGAGCTACTGCAATTCTATTTTGCTGATAGATCAAAATGCCATCTTTGATATATGGATGCCATGCAGGACAGTCTTGTGCCAGTGTCTTCCATGTATCACAATCGATAACCAAAGTTCTTCAGAGTTCTCTGTAAAATAGTCTTTTAGGCAAATCTATGTTTGGTATTCAAACATTTTGGCCAGCGCATAGGAGTTGTACTCTGTAGTAGAGTTTCAATGCTTGGCATTTTGGTTTGAGAAAGGACCTCACTATCCAATACCTTATCCTGCCAGGTGACCTCTTCAGAATCTTCCTAAGGCAATTCAGATGGAAGAGATTTCCTGGCTTGGTGCAGGCATGCTGTATAGGTTTCACAGGCATACAACAATAAGTCAGCACAATGGTTCTGTAGATCTTAATACCTGGTCTCTTCATGTCGTCTTGCTCATATGAAAGAATAAAAAGGTGGGGGGAAAGCCAATAAATATCCCAAAAGTCTGACAATATACAGTTTTCCATACCCACTATCCATTATTTATGCAAAGAAATGGAACAAGGAGGTGCTTTCTTATATTTCTTTAAGACCAAACTTGTTCATTATAATTTTGCAGGATTTGGTTTTGATTTATTTTTTTCTGCTTACACTGATGTTTAGTTTTCCTGGTTCTGCTTATTTCACTATTTTTTCACTATTATTTCACAATTGGTATGTCTTCCTGTGCTTCTTTGTATTCATTATTTCTTACAGAATAGTAATATTCTATCCCTTTTGTCTCTTTTTTTAACCTCATCTTTTTCAGATGAGTGGTTGACTGGATATATCTCCTCATCTTGTACTTGTGGAACTGATGGGTTTTTTTTTTTTTAACCTAAATTCAGCTTAGTATTTATTTAGCTTGTGAAGACTTTTTTGAATCCTGACTCAGTCTGTTAACTATCCTTCCCAATTTTTTACTATCTGCAGATGTGATGGTGTCTTAAAGAAACTTTGTATTTTCCTCCAGTGCTTGGCACACTGTGGACCTTAAATGTTTGTTTAATTGGGGGAGGAACCAAAGATGTCTTTTTGTTTTTATTCCTAGAGCCTATACAAAGTAGATAGTTAATACTGTAAATGTATGTTGAATTGTTTAATAGAGTAAGGAAAATTGGGAAGGGAAGATGTTAATGAGGAGGAAGTTATGTTTGGTTTTAATTCTAGAATTTGGAGACGATGTCACGGGGGGGGGGGGGGGGGGGAGCATTGAGCTCTAGAGTTGGAGGACATGGGCTGGAGTCAGGAAGACCAGAGTTCAAATTCAGCCTCAGACATTTATTAGCTGGGTGATCTTGGGCAAGTCACTTCTGTTTGCCTCAGTTACCTTATTTATAAAATGGGGAATAATCTTGTAAAATCATCATATAATCCTTTTATCGTTCAGATTAAGAAACTAAGATGTAAAGATATTAAGTAATAATGGAGCAACTGAATTTTTCAGCAGTTAGGGAAATGCTAGGCTGGAACACAAGAAAAGTTAGGGTCAGAGATATAAATATGGGAATTTGTTAACATTAAAATGTAATGGAAGCTGAATTTATATGAAATCTGTAAGGGAGAAGAGTGAAATTGAGCACTCTTTCCCCCCTCTTTTTCTCCCCTTTCCCTCCTCCCCTTCTCCTTTTCCTTCTTTCCCCTATGTCTGGTGCTTATAGAAAGATCACATTTTGGGGATGAGAGAAAGGAGAGACACATAGGCTAAAGAGGTAAAAGGGAGAACCAGGATAATATAGTATAATTGTAAAATTCAGGGAAAGAAATCTGTCACAGTGTTAGGTACCATACCTATGTCCCCACATTACAGATTTTCCAGAACAGTTCTAATTTCAAGGGAAAGAACCATGATTTTAATAAGATTTTGCAAAAGAAATATATTTTGTGAACTTACATCAATTTTTTTTGTTCAGCAAATAATGTTACCATAACTACTTAATCACACATTAACTGATCTTCCTGCTTTTATTTTCTTCTAATTCCTTCTTTCTTGATTTTGCCTACAATGTACCCTAGACTTGAAATGCCTTCCTTTCCCATCTTCTCTGTCAAAATCCAAAACACCCTTCAAGCACCAACTCCAAGAAACTCCATGAAAGATGACCCTATTATTCCCAAACAATGGTAGTACATCCCACTTTTGATCTGCCATAAGCACTTTGGCCCATTCTCATAGCATATATCCTACTTTGTGTAATAATTATGCTATGGACTTACTTTCCTTACTGTATGCTCCTTATAGACAGGGAGTATGCCCTGTATCTCTCATAGCTTAAGATACATATTTTGCTTTATTCTTCATTCCAATCAGCATATTAACCAGTATTTAAAACTTCTTTATATTCAGGAGACAATTAGAAATCTGTTCTATAGCTGATTTTGACATATTTTTTACCTGTTTTGATTAGTAATTATAGGATATCTTAGTTTTCTGAATTCACTGTTATTTTGTAGTGTTTTCATCACAGTTGACTGCCAATATGTAATACTAAAGATTTCCAAGAAAAGCTTCAAGTAATCAGAAAAGGAACATTCTAGTTAGTTAAAAGGATTTCTATTAACAGAACCTCTTCATCATTTGCATCTTTTATATCCCTACCAATTAAAGTATTCACAGTATGACCAGTATTTTGAGAACTTCTTCATAATTAAATACAATCTAACAGGCTCCTGAGTACTATTAGTAATAAATAATCTGCCACAGAGTTTGATTTCCTCTGGAAGTACTTCATAGGGTGATAATGCTGGGGGATGGGTGCTATGATGTGCTGAGCTGTAATTTTCTTCCTAAGAGTCAGCAGAGCTGTGAATGGTGATTGAATTTGAAATGATCCTTACTTTTAGTTGTTTCCATCATCATGATCAGCTAGATACTCAAATGGTAGTTTGTATTTATATCAGCCTCTCCTGCTATAGCAATCCTGGAACACCATAGATTCCAAAGGACTCTGAGACAATGGAGAATTGCAAATAGGTTGAAGCATGTTATCAGTAGTGTAAGATTATCATCCAGGAACTGATTGGAAAAAAAGATGTGACCTCATCATCTAATAAGAGCCAGGGGTTATGGAACGTGTGAATATCAGTCAGCTACTCGAGATGTTAAAAGTTGTTGGATAGATCCTCTATAGAGGGCTCACTGGAGCTCAGTAATAACTGGCTTTCATATAATTCTTCAGAAATTTGTATTGCTTTTTAAAAATATTCCATATTTCTTTGTTTTCTCTTTTGAGCTTCACAATAACCTACTGTGATATATATAATACAGAAATTCCCATTATATGGATAAGAAAACAGATTCTTACCCCTGATCACCAAGGTTTTTAGTGCTTCCTCCAAGGCATTTGATATAGATGAAAAGGGGGTACCATCCCTTCTCTATCAGAGATTCATTGAAATGTATGATTAAATAAAAAACTGAGTAAGCCTATTTCTCTCTTCCTTCCTACTTAATATCTCTGTCTCACCTCTTACCCTTTTCTCCCTCCTTCCCTGTTTATTCCTATCTATACAGTTACCTGTGCAATAGAAAAGAAGCTGTGTTTTTCAAAATTAGATGTACCTATTACATGAAGATCTTTCTCTTATGTAAAAGCAGGTGAATTTAATCTAATATTTTAATCTGAGAATAGTTTTCATTGGTGACTGCCCAGAGGCAGTCTTAGCATTATGTGCCCAGGAAAAGTAAAATAATTTTATTAACCCAGTCAGAACATAATTTGAAAGGCAAATATGCTTTACAAATTTATAACTAGTATATTCTAGATACAAATATAAACAATTTAAAATTGCTTAATTCATTGCTCATTTGCACAAATTGGACTTCATGTTTGCTGAAAGCGGGTGAATTGATATTTTAAGAGTTTTAAAGGTCTAAGTAGTACTTGGGTTTTTTGTTTATTTGTTTTTAGAGGTAGGCCTACAGAAAAAGTTAGGAATAGTTCATGTAAGTCTGAGCAAAATATTTAAAGGTCATTGATATGGAAAATTCTCATCTTAATAGAAAAAAATCCAGAAATATTAGAGAAATTACCCTTATCTAAGTTACCTACCTATTAATGTATTTAGTAGGTGCCAAATTGAGTGCCATCATTACTGTCTCTTTTTGCAGATATGATGGTATATGTTGAAAGTCCTCGATATTCATTTAAAAAGTTAGTTGAAACTATCAATAATTTTAAGAAAGTTAAAATAAATCCACATAAATCATCAGCATTTTAATTTATGTTATATATTACTTACAGAGATCGACAAAAAGAGATAGAAAGAGGTACTCCAATTAAAATAACCATAGATAGAATAAAAGACCTAGGAATATACCTGGTAAAACAAACCCAGGAATTACACAAATAATTATAAAACACTTTTTACACAAATAAAATCAGATCTAAATAATTGGAGAAATATTAAATTTTTCCATTTTTATTGTCATGCAAAACACTTCCATATTGATCATTTGTTGTAAAAGCAGTCATATATAACCAAAACTGCAAAATAAAACAAAAAATACACTGATATATGAAAGACTACTCCAAGAATTCTTTCTCTGGAAGTGGATAGCGTTCTCCATTATAAGTGTTTCAGGATTGTTCCAGATCATTGCATTGGTGAGAAATATTAATTTTTCTTAGATGGGCAGAGCCAATATAATTAAAATGACAGCCCTACCTAAACTAATTTACTTTTTCAATGCCATCCCAGTCAAATTACCTTATTGAGCTAGGAAAAATAATATCAAATTTCATTTGGATGAACAAAAGTTAAAGAATTATCGAAGAAATGTAAAGGGAGGATATCTAGCAGTACCAGATTTTAAACTATATTATAAATCAGTAATTTTTGAAGCTGTCTGGTACTGGCTAAGAAATAGAAAGATAGATCAGTGGAATAGGATAGATATGCAACAAACAGTAATAAAATTATAGTAATGATTTGACAAAAGATCCAGGTTTTGGGGATAAGAAATTTGGCAAAAATTGCTGGGGCACCTGGAAAGTAGTTTGACAGAAACTAAGTATAGACCAATATTTTACACCACTCAAATAAGATAAGATCGAAATGGATGTATGATCTAGACATAAAAGGAGATATCTTGAGCAAATTAGAACAGAGAACATAATACCTATCAAATTTATTGATAGGAGAGGAATTTATGAATAAAAAGGTGGAGAAAATTGTGGGATATAAAAAGAGAATTCTGAGTGTTAAATTGAAACAGTTTTGAACCAATACATGTCAGTATTAGAAGGAAAACAGAAAATTGGGGGAAGCTTTTTAAAACATTCTCTTGGATAGAGATCTCATTTATCAAATTTATGGGAATAAGAGCCTTGCTTCAGTTGACAAATGAACAAAAGAGATGAATGTAAAATTTTTCGATAAAGAAATCAAAAGCCATATATGGATATATGAAAACTGCTCTACATCACTACTGTTTAGGTAAATGCAAACCAAAACAATTCCTAGGTATCATCTCACACCCATCAGATTGAATGACTGAAGGGCAAAATGCAAATGGTGTAGGGGGTGTGGAAAAGTGGAAACACTAAAACACTTTTGGTGGAACTGTGAGCTGATCTATTTTGGAGAGCAATTTGGAATTATGCTTAGAGAGTTATAAAACTACATATACCCTTAGATTCCCTCAGTAGTATTGCTGAGTCTGATTTTCAGAGAGATCAGGGAAAAAGGGGGAAAAAGTCTAGATGTTCCTAAGTATTTTATAGCAGTTCTCTTTGTGGTGACAAAGAACTGAAAATTGAGGGGATGTCCATCAATTGGGGAACGGCTAAACAACTTGTATATAATTGTGATGGCATAATACTGTGCCATAAGAAACAATGAGCTGATTAATTTTCTTTTAAAACTTGAAAAGAACTACATGAGAGTGAAATTAGTAGAATCAAGAGAATTTTTTATACAGTTGCAGATTTAATATTCGAAGAATAACTTGTGACTGTTCACCTGTAGAGAACGAACTCAAAAATGGAAACACAAAAGATGTGTTGGATGTTGCTTTCTGTGTTGTGGAGAGGAGAAAGATAACTGGAAATAAATTCTATTAATTAAATTTTTAAAAAGAAAAGTATTATCACTTTGTCTCTGGTGCTACTTAATTTACAAGCAAATGGTTACTTTTAGAAATCTCCAAAAACACTTTATTACTCAACCTGTTTTAAACAAAGATTAAAGAGACTTATAATGGTAAGAGTGGGGGGATGTGGTTAAGATTTGAATCCTAAATTTAGCCTGGGGTGGGGGGTCTTAATGGTCATATAGTCCAATGTCCTCATTTTATTGATCAGAACTGAGGCTCAGGTTTTAAGTGACTTGCCTAGAATCACACAAAATTAGATTCTAGGCAGAACCAAGATTCCAACCAAAGTGAAATGTGCTACGTTGAGAGATAGTGAGTTCTCCTTCAGTCAATAGCCATTTGTTAGATATATTGTAGAAGGAATTCTTTTGGAGTCATGAATTAGATTAGATCAGATGCTCAATCTTTTTTGTTTCATACACACCTCTTTGGCAATCTACTGAAACGTATTCTCAGAATAATATATTTAAATGAATAAAATAAAATACTAGAATTACAGAGGAAACATATTGAAATAGTTATCAAAATATTATTAGACAAGTCCAAATATTCTAGTTAAAGAATACTTGAGTTAGATGGTTGATGAAAAGTACCCTTTTGATTCTGTGAATTTATATCCTTCAACTCAAAATTTAATTAAGACAAAAGTGGGATCTTACTTAGTTCATCCTCTGCTCTTTCCTTTACCCACCATATCCAGAATAGGTTACCATGTCTTGTTTGTTCTCCTACAATTCCTTTCTTGTCCATCTCTAGTAATAACACTCCTACTTAAAGATATATCACATTTCACCTGGACTATCAGTAATCTATAATTGGTCTCTGTGCCCATCTCTCCTCTAATCCATCCTCCACTCAATTGCCACCAAAATTATTCCTGTAACACATTTTGACTGGAACTCCTCCTCTACTCAGTAAACTTCAATGATTTCCTTTTTGCCTATAGGATAATCTTATAGGATAAACCTCTTCTGTTTAACATTTAAAGCCCTTCACAACCTGATTCTTATGTATTTTACTAGATTGTTTTCACAATATTCTCCCATGTGCCTCCTAACCCAACTGGCCTGTTTGCTATTCTATATCTGTAACTTTGGTCTCTGGACCTACCTTTTTTGCACAGGCTATTTCCCATGTCTGGAATGCATTCACTCCTTATCTTCGCCCCTTAATATTTCTAGCGCCATCTCTTCCTAGAGTAGATCTTTTACCAATTTTCCCTTGTGACATTTAAAAGAGTGGGAGCCATAAACTGTAGTAGTTAAATGGTATATGCCATAAACTGTAAGAGTTAAAATGGTTGAAGATATAAATTGTAGTAGATATAAGAGTGGGTGAGTAAATTGTGACCGCAGAAAATATGTTTTCACCACAGTGTCTTGTTTTAAATCAAATATAAGGTGGTCGCCAGGGAAATATTCCCAATTATGAATATACCCAAGTCAACTGGGTTTTATAGAGACTTTAATTAATAATACAATGAGGAATTAAAGAGAGAAAGAAAGAAAAAGGGGAATAATGAGAAAAGGATAGACCGGCCCAGGGCAGCCCTAGCCAACCCAGGCCTAAGTCCTAAAAGAAAAGATCAGTCAGTCCTTAAATCACTCACCACAAGATCTGTCCAAGCAAGGATTCTAGTGACACCAAATCAGCTCCATCTCAACTGCCTTCACCAGCTCAATCCTGAATCTGAAATGTCCCCGAGAGTCTCGAGAGAGACCCTTCAAGGCAGCCTTTCCCAGCTGACTGTCTTCAGAGAGAGTTTTTCATCTCCTTTTAAAGGGCCATTTCTCCTATGTCACCTCCCCTAAGTCCTTACATCTACCAATCACAGTAGACGTTTTCCAAAGGACAGCCCATTCTGAATTCACAGCTGAGTAGATTAATCCTTTTAGTAATCCACCCCTGAGTAGGTTAGAATCTCTGAGTAAGTTTCTCACCTTTTTCTCCTGGCAAGTTTACAAGTTGCCTGACCTTTAATAGGTACTTAGCACCCCTTTGTATTCTAAAAATAGGAATGGCTTAAAGAACTTTTTGCCTCATTATAAGTATGTGTTTAAGTACTTTCATTGTTTAGCAAGGAGTTTCCCCCCTAAAGCAGTCTTAAGTACCTAGAGGTCTTCCCATTTCTGATCTAAGTAGAGTTCTCACTTTCCAAATGGGGAATGGTCTTAACCAAATGTTCTAAGGTAGAGTCTGAGAATCTTTTAACATTCACAAGTCTTGAGAAATTTTAAGGTTTACACCTTTCTCTCTCCTTCTCCTCCCTTCTGAAGTTACTTTGTTTACCTTGTGAGTATGTACTTTGTATTTATTTATACCATGTGCATGTTTCTTCAAAGATCCTTGAGAAAAGGTAATATTTCATTTTTGTCTTTGTATCCCTCACATGGCATTTGTAGGGTGTGGCACATAGTAGGTGTTAATACTTGCCCATTTAAAAATTGTATTTTTTATATATATATGTATATATATGTATATATATACATATATATATATATATATGTTTCCATGTATATGTATATGCATATATATACACTTCTTGGGGAATGGAACTTAGAAGATGGCTCAGCTCAGCTGTATTTGGGGAGAGGTGGGATTAGGGGGATTATTAATATACTTCTGATGAAGACAGTGTACCAAAAGAGAGGTCACAAAGGTAAGTGTTGGATAAGAAGAATAACATATCTTCCATTCTTTGGATGCTCTAAAGTTTGTATATATCTATGTTTCAGTATAAGAGAGATTGGAAAGCGCCTTGTTTATGTCTGCCATTTTACACATTAGGTAACCATGTTCCAGCATCAAGGTTAGAATAACACCCATTAGAAGTTGAGAATTTTGCTTGAAGCTCATTAGTAACTATTATGAAACTCTGTATTAACCCTTGGGGGAATACAAAACTATTTTTGCTGTCTAGGGACTTAAAAGATTGTTGGAGAAATTGGAATTCCATGGTAACTTAAAAAACTGTAAATGGGAGTGGGTGATTTGGAATTTGACACCCAACAAGTATAGACATTTCTGTACTCACAGGAAGAAAGGGGGGAAAAGATTATACATCAAACCATAATCTCAGTTTTTAAGAGGAATATAATAAATTCAACATGTTAGTTATAAGGTTTTCCTGATCTAAAATTTCTTTCTGAGCTTCCTTCTGTTAACTACAAAGCTACAATGACTTTTTTTTGCATCGGTATCCCCACACACACACACACACATAATTTAAAAAACAAAATCTTCTTTGTAACATAAGCATAGTAAAGCAAAACAAATCCATACATTGGTCATGACCAAAAAACATTTATCTCAATCTGTCCCTTTTGCCAGGCACTTTTTCTCTGGGAACTTAACCTAGGAAATGATAACACTGATAGTGAAATACCACAGACATTCAAATGTATTTATCAGAGTCCTTTGAAGAATTATTTTCATATCTGTATCTAAAATTAGTACTGTCAGGAAGTGCAGGCATTTCTTTGTATGAATCTAATAAGAAACTTTTATTTGTGAATTCCTAAGCAAAGGAAACTTTATTTGAGAAATATGTTAAAATTTAAGTTTATTACTTCAAGGTTAAATAATTAGATTGAGTAAAACATAAAATTCTTCTCTTCCCCTTCAAATAGATTCTGACTTTCCTTTTCCTTCTTAATGTTGTAGACAATGAAATATAAACTGTCTACCATGCTTCTATCGATGTTTTTAAAAATCATTTATCCTAAGTTATTTTGCTGAAGCTTCAGTTATTTTTATTATTTTCTGAATGGTCTTAAATTCTTCACATTCTTAGCCAACTAGAAAGCAACCCAATTATTTAATGATGGAATCTACTTTATATCTCAGAATTACTCACATTGTTAAACATAGTGAGAAAGTAGACAGGATAACCATCTATTTTGTATTCTTAATACCATATTCAAGATATTCCAGGAATGGAATTCGGGCTCTTTGAACTCCAGATTTAAAGATCATTTCCTCAAGACAGTTTTAGATTTGCATGTCCAACTTTTCAAAATGCCTGGCATGTGTCTGTAGGTATATGTGTGTACATATGTATGTGCATGCGAACACAACCTTACTCTTCCAAGGTCCAACTTAGGTGTCACCCTCCACCAAACCTATTTGTCTAAAATTATTACTTTCCTTTACAAATTTTCCTAAAACACTTTATTTCTCCTTTGCTCTTATCCTTCTCTACTGGTAAGATACTTATATACAAGTGTCTCCCCCTCAGATTGTAAATGCCTCAAGAGCCCATTTAAGTACTTTTTCTATTCACCTAGAGGTAGCACTGTGTCTTGAATTGAAGGAAGTATGATTCAGTGTTTTATTTATTAAAGAAATGTTTTTACAAAACATTTTCCATATATTTTCTCATTTCATCCTAACATGTAAAGTAGGTAGTATACTTATTCTGGTACTCAGATAAAAACAAAGCTTAGAGAGGTTAAGTTAATAAGTGGCAGAACTTGAATCTAGGTCTTGTGACTTAAGAACCATAGTACTTTTCCATATTCCTAACTAATGCATTTTTATTTTATCCTTTTTATACGGGGGGGGGGGGACTTGAATTTGAACTTCATGTTTTTCAGATATTCAGATTGTAGTTATTCAAGTTTGGGTGTAATCTTAGTATCTCAATTAAAATATATCAAATAGTGGCATTATTAACTGCAAAGAAACTACACCTGTCATAAGATGTTTCCTAGGTGTGGTTTGGTCAGTTGCTTAGTTACCAAGTTAAGAATACTTAGCTTTTACCCTAAGGAGTTACTCCACATAGCATCATAGATTTAGAGAAAAAAGGACCTTAGAGGCCATCTAGTATAGCTCCTTCATTTTACAGATGAGGAAAATGAAGTACAGAGAGGTCAAGTAAAAAGTGGCCACAGGATTTCTGGTTCAGAATCCAGTACTCTTTTCATTCTACCATATTTTTCTTAGAAAAGTACTCATTATTTTGAATTTGTTTATTTAAATTTTTTTGGTGGTAATGGTTATTAAGTATATAATTTTCCCCCCAATATATCTAAAGCTTTTAATTGACTTCTTTGGCTAAAGCTTACCTCCTTTTTTTTCCCATTTGAATTAGTTTATTTAGTCAATTTAGAACATTATTCCTTGATTACAATACTCACATTATTTCCCTCCCTCCCCTCCAACCACCCTTCCCACAGCCAATGCACAATTTCATTGGGTATTACTTGTGTCCTTGATCAGAACCTTATTTCCATGTTGTTGATGTTTGCACTAGGATGTTCATTTAGAGTCTACATCCCCAGCCATATCCCCTCAACCCATGTATTCAAGCAGTTGTTTTTCTTTGGTGTTCCTACTCCCACAGTTTTTCCTCTGAATGTGGATAGTTTTCTTTCTCATAGATCCCTCCAGGTTGTTCAGGGTCACTGCATTGCCACTAATGGAGAAGTCGATTGTACCACAGTGTATCAGTCTGTGTGTACAATGTTCTGGTTCTGCTCCTCTAACTCTGAATCTAATCTGAATAATTCTGAATCTGAATTGTTCCAGTTCCCATGGAATTCCTCCACTTTATTATTCCTTTGAGCACAATAGTATTCCATCACCAACATATACCACTTTTTAATTTTTAAGTAAAGAAAAGTACCCATTAGAATCTTGAAAAATTCTTACTGGTTTTCTTTGTTTTTACATTATCTTTGTATTCTTGCCCTTATTGTACTTTTAGAGTCATCCTTTATCAAAGAAGCAATTTAGCATAACTAATTCAGGTGGTAAAGTGCAGTCCTTAGACTTAAGTTTAAATCTTGACTTGCCTACTTGATAACTGCTTGTGCTTGGAAAAGTCACTTAACTTGACTGACTTCAGCTTCCACATCTATAATGTGAGGGGGTTAGACTTGACATTTGAAGTCCCTTCCAGTTCTAAATGAATCCCAAGAATAAGTTTTATATATATATATATATAGACTCTCCCCCATGAGATGGTGGAACATTTTATTGTTTCTTTCCATCAGTGCATATAAGGCTCACCATCTTCACTGTTTCCTGTTTTCCATTTTCCATTACTGTTTTCTACTTGTATGTTCTTAATATGCTTTTCATGCTATTTTTATGTAAATCACTATTAATATGATACAGTCTTATATGAAAACACCTACTCTGTCTTTCCATTGCCTTTAGGTCACCAATGATTTAGATTCTTCTAAGCTAAGATCATGGTATTCCATGGTTCCCAGCTATATAACATCACTGGAAAAATAGGTGTTTGCATCAAGAAATAGCTTTGGATTATCGAAAATGCTATATAGCTTACCAAATGCAATGTCCTTTTCTCCTTTCTGTTCAGTACCAGATTCCTGTTGACCACCTGCAATTTATGATCAAATATGTACTGCTGCCTATTTAACTTTTTGTCATGGGACTAGTATGTTTCATTCACTTGGTAGATGAAGTAACTTGGTTGTGAATCTAGAAGTTGCTATGTGTATTTAAAGAGACTGATTCAGTCAGTGTGCTGTTCACAAATAGGAGTATCTACATAACCTCACCAAGTTAAATGCTTGGTCCTTTAAAGCCTTATATAGATTTTTTTTCTTCTGATGAGATCCTTCCTGATATTCCCCTCCCTCCCCCAAACCATAGATGGCTTATTTGGTACCTCACCATTGTAATTATTATGTATTACATGCCTCTGATCCTCCAGTGTTACAGCTCTGTGAAAATAGGGACCTCTCCCTTTATCTTAGCTTTGTTGACCTTTTCCTAGTGATTTACCTACAGTCTTTTAATAAAACCATTGATTTAAAAATGTTTTCTGTCTTTGAAACATGTAAGAGTTCCTTTTTCATTTCCTTAAATGTATTTTCTCCCTCTACTGCAGTGGTTCTCAACCTCTCAGTTTGTAGCAATGAGAATGCATAATGCATATCAGGTATTTATATTCCAAATCATAACTGTAGCAAAATTACAGTTTTGAAGTAGCCACCAAAATAATTTTTTGGTTTGGGGTCACTGCAACATGAGGAACTGTATTGTGGGGTCACGGCATTAGAAAGGTTGAGAACCACTGCTCTACTGAAATGTAAGCTCCTTCCAGGCAGAGACAGTCTTGCGTTTGTAACCGATATTACCATTATTTAGTACAATAATGTTTTTCCTTTCTTTCCATAGTCCTTTCCATCTCTTAACATTTATTGGTTTATTTTTGTTTCACTATTTTTTTTAAACCTTTACCTTCAGTCTTGGAGTCAATACTGTGTATTGGCTCCAAGGCAGAAGAGTGGTAAGGGCTAGGCAATGGGGGTTAAGTGACTTGCCCAGGTTCACACAGCTAGGAAGTGTCTGAGGCCAGATTTGAACCTAGGACCTCCCATCTCTAGGCGTGGCTCTCAATTCACTGAGCCGTCCAGCTGCCCATGTTTCACTATTAAGACCAAGAATTGAAGTTTTCCTGTTTCCTTTGAGATCAAGAGAAAACCTTAAGAAATGTATTAGATGAGTTGTCCTGCTGACAATGCCAGAAGGCATTTTTAGATGTTAATTATGCTTTCATGAAATAATCTTTCTTTGACAGTTGTCAGACATTTATATATACATGTTGTTATCTTCTCAGTTGAAGATAAACTCCTTGAGGGGCAGGAACTATTTCACTTTTGTCTTTGTATCCATAGCACCTATTGCTTGGTGTGTAATAAGCTATTAATGAAGGATTACTGATTGACATAGGAACAAGATTACCTTTTGTGAATTTTAAAACTACTCCACCCTACTCAGACCATTCTTTAGAAGATCCGATTTAGCTATTTCCTGATTAGTAACAATGGAGATACTTGGTCTAACAGTATCAGGTCTTGGGAATTCTACATTGCTCCACCCTACTTAGTTTAACAAGGTCAGGAATGTCTGCACTAAGGACTAAGTATCTGAGAAAATGGCCTTCAACAGACATGTGCAGAAATGGTGGACAGACTCCTGGGCTGTCCTAAGTCAAGTTAAGCTAACATTGGTACAGATGAGATACAGGAAAGTGAAGTAAAACTGTCTATATAGGGCATGTCACTTGGTCTCTTTGTCCTTTTTTCCTGGAGAGGCGTCTCTGGCTTGGCAGCATGCTAAGCGTTCCAACATCTTGGCATGGTGGCAGCTATTTGTCTGGGTTTTGGCAGTGAGTTTGCCCTTGAACTGATTCAGGTTCAGGCATCTTGGCTGAGCCCTTTTGGAGTTCAGGCTGATTACTTCCTCCTTCACACTCCAAACCCTTACTTTCTAGATCCCCTAATCTTCCTGCCCGGCACAAGCCAGACAGGAGAAATCCTACACCCTTCTCCCTTCTTCTTAAATTTCTTTCCACTATATTAATTAAATCACCATAAATTTCCAGACCACTGACTTAGGTATTTTATTTGGGATTTCCCCTGGCGACCAATGAAATCTAGATTTTAAGTCCCAACGCTAAAATTATACCTTACACTTTACTAGTTCGAATCCTAACACATATCTGCTATATGCCCCTAGGCAGCTCACTTAACCTCTCAATATACTTGCCAAGTTTAAATTTTAAGTTACAAGAAGGTATCAACCTGCTAGGAGTTTCTCACTCTAGGAAGTCTAGATGATATCGCAGTCCTTATCCCTTATTATTTGGTTCTAAAACATTCTTCATCCACTTAAGGTGAGAGATGTGAAGAATATGTGGTTGTGTAATAGATAGACAGTTTTACAAAAAGGGGGCAAGATTAGTCCATTAACCTGCTATTTTTCTTCTGACATAGATTCCTTGAGTAGACTGCTTGTATATTTCTTGAATGTTAATGTCCTGTCTGCCAACTATTCTGGTAAAAACTAGGAATTTGTTTACCAGAGAAAGTTTACTTAGTGCTGTGGAATATGATTATTTTCAAAGCCTCTCAGATAGGAGGCTTTGTTAGACCCATGATGATATACTTACTTTCTTTTTTATTTTTTAATCCTTACCTTCTGTCTTGGAATCAATACTGTGTATCAGTTCCAAGGCAGAAGAGTGGTAAGGGCTAGGCAATGGGGGTTAAGTAACTTGCCCAGGGTCACACAGCTAGGAAGTATCTGGAGTCAGATTTGAACCTACATAGAACCTTCCATCTTTCTATTTGGCTCTCAATTCACTGAGCCACCTAGTTCCCCCAGCTGATTTATGTTCTAGAGAATGTTATCCATCTCATCAAACTGTCATCAAAATGGAAATATTTAGTAAATATTATTCCAGAGGGAAAAGAACAAATAGATAAGTAGGTCCTAATGGGGGAGGGAAGGAAGTAACTCCTTTTTTGCTTTAAAATTAAAATATTTTAAGATTTTTTTCTACAAGTGCATTTTTATCGAGTGATAATTTAAAAGACGTATTCCTTTGATATATGGAATATGTCATAACCCCTACATGAACATTTTTGGAGGCAGTTTGGCAGAGCTAAGAAAAAGAATGAATAGATACATAGTATCTTTTCTTTGAAGATCATAATACAAATATCTTTATTATTATAAGTAGTATCTAAATTCTTCTTGCTGCTTCCTCCAACTTCTCCCACCAGCAACCACCAGAGTAAAAATAGATTAAATTTGAAGGGATAGTAATAGTGTGTGTTTCTCTCTCCCTCTCCCTCTCCCTGTCCCTCTTTCTCCCTCTTCCTTCTTCCCTCCCTTCATTCCCCTTTCCTATGTATTTCACAGCAGTTCCCATCTCTCACATTTACATTGCATCCCTTGACTGAATCATTGTGATCTCCTAATTAGCCTTCCTGACTACAGTGTCTCCCTTTAATCACTCCATCTTCCACATAACCATCAATAATCTTACTAAAACACAAATTGACCATATTAATTCCCTATTTAAAAGTCTTAAGTAGTTCCCTATTAACTCTAAGATAAACTACTAATAACTTAGCCTGACATTTAGTTCCCCATGAAACCTAGCTTCAGCCTACCTTTCTAAATCACTGTTCTTTTTAAAGTTGTTTAACTACAAGCAAATGATTTTAAAGAAAACATCATTTATCTTTTATCCCCCCTATAACCTTCAAACCCAAATATATCTCTAGCCTGGACACCATCTGATTGGTTAGATGTTTAACATTTCTAGCCTGACCCAAACCCATCACTTTGTGGTTCCCTTGCCATCATCATAAACTGCTTGCATGTACCTTCCCTGTCCCCACCCTCTTCTACTCAGTCTCTAAGAACAATAATCAAATCAATACTATCATTTCTTGAAAACTTTCCCATGGCTGTGACTTCCCTTACCAAAATATTCTGCCTTAGCCATCACTTTTATATATATGTATTATCTTCAAGTATTAGAATATGAGTTCCTTGAGGGGGAAAAACCAGCTTGCTTGTCTTAATTTATATACTTGCCATTTAACAGAGTTCTGGTACATAGTAAGCTTTTAATAATTTTTTTAAAAATTCATTCTTATTTGTGTACGAGTTTTATTTTCCAAGTAGAATGGACTACAGTGTCTCCCTTTATCACTCCATCTTCTATGTAACCATCAATAATCTTACTAAAACACAATTTGGCCATATTAAGTGTCTGAGACATTTGGGGAATGGACTGCCTTTCTGCCTTCCTAATGTGTTGTACATAGTACATATTTAATAAATATATGTTTAATTGATTTGAACTTTTTAGTTTAAATTATTTTGATTAGCTGGATTCTTCCCATTCTAACAATTATCTGAATAGAAGCCATGAAATATTTTAATTTTAATTTAGTTATTAATTTTAATAAAATACTTTAATGTCCTTCATAAATGTCTCTGGTGTGCAGAAATGGGATGAGATAGTCCATATTTCCAAAATGTGGATTCTGGGATTAGTGATATTTTAATTCATGATATCATTAATGACAGTTATGAAAATGCTTGTTTTAGATATTAACGTGAAAATTCTGATTTTTCAGGAAGGTGTTTTGTTAAAATTCCTGTGGACACAATATAATTTCATAAGGAGATAATGGGTAAGTTTTATAAGGGTAATGAAGTTTTTATACTCGTAATGATGGCTTATAATTCACATTTTATAGCAATTTAAGCTTCACTAAGTGTGAATATAATTTTTTTTCTTTCAGATTTTTCTTTTAAAGTAGATTTTGTCAAGTAGGAAGTGAGTGAGCAGACCAAAAAACACTTTTTAAAAGGAGAGTTAACATTTGTTTTTCCATAATCCAGACAGGGAATATACTTTAAAAAAAAAAAAAACCTTAACCTTCCGTCTTAGAATCAATACTGTTTATTGGTTCTGAGGCAGAAGAATGGTATGGGTTAGGCAATGGGGCTAAGTGACTTGCCCAAGTTCACACAGCTAGGAAGTGTCTGAGGTCAAATTTGAACCTAGGACCTACTTCCCATCTCTAGACCTGACTTTCAATCCACTGAGCTACCTAGCTGCCCCTTAGATACATTTTTATGAATGGCCTTTTTTAGAAATTCATTTAATCAACAAAGTAATTTGCTTAAAAATAAATAAGAGATCTAAAAAAAATATGAGAGATCTTATTTTAATTTTAGGAAGAGCTAAATAAAAATTCTATTTTTTTCAGGCTTGTACAGGTTTGAGCAGTGGCTACTGTTAATTGTAAAAATTATAGAAATGATTTAACTGTAGCAAATCACTTTTATTAACCTTAATTCTTAAGTAACCTGACCTGAACTAATGAATTTTAGCATTATTGAATGAGGAAGTTTGCCTCAAGTTACTACAACTGTTGATTTTTGTTTAATCAAAACTTAAGTTAAAAAAATTAAGTTCTTAATTCCATGACACACACTTCATTTTAAGACTTACTCTATATATTGGAATGAGCACCTATATCTTAAGGGCTAATTCTGAGATTCTGAGATTCTAAATTTTATGGCTGAACCATTATTTTAAATTTTCTTTCAAAACATTCTGAGCTCTAGAAATGAACTTTCTACCACAATGATTATTTTTAGGGTCCAGAATTGCTGCATTACGTGCTTTTCCTTTAACAGATTTAAAATTTAGATCCTCTGTAAACTTAATTATGAAATAAAATGACTACTAATAATTTTTTTTTCCTTTCATGAGTTTAGTGCTATAAATTTAGGTTTTTTTTTAGAAGTCTGGCTAAATCAAGAGAAATTTAACCCTATTATTATAGTCAAATGCATGCATAATGGACCGACCATCAGTTTCAGAAATATAGATTTTACCTCTTTAAAATTGAATGTGTCTAAGATTTTGGTTCCTTTTGGGGTTTTTTTGCTTTTTTTGTTTTCATCTAGAGCTATAATTTCACTGTTGCAGGTAATTTCTAGTGATTAAACTTTCTCAGTGCAAATCAGCAACTGTAATTCAGCTGACAGTCTTAGAAAGGTTTCTGAGGCACTGTAGGATTAAGGATTTCCCCACGTCACATAGCCACTGTGTGTGTGTGTCAAAGGTAGACTTCAACTTGGGTTTTCCTTAGTTCAAGACTGGTCTTCTATTATACCATGTTGCCTTATTTTTAGGATTAAATAATCTTAGATAAATTATGTCTGTGGTTTTTCTTAATTGTGAAATAAAATATTGATGTACTCTATAAAGTTAAGTATGATATAGTGGAAAGATTACTAGATTTGAACTCAGAGGATATAACCTTGGACTTCAGTTTCGTCCTCTGTTAAATGAGGAGGGAGGTAGACTCAGTGATCTCTTAAGATTTCTTTCTGATTGCAAATCTATAATCCTAATACTACAGGGAAAAATGATAATTTTTAAAAATCAAGAGTTTAAATTTCTGTTAAATAGAATGAAACAGTATCAGCTAATGAACCTTCAATATAAACTGCTTTACTTTCACACATACCATCTATGGAGTACCAAAATTGGAGGGGCTTTAGTAGGAATAAAATTATACTAAAACTGTGCTATTTACCACTTAAGAGTAATCATTTTCCCGATATTAGTCATTTGCCTTTTCTAATTTGTAACTATCATGTCCTGAGTTAGAATGCAAATAACATCACGTTAAAAATGGATCGTTTTGAAGTTGTCATTTTGCCAGATTTTACTTTAAAATGACCAGTAGCAAACCAATGTATTAAAGCCAAGGTTGTCCTAATTATATGAGACAAAGCAAATAAAAATAAGTGAGATTATTGATATTAACTCTTAATAGAAAAATCTTTTGATTTTTGTGAAACCTTAAAACTTTATTTGTAAGGTAGTAGGTTGTTTTTTTATAAGTTCTGCCTTTGAAAACTTTTAAGTTTCATTAAGAAATCATAAAGGGGGCAGCTGGGTGGCTCAGTGGTTTGAGAGGCAGGCCTAGAGATGAGAAGTCCTGGGTTGAAATCTGGTCTCAAAACACATCCTAGCTGTGTGACCCTGGGCAAGTCACTTAACCCTTTTGCCTTAGAACCCATAGACAGTATTAATTCTAAAGATGGAAGGTTAGAGTTTTGTGTTTTTTTTTTTAAAGAAAGAAATTTTGTAAAAAGAGAGGCTTTAAGCAAAAGCTCCCTTTTTAAAAAAAATAAACCTTCATCTTTCCTTTTAGAATTAATATTATGTATGGGTTCTAAGGCAAAAGAGCAGTAAGGGCTAGACAATGGGGGTTAAGTGACTTGCCCAGGGTCACACAGCTAGAAAATATTTAAGGTCAGATTTGAACCCAGGACTTCCCATCTCTAGGCCTGGCTCTCAATTTACTGAGCCACCTGACTACCACTCCTGTCTGTATTTTTTTTTAAAATGGCATTCTACTATGAATCAATAGATACTATTTTGTCATTTTTCAAAAATAATGACTAAAAAATATAACATCTTTATTTTTAATAACAATGTAGTCATAAAGATATCTTAATATTTGTTTTACTTTAGATGGAGAAGAGAAAACATACGGCGGGTGTGAGGGCCCAGATGCAATGTATGTGAAGTTGATATCTTCTGATGGTCATGAATTTATTGTAAAAAGGGAGCATGCTTTAACATCAGGAACAATAAAAGCCATGCTAAGTGGCCCAGGTATGTATAGAAATATATGCTAGCCCTTGATAGTTTTTATTTAAGTGTTAACAGAAGTACTGTATTTGTTTTATCAGATGGTTTGTGAAAATTTAAAAAATACTGATTTATAAATACCTTTCCTATCATCAGCATGAATTTTTATTATTTTGAGTTTTTAAAAGTCCAGTGTAAGTTTCTGAGTCAATAAAAGAAAAGCATTATATTTGTGTTAATCTTCAGTTTAAGACAAATGCTTAGTATTAAATTCATTCATTCATCATTTGTTCAGTGCTTATGCAAGACATGTAAGTTATGATGTGCACTGTGATGGGGAGACAAAGGCAAGATTCAAATGGTTCTTACTCTCTAGGACCTTACATTCTTCAGCTGTAAATGCTAGAGAATACAACATAAACTGAAATAAGTACAAAGTATGTGAAATTTCAGGTGGGTTGGCAGAGAGCCCTATTAATTGGGAGCATCACAAAAGTTCTAATTAGGAAGTAACCAGTGACCTGAGCTTTGAAAGCAAGTAAGTATTATAAAGGTCGAGGCATAAGGGCAAACCTGTGTAAAAGCAGAAGATGGAGGCAAGACCCAAAGTAAAACAAATGGATTGGTTTGGCTATAACATTGATTAGATTTGGGAGTTTGGGGGGAGTTGATGTCAACTCAGCAGACATTTATTAAATGCCTACTGTGTGCCAGGCACTATGCTAAGGATTTTTTTAAATGGTGGGGAGTGCTGAAAACAGTTTTCTTCTTAAGGAGCTTGCTATCTAATGGAAAAGAACATGCAGACAACTATGTGTAAACCATATATATATATATATATATATATATATATATATATAATAAATTGGAGATTATCTCAGAGAGAAGTCATTAGCCTTAATTGGAGGGACTCAAAAAATGCTCTTGCATAAAATGGGATTTTGACTGAAGCTTGAAGGAGACCAAGAGATAGAGATGAGGAGGGAGAACATTCTAGTCATGGGAGATGGCAAATGAAAATGCATGTAGTTGAGAGGTGCCCTCAGATATGATCCTAGAAGTACCCTCTGTGGGGTACTTTTTGGCAGTTGATTTTGAAGTGTTGCAAGCACAGCTAAGGAATACTCCCCTACACCACCCCCAAAAGAAAATTTTTGCCTTGATTGGATTTGCTTGATTTTGCCTTGAAGCACTTGCCAAAGTCCTTGATTTTATCAATGAAAATGACATTGAAGAAGAGGCATTAATATTTGCTTTGCTACTGTACCCTAAGGACTATAGGATCTTTCCTTCTGGTTTGCTTTTGAAACCTCCCATATATGTTGTCTCCTGAATGACAACTCCTTAAGAATAGGAACTAGTACTTTGTACATAATACACATTTAATAAAAACTTTTCACTCATTTTGTAAGACTTATAGTTTGAGACACCCAGGAGGAAGTTGGATGTGAGATTGGAGGTCAAGAGAAAGGATAGGCCTTGATAATTAGTAGAATTAGACCATCAGCAGATAATGGAATACATGGGAACTAATTAGTTCTCTAAGTGAAAAAGAATAGAGGTAGAGGGAGAAAAGAAGAGATCTCTGGACAAAGTCTTGGAGAAAACTGGTGAAAAGGTGGGGCCGGGAAACTGACAAGAAATGGTCAGAAGGAAAAGAACCAAGAAAAAAGCAGCATTGTGAGAACCTAGAGAAAACAGAATTTCAAATTGACATTCTCAGAGACTACGGACAAGTCAAAACAAATGAGCACTGAGAAAAGTCCATTAGATTTGGGTGTGAGGAGATCATTGGTAACTTCAGAGGATGTAAGGTCTCCTTTGAAAGATGATGTGAAGTAATCCTAGAATGATCAGCATTTTAGTTTATATTTATTCTAATTAAAATAGGGAACAGCTGAAGCTTCCTTGAACCAGGAGAATGATGGTCATATCTGTGCTTGAGGAATATAAATTTGGTTAGAGAAAGGAAAGACTTGAGGTAGGGAGATCATTTAGGATTCTCTTACTGTAGTCGAGGTAAAAAAATTTAATGGCAGTTTTAATGATAGCTTGAACTACTATGATGGACTTATAAATGGATAAAAGGCCATAGACATCAAATATGTTTGGGAGGTAGTAGTAAGACTTGGCAACTGATTGGATATGAGAGGTACAGGAAAGCAGAGAGCCTTAGGGTAACAGCATAAACCCAAGTGACAAGAATAATTGTGATTCTGTTGGAAGAAATATGGAAATTATGCAAAGAACTGTTTAAAAGAAAACTAATGAGTTGTTTTGGATAGGTTGAATTTGAAATGCCTATGGACACCCAAGTCTATTTGTGGTATTCAGGCAGTTGAAAAAATGAAGCTCAGAAGAGAAATGAGGGGTAGATATATCAGATCATCTTTAGAGAGATAATAGTTGAAACCAGAGGAGATGAGATAAATGAAAGACAAGAAAAGAATTCCTAGTAGAGACAATGAGGTGGTTCACTGGATTGAGTACTAGCCCTGGAGTCAAAAAGATTTGAATTCAAATTCATCCTAAGACATTTAGAATGCATAGAGTTAAGAGATGGACTGTCAGGTACAAGGAATAGCAAAGGGACCTGTGTGACACTGAGTAGTTCATTTAACCTCTGTTTGCCTCAGTTTCCTCAACTGTAAAATAAGATTATAAAAACCTACTTCAAAGGAAGGCTTACGAAGATGATGGACTAGAAGCGAGGAAGCTCGAAACCACCATGAGAATTCCCTCCAGTCAATCTTAAAATAATGCCACAAAACAAATGCAGGAGTGAAAGAACCAACAAGGAGACAGAGTGAAACAACTTTCCAGAAGAGAAAAACCTAAAAGATAGGCGGAGAACATCTGGGGCACTGGGTTGATAGGAAAGCACACACAGCAAGAAGTAGTGAAGAGCAAGCCACGTACACCCCCCAACCCCACATCTCTTGTTCTAAGTTCAGGACCTAAGCCCTAGTCACCATCTAGATCCTGAGACTGTAGAAGTTTAACCAACCCACACCCCCTTAAAATTCCAAACCTGTAGTGAAGACTGGCATTCCAGCCCAGTCTGTGCTGAAGCAGCCTGATCTCTGTGGGCCCAGAGCAAAGCCAGGACTCACAGTCTGGGCCTGTGGCAAGGACATAGATCTCAGTTTGGAGTCCTTGGTAGACCCAAAGTGGGAGGACGGAGTGTGCTGATCCTTTTGCCAAAAACTCAAGGCAGAGCCCTAGGGCAAGACAATCCATTGTGTACCTTATGTAATCAAGCTCACAGTGGGACCAAAAACTTTACCCAAACCTGGGGGGAGAATTTTGGCTATCAGCAGTCTCAAGGGTTAAATGAATCGGCAGTGGCAGGTGGCTCTCAAAGCTCCCAGCCCTCAGGCCATCATACTATCATGGAAGAACTGAAACTGGTAGAAACCCAGAAATAAAGCTAAGGGTAGCATCAAGAAAGGACTGAAGTTTAAGAGGGTACCCTAACTTCCCAAAGAATAGAGCCTACCTATAAAAAAGTTGGGGAAATGATCAGGCAACAAAAAAAGCACCTAACTATAAAGAATTTGTATTGAGACAAAGAGCAAGATACAGATCCAGAAGGGGGACAGTGAAAGCAAAGCAAACATACAAAGTTCAAATGAAAAATATGAATCGGACACGGATTCTGGAAGAGGTCAAAAAGGACTTCAAAAACCAATTAAGAGAGGCAAAGGAAAAATGGGAAAGAGAAATGAAAGCAATTCAAGAAGAATTGAAAAAGGAGGCTCAAAAGCTGATGAAGGAAAATGAGGGCTTAAAAATTAGAATTGAACAATTAGAAGCTGATGATTTTATGAGAACATCAAGAAACAATAAAACAGGAGAATGAAAAAAACAGAAGAAAACATGAAATATGTCATTGAAGAAAAACTGACCTGGAAAATAAGTCCCAGGAGGGACAATTTAAGAATTAATGGACTACCTGAAAGCCATGATCAAAGAAGAGAAAAGCTTGGACATCATAATACAAGAAATTGCCAAAAAGAACTGCCCAGATATTCTTGAACAAGAAAATAAAATAGAAATTGAAAGAGTCTACAGATCATCTCCAGAAAGAAATCCTCAAATGACAACTTCCAGGAACATAGCTAAATTCAAAAGCACCCAAGCCAAGGAGAAAAAACTACAACACAGCCAGAAAGAAACAATTCAAATACCAATACCACGAAGATGCAATCAGGAATTAGCAGCTTCCACCTTAAAGAATTGAAAAGCATGGAATATTATATTCAGGAAGGCAAAAGATCTAGATTTACAACCCAGAGTCACTTATCCAGCAAATCTGAGTATACTCTTTCCGGGGGGGGGGGGGGGGGGATGGTTATTCAATAAGATAGAAGATTTTCAAGCATTCCTGAGGAAAAAAACCAGACCTAAACAAAGAATTTGGAGTTTAAACGCAAGACTCAGGAGAAGCCTAAAAAGGTAAATAAGAAAAAGAAAATTTAAGGGATTCAATAAGGTCAAACTATGGATTCCTACATGGAAAGAGGGGATCTGTGATTTTACTTTTAAAACCCTTACCTTCCATCTTAGAATCAATACTGTGTATTGGTAGTGAATCAGAAGAGAGCAGTAAGGGCTAGGCAGTAGGAGTTAAAAGACTTACCCAAGGCCAGATAGGTAAGAAGTGTCTTGAGGCCAGATTTTAATCTAGGACCCTCCATTACTAGGCCTGGCTTTCAATCCACTGAGCCCCCCAGCTACCCCTAGGATCCGTAATTCTTAAATATTAATCTTAGTAGTAGAGCAGACAGGAGTATACTTTAGAGTGTGGGGAAATACGCTGATGATGATAATATGATATGCCCCTCTCCCAAAATCAAGGGGTGAAAAAGGATTGCACTGAGAAAAAAGGGATGGAAAAAGATGTAATGGGTTAAATTATATAATATAAAGAGGTACGGAAAAATTATTACCTGGAAGGGGAGGATAAGGGTGGTGACAAGCAATGCTTAAACTTTATTCTAATCATAACTGGCTCAGAGAGGGAACACCTGTATTCATTGGGGTATATATAGAATTCTATCTTACCCTACAGAGAAGTAGAAGGGGAATAAGACAAGTATTGGTTGGAGGGAGGGGGAAATGGGGAGGGGAGGTGATATAAAGGAAAATAGTATTGAGGAGAACAGAGTGAAGGGAAGAGAGCAGGACCAACGGGGGAAAATAAGTTGGAGGGCAATACCTAGTAATCATAA
The DNA here is from genome assembly GCF_027887165.1 of Monodelphis domestica. Lineage (NCBI taxonomy): Eukaryota > Metazoa > Chordata > Mammalia > Didelphimorphia > Didelphidae > Monodelphis > Monodelphis domestica. The sequence continues at coordinate 325,241,644 of NC_077229.1, read as the reverse complement.
CAGTGAATGTGAATGGGATGTAATTACCCATAAAATGGAAGTGGATAGTAGAATGGATTAATGATTAAGAACCAGAATCCTACTATATGTTGTTTACAAGAAACACATTTGAGGGGGCAGCTGGGTAGCTCAGTGGATTAAGAGCCAGGCCTAGAGACGAGAGGTCCCAGGTTCAAATCTGGCCTCAGAAACTTCCCAGCTGTGTGACCCTGGGCAAGTCACTTGACCCCCATTGCCTAGCCCTTACCACTCTTCTGCCTTGGAGCCAATACACAGTATTGACTCCAAGGTGGAAGGTAAGGGTTTAAAAAAAAAAAAACATTTGAGGCAGGGTAACACACAGAGTAAAAGGAAAAGGCTAGAACAGAATTTATTATGCATCATCTAGATTTTTAAAAGCAGGAATAGCAATCATGATCACAAAGCTAAAGCAAAGATTGACTTAATTAAGAGATAAGGCAGGAAATTACATCTTCCTAAAAGATGCTATAAACAATGAAGTAATATCAATACTAAACATATAAGGAGCTTAAGGAGGAAATAAAAGTAAAACTGTACTAGTGAGGGACTTCAATCTTCCCCTATCAGAACTAAATAAATCAAATCAAAAAAATAAGTAAAGAAATAAGAGATGTGAATGAAATTTTAGAAAAAATTAAAGTTAATAGATAGCCAGAGAAAAAGGAATAAATCTTTTTAGCAGCACATGGCACATCTTCAATGATTGACAATGTACTAGGGCATAAAAACATTGCAAGCAAATGTAGAAATGCAGAAATGATAACTGTAACCTTTTAAGATCATAATGTGATAAAAATTATAATTAGCAAGGGTTCTTGGAGAGGCAAATTAAGAATTAACTGGATGAAACATGTAAAACCCAGTGGAACTGCTCCTTAAATGTATGAGGGGGTAGGAGCAGGGGAGGGAAAGAACATGAATTATGTAACTATGGAAAAATATTCTAAATCAATTAAATAAAACTTTTCAAATTAAAAAAAATTAATTAGAAAATAAATTCTCTAACTCTTCAAAACTGGTGGTTTAAAGAACAAATCATAGAAACAAAACATAAAAACAATTTATTGAAGAGAATGATGGTGAGGAGATAACATATCAAAATTTATAGGATATAGCCAAAGCAGTCCGGGGGGTGGGGGATTTATATCCCTGAGTGCCAATATCAATAAAATAGAGAAAGAGGAGATCAATTAATTGGGAATAAGACTTAAAAAAAAAACTAGGAAAAGAACAAGTTGAAAATCCCTAGACAAAGACTAAATTGAAAATCCTGAAAATCAAAGGAAAAATTAATAAAATTGAACATAAAAGAACTGTTTAATGAATAAATAAGACTAGAAGCTGGTTCTTTTTTGGGGGGAACTATAAAATAGATAAAGGATTGCTTAATTTAAAAAAAGAAGAGAATCAAATTATCAGTACCAAAAATGAAAAGAGAGGTTTTACTTCTAATGGAGAGGTAATTATTAGGAACTATTTTGGCCAATGATGTGATAATAAATACTATAATCTAGGTGAAATGAATCAATATTTACAAAAGTATAAATTGCCTAGATTAACAAAAGAAAGAATAGAATACTTAAGTAATCCCATTTCAGAAAAAGAAAAATTGAGCAAACCATCGATGCACTCCCTGGAAAAAATCCCCTGGGCCAGATGGATTCACAAGTGAATTCCATCAAATATTTAAAGAACAACTAATCCCAGTATTCTACAAACTATTTGACAAAATAAAGAAAGGGTCTTACCAAATTTTGAACTAATACCTAAGTCAGGCAGACAAAAAACAGAAGTAAAAAAACTACAGGTCAATCACCTTAAGGAAAATAGATGCAAAAATCTTAAAATACTAGCAAAGAGACTCTACAGTAAGTCATCATAAGGATTATTTACCATGACCAGGTGGGATTTATACCAGAAATGCAAGGCTGGCTTAATATTAGGAAAACCATTAATAAAAATTAAATTATACTTCTAATAAAAATTCTGTATTTTATGAGGTTTATTAGGGATTATTAGAAATCAAGGAATAAAGAAGATATAAAATAAAAACCACGTGCCCATGGCTGATTAGCCCATTTAAAATCCCCACACTTAGCTTACCTTACCACTTGATACATCATTGGAAAGGAAAAGAGAGCATGGGAGACGTTACTGCCAGTTAAGTGCCAATTGTGATCTCGCCAATGTGGAGACTCAGGGGAGATTATAGGGAATTGTGGGAAATACCAAGGACTTCTGGGGAATGAAGTCCAGGGTTCAAAATCTCCATTTTTACACATCTACATAATTGACCATATCAATAATCAAACTAACAAATCACATGATTATCTCAACAAATGCAGATAAAGCCTTTTACAAACTCTTATCATCCATTCCTATTAAAAACAAGTATAAGAATAGAAGGACATTTCCTCAGAACAATAAGTAGTAGTTATTTAAAACCATCAGCAAGTATCTGCAATGGAGATAACTTAGAAGCCTTCCCATTAAGATCAGGGGTGAAGCAAAGATGCCCATTATCACCACTATTATTTAATACTATACTAGAAATGCTGGCTTTAGTGATTAGAAAAGAAAAAAATTGAAGGAATTAAAGTAGGCAATGATGAAAACTAAACTCACTCTTCTTGTAGATGATATGATTGTATACTTTGAGAATCTTAGAAAATCAACTAAAAAGCTATTGGAAATAATAACTTCAGTAAAGTTGTGGGATACAAATTAAACCCACATAAATCATCAGTATTTCTATATATTTCCAACAAAAGTCAGCAACAAGAATTATTAGAAAGAGAAACTCCATTTAAAATCACTGTAGACTAAGATTTGGGAATCTGCCCAAACACAGGAATTATATAAACACAATTATAAAACACCCTATACAAATAAAATCAGATCTAAATAATTGGAAAAACATTAATTAATTGCTCATGGGTAGGATGAACTAATTGTATAAAAATGACAATCCTACCTAAATTTACTTATTCAGTGCCATACCTATCAAACTATTAAAAAAACTGTTTTAGAGAATTAGAAAAAAAACATTCATCTGGGAGAACAAAAGATCAAGAATAAGGGAACTAATGGAAAAAAATGTGAAGGATGGGGGCCTAGCAGTACCAGATCTTAAACTGTACAAAGCAGTATGGTACTGACTAAGAGATAGAAGGGTGGATGGGTGGATCAATGAAATAGACTAGGGGTGAATAACCTCAGCAATCTTGTATTTGATAAGCCCCCAAATCCCAGCTTTGGGAATAAGAACCCACTATTTTACAAAAACTTCTGGGAAAATCAGAAAATGGTATGGCAGAAATTAGGTTTAGATAAGTATCTCACCTTATACCAAGATAAGTTCAAAATGTATATATAATTTGAACATGAAGTGATATTACAAGTAAATTAGGTGAACAAGGAATAGTATAGTATACCTGTCAGATCTACAGGGAAGGAAAGAATTTTAAGACCAAGCAAGATATAAAATGAATAATTTTAATTATATTCAATTAAAAAGGTTTTGTACAACCAAAATCAATGCAACCAAAATTAGAAGGGAAACAACAAATTCTCTGACAAAGGTCTACTTTCTCAAATGTCCAAAGAACTAAGTAAATTTTTATAATAAATCATTCCCCAGTTGTCAATTGGTCAAGGGATATGAATAGGCATTTTTCAGACAATGAATTCAAAACTATCAATAATCATTTGAGAAAGTGTCCTAAATCCCTCCTGATTAGAAAAATGTAAATCAAACAGCTGTTAGGTACCACTTCACACCTAGCAAATTGACCAATATGACAAAGGAAAATAATAAATGCTGGAGGGGATGTGGCAAAATTGGGATACTAATGCTTTGCTGGTGGCATTGTGAATTGATTCAACCATTCTGGAAGGCAATTTGGAATTATTTTCAATGGGATTTAAAAGAATGCATGTCCTTTGAGGCGGCACTATTGGGTTTGTATCCCAAAGAGTTTTTTTTTTTTAAACAAGAAAGGTTCTATTTGTACAAAAATATTTATAGCTGTACTTATTCTGGTGTCAAAAAATTGGAAAATGAGGGAATGTCCTTCAATTGGCGACTGGATGAACAAACTGTGGCATATGGCAGTGAACAAATACTATTGTGCTATAAGGAATGATGAACTGCTTGATTTCTATAAGTCTGGAAAGATCATCATAAACTTATGATCTTGAGCAAAATGAGCAGAACTAGGAGAACATCATACACAGTAACTAAAACATTGTGGGTTGATCAAATGTTTTTGCTACTAACAGCAATGCAGTAATCCAGGGCAATTCTGAGGGACTTCTGAGAAAGAATACTATCCACATCTAAGAACTGTGGTAGTAGAAATTCAGAAGAAAATCTGATTTATGACTTGTTTATATGGGTATATGATTTAGAGTTTTAGTTTTTTAAAATTACTCTATTACAAAAATGAATAATTTGGAAATAGGATTTGAGTGATAGTACTTGTCGGCTTTGGGAGGGAGACAAGAATCATGTAACCATGCAAAAAAATTAAAAATTAAGTTAAACATCTGCCTTACAAGGTTATCATGATCAAATTAGAAAATATTTGTAAAGCACTTAGAACAATGTCTGGTACATAATATGCACTACACAAATGGCTTTTCCCTTTCCCTTCCCTTGTATTATGCCATTCAAAGCTATATGATGACTTCATTAAGCATTTATTTTGTGCCTGGTAATATGCTTGGTGCTAGAGATACAAAGAAAGACATTCTCACTATGCACTACTTTTCATCCTATTCGTGTGCAAAATTATTAATATACTTCTTGTCCTATTCCATTATGTTTGCTCTCAATCTCAAAAGGCCCCCCACTCCAATTTAGTACATCTGTTTTGGCAGAGGAAGGGTGACTTTTGTGGATTGATGAAAGAGATAGAAAAGGAAACATCACTGTGATATGAAATGAGGAAGTTGGGAGAAGCGGGAGCAAACTCTTGGTAAATGACCTCATTTTCTTTAGTAAAGTATGAGGAAAAATCCTCACCTGAGTAAAAGGTGAGGGGATGTCATGGAAGGTTTGAAGAGGGTTTGGAATAGCCACTGTATTAAGCACAACAGTGGATCACTGGAAGAGAGATGTAAAGGTTTGGAATAGCTACTTTGATGGGTAAGATAGTTCATCAGTTAGGGAATTATAAAAGTATTGCCTTTCTTCGGTCTAAAGATTCCATTCAAAATTATGTTACATAAACTTTTACTGAATCTAGTTAACGCTCAAGATTTAATCACACACAGTTCAGCAATCTATAAATAGGAACAAAGACCAAGTATCATAAATAGGAACAAAGACCATGTATGAGAATGAACTGAGGCTGAGACTTTGTGAGTCATGATTAGTAGGGTAAGAGGGATATGGAATGTAAAGTAAAACTGACTCACCAATGGGAAGGAAAGAGAAGATGTAGGCAGTGTAGCAATAATGACCTGGGAAAGAACTCATCTGTTTGGATGGAAAATAGGGTTGTCAGTCATAAGGCAGGGGAAATGACATAATGATAAAATATTATGATTAGATAAAATAATTTTGGAGTTCATGAACATGGAAGTGGAACATTTATATAAGGAATGGCAAGATCAAGAGTATCTTCAAGTGTGACAGAGGTGTTGAGGTAGAATAGATCATGGGAAAAAACTTACATTGAGGTCTTCAAGTATGAGGGGAGGAGCTGGAGTGCCAATGAAGGTGGTGAGAAAGACAAGTGTTTGGAGCATCCATAGATTACAACTACTACGACAGTGGCTTTTTAAAAGAAATCCCAGCATACTTTCAAGGATACAAATAATAATATATCCAATAATTTCTTTTAAAAGGCTTATAAGCCTCCAATAATGAGTATAGAGTAAGTCATGCTATAGTCCTGAAAATGCCTTTAAAGAAATACTAAAGTGGTTGAGTGATTAATGCAGTAAAGAGAAAGCTAATATGTGACTCTAAAGTAGACTTTATATATTATGAAAAGTAGGTTAAATGACTTATTAGTGTAAGAGTTAAAATTAGTTTCTCTCTGTCAAGGAGTATTATATTTTATGAGGTTTATTAAAGGTTAAGGATTAAAGAAAATACAGAATAAGAAAGCACTAACGTGTTAGGTGGGCCAAAAGGCCCATTTAACCTAACCTGCATCATGAAAGAGACGCGTCTGCTTGGAAGCGGAAATAGGAAAGAAACCCCAGTAGCCTTTACAAGCCAGGTTAAATACCCCATCTCACTCTCAGCCCAGGTGAGGTTACAAGGCATTTTGGGAAGTGAGCAAGGACTTTTGGGAAATGGAGACCCTGGTTCAAATCTCCATTTTTACAATTCTCCATGTGATCATTTTTGGGGAAAAAAGCATTCCCCCCCCCCAAAAGGATCATAAAAACATAATCAACTTAAAGATTACAATAATTTGAGGATAAGAGAAAAAAAAGGACACATTGACAAAAAGCCAGTTAGGGGGCAGTCCCCTTTGGCATAAGAGTGTACGTTCAAAATAAATGTTCAATCAACTACACCCAAAGTTCATTCTTGTGCAGCTTGTGGTCTGGAGGCTTCTTCATGGTGTCTTCTCCAACAGTTCAGCTTCTGGATTCAGAGAGGTAGCATCTTTCTTTACCTAAAATTCTTCTCAAAAGGAATTTAAACTTTGTAATTTAAATAATATTTTTTACATTTCCCCGTGTTGTGGGTGATTGAAAAACACAGGATCACTTAGGTATGCATGGCTGAGGTACGAGGCCTATGAATCAATTGGAAAGAGATATTAAAAGGATATCAGAAAAATCCAAATAAAAAAGAAAAATTTCTGGATGAAAATATAGACTATCAAAGTCTTATGTGTAAAAATTCTAAGTAAAGGAAAATTAAATCTATAACAGGTCCTTGAATCAGGGCCCAATCAAAATGATCTAAGCAATGATGCATTTACCCAGTCAGTAGCCAGGACTACAGAAAGTTACCACACTATGAAAGATAGAAAAGGGACCAGATTATATAAGGAACCAGGGAGGAGCCAAGGTATTTTGGGAAGTGAGCAAGGACTTCTGGGAAATGGAGTCCCTGGTTCAAGTCTCCATTTTTACATTAGAGAAGGACACTAAGAGTGATTAAATGTTGAGAGTAGACTGTCAAGGAAAAATTTTTAATTTCAGTCGTTAAAAAGTGCTTGAAAAATAAGATACTTTTTATGACTGACTGAACCGATTCATAGGAATAGGATTATAGTTATGAGACTAGAAAGAAGCTTATAGGTCATTGAGTCTAATCCTATCATTCTAAAGATGAGGAAGCTGAAACCCAAAGAAGTTAAATGAGTTGCCCAGAGTTGCCAAGGTAGTAAGTGGCATAATCTGAATTTGAACCTAGGCCTCCTGGCTCCCAAACCTAGCATTCTTTCCATTATATTACCCTGCCTAAACATACCTTTGTGGTCTTAATTACCTTCTCTAACCTGAATTATATACTAACTCTTATGTCTTAACTATGTTATTTTTGTTTTGCAGGTCAGTTTGCTGAAAATGAAACCAATGAGGTTAATTTTAGAGAAATTCCATCACATGTGCTATCAAAAGTATGCATGTATTTTACCTACAAGGTTCGCTACACTAACAGCTCTACAGAGATTCCTGAATTCCCAATTGCACCTGAAATTGCACTGGAATTGCTGATGGCTGCGAACTTCCTAGATTGTTAAATAAAATAAATTATAATAAACTGTTAACTTTTTCAGTATTTAATACCTGTAGTTCAGTTAGTAACTTTTTTCATATAGCATGTTGTGTGTGGTGGGGGGGTGGTTGAGAACTGTAACGTTCATTGCAAAGCAGATACCTTCAGTCCTTTCTTTTGCATAGCAATCAGAGTTTAAATTTGTTTTGCAACTTAAATAAAGACATTTTCACTAAATGAGAAATAAATATGCCAATTATTAGATGGCTATGCCTTATCCTTTAGATGTGGTTTTAAATATTAGAACAATGATTATAAGTAAGTACTGAAATTTAGGCAAATACTACAGGTTTATACTGGCTAAGTATTTTTAGGGTTTTGGGCTCTTTTTGGACAGGTAGGTGTTCACTTGAACCTACCATATCATAGTTGTCTAGCATTATTAGTTTATGCAACTATTTTGCATTGTCAACTTCTGTTTATAAATATGGCTTGGCCAAAACGTTAATTTTTTTAATAACTCAAATACATAAGAATTGATCTTATGTGTCTTTTGATAAACTGTAGTTGTGTTAGCACATCAAAGTATATCTGCTTATCTGTTTTTGTCGTACAACTTAAGTGGTATCTTTCTTTTAAGATCATTATGGAAGATTGTTGGATATAGCTTTTGCAATAGTGAATTTTTAAGAACTTTAGCCAAGTTGTCAATAAGTAACCACAGTACAAGATAACTTTGGCTCTGAAAACTTGGGGATAGTCATACGATATCCTTTTTTGAACAATCCAAAGTACTGTACTTAATCATCTAGCTAAGAAAGCTTCCTTTGCTTACTTTTCACTTACATTAATAAAAGCGCTACTTAAAGATCATGGCAAAATTTGTCCAACCCCTCTCCCCCCATCACAAAAAAAAAGGAAAAACCTAGAATTGAACAACAAAAAAAGCAATCAAAGTAATCTTTATGGGATTTGATATGTGGAATACATGGTAAGAGCCTGGCATAGACCCATTAAAAATGGGTTGTGAGATGTTTTATTTGTGGTCAAATCATGTCTTCTTTGTATGTAGTGGCCATATATAGAGTATTACTGATATTAAGAAATAAAGCCTATACATAACAAGGATGATACTCTGATGACTACAGTAGTGTAATAGGACTTTTACTTAGTTAAAATAAACATTACTTTAACCTTTAGGATTATGAAGGGCAAATAGAAATTTCAGTCAGGGTACTTCTTTCCTAGGTATGGAGTTGAGAACACGAAGGTTGAATTTCAGCTTCCTACTTTTCAAATAGCAGAGAATTAGTTATACAAGTGTAAATTTAAATTCAGGTGATTTATTTTGGTTCACTACACAAAGCACCAGGAAAAAATAATTCATCATCAAACCTAAACATTTTCTTCTTAATCTTGATTGGAAGCAATTGCATCTGTTTTAGTAATCCTTAAGACAAACTGGTTCATATACACAGTAATGCGGTATTTACTAGTATTTGCTTATCAAGTGCAGGGATTTTTGATGCTAGATGGTGACAAAAATACTAATTATGTACAGATATGATGATCTTATAGGTCAAGATGATAGCAGAAACTACATTTCTAATAGGCTCTGTCCTAGTAGGTTACCTTTTTAATTCATGGCTACATTTGAACCCATCATAAAATCCTAAAATTGATGTCCACAATTCAGTGTGACTAGAATTCAGCTAAGGAGGCATTGTGTATTTCAAAATTGGTGGTATGGTATGATAAGTGAGAAAATATTGAGGTATTTTGTATTACATACGTAGTCTGGCCTTGTTTTCAAAAGTACTGCATCCCCCATTCATGGTTTTTATCCTCACATTAGGCATTTTTAATCATATTCATCTAATACCCCAAATGATTAGGTACTTATTTGATTAAAGAGATTCTAATTGTTGATATATTCAAATCTATAATTATTTCTGAAATCAATATTAGCTTCATTTTTAAATTCCATTTAAAATTTTGCCATACTCCCTTTCCTACATTGTAGCATTTGAAGCACATAGGATTCTATTATAAAATCCTTTACAGCAACATCTGCTTATGTTCATTGTCCCTTGAATATCTAAATTATATATATTTAGTTTGTGGGTTTAAGTGTGTTTTTTGTGTAGAAATCAGTGAACAATATGGGTGGTGGAATCTAAGTATAAATACTATTGGAAAATGTAATAAGCAGTTAGTTCAACACAAAAGACAGCATAGTATAGAGTGCATGGAGAATTATCAATGCCAGGAAGATCTGGGTTCAAAACCCACGTTTTTCCCATAATGGCTATGTAACCTGGGACAAGTCACAATCTCTGCCCTAGGCTATTCTACTCTCAGACTATAAATTGTAGAGAAAGTGCCAACCTTCATTGGTAGAGAGGAATTTCCTTAACTGGAAGTTCTCTTACCAACAAAATCCCAGCTCCCATTCCTGATGAAAGTTCAGTTCATGCAGGTGGATAGATTGTGTTCCCTAAGGGTGTATACATTTTAACCTTTTAAGTTTTAACTTTATGACTATCAAAAGTCATATTACATGTTTTTTAAATGCTTCTATTTAAAATGGTCAACTAATTCCAGAAATATGTCCGGAAAGAAGTAGAAAATCTTAGAAATTTAATAGCAGCTTAAGTTAACAGGTACAAATTGTTTCATTTCTATCTATACACTGTGATGCTTTGCTCAAATTGTCCATATCCAATTTTGAAGTTGGAATAGAAAATTTTAATGCTTGCTAATCATTGTAGGGGCAGTTGATTTGGGAATTTTATTTGACATGTATAAATCTAGTTTAATTTTAGACCACACAGCTTTGTAACTTGTTATGACTAAATTAAACTGATTTATAAAGAACCTAATGGTTTGTTAATTTGGACAAATAAAGATCTGGATCACTGAGAGATCAAAGGGTATGGTGAAAAGAGCCCTGGAATGGAAGACATTTTCTAGGAAGCAGTCAGCTTTGGACAGTTTCTTGACGTGGTAATGATGTTTATTAATAAGGTTACTATGCCCTTTGTAAGATGGTGATACTCCCTCCCCCACAACCTATATACTCCATGCCTTTATTTCTTCAGTAAACAAGCCATTAGGTTCAATGTGTATATATGTCATGCTACATGTATGTAAATCCAAATGTGTAGTAGTATACTTTAGTTTTTATTTTGATCATTTGAAAGTGACATAGAGTGGACCTCATTTGTGAAGCCCCAATGCACCCCTGTTGCTGCATCTTCATAACTAGACATTAAATTTCCTAGATATATTAAAGTGTAAAATCCTTAGAACAGTTTTGTTTACTGTGTTCCAGTTTCAACTCCATGTGTAACAGTTAACTTCATCCTGTTATCATTAGTCACTGCACTGTAAAGGGATGCTGGGTGCATGCTCTTTCACACTGTTACTTGTATGTTTAGCTGTAAACTAATTTTTCCTTTTCAATTTAGCAGCTAATCTATTCTTTTGTAACAAATCAGACAGATTAGTCCCCACCTCTCCCATTCTATGTGCCTCTAATTGAAAGCAAAAAGATTAAAAAGTGTATAATTCTAGATCCTCACTTCAGTCTCCATTTACCTACTGCTTTTTCCCCTTAACACCACCACCCCTTCATAACGGGGAATATTAAAATGTGCTTGGAAACAGAACCATCTAAATTACCCTATTTTATGTATCCAAGAGCTTTGTGTATTTATCAAAAATAATGTTTATCAGGGTTTTATTTTATAGGGACAAATAAGCCACAAAGTACATCTGAATTAGATTTCTTTTTCTCCTTAAAACATCCTATTGATGGCAACCCATACTAATCTGTGAACTTGTGTTACACTTGATTAAGACATTTTGTATGCTGAAGACCTCTCTATGACAGGGTGTTAATTCTTAAGTTATGATTTATAATTATTTAGAGAAGCTTGTGTGGATGATCTGGTTAAGAAAGCCAAGAGAAAATACAAATGCAGGTAACTTTTTATTCAATAAAGATCTTTTAAAACCATACAGTTTTAATGAGAGTCTACTTGTATATCTTGGAATAAACGTAGATTCAATTTGACAAATATTGTGCCCAAAGTATACATTACATAATTTTTTTAAAACCCTCACCTTTTGTCTTAGAATCAGTACTACTGTGTATGGATTAGTTCTAAGGCCGAGGTGCAATAAGGGCTATGCAATGAGGGTTAAGTGACTTGCCCAGGGTCACACAGCTAGGAAGTGTCTAAAGCCGGTTTTGAACCCAGGACCTCCCATCTCTAGGCCTGGCTTTCAGTCCACTGAGCCATCTAGCTGCCCCCACATTATACCTTTTTAAGTAAAAGTTTTAGGAAGTCCTATCCTTAAGGAACTTAGTGTTATGTGTATACTAACATGTAACTACCTACTCATCAAGGTGTAGCATGTTATAAATGTCAGACAAGACTTATAGAATTAATTGCCTCTTGGTTCATTGACCATTTAATTTTTTTTTTAATGCTAGAACTATTTGTAGTAGCAAGATTTTGATTTCACTAGATTATTAACTATGAGTCTCAGACACTACTGTGTTACTCTAGGCAAGTTACTTAACTTTGCCTTAAAAAAAAAAGAAAACAAAGTGGCAACCACTCAGTGTCATTGCCAAGAAAACTTCATGGGGTCACCAGAAGTCCGACAAACAAACAACATAAAATTCTGCTTGATGTAAGTCTTCTCGAATATTTTTAATTGGGTTTTAAAAGCTTGAAGAAAATGTGCATTATTTTTTCTTGTATCTATGTTGAGAATCATTTAAAGAAATCAAGGAAATGAAAATTTTATCTTTTTCAAGGAACAGTTGGTTGAAGTATTTTACGGGTTTATTTTCTTTCTTGGAGCAGTCTTTTAAAGTAATGCAATATTTCCCACATTTCCTAGCTGACAAATTGGCAGTGAAAATTACCCAAGATTGCAGAACTATGGTAGTAGGGAACAAATGTATGAGGTTGGGAATGACTTTGTTTTTGTACAGACTTATAATTTCATTGGTATAAAGAATAATTGGTGAGGAAACAGTAATACAGATTATAATTCCTAAAAGTGTTAGCTGCTTGGCACACTTGGAGGTTATGATATTTGCCCAGGGTCACACAGCCTGTATCTGTCAGAGGTGATCACATCTTCCTGACAGGCTCTTTTCAAAACAGACAAATGGGGCAGCTAGGTGACACAGTTGATAAACAGCATTAGGCCTAGAGTCAGAAGGGCCTGGATTCAAATCCAATTTGTCTTGCCCTTGCCCTTCTGGCTTAACTGTTACTAAGAAAAAAAGTGAGTTAAAAAAAAATAATAGAACTGATATCTCCCAAATAAAAATTAGCCTTCAAATGTAACCACATTAAAATCAGGTATTTATTCAGAATCTGTTAGGTAATCAAAACAGTGCTAGGCACTTAGGATACAATGAAAGAAACTCATGTCTGCTATCCATCTTTATAACTCCTTTGGGAATTCCTTTGGGAATTTTCTGAACATTCTCTATAGTGGAAAAGTTGTTACCTATTTTTCCCCTAACTGGATACTGACATAATTGAGGATTTATTAATATTTGATTAATTCTGAATTTGTTAGCTTTAATTGTTAAATTAATCTTATACTTACAAATAAATTGTTTTCATTATATTACATTATGTTAATGCTACATTGTTATGCTATATTACAATATGTTATGTTACATTGTTATATGTTGTTATATTACATTATATTGTTACATTATATCATATTATATCATATATTTCATTCAATTCCATTATGTTATAATATATTAATATGATGTATGTCTATATGGGTAAATACACATATAAGCATACATATTACTCAATTTGCCTACCACCTTCCTCTACTTTTTTTAAAATTTAAATTAATTAAGCCAATATAGAACATTATATTTCCCTCCCTCCCCTCCCCCCATCCTTCCTGTAGCTGACACACAATTTCACTGGTTATTACATGTGTCCTTGATCAAAACCTATTTCCATGTTATTGATGTTTATACTAGGAAGTTCATTTAAAGTCTACATCCCCAGCCATATCCCATCAACCCATGTATTCAGGCAGTTGTTTTTTCTTCTGTGTTTCTACTCCCACAATTTTTCCTCAGAATGTGGATAGTGTTTTTTCTCATAGATCCCTGCAGATTGTTCAGGGACATTGCATTGCCACTAATGGAGAAGTCCATTACTTTCAATTGTACCACAGTGTATCAGTTTCTGTGTATAATGTTCTCCTGGTTCTGCTCCTCTCACTCTGCATCACTTCATGGAGGTTGTTCCAGTCTCCATGGAATTCCTCCACTTTATTATTCCTTTGAGCACAATAGTATTCCATCACCAACATATACCACAATTTGTTCAGCCATTCCCCAACTGAAGGACATCCCCTCATTTTCCAATTTTTTGCCACCACAAAGAGTATGGCTATGAATATTCTTTTTTTAACATTATTTTATTGGGTCATTTCCAAACATTATTCATTGGAGACAAAGATTATTTTCTTTTCCTCCCCCACCCTCCCACCACCTCTCCCAAAGCCGGGACGTGATTCCACTGGGTATCACATGTGTTCTTCATTCGAACCCATTTCCATGTTGTTGGTATTTGCATTAAAGTGTTCATTTAGAGTCTCTCCTCAGTCATATCCCCTCCATCCCTGTAGTCAAGCAGTTGCTTTTCCTCAGTGTTTTTACTCCCACAGTTTGTCCTCTGCTTGTAGATAGTGTTTTTTATATCCCTGCAGATTGTTCAGGGACATTGCATTGACATTAATGGAGAAGTCCATTACGTTCAATTGTACCAGAGTGTATCAGTCTCTGTGTACGATGTTTTCCTGGTTCTGCTCCTTTCGCTCTGCATCACTTCCTTGAGGTTGTTTCAGTATCCATGGAATTCCTTCACTTTATTATTCCTTTTAGCACAATAGTATTACATCACCAACATATACCACAATTTGTTCAGCCATTCTCCAATTGAAGGGCATCCCCTCATTTTCCAATTTTTCACCACCACAAAGAGCGCAGCTATGAATATTCTTGCACAAATCTTTTTCCTTAATTATCTCTTTGGGGTACAAACCCAGCAGTGCTATGCCTGGATCAAAGGGCAGACAGTCTTTTATGGCCGTTTGGGCATAGTTCCAAATTGCCCTCCAGAATGGTTGAATCAATTCACAACCCCACTAGCAATGAATTAATGTTCCCACTTTGCCACATCCCCTTCAGCATTCATTACTTTCCTTTGCTGTCATGTTAGCCAATCTGCTAGGTGTGAGGTGATACCTCAGAGTTGTTTTGATTTGCATCTCTCTGATTATAAGAGATTTAGTATACTTTTTCATGTGCTTATTAATGGTTTTGATTTCTTTATCTGAAAACTGCCTATTCATGTCCCTTGTCCACTTATCAATTGGAGAATGGCTTGATTTTTTTTGTACAATTGATTTAGCTCTTTGTACATTTGAGTAATTAAACCTTTGTCAGAGGTTTTTATGAAGATTGTTTCCCAATTTGTTGCTTCCCTTCTGATTTTAGTTACATTGGTTTTGTTTGTACAAAAGCTTTTTAATTTGATGTAGTCAAAATTATTTTACATTTTGTGACTCTTTCTAAGTCTTGCTTGGTTTTAAAGTCTTTCCCTTCCCAAAGGTCTGACATGTATACTATTCAGTGTTTGCCTAATTTACTTATAGTTTCCTTCTTTATGTTCAAGTCATTCACCCATTTTCAATTTATCTTGGTATAGAATGTGAGGTGCTGATCTAAACATAATTTCTCCCACACTGTCTTCCAATTTTCCCAGCAGTTTTTATCTAATAGTGGATTTTTGTCCCAAAAGCTGGGATCTTTGGGTTTATCTTATACTGTCTTGCTGAGGTCACTTGCCCCCGGTCTATTCCACTGATCCTCCTTTCTGTCTCTTAGCCAGTACCAAATTGTTTTGATGACCATTGCTTTGTGATATAGTTTGAAATCTGGGACTGCAAGGCCCCCTTTCTTTGTATTTTTTTTTTCATTATTTCCCTGGATATCCTTGATCCTTTCTTCTTCCAAATGAACTTTGTTATGGTTTTTTCTAAGTCAGTAAAAAAAAATTTTTGGAAGTTCAGTGCACTATGGCACTAAATAGATAAATAAGTTTGGGTAGGATGTTCATTTTTATTATATTGACTCATCCTACCCATGGCAGTTAATGTTTTTCCAATTGCTCAAGTCTAGTTTTAGTTGTATGGAGAGTTTTGTAGTTGTGTTCATATAGTTCCTGTGTCTGTCTCAGGAGATAGATTCCTAGGTATTTTATTTTGTCTAAGGTGATTTTGAATGGGATTTCTCTTTCTAGTTCTTGCTGCTGAGCTGTGTTGGAGATATATAGAAAAGCTGATGATTTATGTGGGTTTATTTTGTATCCTGCAACTTTGCTAAAGTTGTTGATTATTTCAATTAGCTTTTTGGTTGAATCTCTAGGATTCTTTAAGTAGACCATCATGTCATCCGCAAAGAGTGATAACTTGGTCTCCTCCTTGCCTATTTTGATGCCTTCAATTCCTTTATCTTCTCTAATTGCTACTGCTAGTGTTTCTAGTACAATGTCAAATAGTAGGGGTGATAATGGGCATCCTTGTTTCACTCCTGATCTTATTGGGAATGCATCTAGTTTATCCCCATTGCAGATGATATTAGCTGTTGGTTTTAGATATATACTGTTTATTATTTTTAGGAATGACCCTTCTATTCCTATGCTTTCTAGTGTTTTTAATAGGAATGGGTGTTGTATTTTATCAAAGGCTTTTTCTGCATCTATTGAGATAATCATGTGGTTCTTGCTAGTTTGCTTGTTGATGTGGTCAATTATGTGGATGGTTTTCCTAATGTTGAACCAGCCCTGCATCCCTGGTATGAATCCTACTTGATCATGGTGAATGATCCTTCTGATCACTTGCTGGAGTCTTTTTGCTAGTATCCTATTTAAGATTTTTGCATCTATATTCATTAGGGAGATTGGCCTATAGTTTTCTTTCTCTGTTTTTGACCTGCCTGGTTTTGGAATCAGTACCATGTTTGTGTCGTAAAAGGAGTTTGGTAGAACTCCCTCTTTGCTTATTATGTCAAATAGTTTGTATAGTATTGGGATTAACTGTTCTCTGAATGTTTGATAGAATTCACAGGTGAATCCATCAGGCCCTGGGGATTTTTTCTTAGGAAGTTCGTTGATGGCTTGTTGGATTTCAATTTCTGATATGGGATTATTTAAGGATTCTATTTCCTCTTCTGTTAGTCTAGGCAGTTTGTATTTTTGTATATATTCATCCATTTCTCCTAAATTGGTGTATTTATTGCCATATAATTGGGCAAAGTAATTTCTAATGATTGCCTTAATTTCATCTTCATCGGAGGTGCTGTCCCCCTTTTCATCTTTAATGCTGTGAATTTGCTTTTCTTCCTTCCTTTTTTTAATTAGATTGACCAGTACTTTGTCTATTTTGTTTGTTTTTTCAAAGTACCAGCTTCTTGTCTTATTTATTAAATCAATAGTTCTATCACTTTCGATTTTATTAATTTCTCCCTTAATTTTTAGGATTTCTAATTTGGTTTTCTGCTGGGGGGTTTTAATTTGATCGCTTTCGAGTTTTTTCATTTGCATTTCCAATTGATTGATCTCTGCTCTCCCTTGTTTGTTAATATAAGCATTCAGGGATATGAATTTACCTCTGATTACCGCTTTGGCTGCATCCCAAAAGGTTTGAAAGGATGTTTCGCCATTGTCATTTTCCTCGATGAAATTATTAATTGTTTCTATGATTTCTTCTTTAACTAAACGGTTTTGGAGTATCATATTGTTTAATTTCCAATTGGTTTTAGATTTGGTTTTCCATGTACCATTACTAATCATTATTTTTATTGCCTTGTGATCTGAGAAGGCTGCATTCATTATTTCTGCTTTTTTGCATTTATGTGCTATGTTTCTGTGACCTAATGTATGGTCAATTTTTGTGAATGTGCCATGTGGTGCTGAGAAGAAGGTGTATTCCTTTTTATCCCTATTTATTTTTCTCCATATGTCTATTAATTCTAATTTTTCTAAGATTTCATTCACTTCTTTTACCTCTTTCTTATTTATTTTTTGATTTGATTTATCTAAATTTGATAATGGTTGGTTTAAGTCTCCCACTAGTATGGTTTTATTGTCTATTTCTTCCTTCAATTCTCCTAGTTTCTCCATTAGAAATTTGGGTGCTATATTATTTGGTGCATACATGTTGATTAATGATATTTCCTCGTTGTCTAGAGTCCCTTTTAACAAAATATAATTACCTTCCCTATCCCTTTTGATCAGGTCTATTTTTGCATTGGCTTTATCATATATCATGATTACCACTCCTGCCTTCTTTCTATCAGTTGAGGCCCAGAAGGTCTTACTCCATCCTTTAATTCTGACCTTGTGGGTGTCAACCCGCCTCATGTGTGTTTCTTGAAGACAACATATGGTAGGGTTTTGGATTCTAATCCATTCTGCTATTCGTCTACGTTTTATGGGTGAGTTCATCCCATTCACGTTCAAAGTTATGATTGTCATTTGTGGACTCCCTGGCATTTTGATTGCCTTCCCTAATTCTAACCTTTTCTTCTTCGGCTCTACCTTTTAGTCCAGTGATTTACTTTGAATCAGTCCCCCTTGTCCCCTCCCTTGATGTTTCCCTTTTTGGTCCCTCCCTTTTTCTTCCCTCCCCCTCCCCCCTCTCTTTCCCTCCCTTTTTGTTCTCCCTCTCCCCCTCCCCCCCTTGGTTTTCCCTTCTCCTTACCCTTGTTGGGTAAGATAGAATTCAAGATCCCAATGGATCTGGATGTTTTTCCCTCTCAGAGTTGATTTCCCTGAGATTGAGGTTTAAGTAACCCCCCCCTCTCTTCCTCTCCTTCTTATAGGAGTTTTCTTCCCCTCCCCTTCCCATGTGAATCTTTGTGTGAGAACAATTATTCTATTTGGTCTTTCTTTACCCCCTATCTATACATTACATTTTCCCCACATATTAGTATACATAGATTGATATAAATGTAGTCCTTATAGAAGAGAGTTTGAGTAAAAGAAGAAGATAACATTTTCCCCCTTTCCTTAATATTTACCTTTTCAGGTATTCCTTGCTCTTTGATTTTCGGAATCAAACTTTCCACAGAGCTCTGGTCTTTTCTTTGCAAAAAGTTGGAAGTCTTCTATTTTGTTGAATGCCCATACTTTCCCTTGGAAGTATATAGTCAGTTTTGCTGGGTAGTGTTACAAGGGAATCACTTTAAAAGACTGATATATATTAATTTAAGGTCGCCAAGGAATTCAGCTATGTAATTCCTAAATGAAAAACTCAAGTCAGCAGTCAGCCTTTTTTGGAGTTTAATTACAATAGGAGCAAGAAAGGAATTAGAGATATAGAGAGAGAAAAAGGGAGAGAAGGGAATAGGGCTTAAATACCCCTTCTGTTTAGGCTGGGCCAAAAGGCCCAAGCCCTTAGATAGCTGGGGCAAAGAAAAGAGATCAGTCCCTATCACTCACGTGACCAAAATGGAGAAACAGTCTCAGAGGCCCCCACCTTCAGCTTCCTTCAGCGCAAGCTCCCCAGAGCACACCGCCACTACTTCCACAAACTCCTCAACCCCCCTCGAGTCTTCAGTCCCTCCTATCTTTAAGGAAACCATCCAAGTTCCTCCTCTCAGTTCTCCCATCTACCAATCACTGTTCATCAATTTCCCTGTGCCAATGGAGGCTCTAGCTTAACCCAGGACCGCCCAGAGGTTTCTGGCTTTTGCACATGTCTGTTGAAGGTCATATTTTCAAATGATTAAATCTTTGATCCTTTGCTACAGCCCTTTCTAAATCCTGTTAACCTGAGTAGGGTAGAGATTGGAATAATTAAATTTTGATCTAGGCTGCAGCCCTTACTCAATCCTGTTAGGACTGAATAGGGTGGAGATTTATTCCAAGTATCTCCATTGTATCAATTCTAAAATCAATCAAGACTAAAAGAAATTCCTGTTCTATGCTTAAGCATAGGTCAAAGTCCTTTCCATTGTTCAGCAAAGGGTTTCTGTCCTAAAGTAATCTGAAGAAGGGAAGAGAAGGAACCTCCCATGCCAATGGGGTTCCCATTCCAATAGACTATCAGTAAGAAATTTTCCAAGTATGAAATATCCCAATGGTGAAATTTCCAACATTTATAAGTCTAAGGAATTTTGAGGTTTACAGTAGCTGATTCTTGGTTGGAGACCCAGCTCTCTTGCCTTTCTGAAGATCATGTTCCATGCCTTACGATCATTCAGAGTAGAACTTGCAAGGTCTTGTGTGATCCTGATTGGCATTCCTTTATATCTAAATTGTCTTTTTCTGGCTTCCTGTAGGATTTTTTCTTTTGTTTGATAGCTTTGGAATTTGGCAATTACATTCCTGGGAGTTGTCTTTTGGGGGTTTAGTGTTGAAGGTGTTCTGTGAGCTCTGTCAGTGGCTGTATTGCCCCCTTGTTCTAGAATCTCTGGGCAATTTTCTTTGATTATATCTTGTATCACCATGTCCAGTTTGGTGTTTATTTCTGGCTTTTCTGGGAGTCCAATTATTCTTAAATTATCCCTTCTCCCTCTATTTTCCAGATCTATCACCTTGTCGGTGAGATATTTTATGTTCTCTTCTAATTTCTTGGTGTTTTGGCTTTGCTTTATTAGTTCTTGCTTTAAAGCCTGGTTTTCTTTTACAGTTTGGTCAAACTGGTTTTGTAGATGCATGAATTTCTTTTGCATTATTTCCCACTTTTCCTCCCAGAAGGCTTCCATCTTTTTGGTCATTTCTGATTCAAATTCTTCATGGGTTTGTGGAGAGTTTCCATTTCCTTTGGAAGATTTTGGAGCATTTTCTTGTATATCTTCTTCTATCTGCTCTGTATTTTGTATTTTGGCTCCATAGAATGTGTCCAAAGTCGCCCCTTTCTTCTTATTTTTCTTGGTATTTTGGGGC
This sequence comes from Monodelphis domestica, assembly GCF_027887165.1. Taxonomy (NCBI): domain Eukaryota; kingdom Metazoa; phylum Chordata; class Mammalia; order Didelphimorphia; family Didelphidae; genus Monodelphis; species Monodelphis domestica. The sequence goes on along the minus strand of NC_077229.1, from coordinate 325,220,914 downwards.
TTCTGTGCTTCTGTGGAGTTTGCCATCTCTGAATGGGGAGGATTAGCTTTTCTTATCTCTGTCTGGTGATCAGAGGCTTTAGTCCTGGGCAGATTGTCGGTTCTATGAGCTTTCCCTGGGTTAAACTGAATATGCCTCACTGGAACTGGAATGGAAGGGTCGGACCACGTTGCTTTCTGGAAGTTGCCTTCAGAATGGCTGGCCGTGAGGCTGTTTCGTCAGCCTGCGGGGGGGATGGGCTGCAGCTTCCCCAAGCTCCGAGGGCAGGGACTTTCACTGAGACTTGGATAGCAGGATCCAGCCCTTGAGGCTGTCTTGCTCCAGGCAGTGACTTTCACTGGGACTCGGATAGAAGGCCCTGAGGGTTGTTGTTCTGAGGACCCTGCTCTCTGAGCCTGCGGGGCTGTGGCTTCCCAGAGCCTTGGACTCTGCGCTCCTACCCCTGAGGTCCGAGTGATCTCGGGTTCTGGCTTTTGAGGGGAGCCGTACCTTTTGATCCGGGTCCAGGTCCAGGAGGAAGGTTCCTAGGGTCTGTACTGTTGATCGTTTTGAATTTCGGCGCCTTAGGAGCTTATAGTTTGAGATCAGTCGGGAAGGGTTTTCCGGAGATCTGAACTTTAGCTTTCTCTAAGCCGCCATCTTAACCGGAAGTCCCATTATAATTTCTAAGGAAATGACACAGAAGGACTCTGGCAAATGCAAGAAAAATCTCTCCATCCTTGCACATGGGCTACTATTTAGCAATTTATAGTCTAAGAGTTACATGGGGGCCCTGAGATCTCAATCAAGAAAATTTGTCCCTGGTTGCACAGGCAAAATGTATGAAGTGAAACAACCCAGATCTTCCTTCACTGAGGCTGCCTCTCTGGCATTTTATGGCGTTTTAAGATTTATGAAGCATTTGACATAGATTACATCATTTTAAGTCTCATAACAAACCTGTGAGTATTAGAGTGTATTATTATCCCCACTTTACAAATGAAAAAAGAAGCTCAATAGGGATAAAGGATTTGTGCATTGGCACAAAATTTTTAAGTATTAGAAGTGGAATCTGGACCAATTTTTCCTGACACCAAGTCTGTAACTCAATCTACTACAAGGTTACAAGTTCAGGGGAGTCTTAGAAACAAGAGTTTCTGTGGAATAAATCTGAGGGTCTTAGTAGATTGAAAGCTCAAAATGTGTCAGTGCTGACATGGCAACCCAAGATAACATTAGAGTACAGAACAAAGAAAGTCCCACTGTACTCTGTCTTGGTCAGATTACTTCTGAGGTATTGTTTTCAGTTCTGGGAACCCCGTTGAATGCAACACCCTTCTTTCCCAGTCCCCCCTACTCTCACCCCATTAATTAGCCTCCTTGAGATGAAAGTGATCCAGGCAGCAGGGAGAGAGCTGTGGGTGGGAATTAAGAACAAGAAATATTATCTAATATCAGATATGAAGGTCATCAAGCTAGTGCTAACTTCAGTTGAAGGTGAGAGAAGACACAGAGGGAGATTTGGTAATCACTAGGGAGCCTGACTATGTTTGACTGCAGGTAATTTCTTGAGATAAGACTTTAATAGGTCTTTCTCTTTGGCTAAAGGTCAGATTTGGGGGCAAGTAGCGAATACAGCCTAGGCTAAACTAAGAGCAGAGGTGGAGATAGAGACAGTTACTTCTTTTTTTTTTTTAAATATATTTTATTTGATCATTTCCAAGCATTATTCGTTAAAGACATAGATAATTTTCTTTTCCTCCCCCCCCCCACCCCCCATAGCCAACGCGTAAGTCCACTGGGCATTAGATGTTTTCTTGATTTGAACCCATTGCTTTGTTGATAGTATTTGCATTAGAGTGTTCATTTAGAGTCTATCCTCTGTCATGTCCCCTCAACCTCTGTATTCAGGCAGTTGCTTTTTCTCGGTGTTTCCACTCCCATAGTTTATCCTTTGCTTATGAATGGTGTTTTTTTCTCCTGGATCCCTGCAAGTTGTTCAGGGACATTACACCACCACTAATGGAGAAGTCCATTACGTTCGATTATACCACAGTGTATTAGTCTCTGTGTACAATGTTCTCCTGGTTCTGCTCCTCTCGCTCTGCATCACTTCCTGGAGGTTGTTCCAGTCTCCATGGAACTTCTCCACTTTATTATTCCTTTGAGCACAATAGTACTCCATCACCAACATATACCACAGTTTGTTCAGCCATTCCCCAATTGATGGGCATCCCCTCGTTTTCCAGTTTTGGGCCACCACAAAGAGCGCAGCTATGAATATTTTTGTACAAGAGACAGTTACTTCTAAGGAGGACTTTAGCCATTTGATCCAGTTTTCACATTGCTGGTTGCCAAGAGCCCAGGCCTCAAGAAAAAGACTGATGTAAGTTCCAAACTTCTAAGTCATTTCCATTAGCTAAATAATGACTTTTGGGAAACTTCTGATATATCTACAAAAATCCCAATGTTAATGCTGGTTACTTCCCTGTAGGAGTAGCTGGGAACAGGAATTGAACTCTGGCTCTTTAGCTTGCCTATAGACAAAATTTTGGGGGGAGTTTCTAGTCTGGAAGGGATGTGTGGACTCCTAGCTCACATTATTTGATTTTATCCTTTTCTTATTGTTTCCATTAAAGGAGTATTCCATGCTTTTATGAATAAACGTCATTAAAATGGAGATGAGATAAAAGGTAATTCCCCACCCCTATCCCCCTGCAGTATGCTAGGGTACCATAAACCAAGAGTCTAAAGGGAGTAAGTTCGCACTAACTTCTTAATCCAAAAAGATGAATATTGAGACCCATAAAGGGGAAAAGTCAGGGAGTAGAGAGGTAGCCAGTTTTCTGAGGATTAGAGTAGGATTTCCATTAAGCCCAGAAAGCTGTCTAGTTTTGGGCTGTCCAGTTCATAATTGCTGGGAATGATCTTTACACAGGTACCACTAGTTGGTCAGTAACACACTCTGGTGGTTAAATGAGGAAGCAGATCCAGAAGAAGATGACCAGGATGGTGGCCTGGAGAATATGCTATTTGAGAAGTAGTTGAAAGAATTAGAATTATTTTAACCTAGAGAAAAGAAAGGTTGAGGGAGACAGAATAGCAATGAAAGGCTATTATGTAGAAAAATTAGATCTATTGTGCTTGATTCCAAAATGCCCAATGAGAGGAGCAATGGGAGACTGAAAAGAAGCTGAGTTAGGCTTGGTGTAAATCACAAAGTCATGAGAGTTAAAGTGACCCTAAAGTGGAAAAGGCTATTTTAGGATAGTGGGCTTACCTTTGCAGCCTTTAAATACAGTCCAATGGATCAACTCTTAGGGATGTTACAAAAGGGATCTTCTGCCAGACACCAACAAACACTAAATTAGCCTCAAGGGTGCCATATAATTCTAAGGTTCTAATATTTTTAAAATGTGGAACAAGACAATCCAAAAATTCTGGGGGGCTTTAAAAGATCATTAGCTTGGGGAAGGCTCTATTCAGGTGACTTTTGAGCTTTGATTTCAAGGATGCATGGGAATTTCACAGGCAAAGAGAAAGGTTTGCCCAGTTTTTTGCCCAATTTGGGTAATAGCATGAGAAAAAACAAAACAAAACCATGAATTACAGTATAGTATATGGTTAGGAGTCAGAAAGGAGTTCGGTTTAGCCAAAGAATGTGGTGACGAGTAATGAAAGATAAGGTTGGCAAAGTGGGGTGTTCCTAGACTATCCAAGGCTTTTATTTACCCTTGGCAAAAGAATCAATAGGAACCACTGAAGATCTCTAAACAGAAGAATAAGACAATTATATCTAAGTATAAGTTAGATTGGCAGCAAATGTGCACTATTGCCAACCAAAGAATGAAAATGAGATTACTAATAAAATCACACTAATGCTTAAACATGAGATGTAAATGGTAACCTATTCTTGTTTGCTCTTTCTGTACAATTTATTTTGACCCACCCAAAATAAGGAAGTAGATAAGAGTGGGGAGCTTACTCACTGCAGAGTCTACCCTCTGAGAGGTTAGCCACTGCATTTTCCAATAGCACCTGTGTAGGTGATACTGTGGGTCTGTCCAGTTATGTTAAAATTGCCCTAAGGGGCTGAAGCCCATTATAAAAAGTAAAAAGTGCAATGTTTGTATTCCTGTCATGGCCAAATGACTGCTTCCTGTGCTCAAAATGCAGGCTCGTCTACCTCCTGGAAAAGAAGAAAGGGGTACTTAAAGAACACCTCTTCAGACCACTAAATTAATATGCATAATGAAATGTTTCTTTAAAAGTTTTCAAGAAAGGCATTAATATGACAAACGAAAGGGAAAGAGCTGAAGAGAAAGGAGAATGCTGACCAGTGCCAGGCTCACAGAAAGGTGAAAATGAAGGACAACTAAACAAATGTGCCACTCTTTCTGAAAAGGAGGGAGCTAAATGCTCTGAAAAGGAAGCAGGTGCTTGTTCTACAAAGAATGATGATATCAATTGATAGGTGCTGTCAGGTAGCAGATCTTGCAGGTGAATAAAAGGTCAGAAATAAAAAGATGAGTAGTGATGGGTCACTTTCTGTTAAAGTGGCTATGTATTGTCCTGCTAACAAGAATAGAGAAGTCAGCTATCTTCCAGTGTGTGGTGTCCAAGTCATGATTGAGAAATCCGGGAAGCCTTGTCAAACTCAATGACTGTTACCCACTTCTGGTGATTAATGTAGCCAAACATGATAGTGCAAAGCATGCTAAAAGATTACCCGGGCTTAGGCAAAGATCTTAGGAACCAAGGTAGTGTTTTCATTGCTGCTGTTGATCAAAGGCAAAATCTCTAGCTGCAAAAGGTAGGTTTGGGAAGTGAATAACTGGTTAACAAATTGGTAGGGCAAGTAGGTGGCATAGGGAATAGTTTACTGGGCCTGGAGTCAGGAAGACTCATCTTCCTAAGTTCCAACCTGGCCTTAGACATTCACTATCTGTCTGATCTGGGGGCAAGTTGCTTAACTCTAATTTGCTTCAATCTCCTCATCTGTGAAATGAGACAGAGAAGGACATGGCATCTTCATCCATAAATGAGTTAGAGAAGGGAATAGCAAGGTGGGAATAGGATTTTGATTTCTAGGTTGATTAAAATATAAGAATGACAGGTTCTTGGCCAAGGATAAAGTATGCCTAATAATGGCGGGGAAGAGGGTATTTGCCTGGAATCTTGCAAATCAAATAAAAATATTTAAACTAAAAAGGAAGAGGGTATAGAAAAACTGACTTTGTGTCTACCAAGCTAGTTACCATAGGACAGTGTTATCAAAAGTGATGGCCAAAGATATTCTAGACCAGTGTTGGTGAACCTTTTAGAGATGGAATGTCAGGCCATGCCCCAACCCTCCAGGCTGAGTGCTGTGCCCCCCACCCCAGATTTCGGGTCATGCCTTCACCCCCCCAACTGCCAGGCACATCCTGCCCCCTGCCTTACCTGACACAGAGGAGGGAGAAAACACTCCCATTGGACAGCTGGGCAAAGGGATGGGTGATGTGAGGAACATCCTCAGCATGAGATAGAGAGGTCTCAGGTCTCCCAAACCACCACAATATATATCAGTCCAGACACTACTTCTTTCTTTTCTTCTTTTTTTTTTAAACCCTTATTGTCTTTCCTAGGTCAAGGGCTAGGCAATAGGGGTTAAGTGACTTGCCCAAGGTCACACAGCTAGGAAATGTCTGAGGTCAAATTTTAACCCCATTCCTCTAGACTACAGGTCCGGCTCTCTATCTACTAGCTGCCCCTCCAGATACTATTTTCTTTTTTTTTTTAACCCTCACCTTCCATCTTAGAATCAATAATAAGTATTGGTTCTAAATCAGAAATGCAGTAAGGCCATGGCAAATGGAATTAAGTAACTTGCTCAAGGTGACATGGCTAGGGAGTGTCTGAGGCCAAATTTGAATCCAGGGCTTCCCATTTACAGATTGGCTCTCTATCCACTGAATCACCGAGATACCCTCCATACACTATGTTTTGACACTGGTAAAAAAGCAAGAACCTACATATACTGAGAAGCTGCCACCATGACTGCTTGAGATTTTGAGGAAATATTTCATGAAGGATACACTAATGTCTCTCATCTCCACAGGTTTTCATGTTCTTAAAAAAGTAGTGGCAGGAATAGAAGAGAAGAGGAATGGAACAAGCATTTATTTAATCCCAACTGTATGCCAGACCTTGTCCTAATCACTTTATAAACATTAACTCACTTGGTTCACATGACCAGTGTGGGACATAGATGCTATTATTATTTCTGTTTAAAATAGAAGAAATTAAGACAGCCAGAGGTTATGTGACTTGTCCAGGATCAAGAAACTAGTAACTGTCTGAGGCTTGATTTGAACTCCTGTCTCCCTGACTCCAGCCCCCATTTTCTATTTCCTGGGCCACCTACTTCAAATACAGAGAAAGGGACAGATTTTGTTTGTTTTTATATGGCAGCAAATGTTATCATAGATTGAACAGGATAACTTAAATGTAGTTGAAATTATTCCAGTTTGTTGTGGCAACATTAGATGCTAGCCTTTTCCCTCCATAATTATGTCATATAACTTCTTTAGAGACTGTTAGGTCTGATATTTGTTGACTTTGCTATCTACAGTGAATACTAGTTGTTCTCAGTCGTCTTCATAGAAACTCAGTGGTCAAGAAAAACTTGAGAATGAAAATGGTTTTATGATCAAAAATGTTTCTTCTTGGGATAATTTTGACTTCCTTTGAAACTGAATTGTTTGGGGGCAGCTGGGTGACTCAGTGGCTTGAGAATCTGGCCTGGAGATGGAAGATCCTGGGTTCAAATCTGACCTCAGACACTTCCCAGCTGTGTGACCCTGGGCAAGCCACTTAACCCCAATTGCCTAGCCCTTACCACTCTTATGCCTTGGAATCAATACTTAGAATTTATTCTGAGAGATGGTAATAGTAATAGTTATATATTTATATAACAATATATTTGCATATATATATGCTTAAGGCTACTGGAATATAGGGGACATTCATATGTCCAGCCTTTTGTTGCTAATATACCCTTAAATACTGCCTTTTTGACTTGGCACTGTCTTGAAAGGACAACTTCCTTTTGTATCTTTGCTCTTATCTTGAAGAGATAGTTTTTAAAAATTTTAATTAGTCAATTTAGAACATTTCCCCTAGTTACAAGAATTGTGTTCCTTCCCTCCACTCCCCCTTCTCCTCTGGCAGCTGACACGCAATTCCACTGGGTTTTCCATGTGTCTTGAAGGGATAGTTTTGACTGACTTCATAGATCCCAAATCAGCAGTACTTGATAACTATTTGGATGAGAAATGAGCAAGAGGAGAGGAACAAAGATATGATAAATTATAAACTTGGGAGACAGATAAAATTAGTGAAGGCAGAACAAGAAGAAGATAAGAAGTCATAACAGCATTAATGGAAATGCCTTGGAGAGGCAGTGGAGCATGTATAGACACTCTAACTGGTTCTAGTCTTCTAATCATGATGATTAGGAGATGCCTTTTTGATTAACTGGGCAGCCAAACTGTGATTGTCTTTAAAAAGACCTGAGCAGTTCTTTAAGGGGGCAGCTGGGTAGCTCAGTGGATTGAGAGCCAAGCCTAGAGACGGGAGGTTCTAGGTTCAAATCTGGCTTCAGACACTTCTCAGCTGTGTGACCCTGGGCAAGTCACTTGACCTCCATTGCCTAGCCCTTACCTTCTGCCTTGGAGCCAATACACAGTATTGACTTCAAGACGGAAGATAAGGGTTTAAAAAAAAAAAGACCTGAGCTGGCCTCATCTATTCTTCTCTGTCATTCTAGCCAGTTGTTTAACCTCTATGTTTCTCTTTGAGTCTTTTGTTCATAGCATTTGCTACGAGATTGGCAGCTTTGTGGTACAGCACATGGGGCTTAGAGATCATCTTCATGAGTTCAAATATGGCCTCTTGTGATCCTGGGCAAGTCATTTAAACTTATTTGCCTTAGTTCCTCATCTATAAAAATGAGCTGAAAAAGGAAATGGCAAACTGGTCCAGTATCTTTGCCAAGAAAATCCCAAAATGGGGTCACAGCAAGTCAGATACAACTCAAACAATTGAACAACAAAAACAAGTGTTATAAGAAGAGAGACTTTGGGTTCATTTCTGTGTCAGACAATGTGGCTCTCTGAATATAGGTCTAGTTTTTTTTTTCCCCTTGATTGTAATTTGTCATATTTTATTTCTGATAAAGGAATAGAGCCATCTGAATACCCAGGTTTTGCAGATACCTCAGAAATGATGCCAAAGGAGAAAGGAGTGACTTTCAGGACTCAGCCAAGCAGTAAATGAGATAAAGACTCATCCAATAGTCATATTGCATTGGAATACAAACTTGGTGGGACCAATGTTATGAAAGAATTGAGCTAAGTTTAAGCCCACTATCCCCAGAGAATGAAGTAAATGGAGAAGAGTATAATCCCAAAGGTGTTGGGGGAATTGTTTATAATTTTGTTATTGTATCTTCAAAGTAAATTGTTCAATCAGTACTTTTAGTCACATCCAACTCTTTGTGACCCTATTTGGGGTTTTCTTGGGGAAAAAGATACTGAAATGGTTTGCCATTTCCTTCTCCAGCTCATTTTATAGATTAAAAACTGAAGATCACACAGCTAGGAAATGTATGAGTCAGGAAGATGAATCTTCTTGACTTCAAGCTTGACATTTTATACATTGTGCCACCTAGCTAGCCCTAAAAGTAAATATCCTTTTGTAAAACTACTTGATGTTAAATAATTAAATGATACTGAGGTTCTAGTTTTTAACATCTGACAATGAGGGAAACATCTATGATGGGGGCATGAGTCAATAGCATTAGAGAAAAAAGACCCTCAAGTTCTCAAAAGTACTCCTTAGTATCCTGAGTGACTAAATATAGGCAGCCTTGCTCCAAAAGAACAAGCTATAATAAATTGACAAATGGTCAAAGGATATGAACAAGCAATTTTCAAATGAAGAAATCAAAAAGCCATCAATAATTATATGAAAAAGTGTTCTAAGTCACTTTTGATTAAAGAAATACAAATTAAAACAACTCTGAGGTACTACCTCATACCTTTCAGATTGGCCAATATGGCAGTAAAGGTAAATGGGAAATGTTGGAGAGGATATGGCAAAATTGGATCACTAATACATTGTTGGTGGAGTTATGAACTGATCCAATCATTCTGGAAGGTAATTTGGAACTATACCCAAATTGTTATAAAACTGTGTATACCTTTTCTCTTAACTTGTGAATAATGTAGCCACTTTATAGTTGCAGTTTTTCCAAGGTCCTGAAAACAAGTTAAAGAAGTTTTAATGCCAATACTTTTAATTAAATATGTATTACTTTTATAGATACTTGTGAGAAACTACCTTCCAACATTTAATCATGTTCTCCCTCCTCTTCTATTTCCTCATCTCCTGAAGTGGAAACATCATTTAAGTGATCACTGTCTGTCACCCTCTTCTTCCCACAAAATACCATCTTCACTACCATCCATACTATTTAATATTCAACATTTTTAAATCCAAGCACAATGGACTCAACGGAGATTTTTTCCCAAGTGTTTTTGGTCCAGTTCCCTAATACAGTAACCAACACTTTCTTTATTTTTCCCAATGGAGTAAATTTATGGTTTCTGGACAACATCCACTCATTATATTCTTTCCTCAAATGATCTTTGATTGGTTTATTAATGAGTACATCTAACACTTGTAATTGTGATGCCATTCTTCTCAGAATAACAACTAGGTCAAAGTGCATTTTAAGCAATTCCCTTCACAGGTAACCCTTGAACATGTGAGCATTCCTCTCTGACTCAGTAACATATCTGGATTCCTACCCCAGACTATATTCAACCAATCTAACACAAGTTCTTCATTCATCCATCCCTTTTCCTGCACAGGGAAGATCACTCTTCATGGTAATGTTTCCTTAGGTAATATTTTATGCCTTAAAATTATGTAAGGAGTCAGTTTTCACCCATCAGCTCAACTGCAAGCATCACAATCATTCTAGTTTTCTCATTTCCAGTAGTTTTAATCAACATTGATTTTGTGCCTTTAGTATTAATGGTGGCGTCTGTTGGAATATCAGAACAAACAGGTGTTTGGTTGGCATTTCCCATCTGCTCCAGGAGATAGCCATGCTTTTTACATATGCAGAGGCACACAATGCACAACTTATATTTTCAAAGCTGGAGGAGCTCAAATATAGTGCAAATGTGACTTTCAAAGGTACATATTGAGAGGAAAATAGCCACACTATATTCAGGCTAATATGGTGGTTCTCTAGGCCTAGCTTTCAATCTACTGAGCCAGCTAAGTGCCTCCCCTCCCACCCCCAGCCATTATTTTTTCTGGTTCTATCACAATTGTATACCACATTTTATTTAGTCATACCCCAATTGATAGGCATCCCCTTAATTTCCATTTCTTTGCTACCACAAAGAGAATTTCTATTAGTATTTTAAAACACATAGGCTATTTTCTTTTTTCCATGATCACTTTGGAAAACAGACCCAACAGTGGTATTGCTGGATCTAAGAGTTTTGTAACAATTTTATACTACCTGGGCATGATTCCAGATTGCTCTCCTAAATGGTTGGATCAGTTTACAGATCCACCAAAAGTATAATAGTGTCACCTCTTTTCTACATTCCCTCCAACATTGGTCATTTTGCTTTTTTATAGTTAGAGATAACTTTTTCAACACTTTTGAAGGGAGTACGAAAGGGAAAAAATAATGAAGTACTAAAGGAAGAAGAATGAAGTAGTAAAGTAATAAGTGAGAAGGAGTAATGAAATAATGAAGAGAGGACAAAAAAGTGACATTTTATTATTATGAAATAGAAAAATGAACAGAAAGTAGCTGGGGAGACCTGAGCATGTTTTTGAGCTGTTGGGAAGTAGCCAGAGGCAAGTGAGGGACTGAGGATATATGAAAGAGGATAACTGCAATATCCAGGGGGAGAGAAGGAATGGTATTAGCTTGAGAGGAGTAGGACTCTTTCTTCTTTTGTGACTCTTAGAGAGATCATGAATATACTGGTTGAAGAGGGGAACTAAAGGATATCATATGTAAAGGTCTTACTTTGCATGAAACTAGGTTATTTACTCTTAAATGTGGAAAAGTCAAATACCACTGGTTTCAAAAGGAGAAAAAGTTTTGAAAAGTCCTTGTTACAAATAGAATTAATTAGGACAGTCTTTCAGTAGTCAAGGCCCAGATAAAGTTAAGTACTATGAATTTTTAGTATGTGAAACTAGTTGGATTTCATTTCTTCTCTCAACAGTGCTCAACAACCTGGGGGGGAAAAACAGAGAAATCATTTGGTGGAAATTCCCTGGCATAAACATTCAAAGTTTAGGAAAGCAGAAGGTCATGGGGCAAGGGATCCTCAAGTAGTAACTAGGGAAATATATCTCTTTTCCTTCCAAGTCCAGATACATTTCCACAATATAGGGTAAACTTCTTGAGTACACAGAGTATGTTTGGCATGTATTCAGGGGACAGAAGGTAGTACAATTTGACTGGAATGTAGAGTGTGTAGAAGTGAGTAATATGTGATAAGTCTGAAAAGATAGGGATAGTGCTAGTCTGGAGGCTTTGAGGGTAAGAGACAGTTGAGATGGATATCAGGGAAAAGAATTTGAACTTTATACCTATAACCTGTGTTTTAGAAGATCTAGAACATGAAAGGTTCACTTTAGTGGAAATGTCTTACTTCTTTGGCTTGAATTCCTCACCCAGAAAATTGATAAAAACCACCACCAGTTGCTACGTCATGTTACCACCAACTCCTTGTAAGCATGTAATTTACATTTAAAAATTTATATTTTCTCCAAATAACTTTTAACTTCCATGAATAAATACTAGTATTTACATGTACATATACTAAGTTATTCATCACATTTTTGGTCTGCCTTTTTTACCCCCACTTAGATGGCACCTAAAAGAGTACTTTAAACATTCTGTAAGATGTTTAGGAGGGACCTGAAGTCGGGAAGCCCTGAATTCAAATGTGACCTCAGATACTTATTAACTCCTGGACTCCAGGTAAGTCATTTAAAAGCCTCCCCCTTTCATCATCTATAAAATGGGGAAAACAATAGCACCTACCTCCTAGGTTTATTGTGATGATTAAATGAGATAGATAATGTTTGTAAAGTACTTTGCAAACCTTAAAGAACTATATAAATATTATCACTATTAATATATTTCCTCATTCCTCTTCACAGAAGTTCTCCTTCCCTGATTCCTGTCTCTATTAGGGAAATCAAATTCTTATCTTTTATTCACCTCAGAGAATAGGCAACATGCCTTGTCACACCATTCCTCTGAATTTTCCTGAATTGAAAGTTAAACACATTTACCTCTTTCATTAGTTATTTTTACTCTCTTGATGTCTTGCCAAGCAAAAAATATCCTGAAGTCTTTATTAGCATTTCTTGAAATAATGTTCTAGGAGGGGTAGGACCCTAGGGCAAATTTTGTGGTGACATGGAATTTCTCCTCTTACCTTAGAAGCATTATAAAATATATGCTGGATATAAACAAATTGGATAAGTATTGAACTATCTTATTCATTTGTTGTCAGTTTAGCCCCCTTGGAATCCTTAGGCTCATTGGCCCATTATCCCTTTCTTGAGCTCTTAGATGCTTCAGGTTGACCAGACCATAATAATATCCAGACCATAATGAGATAGGCTCTGCACAAGTACTTTCTGCTGGCCTCCATGTCTGGAGTAGCATAGTAGTAATCTCTCAGAAGCCGAGAATGACGATTGTCTTTGTGCATTATCATCTATTTATGTACCCTCATGTGGCTTTGAAGTCCAAAGGCTGAGGCGCACAGTTTGTGGCACATGGGGCCTGGGACGCCAGTTGTTACGGGAGGTGCGGTTGTGGCCTGGTGTCGGCGTTCACGTGCAGCGGCAAGATGTCAACGTTGCTCATCTTCAAAGGTGGTGGCGGCATGGTTAATGTGGGTTTGCCAGCTGCTTCTGTCAGAGGCAGCGAGTTCTAGCTGCTTTGGTGTAATACCAGCCCACTTCAAGTTTGACTTTAGCTGATCCTTGAATCTTTTCTTTGGTCGGCCTTGTTTCCTGAGTCCAGCTGACAGTTCACCATAGAATACCTGTCTTGGTATTCTCTGTGGGTCCATGCGGATGACGTGGCTAGACAATGGTAGCTGGGTTTTGAGGACCAGGACTTCGATGCTGGTGGAGTTGGCTCTGTCGAGGACTTCCTGGTTGGTGATTCGGTCCTGCCATTGGATCCTCATGATTGACCAGAGAGAGCGTTGGTGGAATTGCTCCAGCTGTTTCATGTGCTTCCGGTACAGTGTCCATGTCTCACAACCTTACAGGAGCGAGCTGAGGACCACTGCGTTGTACACTTTGAGCTTCGTTGCAGTGCTTACACCGCTGTATTGGAGGACTTTGGAGCGCAGCTGCCCGAGTGCCTGGCTGGCCTTTTGGATCCTGGCATTGATCTCATGGTCTAGGGACCTGTCGTTGGCGATGGTGCTGCCCAGGTACTTGAAAGTGTTGACGTTAGAAAGCTGCGTGCCGTCGATTGTAATGCACAGCTGGTTAGTTGGCCTCCCTGGTGTGGATTGGAACAGCACCTCTGTTTTGCTGAGGCTGATAGTCAGGCCAAACAGTTTTGTTTTGGTGGAGAACCTGTCCACAATGGTTTGAAGATGATTTTCTTGGTGGGCCATGAGAGCACAGTCATCTGCAAAGAGAGCTTCCAGGATGAGTCTCTCTGTTGTCTTTGTTTTTGCAGTCAGGCAGCGAAGGTCGAATAGTGAGCTATCCAGTCGGTATTTGATGTAGATCCTCAGATCCATCACAGCATGTCATAATACTTGGGTGAAGTATAGGTTGAATAGTACCAGAGCAAGGACACAGCCTTGTTTCATGCCATTGGAGATATTGAAGTGGCCAGAAGTCTCTCCACCAGATAGGACTTCCCCTGTCATGTCGACATGAAAGAGCTTGATCAGTTTGACGAATTTTGCTGGGCAACCGAGCTTGCTAAGGATCACCCATAATGCGTCCCTGTTTACTGTGTCGAACGCCTTCGTTCAGGTCTATGAAGACAATGTAGAGACTCAGGTTCTGCTCAAGGCATTTTTCCTGCATTTGCCTCACCGTGAAGACCATGTCGATGGTGCTGAGATCTGGTCGGAAGCCACATTGTGATTCAGGCAGGTTCTGCTCTGAAACAGATGACAGGAGTCTGTTGAGTATAACATGGACGAGGAGCTTTCCAGCAGTGGAGAGTAGTGAGATGCCTCTGTAGTTGTCACAGGCTGCTCGTGAGCCTTTGTTCTTATATAGGACTACGTTAGAGGCATCTCTGAGTTCTGAGGGCATGTCTTCCTCTTTCCATATGCTGGTCAGCACTATATGGAATGCCTGAAGCGTCTTTCCATTTAAGGCCTTGTATACTTGTCTGGAGTACCAAAAAGGAAAGGGTCAACCTCAGGAACAAGTCTTTCTCCCAACCTTCAAGGAACGCCATCAGTTTTCACCTTGTGCTGAATTTTTCCCTCTGGATCCTTTCTATTCGGGCCATCACCTGGTGTTGTTCATCTGTAATTTATAAATTAACTCACCTCCACTTTTATCTCTCTTGTCCTCCAATATTGTCAGAGATTCTAACTCTTCCCGGGAAGGAGTAGGTTATATTTTTTCAAGGACCTGCTGCCAACTCAGTATCATCCTCTAGCATCTTTTCTCAGTCTACACACTGGAATTCTCTTATTCCCAAGGTTTATGACCATTGCTTAGCAGCCAAACGTGTGTCTGTGAACCTCACTACTGTTACTCACTTTTCCATTTTGCTCTATCACCCACTACCTCTCCACCATAGGGCTACTCTTCTCTGACCAAGAGAGACCAAAGGTTTATAGAATATAGAGAAAAATCCTACATAACATTAATACCTTTTCTTTTTCAGGAAGAGAGAAGAGACCTTGGACATGTTGACCAAATAGACTAAAACTAAAATAGAAAAATAGACAAAGACTAAAACAGATTATTTCCTAACAGAGAGAAAAAGATTTGTTTTGCATGTGTGAAACATTTCCAAATCAATTGTCTATGTAGTCATTCATATCACTGACTTGTCAGAAAAAGATCAAAACTGATACTAAGAAAGAGGAATAAAATTGAGAAGATATGACACACAATAATAATAACTGCTATTAACATAACAACTTTGAAGTTCTCAGAGTACTTTACATATATTATCTAATCTGAGCCTCACATTTATTCCTTTAAGGTATTACTATCCCTATTTGCACATGAAGAAACTGAGACTCAGAAGAATTAAGTTATTTTCTCTTATTATGTAGCTAGTGACTACTGGAAGAAGGATTTGAACCCAAGCCCCCTTGATTCCAGGACCAGCATTCCATCCACTCTTCCATGATGGTTCTCTCCAATATGACCTACTAAAAAGCAGAAAATAGATAGAATAATAATCAACCACACAAACCACTACCCTTTCCTAAGAAAAAATGAAGTTAAATTGAAACAACACAGAAACCAAAAACCACCTTGTTCTAGAAATCAATTCAGCTAATAAATACTTGCTCTTTCTAAACAGGGAGATATTTAAGCTAAGGAAAATATCATCTTAGAATAATTTACTCAAGAACATATTTGCTAAAGGAATATAAAAGAGATCATCAGAGAGATGTGTGACTGGAAAAGAAGGTGGATCAATCAAGTTTCAAGAGCGAGACCAATGGACAATGGGAACACTCCATTGATAACCATGCAATGTCAAGTATTATAAAAGTGTCCATCATACTAGATGGACCCTCTGCAAATGATTTAAGATAAGGATGTGTGTAACAACATGAGAAGAAATGGATGATTTGCAATTTGCTTCAGTAGAGGGGGTACTCATATGCATGAGTCAAAGATCCATGAAAGCATTGGAGTATAGAAATACTGATAATTAATCTTACTATTTTGGTGAAGCTTTTTATTATAGCAAGACAATTTTGCATAGCAAAAAGAGTAGTCAACTTAGAGTCAGAAAGACCTCAGATCAAATCCTTAATTTGTCACTTACTAGTTATTTCTCTGAGCCTCCACTTTCTTATCTATAAAATGAAGAGAATAATCATATGTAATATTCAATGTAAGTGAAGGGCTCTAAAAATGTTAGTCCATTATTATCTTGAATAAGTTTTGTTCTCTCTTGTTGATTCAAATATTCCTGCTAAGTGTCTGATATCAGAGATACAGAAGGAATTAACACAAATATTTGAGAACATGAATCGTTTTCCATTGGATAAGTGGTCAAAGGATGTGAATGTATATTTCTATGAACTATTCTCTAGTCTATCCTCCCAACTAGGCTGCTTCCTTCCAATCTCTCCTCTTTCTAGTTCATCCTTCACAAGCCACCAAAAGCAAGATTTGATCATGTCATTCCCACTCATGAAGCTTCAGTAGTTCCCTATTGCCTCTAGGTAAAAATAAAAACAGCCCTATTAGCTGTTCACAATATGTCTGCAGTCTATTTTATTACATTAGACTTATTATACATTACTTTTCTTTGTGCACTCTATTATTTCAAACTGGTTTGCTTGCTTTTCCTCACATACAACATTATATTTCTAGTCTCCTTTGTACAAGCTGTCTTCCATTTCCCCCTCTTTATCTCTACCTCTTATAATCCCAGTGTCCCTTCAAAACTAATTCAATTACCACTTCATTCAGAAGCCTATGTTGATCTCTTGGTTGCTAGTGCCTTTTCCAACCTAGGAAAAAATACACGTATGCCCATATGCACATAAATTGTTCTTGTATGGATACAGGTTTTCTCTTGATAGACTATGAGCTTGTTGTGAATAAAATCCATTTCATTTTAGTCTTTCTTTGTAACTCCAGAGCCTAGCATAGTGCTCATAACAGACATAATAATACTTGTTAATTGGTTGATCTGCCACCAAAAGCTGACTAGATGATAAAATTCTTGTCCTAACAATAATAATTTCATACTTCAGAGGTGGAAGAATCAATAATGAAATTTTTTATTTTGAATCTTGAAAGACTCTCTGTGTGATTTACATAGAGTGGCTATTTTTTATTTAAGGAATATCCTAGTTAAGTCCAGAAGGTCTGATCACCAAACTGGTATCAAGGTGATGAATTTTTCAGTCACAGCTCTTAAGAGACCAGTTACCAATAGGTAAAATACAATCTGTATGAGAGAAGAGGGCACCCTCTTGACAAACTCATAAATCCTTCAACTGAAGTAAAAAGCTGTTCTAGGAAGAGAGAGGTGATACTACTCTGCATTGGAGACACTACATAGAGAATGTTGTGTTCAATTATGAGTGAAACATTTTAGGGAAGTCATTGACTAACTAAATGAGGGTGACCAAGATATTGGGGGGACTTAAGACCATACAATAGAAGCTTCTGTTGAAGAAACTGGGAATTTAAGAAATAATAATAGCATATTTATATAGCACCTACTATATGCTTGATGCTGTGCTAAGCACTTTCAAATTTACCTCACAAGGTAGATGCTATTATTATCCCTATGCAAACAGAAGTTAAATTATTTGCCCAAGGTCATACAGCTAATAAGTGTATATGCTGGATTTTAACTCAGACCTTCCTGACTCCAGGCCCAACATTCTATCTACTGTGCTACCTAACTGCCTGAAAGAAAAGATTTAGGGAGAACATGATAGCTATCTTTATTTAAGGGACTGTTATATGGAAGAGGCCCTTCAAAGCCCTATAATGGAGAGGTAAAAGCAACAAGGGAAATTGCAGACTGAGATTTTGCAGCTTAATTTAAGAAAAAAATTCTTAAAATAGAGTCATCTATATATTGAATGGACATCATAGGAAGTAATGAATTTCCCTTCCCCAGCTTTTTTCTAGTGAATATTTAAAACTGATCTCTTTTCAGTTACAGTAGAGTCCCAATATCTTTGGGGGATACATTCTACAACCTACCACAAATGACTGAAACTGAGGATACATGAGAATACTTGTTGACTACACAAATAACAGGATTTTCTTATGCATACATATGTATAATCAAATTTAATTGATAAATTAAACACAGTAAAATATTGCCAACATTAAATATGGAAATAATAAGATATTCTCTCTCTCTTATTCTCTCTCTCTCTCTCTCTCTCTCTCTCTCTCTCTCTGTCTCTCTCTTTCTCTCTTTTCCCCTCCCTCCAAGTATATAGGTGTTAAAGAAGGACTAAAACCTCTGATTTGAGGGCTTGCTGAACCCTTTTTGGGGCCAGTCCCTGATTTTTAGTGTCTATTTTGCACTCAACTCTCACCTGTGGTTCCAAGAAGTTATAGCAAGAATAGCAGCCACATTCTGGTAAACTGATTTCTGCAGGGGAGTTTTATCAAGTTATAGATAACCAATGGGCTATAAATATGGGCTAGGAGGGTGTCCACCCTGGGCACATGAATACTTCCCTTGGTGGAATTGATAGATGAGAACAGTTTGTTGCAATGGCCATGAAAGTGGTTGAAGCAAGTGTTATGGAGTGCTTTGAGTTTAGTCAGTGATTGAGGATGCCTACATTCACTATATTCCAGACCATCAGTCATTCTGACTTTTGTCTTGCCCCTGGACTTCAATGACTGTGGGAGAGTGAGGCTGATGACTTTCTGCAACTCTCCCTTGCCTAAATATAATTCAAAAACAAGTCAAGACATTGCCCAATGAAGTAATTTTGTCCTCTTTGAAAATGAAGCACAAACAAGTCTTTCTTAAAGGGAGATGAGACATACATACTGGGCTGGTTGATTTCACCATGTTACAGCCTGTACTTGCTTGGTAGGTGGTTGGAAACTTATAAATTGTTTATTTTTTTATTTTCTGGAATTTTCCAAATGTTCTCTACCCACCCACCCCTGCCCCATGGTTAGCCACGAGTAATTGAATTAATGGATATTGAATCAATGGATACTGGGCTCTATTTGGTTTTCTTTGGTCTTTGTATCCAACATCCAGCTACTTGTGTGCCCCAGTTTGATCAAATATTTTATGACTTTAAAATTATGTAATGAACTATAATGTTTTTATTATCAACAAATAAAATTTAAAACATTAAAAAGTTAGTGTCCTATTAAAATCCAGATTTTAATAACTTGGTAAATTAAGTTGTAAAATACACAACTGGATATGAGATTACATTAACTCATTAATTTCTTTCAACATTATGGATCACAGTTAACCGGGCCTGCCATATCCATTCTATTTGATTCTTTTTCATGTCCTTCCATAGGTTCTATAAAAGGCATCTGCACAATGTGCTGGAGAGCTTCCTTTCTTTCTTCCAACAACATAAGGAGACCAATGAAGCAGTTTAATTATCTACATATCATTGCATGTGCAGCAGCTACATCCTGGTACAAATGTCTTGGCTGACCGGCTAAAACAGATTGAGGGTAACTGACAGGCTTCAAACCCGTTAGTGAATTAGGGGAATGTCTGCCCCAAGCATGCAAAGATGAACATTTTATTCCAAGAGTCATGAAGGTAGCTAAAGCAGGCAAGGTAGAGTGCTACCATTGTTTAGAGAAATGCAAATTAAAACAATTCTGAGATACGACCTCACATTTATAAGAGTGGGTAATAATACCAAAAAGGTAAATCATAAATATTGGAGGGGATGTAAGAAAATTGGAATGCAGTGTAGAGTGTTTAGAACTTAATCAGGCATCAAAGATGCCACAGTGATCTATTACATCTGAGGCCATTGCCAGCTATTTTGACTTTTGCCTTGTCACTAAATTTCAAAGACTCTGGAAGAGAGAGTAAGACTAAACACTTTGAGTAACTCTGTATCACTTAAATCCAATTCATGCACAAGTCAAAACATCACCCCGAAATGTCCTTAGTCCTCTTGCAATAAGCAGGACAAACAAGTACAATAACAATGTGTCTGGACAGGTCAAAGTCCTTTGAGTGATTGCAGATCTATTTCAAGACTTGATGAATTCGGTACAATATTATCTACAAATAGAAGTATCTGTAGTATCTCCCCATTCACTGGGAATCCCTCCTCTACCAGTACTCTGTAGTACATCTTCTCCATCACATGGGTAATTAGTTTTGATAAGTATACATTTCCCTGTTTTATGTCTTGCCTGATTCATTTATTACAAGAGGGTCATTGAATAGATGTATTTCCCTTTTGTTTCAGAATTAATGCTATAAATTGCTTCCAAGGTAGAAGACTAATAAGAACTGGGTAATAGGAGTTGTGATTTTGCCCAGGGTCACACAGCTAGTCAGAATCTGAGATCAGATTTGAATGTTTCTATTTCTATTTCTATTATTATATCTTCCAAGGAATCCTGAATGAACTTGATTTATGGATGGGAGATTCCTTGTTATTAAAGAAATTTAAGGCAGAGTTTTGTTTTCCTAGTTCAAATGATTTTTCATAATCAATCAACAGAAAGGACAAGGATATATTAAATTCTCTATAACTTTTAGTTAATTGTGAAATAGTAATTATATAATCTATTGTTGAACATTGTTTAATAAAGCTTGTTTATTTCCCACCAATATCCTAAACCAATATGCCCTTTATTTATATACATATATATTCATAAAGATTATAATCAATTATTCATAAAGGTTGTATATATATGACAGAAGGCATGTGGGTTGTTGATTATTGTTGTTATCTCACAACTTTTTTTTTTAACCCTTACCTTCTGTCTTAGAAAAACTACTGTGTATTGATTCCAAGGGCCAGGCAATGGGGATTAAGTGACTTGCCTCACACAGCTAGGAAGTGTCTGAGGCCAGATTTGAACCTAGGAGCTCCCATCTTTAGGCATGACTCTCAATCCTCTAAGCCACTTAACTGCCCCCTCACAACTTTCTTCATATTAATACAATCTAAGACTTTTTCTACTCCTTTGGTAATGTCCCTTCCTTAAGATACACTGTGTAGGGGCAGTCGGGTGGCACAGTGGATAGAGAACCAGGCTTAGAATTGGGAGGACCTGCATTCATATATGATCTCATACACTTCCTAACTCTTTGACCCTGGGCAAGTCACTTAACTCCATTTGCCTAGCCCTTACTCTTTTTAGAGTTGCTACAAAGACAGAAAGTAAGGGTTTTTAAAAAAAGAAATAAAGATACACTATGTATTTGTCCCTAGTTGCCCTCATAATTGTATCATCTCCAACGCAGATCTCCTTTATATACATTGTATTCAAAGCCAGCTATTTTACCCATTTTTTATTGTACTTAGTGCTTAATGCCATTTATACTTCCTCCAAAAGTTCTTTGAGGATTGTGAGTTAGGGTCCAGATGTAGTGATACACTATCCTTCATGGAAATGACAGTTTGTTTAAAAGTCTCTTGCAAATCTTTTCCATTTTTACTTTGTAGTAATCCTTTTTTCATCCTTGAATGCCCTTGAGAAGTCTTTGCATAGTTGGCTAACTTGCTATGCTTTCTTGAAACTGCTTTTACTTTCCTCTGCTTCCCTTTGTTTTATGAACTGTTACCACTTGTAATCATCATTCTTCATAAGATTTAACATGTGTTTATAGTCTAGTTCAGTGTTACCATCTCTCCCCTTTTGGCAAGTAAGTTATAAATTTGCTGATTGAGGAGCTTTTTTTAGATCTTCTAGTCTACATATTGTGCTAATTAATTTACATATGTTAAACTTCTAAAATGTTGTATGATATAAGAACTATTAAAATATTGTATGTCCTTTTCTGGAGAAATATGCCAATCCCAGAATGCATAGCACTAGATGTTTTGGAGAGGAACTCTAGGAGTCTATGAGTTGTCCACCTATGCATATTAGCAATTTCTCTGTAATTTAATAGTCTGACTGCCAAGAACAATTCTTGTATCTAGGTCTTCCTGGCTTCCAAGGTCTATCCCCTTTGCCTTCCATCACTTTGCCTTTTAAATTAATCCTACAAATTTTCACTTTAACTAAGTTCTGTTATCAAATTGGATTTGTTATTGTTCAGTCATTTCTCAGTCACGTTTGACTTTTTATGGTCCCATTTGTAACAGTTAAAATTTAGGGGAGGCTGAGGCAGGTAGAAATTAGTTTCTCTCTATAAGGAGTATTATATTTTTAGAGGTTTATTAAAAGTTAAGGATTAAAAGAAATACAGGATAAGGAAAACGTGCCTAGGCCAGGGAGGCCTAGACAAGACCTCACCTACATTATGGAAAGAGCCATGTCTGCCCCAGAACGGAAGTCCAAAAAGAGCCCTCAAAAGCCTTTGCAATCAGCTTAAGTACCTTCTTAATCTCGCCCACCTCAGAATTCCGTGAGATTACAAAGCATTTTTGGGAAGTGGAGCAAGGACTTGTGGGGATTGAAGTCGAGAGTTGAAATCTCAATTTTATACATTTGGAGTTTTCTTGGCAAAGATACTGAAGTAGTTTGCCATTTCTTTCTCCAGTCCATTTTACAGATGAGGAAACTGAAACAAACTGGGTTAAGTGACTTGCCCCAGGTCACTCAGCTAGTAAGTTCAATATTAATTGAATTATATTAGTTACTTATTTTAATAGTCCAAGTTAATATAATGTCTTAATATAAGAGCTATAGAAATACAATTTATCTAGCTACTCAATGAAGTAAGAATACTATATTGGCTTTTATAGATATTTGAACAGCACCATAAAAGGAGAGATATAACTGATGTTCATTCCTAAGCTCCCAGTCACTCTCCAACATTAACCTCCATACTTCTCAGCTGCAATTTCCCATATCTCCTTTATCTAGTTCTATCTACTCCATAGTGGTCAGGGTAACCAAGGACTTAAGTCAGGAATTTTACATAACCTTAAATTTGGGAAGGAATGTTCTGCCTGAAACCTGGTATAGAAAATAAATTTCATTTGCTTCTTGATTAATTTTATTTTCAATAAAATACACAGATTATACTTGATTTATGATATTTAATACAATGTATTAATTCCATTTAATTATACTCTTATAAAGTTACTCTGTCCTTTTTTCATATCTGATGCATTTGATTCAAGTTTCTGGACAAATTCTGTTCTTCTAACAAAAATTCTCTAATAGTTTTTTTCTTTTTAATTTTATACTGGGCACATTTTATCCAGGTTTTCATATGAATCCCTTCTCATTTGCATCTTAAGGGTTTATAGTGTTAATAATGTATGTCACTTTACTGAAAGTAGTCACTCTTAGATTTCCAAGTTGTCCTTGTCCAACCTGTTTTGATGGTATCAAGTTACAGTGTCCATAATGTTTATGATTGCCTGAAAGATTAGCTATTTCAAAAAGTCACTTTCTTTCTTATTCTTAATAGTCCTTGGAGATTGACTTAAGAGATATTATTGTGTCGTTGTGGTTGTGGTTGTGGTTGTGGTTAGTGTTTGTAGTATTCTTAGTGAGCATTTGGAGCAAACCAAGCAATGATCAGTCTGGTATCCTGAACCTTCGGTGATAAAATTATTACAAAATTGTAACAATCTTAACTTCCTTCAGGTTACCTACTCTACAAAGCTCTTAACTAAGTTCAGGGGGGAAATGGATCACTCACAGATTTTGTCATTTAAATACATTGTTTAAATCGTAGGTATAGCTGAATGTCCAAATCAACTTAACAAGCATTAAATATTAAGTCACTCTTGGCTCCCAGTAGCTGCTAGCATGCAGCAGTGGCCACACCCCAGGCAATAGCTTTGACAGGCCAGCTAAACCTTGTGAGGGTAACCATCAGGTCATAGACCCCTGGTGAACCAAGGCTTTGCTCACCCAGCATGTGAAGACTGCTTCAGCTGAACAGATGGAAGAAACCAATAAGAAGGTTCAACGGATGAGTTGGCGACACAGCAAAGCACTGTGGAGTGCTTAGGGCGTGTTGGAGCACAAAAGACAACATGGCCATCCAATGCAGCTGAGGAAGTCTCCAGGTGTAATGATTTTTCATGCCATTGGACCCAGGCTTCCAACGCCGAGAGAGTGGGACTGTCTCTGTGCAATGACTTTTCCACTTAAATCTCCTTCACCCACAAGTGTCTTTGTGCACTCATCTATACACCATAGATGAAAACACACAAAGACAATTGTCATCCTCAGTTACCGAGAGATTATTACCAGTGACAGGTATGGTAGATGCTAATATAATGATAGAAATGAAATAATTCTTGGTCTCAGGGAGCTTACATTTTATCATGGAGAAATGATATGTACTCATATAAATTCAATAAACACAAACATGTATAAATTAAATAGAAATAAGTTTTGATTAGAAAGGGGATTAAAAATTTAGCTGAGGGGGCAGCTGGGTGGCTCAGTGGATTGAGAGTCAGGTCTAAAGATGGGAGGTCCTAGGTTCAAATCTGGCCTCAGATACTTCCTAGCTGGGTGACCCTGGGCAATTCACTTAATCCACATTGTCTGACCCTTACCACACTTCTGCCTGGGAATCAATACACGGTATTGGTTCTAAGACAGAAGGTAAGGGTTAAAAAAAAGTTTAGCTGAGACTTCACAAATAAAAGGTTTGTTATTACTGAGATCCAAAGAGGTTAAAGGATATGTCTATGATCACATACTAAGTTTGTAGGAGAGCAGAGAAATCAGTTCACAGTATCTGATCCATAGTTTATCACTTTTAGTAGTCATAGTAGGGTAAGGGTTTCTCAAAAAAAAGTACCTCAGCTATTGTTGCTTAGGAAAAGCTAAGACACTACTCTGAAAGCGTTTTTACATACCATTTACACACTATTTGGTGGGCTAGGGATTCTCAAGAATTTTCTGTCATCATATATAGATATATAAAAGGATAAAAGCCTTGCTAGTGACAACATAGCCAAATACCCTTACCCACTCCCCTAGTTGTCCATGAGCTAGTTTTCCTGTGATTCATACAGAAAAATCAACAGACATTTATTTAAGAAGCCTAAAAAAATTTAAAGCAGTGATGGCAAACCTTTTAGAGATGAAGTGCTGGGTCCTGCCCCCATCCCACCTTCCAGATCAAGTGCTGTGCTTGCCCTCCTCCCATCAAGTGCTGGGCACCCCACTGCCCACTTACCCCACACAGGGGAGGGAGAATGTGCTCCCATTGGGCTGCTGGGCAGAGGATTGGGTGAAGTGAGGAATGTCCTCAGCCTGTGTAGAGAGGGAGAGGGGAGTTGCTCTGCCCCAGTCCCTCTGCCTTTCTAGTAACAAATTCTTGAGTGGTTAGGGAGAGCAGCCATATGCTCTCAGAGAGGGCTCTGCATGCCATCTTTGGCACCCATGCCATAGGTTTGCCATCACTGATCTAAAGGGATCGTAGGCAGCAATGACACTAGTACACGTGCATAGAATGAATTAATAGTCCTATCCATTGCCCAGTGTTTTGGACTAGAAACTCCATCAACATAGGTATACTCTCTTATCTCACAGAATCTCAGAGCTACAGGTTACCTTGTACTGTATATCCTGTATCTTACCAGGCATGAATCTTGTACCCCAATATCTAGGAGTTTCAGCATGAACTTCAGAGATCAGATTCAAACAAAAAGGAATTATTTCTAAAGTTATCGCACAGTAGATAGGTCAGAGGAATTGAACAAACAAGTCTCAAAAGAAGAATTGCAAATTATTAACAACCATATGAAAGAATGCACTGTATCACTAGTAATAAGAAAAATGAAGATCAAAACATCCCTGAGGGTTCACTTCAGACCCCACAAATTGGCAAAAACAAAAATATGGGCATGGAATGTTGGAGAGGTGGTGAGAAGACAGGCATGTTGATGCATTTGTTGGTGGAGTTGTGAATGAATACAATAATTTAGAAAAGCATTTTAGAATTTTGCAAATAGAGTAACTAAAATGTCCATATGCTTTGGTCCTAACAGTCTACCACCCCAAAGAGGTCACTGATAAGAAGAAAGCTCCCACATACCTCAAAATATTAGTGGTAGCTTTTTTTTTTGCCATAGTAAAGAATTTGAAATAATGTAGATGCCTATCAATTGGATTATGGTTAAACAAAATATGGTGCATGAATGTAATGGAAGATTACCCAGCTGTAAGAAATGATTAATATAATGAATTCTTAAAAACTTGGAAATATTTACAAATCTGATGCAAAATCAAGTAAGTAAAGCCAAGAAAACAACATACACTATGACTACAACAATGTAAATGGAAAGAACAATCACAAAACAATCAAAAGTGAATGCTGCCAAATTAAACACAAGTTTAGCTACCAAAAAAAAAATGATAGCATGAGAAACCTTCCCTGCCCCCCCAACTCCTGTGCAGAGGTAGAAGGTCTATGGGTGTGTTATGTGACACATTTTCAGATTTTTTTGGATGTCTAAATCAGTTTTGCTAATTTTTCTCCTTTTTTTTGTTTTATCTTTTAAAATGTTATCATCTAGGAGGGTTCTCTGGGACAAGGAGGTCAGTCAGTCATTCTGTGTAGTTTACTATCAACTGTTCTAATTGTACAATGCAACACCTGGTAAATGAAGAGCTAACTGGGCTGCTCTACAGCTTAGCAATAGCACAGTGAGGGCTTTGCAGTTTTCTAAATGAAAGGGAATGTTATTCATATTGAGGTAAAACTTTTCAAATGCCCTTTAAGAATGAGAACAAGTTGAAAGAGCTGTAAATGCTATAGAAATAGTGTTAGAGAAATAATGAGAATTTGTTCACTGGTAAGAACTAATGGACCTTTGTCCATTAGATACCAAAGAAGTGGGTGGTGTAGTACAGTTGTTCTTGAATGAACCAATGATATAAAAACCAAAAGTCCAGAGTAGTGAGTAACCCTGAGCACCTGGATTTTTTCCTCATGGGCTTCCATGCCATATTCCAGTAATCATGTGCCCATTCTTAGATTAGATATTGAGTGATTTGGCAGGAGAAGGTGGTTGATGTTTAGGTATGGATTATGATATAAATGTACTTCCCTAATAAGTACTTGTGATATTATCATTTCTTTTGCCTTATTGCTAAGTAAATGCTAATATTCGAGATCTAAAAGTATCATTACTGTAAATGGGCTAATTATATCAATATCATGCATGCATTGCTGGATGTACAAAAAGTACATTAGCGTGGTGAGTAGTGGGTGGTGTATTACCCTTCAATTGGGTAACACTAAAATCCTGAGGGAATGAAAAGTAATCATATAGAAACTGACCTGCCATTGTCATGGCAGGTTGGAGTGATTGAGCCATGCTAAAAATTGTCAATGAGCCCCATGCCAGAGATGACATCAACATAAGTTGATCTCTAATGAATCAAAAATCACCTAACTAAACCTTCTTCAGCTAACTACTCTGACTGCTGCTTTAAACAGCTCAGAGACACTGTGTCAAGAACCACACCTCAGACACTCCACATGTACTGCATGAGAGGAAAACTTACTAAAAATAAGAATTAGAATTTTAATTAAAATTCTAATTCTTATTTAAGTAAAGCAGCAACCACACCTATTTTTCCTCTTTTTCCTTTCCTCCCTCAAGTTAGAGGGGGCAGAAAAAGGCTTCATATACTTATTTAAAAATTTGTAAAATCAATTTTTATTGATGTTTTTTGTTTTTATATCACCAAATTTCTCCCAGTGACTTTAAACCCTTCACTTCACAAAGAGCTTCATCATATAATAAATAATATGTTAAGAGGGGGGAAAGAGGAAGATAAGAAATCAAATAAACAAAATTGATCAGAACACTGAAGAAGTCTGAAAAAATACATAATGTTCCATGTCTGCAAAGGAGTGGATTTGGGGTTATCTTCTCATATCTGTTCTTTGAGGCCATGCTTATACATTGTAATTATGCCACATTCTTTTCAAAAGCATACTTTTTATCGTTTGGTGAATGTTTTTTCCATTTTCCATTGCCATAGTCATTGCGTCTAGATTTTTTAAATCTGCTTACTTTATTCTCTATCAGTTTATGTCTTTTTTTCTATACTCCTATGTATTCATCATATTCACTTTTTGACGGTAGTAAATAAAGGAACATGCTCTTATGAGAGACTTCATCTCTGCAACTTTGAGTGACCCTGAAAGGGAATATCTGGAATTAAAGCTTTGTTCCAATTAAGTTGATCTCTAATGAATCAGAAATCACCTAACTAAACCTTCTTCAGCTAACTATTCTGACTGCTGCTTTAAACAGCTCAGAGAGAGCTGTTTGAATGATCTTTAAATGTTTCTTCGATTTTAACTTGCCTCAGACTTCTATGGCTTATACCCACTACATCCTTCAGTGACATATTCTGTGACCCAACTTTTACTTAAAGAGAGCTCACCAAATTTCCCACAACGAAATTGATAGTCCTTTTAAAAATCATCTCAGTTGTCATATGTCATATGATTCATCTTTTTTCAGTTTTATACTTTTTAGAAAAATTATATGTTAGTTGAGGAACCATAATGCTCTACAGTTTTTATTGCTTAACTCAATCCTCCAATTCATTTTGTATCCTTGGATTAGTTTCCTTTCATTCATATGTTTTTTAGTTTTTAACAAATAAAAAATTCTTTGTCCCTTTAAATGTTCAAACTGTTTATATTCATGAAGCATTATACTTCAACCAGTTAGAGAAGTGAATAGAGTGCTGGACCTGAAGTTGGGAAGTCTCATCTTCTTGACCAAATCTGGCCTCAGACACTTACTAGCTTCATGATTCTGGACAATTCTCTTCACCCTCTTTTCTTTAACCATTTAATCCTTCCTCATCTATAAAATGAGCTGGAGAAGAAAATGGCAAACTGTTCCAGTATCTTTGCCAAAAAAAAAAACAAAAACAAACTAGGGGTCAGCTGGGTATCTCAGAGGATTGAGATAGAGATGGGAGGTCCTGGATTCAAATATGAATTTATTCACTTCCCAGCTGTGTGACCCTGGGCAAGTCACTTAACCCCCATTGCCTAGCCCTTATCACTCTTCTGCCTTAGAACTAATACACAGTATTGATTCCAAGATGGAAGGTAAGGGTTTAAAACAAAAACCAAAAACCAAGTGGAATCATGAAGATCAGATAGGACTGAATAACAGTAAAGTAAAACAAACTTCTTTTCCTGCTCCTTTCTGTTCCTTTTAGGCATCACAATGTTCACTGACAACAGTGGCAGTTTCTTACATCTTTTATAAGTTGATTAAAACTTCTTTCTTTATAGAAACTTAATAAATGCTTGTTAAATGAATGCATGAGGAACATGATAAGAAAATAGCAGCAATAATTCTCAAAAATAGATTAACAAGCATTTATTAAACACTTAATGATGTCAGGCATGGCACATACAAGATATATACAGAATAGATGGAAAGTAATTCTCAGGATGGGAAATTTGAGAGGGGGAGAAAGGACTCAGAAAGTCTTCTTGTGTAGTGTTTGAACTGTTTTTTTTTTTAACTCTTACTTTCTGTCTTAGAGTCAATATTCAGTATTGATTCCTAGGCTGAAGAGCAGTAAAGGCTAGGCAATTGCTATTAAGTGATTTATCTGTGGCAACAGTTAGGAAGTGTCTGATGCTAGATTTGAACCCTGGCCCTTTTGACTCTAGGCCTGGCGCTCTATCCACTGAGCCACTTAGCTGTCCATAAGCTGTCTTTTTTTTTTCCTTTTTTAAACTCTTACCTTCCATCTTGGAATCAATACCGTATATTGATTCCAAGGCAGAAGAGTTAGGTAAGGGCTAGGCAATAAGGGTTACATGACTTGTTCAGGGGTTACACAGCTGGGAAGTGTCTGAGGCCAGATTAGAACCTAGGACCTCCTGTCTCTAGGCCTGGCTCTCAATCCACTGAGCTAACCAGCTGCCCCCCATAAGCTAAGTCTTAAAAGAAGCCAATGATTTAAAAAGGTGAAGATGAGGAAAAGTAGCATGAGGGGACAGCTAGGGCAAAGGAACAGAAGCTGGAGATGAAGGGTTATGCATCAGGAACAATAAGGCTGGTGTCACTGGATCAAAGTAACATGGATATGAGTAAAGTATAAGAAGATTGTAAAGGTGGGAAGGGGTCAGGTTATGAAGAGCTTTCTTTAAATGCCAAACAGTTAGACTTTGTAATTGATCCTAGAGGTAACAGGGAGCAATTAGAGTTTATTGGGTGGGGCCTGTGACATGGCAGATGGGTTAAAAAAATCACTTTGGCAGCTGAGCAGAGAATGGTTTGGAGCAGGGCAGTGATGGCAAACCTTTTAGAGACCACATGCCATGACCCTCCCCTCCTCTAGAGACCCTGTGCCATGCCCCACCCCTGCCAGAGACTGAATGCTTCCCCCCACCCATTACCCCAGTTAGGGTGGTATGAAAAAGTATTTTCAGGCACGGAGGAGATGGAGAGGGGAGCAGCTTGGCCAGAGTACCTCTGCCTTTCTAGTAATGAACTCTGATGGGCCACAGTGCCTGTGACCACATAGAGGGCTCTGCATGTCTTCTCTGGCACACATGCCATAGGTTTGCCACCATGGGAAAAGAGAGAGACTTGAGGCATTTAAGGGAAAACGTCATGAGGATAGGTCAAGGTGGTGGCTATGAGTCTGAGACCTATACTTGAGGTATTGTGAGGGTCACCAGCTAGATTATGGAGAGGTTTAAATGACAAAGGAGATTGTATTTTACTTAGAGACAATAGAGAGCCACTGGAGTTTTTTGAATAGGGATACAACTTGGCAGGAGAGGATAATGTTTGCAATTATGAGCTGTCACTAAGCATTGTGAGATATCATTGACCTCAAAGTCTGTTTTGAACACAGCATTAAGACAGGTTTCTTGAATGAATATTGAAAGAAAGTAAGTTCCACTGAATATTTGCTGTCTGTTCTTGAACAAGACACTTTAGCTCTCTGTTTCCCTTTGTTCTGGAACAGGAGCACATAGTCCCAAATGCAGCTATGGGAATTTGGAGAGATTGGATCAATAAGGCAGATGGCAAAAACAAAAATTAAAGAAATTCTCTTACCATATAACAATAGTAAAAACCCCACACAGACACTTAATTAGGGTCCATAATGCACTGATTAGCTTCAAGTACCTTAAATTCTTCATGAGAATATATGCAAAGTAGCCCTTTCCTGAATGAAGAGTATTTCAGGTCCAGCAAATTTTATTCAGTATTCAGCATTTGTATAGGGGTTCCTTACATCACCAAAAGGAGACCTTAGTACACTTGATCAATTAGTTGCTCCAGTAGGATTCCATTGCTTAATTTAGAACTTGTATGGGCTACTTGTCTCAAAGCTACTGAAGACCCAGAAAAGAAAGCTCTCACCACTAAAATCCTTGACACCATAAAAAGAATCAAAATCAAAAACTGATATAATCTATCAATGGAAATGACACTAAAAAAGACTAACCATTTGCTTTGATACATTAAGTATCATCTTTCCTGCAAGTGAACCCTTGTATACCTTGTCTCTTGTTAAAATGTGAGTTCCTTTAAAAGCAAGGACTCTCTTTTCTATTTATAGTCCAAGCACTCAGCACAGTGCTTGTCAGATAGTATAATACTACTCAGATGAATAAAATCTTTTTCATTCATTAATTAACCCAAGAAATAATGTTCTATTATGATACTACCTACAATTATATTCTGGGTCTCTATATTATATAACCATGACTAGAGACTCTAAATGTACTTTTAAATTTCTAACTGGATCATTTGGCCTTGTTGGTACCTTAGATTAAAAATCATGGATAGAACATGTAGCTGGGTCCTGCTATGTTGTTATTGGTTACCTATATTCATCTATAAAGAATTTGATTTATTGTTGTCGTGTCCAGCTCTTCATGAGACCATTTAGAGTTTTCTTGGAAGAGATAATGCAGTGGTTTGCCATTTCATTCTTTTAGTGGATTTAGGCAAACAAGGTTAAGTGGCTTGCCCAGGTTAACACTGCTAGGTTAGATTTGAATTTAGGTAGGCCAGACTTTCTGACTCCAGGACTGGTACTTTATCCACTGCATTGCCTAGCTGCTCTAAAGAATCAGATAGCTGGAGTAAATTATCTGTAAGGACCTTTCCAGCTAAAAAAGTCTGTGGTACTGTAGTTTTCTGAACCCATAACTCTCCAATGACTTCTCCATTGCATTTAGCATCACTACTAACAAATACATTGAAATTCATATTACCAACAACTTTCCAAATGTTGATATTGATGTTATGATTTTGTCCTGGTTCTTGTCTTTTCCTTTATGATATCCATAATGAGTGGGGTTTTGATTTTATGTGCCAATGTTTTTATGTGAACCAAGAGTCATCAAATATCAGTATAATGCCTTAAAAAGTGCTATATCTGTCTAGATTTGATAGTTCAGCTGTAATTGTAAGCCAGAACTATTTTGTATAAGTTTCTTTTCTATATTCATTAGGGGATTTCCTCAGTGTAGTAATTTTGATTGGACAGAATTGCCTCTTCACAGTTTATACACTTTGCCGTTTGAACTATTGTTGATAGAAGTGACTCATTTTTCTCTGACAAAGAGAAAACCAACCAGTTTCTCTAATCTATCCTATCAGGAAAGTTAACAAGTAAAATCAAGTATTCTTGTTGACAATTTAGAGATGGCACTTAAATATGAAAAATCATTCATCTTCTACTTTATTGAAGAATAATTAGTGTAGTTTTCAAATTTTTCTTCTTCAAGGTCATTTTTGTACTTTAGTGGGAAGTTGTTTTTTTTTTTTGCAAAATAAAGGCAAATCTGAGAATTAAAAAAATACCATTCTATTTGTAGCATACTTTAAAATCTTAAACATTCATATCATTCCCTTTAAACATCATTAACTAAGTGGTTAATATAAATGCATTCCTTTCATAAATGAGATTCAAAAGCTTTTAATGTGTCAAGTTGGCATTTAGAATAAGGATTCTTTATTACAGCATTTTTCTTTTTGGGGAATTTTGACGTTTTAGTTAGATCTTGTGGCTTCCACTCCCACCCACTTCCCCCTTCATAAAAATTTCGGAGCCAGATAGGATCCTGTATGTAATACCAACTATGGTATAGAGTATTTTTTTAAAAGGTTATTCATACATCTTTCCTCCTTTTTTTCCAGAGCCTATTTTGTAATCTATTTAAACAACCAACAGTAATGCCAATACTTGGGAAATCTAAACTTAAGGGGGAAGTCACGCGAACGGACTTGGAATAAGTCTGAAATTCCTTCGGTCTTCATCTAGCAGGGAAGTCTCAGTTTGGAAAGCTTGGTACAGAATCCCAGTAGACAGAACCAAGGTAGGTAGAGATTGATCGGGTTTTGTTTGTTTGTTTGTTTGTTTGTTTGTTTTTCTTTGTTTCCCTAGGGCTCAGCCCCCGGCCTGGCATACAGCAAGCGCTTCATTAGTGTTTAGTGGACTGCGTCGATCGCATCCTCAGTTATATCAGTCTTGGATCGGGCTCACCGCAGTTAAACTGGTTTTGCTTCTCAGAACTCGTCAAACTCGATCCGCAGGGATTTGGAGAACTCCAAGTTAGCCCAACTGTAAAGCGGGGTTTTGGGGGGAAGCAGGGCTGTTAAGGTTAGAAAGAATGAATGAGGTCAGGGGATAAAGGCACGCCAGAACTAGAGACCTATGGGACTAGAAGAAACTAATTGCGAGAGTGGAAGCAGGATATTTCGCAGCATCTCTCCACCACCCCACCCCGTGCGCTACTGAAACCCTATAAATGAAACTCCCTCACCCGCTTCCCCCGCCCTTTCCCTCCCCTGCCCCGCCCCCTGCCCCGCCCCGCCTCCTCCCTTATCCTTTTCCCTGTGGTTCTGGGCGGGGCCGATTCAGACACTGAGGGGGGAGGGCGGGGGGGGGAGGACCAAGAGGAAGGAGAGGGAACTGTTCGCACCTGCGAGGCTTCAACCCCCGCCTCCAACCTAGCGCCTGGCCCGGAGACCCGCCCCTTTCCTGGCTCGTGGGCCCGCCGGCCAATCCAGAGCTCGGCTTCCCTTCTTCTGCTCTAGCCCCCCTCAGCTCTGCTGTCTCCGACCCCCCGCCCCCAACCCCGGATACTGGGATCCCGCGGCGTGACGCGAGCACGGCGGCTCCTCCTCCTGCGTCTCTGGCTGCGCCGGGCAGGGGGGATGGTTCCATCATGGCGTCAATGCAGGTGAGAGGAGTTTGCGGCATCCGAGAGACCGTCCGAGGAGGGGCTTGGGGAGTTCGGCAGAGGGCGGAGGCGACCGCGGGAGCGGCGGGCCACGACTTTGGCAGGGTCTGGAGTCACCGGGCCGACTCCACTTCTCCTCGCCCCCGGCGGCCACGGGGAAGGCGAGGTACCGCCGGCCCGCCCCAGCCGACCCCGGAGCCCTAGAAGTTGGGAGGGGGGAGGGAGACGGAGAGAAGGGTGAGCTGTGACCCCTCTTCCCCCCGGGCTGGGGCTCCCCGGCTGCGTCCTTCTCCCTACGGGGGCCGACCGGTCTGCCCCGGCCATGTCCCCCTCCTTGTCCTCTTCCCCTTGTCCCGAAAGAAAACAGCTGCTTTCGCCGTCGGTTTCGCGACCGCCTAAGTGTCCAGACAAGAATGAGAGTGAGGATGTGGGTGAGTGAGAGAGAAACACACACACACACAGCGACAGCCCCTAGAGACCGGCACAGAGGTCGGTCCCTGGGGTAGCCTGTTCTAGGCGGGCCTCCGATGCTTTTCCTTTGGTTGACTTCCCTTCTCACCCTCCTCCCTCCTCTCTCCCTACTCTCCCCCGCACCCCACCTTCCTAATACCCTTCTAACCCACAGCCCTTGGATAAATTGCTCGTTCTAATTACCATCACTCCCTTGAACCGGCTGCCTTAGCCTCTTGCTCTTCCCTGCCCCATTCCTTATCACATCCTTCCACTATTTTAAAGTCTCACCCAAAGCTTACTCTAAGAGCATCCAGCAATATTCCAATCTTGCCCTCTTGGTCTCCCTCAAACTTTGGCTTACTGGTTCTCTTCCTCTACTTCACTCGGTTGTCTGCTTTGCCCCCAGAGCTTTACAGGATACCCTGCTTTTAATCTTCGTCGTAGTATTAACGTTCCTCAGCTTTCGTTTCCCAAAACCTTATAGCGAAATACATTTTAGTTGAAGTTGATTAATGTCATCTCCACTGGAGTTTTCGGTGAGGAGTCGTCCGTCGCCTTTACGTCTTACTTATAACCTCGATCTCATACGGTCCAAAGACTGCCTGGAAAGATGGCAGTGTTCTAGTTCGTTGAAATTGAGTGCACATTTAGTAATTCAAAGATGTCTAGAATTGTTAACATTTAAGTTGCTTCGAAGAGAAACTAACCCCAGGGTATGAATGTCAACTTAGTATTTTCGAAGTTTTAGGACTTAACGCTTTAGTGAACGAAACTGCTTCATTTTGCTTCATGCCATTTAAAATAGTTCTTTTGTTTTTTTTGGCTTCTGAAAAATTTAAACTCCCAACTTTTTTCCCCCTTTGTAAACTGTGACATGATCTTCCTTTTCTTCTCTTCCCTTTTCTGCATCCTTCCTCTTTTGTGTATATCTTTGTTCCCATTTACCTCATTCCTCTTAACTATTCTCTGTGCCCTTTTCTCTTGCCTTTCCTTCTCTACTCTCATGCAGCACACAGAAGATTATTTTTGAAGAGATGTAAAGGAAAGATGTAATTAAAGTAATTTGAGGGGGAAAGTGTCAGTTCAATAGGTGGGAAAAATACCAAGTAGTAAACATATTCTCATAAATAAGTTTGACCACGCAGAATAGATGACAAGTTCACCTATAATTTAAGACTCAGAAGGGGAAATGTAAAGGGGAAATCTCATGTTAAAAAGGGATAACCTTTATGGGGGTGGTGGTGGCTGTCTTTGATACTCTAATTGTGTAGAGTCTGTTATAGGAATGGCGATCTGCAGCACAAACATTACCAGTAAAATTAGATTTGGGGTTCTGGAAGGTAAGAATTCTTTACAACTTTGTTTGTTTTTTTTTTTTTAAACAAGAAGGAAAATTCAATTGTGAAAGAGATCTAGTTGAGACTGAGCTCAATTTTTGTCAATTTAGAGTTTGTGAGGCATAGTTAGATAGAATGATAAATGCTAGCCAAGGTTCCAAGCCTTACTCTTTATACTAAAGATTTTTGTTACTTTTGACTAGATGACTGGAAAAAAAACTGCTTTTTAAAAATTTAATTAGAAAGATAATGAATATTTTATTTTGGAATCTGCAAGTTTAAAGTGTTTCCTTGCATTTGGAATTTTAAAATATTAACTTATATTTTCTGATATGCAAATCTTAACAATTTCTTCATTATTTGAATCATAAGGAAAAATCAAGTCTCTTGAACAATAGTAGAATCTTGTAGAAAAAGTAGCTAATTTTATTCCTCCTTCTTGTCTTTTACATCAGTCATTTCTTAAAAAGGGGGTTGAGAGGGGTTGAGTTTAAAAATCCTTCCAGATTGATCCTTCCCTTGTAACAAAGAAAAACAATTAAGAAACAATGACTATCTCTGACAATGAATATGATGGTCAGGCCTAGTAATATTTCTCTGCATATGCATGAGGAGAGGATTTATATTTCATTATATGTTCTTTGGGTCTTTTGTTGCTTATTTATTACTGCACTCAGCCAAACTTCCTTTAAAAATAACCTTTTCATTTTAGTTGTAGTCATGGTGTATATTGCTCTTTTCATTCTTGTTTATTTTATACTTCAAATTCATATAAATTTTTCATTTCTGAATTCCTTGAGCTTCATTTCTCTCTCTTTTTAAAATCCTTACTTTCTGTCTTAGAATTGATACTAATTATAATTTCTAAGGCAGAAGAGCAGTAAGGTCTGGGCAATTGGGAATAAGTGATTTCCCCAGGATCATAGAGCTAGGAAGTGTCTGAGACCAGATTTGAATCCAGGATCTTCCATTTTATGGCCTCATTCTCTATCCACTATGCCACCTAACTGCCTCCACTTCATTTCTTATGCATAATATTTACATAGCATAGTTGTTGCTTTTTAAAAACCATTCCCCAGGCAGTGGAATCCACATTGTTTCCAATTTTTTACTACCATGAATACTTCTATGAATATTTTGCTATATGTCAGATCCTTATTTTATTTGTTATTGACTTCCTTAATACACAAGCTGAGTGCTGAAATCATTGAGTCAAAGAATATGGACAGTTTACTTTCTTTCATAATTCTAAATTGATACCCTCTGCAACAGATGGTCCAAAAGGTCTGGTTAACAGTGGAAAGAACTAGGTGGTGCAGTGGAAAGAACTATGGAGTTGTGAAGACACAAGTTCAAATTTAGCCTCAGACACTTACTTGCTATGTAATGTTGGGCAAGTCACTTACTCTTTGCCCCACTTTCCTCAACTGTAAAATAAGGATAATAGCAAGACCTACCTCACAGGAGTATTGTGAGGTTCAAATGAGATGTTTAGCAAGTGCTTAGCATAGTGTCTGGTACATTGTAGGTGTTACTTAAATACTTACTCTTTTCCCTTTCCCTTCAATTTCACAGCTCTACCAACAGAGTACTAATGTGCATGCTTCCACCTTTTTTAATAATTGGTTTTTTAAAAATCTTGCCAATTTGCAAGATATTGGGTAATACTTCAGGTGTTGTAATTTTGTATTTTTCTTACTATCAGCATTTTAGAGAATATTTTCAAAATTTTAAAATAATTTGCAATTCTTTTTAAAATTGTTCTTTTTTGACCACTTATCTATTAGGAAATAGCTCATAGAATTTGTGTCATTTCTTAATATTTCTTGGATGTTATGCAAGTCTATTCTCTTTCTCCTTGGTGACTAGATTTTTTTGTTTTTTTGTTTGTTTTTAATTTT
Organism: Monodelphis domestica; assembly: GCF_027887165.1. NCBI lineage: Eukaryota > Metazoa > Chordata > Mammalia > Didelphimorphia > Didelphidae > Monodelphis > Monodelphis domestica. Next base: position 325,183,109 of record NC_077229.1, on the reverse strand, counting down.
ATTTAATTAGATGATTTAGAATAATTTTCCATGGTTACAAGACTCATGATCCTTCCGCACTCTCCCTCTCCCCCTCCCATATCTGACACGCAATTCCACTGGGTTTAACATATACCGTTGATCAAGACCCATTTCCTTATTAATATTTGTACTAGGGTGATCTTTTAAAGTTTACTTTCCCAGGGTGACTAGATTTTTTGGGGAAAGATTTCTTAGTTTATACATCATTATTTTAGCTGACCAAAATGTCTACTTGCAAAAGTAAAATATATCTGAAAGCATATTTTGTTTGCTAGATTGTGATTTGGTGGTGGTCTTAACCATTTAAGAGATGTGAGTTTTCTTGATCTGAAGAACATTGTTATCTGGGACCTACTGAATATTAAGATGTTAAAGGTTTCTACAGCTTTATAAATTGTCTTAAAATGCATATTAAAAGTCTCTTGGAGTATAAACACAAATAGACTAAAAAATTTAGTTTCTAGGATCAGTGCAAAAAAAATCAAAAGGTAAGCAGCATAGTATTATTTCCTAAAGGTTAAATCAGAATCTTAAACATGTTAAGTTTTGCAATCTCAAGATGTATATTGCATCAGTATTCATAGATTTAAAAGAATTGAAGAGCCAAAAGGGACCTTAGAGATTATGCAGCCTAACTTTTTAAAAAAATTTTTTAAGCTATGAAACAGCTAGTTTATTCTTTCACAGAAAAGTAAAATCTAAAGAATATATTATCAAAGAATGATTAAAACAAAAATACAATAACTCATCACTGCTAATACAATTGGTTAAGTGGCTAATATTTATGCCTTATGGAAAATTAATTTCTTTTTAAGGGCTGATAAACTGATGTGATACAGATAGCATTAATTAAGTAGCATGTTTCTAATGATCTCTATGTGGATGAATCTTTCTCTTTAGCTGGCCTCATTCTGCTGCTGTTGCTAATGCAACTGCTTTGATGGTTACCACATTGTGTTATTTAGCTACCTAGAAATGAATGATTCTGCTATCTACAAGGCCATGTTCTCCTGTAGAGTGATGGATATCATTTTACCCTTTATCTGATCCTGGCATAGATTCACTCTAATTTTATTTTATGGATATAGAAATGAAAGCCTGACTTTTCCAAAACCCCAAATTGGCCCTGAGATCTTTTCATCACAGTCCACTTTGTGATTTCTACTAAATTAAAGCAGTAGTTTTCAGACTTTTCCTTATTTTTGATTCCTTTTGGAGCAATGCCTCCAACATTCTTTTTGTTTTAAAAAAAAAGTATCATGAACTTAAACATTAACACAAATCTTTCAGTTATATCCTGCTTCTGATACATACTGGCCCTGTAAGCCTAGGCAAGTTTTTTAATCTTTCAGTTAACTCTCTGGGACTATAAATTTCAGAGAAGGTGCATTTTGGGAAGGAGTTTCCTAATCTGGGAGTTTTCAGGATCAATAATTTACAACTGGAAAGGGACCTTATAGATCAGAAAACTCAATCCCTTAATTTTGCAGTTAAAAGAAATTGAGATCAACTTGCCTAGTGTCACACAGCTAATGTCAGAATTTGAATCCAGGTCTTTATCCCTTTATATTAAATTTAACATTATAGTAGCAAAACTACCTTTCTTGTCTATATTTCCTTCTGAACTTTTTATCTTTTTCGTTCTAAACAGTTTATTTCATTGACATCCCTTTCTTGAATCAATATCATTATCTATTGGTCAATCAAATGAATGAATTAAAAAGCAACATATATTAAGTGCTTATTATGTACTAGATGTTAGTATTTTCTGGTTAAACAAAAGAAAGTCCTTGCCCTCAAGAAGCTTATATTCTTCCAAGGGAAAATGTATATATAAAGGAAGAGTAATATGATTTAGGAAGTCACTGGTTGGTGAGTGGAACCTCTAGGGAGTGTTCTTTTTAGGAATAATAGTGTTGATTTAGTTATTGCAAGAGCCAGATATGGGGATTGGGGAGAGAGAATGGAAGAACTTGGGTATTGACATTGCTTGAAGCAAGCCAGTTATAGAGGCCTCTTAGGTATGTGGAGCAAGCAGGGCCCCAGGGCAGTAGTGGAGAGCTCAGCAGGTGAGGAGATATGGCATTGACTTGACCAGAGAACAGCAGGCAGCATAATGCTTTTGTTCATTTATTTTCAGTCAGGTCCAACTCATTTGGGGTTTTCTTGGCAAAGATGCTGGAATGGTTTGCCATTTCTTTCTCCAGCTCATTTTTACAGAGGAGGAACGGAGGCAAATAAGGTAAAGTGACTTGCCCAGGGTTAAACAGCTAGTGTCTGAGGCCAAATTTGAAGTTATTGAACATTGTGCTACCTGCTACCTTGTGGAGAACTCTCTTTGAAAGACTAAAGAACTCTGGTCAGTCATTGCCAGTTACAACATATTTATTGCTTCTTGAAAGAGAGGTGATGATCCTACATTTATAGGCATAGCTAATACATGGATACGTTGAGAAAAAAAAAACATTTATTAAATTTTTACTATTTTCCAAGTACTGAGGCTACAGAGAAAAAAGTGACCCTATTCATATTCCTGAGGATCTCATCTATTGTAGAACAGATGCAAAGACACACTGGTTCTTAGGTTCTACTGGCAAGGCATCAGGGAATGCATTTTTAGTGTAATTTCTATTAATGAAATCAGATCTGCTTCTGATTTCTGTTTTGAACTGAGAACCATTATCATTATTCCCTGCTCCCCCCAAAATGGTCTTTTTTAAAACTCTTTGTGATGGTCCAGAGATGGATCCCTAGGGATATTTTAATTTGCATTTTTATTAGCCATTTGTTAGCTGTTATTTTCATATGTTATTGATAACTTAGATTTTTTTTTTAAACTGTCTATGCATATCCTTTGGTCAGTTACCCTGTGGAAATAACTTTGAGGCTTGTGTATTTATATCAATTCCCTGTATACCTTTGGAAATCTGACATTTATCAGATCAATTTAGAGCAAAAATTCCTCTGCTCCCCTTCCTCCTCCCCCAATGACTGATTGACTACTCTTTTTGAGAAGGAACTAGGTCCTAGGCTACCAAGAGTGGTGGTTAGTTTCTGATTAGAGGAATCAGCCTCAAAATGAAAATTCTATATAAATATGAACTTCTCAGAACTTGTCTAGGCTAAAAATGATCCTTATAACTTCTAATTTCTATAATTATGAATATTTAAATATCTCTAAATATAAATTTCAGGTAGAGAATTTTTTCCAGTAAGCCTATAGAACTATATTTCCTATATTAATATCCTTAATTACTTTGCCTATTTTTCTTTTTTCCTTAATTATTTTAAGCCTTTCTAACATTTTTCTTTCTCTTATCATTACTTTGCATGTCCACATATATTTACCTAGTTAAAAAATTCAGTAAGGGAGCCACTGAAATCATCTGTGTATAGTGACCTCATGTTGATCCTGGATTCTTCAAAGTAAAGCCAACAGGCTTAGTTATAATGGTTTTTAGTATGGTTTTAGTGTTTGCCATTTGGCTTAAAGATCAGCTACCTAATTTTGAAGAGGCTTTTGACTAGGTTGGTTGCCCAGTCAGCTCTCAAAAAAGTTCATGGGGGTTGCAATATGCATAGGTAGAGGGGTTGTATAGTTACACTTCCTTGAAATGCTGATAGTGAATAAATCTAACTGGACAAAAATGTTATACTCATTGCTTCTAATTTTTCAAAACCAGGAGAGATGAATTCTAGTTTCAGATATGTCACTGATTAGCTTGGTGACTTTTGGTAAGTCACTTAACCTTTCTGTGTATTTCCTTACCTATAAAAAGGAGGAAATTGAATTAGATAATCTCTTAAAGTATCTTACAGCTTTGGATATCCTATGATTTTATATCTTAGCCTCCTAGCAATTATATACATGTGCTATCATTTGCTAGCTGAAAAAGACTGAGAATTTGATTGTATTGATTATTCATTTTGTTAATTATCTTTCTATAAACCGCTCAAATCAATTGCAGACCCCTGACAACTGTGTGTTACAACTGGGGGAAGTTGAAGCTGGGCATAGGAGGGAGAAAAGTATGTGTATGTTTTGCCTGTGCACATATAAAAATAACTGCTTGTTGACATGACAGTGTTGGTCCAGATGAGCAGAAGCAGATCAACACCAGCAGGTAGAGGGTGAGATGGTTGCAATCACTGAATGGAAAGTGAAGTTGAAGCATATGGATAATCTGAAACAAGTGATAAAACTCCATGGCATTTAAAAATTAGGAATAAGGGCCATGTGCTAGGAATATAAAGAAAGGCAAAAGCAATCATTTCCCTTAAAGAACTTATTCTAATGGACAATATGGAAGAAACTATGGATGCAATTTTTTCAGAGAAGGCAATGGTAGCAAGTGAGGAGAACAGTAAAAACTTCTTGCAAAAGGCGGTGTTTTAGCTGAATCTTAAAGAAGCCAGGGATGTGTAGGCAAATGAGGAGAACATTTCGGGCATGGGAGACAATCAGTGAAAAGGTAAAGTGAAAAGTGGAGTATTTATGTTTGAGAAACAGCATGAGAGTATGTATTTGAGGAATGCAAGGAAGCCCATGTTATGGAGTATAATGTGTTAAGAAGACTGAAAAGGCAGAAAAGGACCAAGATGTAAAGCCAGAGAATTTTACATTTGATCTTTGGATTTATAGGAAGCCACTGCTGTTTGAGAAGAGAAATGATATGATCAAGATCTGCATTTATTGGAAAGTCACTTTGGCAGTTGAGTGGAAGATTGGACTGGGTGTGGGGAGGCAAGCTGGTGGCAGTCTTTTGCAATAGTCCACATTATGAGGACCTTAGCAGTAGTGGCTGGATCAGAGGAGGCAAGGGTACATATAATAGGAAAGTTTCTATTTTGAAGGTAGAGTGATGAGACTTGGCAAAATATTGGTTATTTGAGTTGAGTTTGAGTGAGGAGTTGAAGCTGACACCTGGGTACCTAGGATGGACTGTAGTATCTTCAGTATTAGGAAGAGGCTGCAGAAATGAGCATATTTATAAGCACCTATTATATGCCAAGCACCTTGATAATCCCTTTGCAAATATTTCATTTGATCTTCATAACTTTTTGAGGTAGGTGCTGTTATCCCTCTTTTATAGTTGAAGAAACTGGGGCACATTTGTCAACCATTTAGCACAGTGCCTAGTACATAAGTGCTATATAAATTTTAGCTATTACTATTATTATTATAGCTATCATTTATATAGTGCCTACTCTGTGCCATGCAGCTCTGATAAGTACTTCATAAATATCTCATTTTATCCCCACAGTCCTGGGAGATAAGTGCTATTATTTTCTCCATTTTGCATATGGAGAAACTGAGGCAAATAGTGGTTAAGTGACTTGCCTGGAGTCACACAGCTGTGAAATGTTTCAGGTCTGATTTGAATTCAGCCTTTTTGACTTCAGACCCAACACTCTCTCTACTGTACCATCTAACAGCCTTCTTGGGTCATAATTAGGAAGTTCAGAAAAAAGGGAAGGTTTTTTTGGTGAGAAAATAACAAGTTCTATCCAACTCTCCATACCCTGGTCTTCCTCAGTCTCTCTTGCCTAAGGCCATGGGGGACATTAATCCATTCATATTTGGACTTCTCATCCTAGAGTCCATCTAATTGATTGGTGACTGAGTATGTGCTATTAGCCTACTTACTTACCCATATCTACTTGCTAGCCCTTGGTAGCATGCCACATGATTCAGCTTCACATACTATTCAGCTTGGCCATCTCACCATCTGCCTGGACTGCTGACCTACTCATCTCCAGTGCCCTCTACCCTGGAGGTTCATATCTAGTCTTCCTGAAGCCATGGAACTTGGATTCAGAAGCCTACATAGTTATGACTAAAATGATTAGCTAAGTTATGCTTTTCCTACAAATAATAGGAAAATAAGACTCAGTTCAGGCCTGGCCTTACCAATGATCTTCAAATTGCTGCTGAATAAGAATCATTAAGGAACTTATACCATCCTTCCTCTAAAACTTTCACATTCATATCCTCAGTATTACATTCCCAGCTCTCTCCTTCTTTGGTAATATAGTAGCTTGGAGTTGGGTCCTAAAAAGGAACCTAGGAAGCTTGTTTGAATGCCCTAATTAGGGTTGGGAATTTGCTAACTATGAGATCAGAATCAGGATGAGGGGTTCAACTTCATACCCTAGATTAAGGACTTCTTATGAACCACTCATACCTGATTCAGAAACCAAATCAAATCAGGAGAACCCAACCCTGTTCCTTCCTAGAATATCTGCTTTAGGCCTTACTATCCTGATAGATAGTTGCCACAGTCACCCATTATAGTTAAGATATCATATTTCATTCCTTAAACTTCTCACTAGCTTCTGTACTTACCTGAGCTTGCAAAATCCCCCTCCTTCTCCCTTCCAGTTCTAGAATTGTAATCAGTCAACTCTCATTGTTCACTTATTTATTTATTTATTTATTCATTCATTAATTTATTTATTTATCCATTTATTTATTTGATTTCGGCAATTTCCTTGGTTACATGAATCATATTCTATTCCTCCCTTTTCCCCCCCTCACCCCCGCCCTTCCTGTAGCCCATGCACAGTTCCACTGGGTATTACATGTGTCCTTGATCAGAACCTGTTTCCATGTTGTTGATGTTTGCACTAGGATGATCATTTAGGATCTATATCCCATATCATATCCTCCTCGACTCATGTAATCCAGCAGTTGTTTTTCTTCTGTGTTTCTACTCCCACAGTTTTTCCTCTGAATGCAGATAGTGTTCTTTCTCATAGATCCCTCCAGGTTGTTCAGGATCACTGCATTGCCACTAATGAAGAAGTCCATTACATTCGATTGTACCACAGTGTATCAATCTCTGTGTACAGTGTTCTCCTGGTTCTGCTCCTCTTGCTCTGCGTCAATTCCTGGAGGTTATTCCAGCTCACATGGAATTCCTCCAGTTCATTATTCCTTTTAGCACAATAGTATTCCATCATCAACATATACCACAATTTGTTCAGCCATTCCCCAATTGAAGGGGATCCCCTCATTTTCCAATTTTTCACCACAAAGAGTGCAGCTATGAATATTCTTATACAAGTCTTTTTCCTTATTTTCTCTTTACAGCAGTGCTATGGCTGGATCAAAGGGCAGACAGTCTTTTATCGCCATTTGGGCATAGTTCCAAATTGCACTTCAAAATGGTTGGATTAATTCACAACTCCACCAGCAATGAATTAGTGTCCCCACTTTGCCACATCCCCTCCAGCATTCATTACTTTCCTTTGCTGTCATGTTAGCCAATCTGCTAGGTGTGAGGTGATAGCTCAGAGTTGTTTTGATTTGCATCTCTGATTATCAGAGATTTAGAGCACTTTTTCATGTGCTTATTAATAATTTTGATTTCTTTAACTGAAAACTGCCTATTCATGTCCCTTGCCCATTTATCAATTGGAGAATGGCTTGATTTTTTTTGTACAAAATTGATTTAGCTCTTTGTAAATTTGAGTAATTAGACCTTTGTCAGAGGGTTTTATTATGAAGATTGTTTCTCAGTTTGTTACTTCCCTTTTAATTTTGGTTACATTGGTTTTATTTGTACAAAAACTTTTTAATTAGATGTAATCAAAATTATTGATTTTACATTTTGTGATTGTGCTTGGTTTTAAAATCTTTCCTTTCCCAAAGGTCTGACATGTATACTATTATGTGTTCACCTAATTTACTTATAGTTTCTTTCTTTATATTCAAGTCATTCACCCATTCTGAGTTTATCTTGGTGTAGGGTGTGAGGTGTTGATCCAAACCTAATCTCTTCCACACTATCTTCCAATTTTCCCAGCAGTTTTTATTAAATAGTGGATTTTGGTCCCAAAAGCTGGGATCTTTGGGTTTATCATAGACTGTCTTGCTGAGGTCACTTACCCCAAGTCTATTCCACTGATCCTCCTTTCTGTCTTAGCCAGTACCATATTGTTTTGATGACCACTGCTTTATAGTATAGTTTGAGATCTGGTACTGCAAGGCCACCTTCCTTCGCATTTTTTTTTCATGATTTCCCTGGGTATCCTTTATCTTTTGTTCTTCCAAATGAACTTTGTTGTGTTTTTTTTCTAATTCAGTAAAAAAGTTTTTTGGTAGTTCGATGGGTATGGCACTAAATAAGTAAATAAGTTTGGGTAGGATGGTCATTTTTATCATGTTAGCTCATCCTACCCATGAGCAGTTAATGTTTTTCCAATTGTTTAGATCTAGTTTTAATTGTGTTTAATAGTGTTTTGTAGTTGTGTTCATATAATTCCTGTGTTTGCCTCGGCAGATAGATTCCTAAGTATTTTATATTGTCTAGGTTGATTTTGAATGGAATGGAATTTCTTTCTAATTCCTGCTGCTGACATGTGTTAGAGATATATAGAAATGCTGATGACTTATGTGGGTTTATTTTGTATCCTGCAACTTTGCTAAAGTTGTTGATTATTTCAACTAGCTTTTTGGTTGAGTCTCTAGGATTCTTTAAGTAGACCATCATTACCATCTGCAAAGAGTGATAGCTCTGTCTCCTCATTGCCCATTTTAATGCCTTCAATTTCTTTTTCTTTAATTGCTACTGCTAGTGTTTCTAGTACAATGTTAAATAATAGAGGTGATAATGGGCATCCTTGTTTCACTCCTGATTTTATTGGGAATGCATCTAGTTTATCCTTAACTCTCATTGTTGGAAGCTGAGCAAGGATCAGGCCCTGTTAGCACTTGGATGGGAGACTGCCTGGGAATATTGGGTGCTGTAAGCTTTTTGGAGGTAGCTATGTGGCTCAGGGGATTGAGGGCTAGGTAGAGCAAGGAAGACCTGAATTCAAATGTGGCCTCAGACACTAAATAGCTGTATGACCTTGAGCAAGCATTTAAACTCTGTTTCCCTTAATCTACTGGAAAAGGAAATGGCAAACCATTCCAGTATCTTTGTCAAGAAATCCCCATGGACATCATTGGTCCCATGGGTTTGGGAAGAGTTAGACATTACTGAATGACTAAACACCACCACCAACAAAATCTCTCAGCTTTCATATCTCAAACTACATAATCTTTTTGTTCAGCTATTTCCTTAGTCTTATCTGATTTATTAAATTATAGGCTTCTTAAAGATAGGGAACATGTGTTATACTTTGTATCCCCCACAGTACTTTGTGATAATGGCCTCAGGAAACATTTCTATTTGATCTGTATCAACAAATAATGAGAAAATTACTTTCATCTCTCTTAAAATTCTGAAAGATGGCATTTTGTAGTGGAAAGAACATTAGATTTGGAGCTAGGAGTCTGGTTCAAACCCTAGCACTTCTTGACTTTAGGCATATCACTTTATTTCACTGGAATTCAATTTTCTCATCTGTAAAATAACAGAGTTGGAAATGATTTCTATAATGTCTTCTAGTTGTAAATTACATGATCATTAAGAGGTAGCAGTGCCCCCACCCCCCAAGCTGCTATATTATACCTACTTATTTCAATTGTACAACTCTGTGTTTTGTGTAGCTTGGTACCGAATCTAAGAAAACCTCATGAAATGTATGTTTTGAATCATTGCATGTTTGTTTGCATCACATTTTATCTTGTTAATATAGGTGCTTTAAAAATAAATGACTTTTCCTCCCTGCTTTAAGTCTGCAATACAACCCTTGTTTTGCAGAAAGAAATAAATGTAAAAAATTTGGACTTTTAAAGAAATAATATCTACTTAAATTGATAGCTAGTGATGAGTCTAGATAGTATTAGTAGACTAAGGTATTCATATTTCAGCGTTAGTCATGTTATTTAACAACCAATAAATGCAATCCTAGTCAGGGTTATGGAAAAGTTCCTTTACTACTCTGTTAAAAAATGTGTATTCCAAAGAGTCATTGAAGAGGTGGGATATCCTGAAAGTCAAATTTAATGGGGAGGGTTGCCCTGAATATGCTGAAGTCTGTGCTGGTGTATGCTTTGCATAGCACTTAATACTTTATATTCATTGCAACTCTAAAAGGAAGGCCATGATTATATCACAAGTAAAAGATAGGAAAACAAGGCACTTGACTAAATTTATCAAGTGGAATTGTGACAAGAACCCATATTTCCTTAGCTTCATCATTGATCCTCTGAAATTGTCATTGGCCAGTTGTGTTGATCAGAGCTCTGAAGTCTCCCTTCCTCCCTCCCTCAATCAATTCTGTGCATTGATTCCAAGGCAAAGGAGCAGTAAGGCCTAGGCAATAGGGGTTTAGTGACTTGCCCAGAGTCACACAGCTAGGAAGTGTCTGAGGCCAGATTTGAATCCTGTTTTTTCCATCCCTAGGCCTGACCCTCAAACCGCCGAGCTACCTATTTGCCCCCTCCTAAACTAACTTTCAGAGTTGTTTTTCTTTATAATGTTATTGTATAAATTACTTTCCTTGTTCTGTTTATTTTACTTCATTAATGAAGGTTGCTCTGAAATTGTCTCTAGCTTCATTTCTGATTCTGTTACATTCAATTTACATTACATAGTTTTTTTTTTCATTCATTTCTCTGTTATGGGTTCTTCAATTTCAGTTCTTTGCCACCTCAAAAAGATAATTTTTTTTCTATAGTTAAAATTAGTTGTTCCAGTTAGGGTTCTGGGCTTGGAATTAGGAGGATCTGAGTTCAGATTTGACCACAGATACTAGCTGTGTGATCCTGGGCAAGTCACTTAACCTCAGACAGCCTCAGTTTTCTCATCTGTTAAATGGGGATAATAGCACCTATGGGGATAATAGCACCTATGAGTACCACAGAATATGTAAAGCTTAGCCCAGTGACTGGCAGGTGCTTACTAAATGCTTCTCTTTGGGATCACATTTTGACATGTTCACCTTGTGTACCTTAAGCTAATTGAAATTATACTGATTTATTTTCTATCTTGAAAGTGTTTTAATTATAATTATCTAGAGCAGATTTTGAAAGTAGCACAACTCTTGTGCTTTATCTGATACTAATTTTCCCTAAATTTTCATGTGAATTAAGTTGTGGCTGTGTAGGCACAGCTTATTTTTTGATATAGCAGAATTGCTAAAGATCATTTTAATTAATAAATCTTTACCCATTTTGCATTTATTTCTTTATCATTTGATTCTTTATAATGTGCTGCTGTTTCTACATCTATGAAGATAGTTATTGATCCATCATCAGTAGACTGAGTTGTGTTTTTCAGAGTGTTTGTTGCTTGGACCCTGTCCCCCTTGTGATCTTCAGCATGCATTTGCAAGTTAGCTGACTAGGGCTTTGGAGTTAGAATCTGGATATGAAATAGATAGAAGCTAATTGGGTCACATGAGGATCACACCACACCTATGATCTTAGCCTCATTATCGTGTTTTTGTAATGAAGAGAGCTAAAAATATGTATGAAGATGGCTATGTTTATTTTATTTGGTTGTTGTTGTGGCACCTTAAGTCTCTTTCCTGGTTCATTGCATTTGGTGGCTAATTTTCAATGGTAGTAACCAAGACTGTATGCAGACCCTGACACTAAATTGCCAACTGGAAAATTCATTCTGCTAATACAGTCTGACAAGAAGTATTTTCCTTTTTTTTGGAAATGAGATGGGAATGGAATCTATAGACTATAAGTATGGCTTTGATTTCAATTCCAATCAGTTTTTAAAAGTATAACTAAAAGGATAGAAAAGTAATGATCATAAAGAGCAGAGCTTCATTAAGCACAAGTCATGCTGAACTTGAAGTAATTCTTTGACGGAGTCACTAGACTAGTAAATAAGAGTAGTACTATCGATCTAGTTTATCTTGTTAGTTTTTAGCCAAGTATTTCATAGGTTCTTTCATGCTATTTTTGTGGAAGTTACATATATACAAGGGCAGAAGTGTCAAATTTGGGGTCCTTATAGCAAAACTCCCAAACCGAATTAAAATGTAATTGGGAAATGTTTGACAAAATAAAAACAACAAATAACAATGTAGATAATGTTTTTCTGGTTTAGTTTTTCTAGGAGTTTTCTGAGTCAGTAATATGGCATGCGCAAGGATCCTTGTTCTTTTTTAGTTTAACACTACTGAGCTAGACCACATTATAGTTAGGTGAATTTTGTACTGGTAGACTCTGACTCAGAATAATCTCCTTAATGGTTTGATTTCATCTTGGAAAGGGAAGGCCTTGATGGGATGCTGCAAGGAGGCTATACCTGGGTTAAAAAAATCAGTTTCACAAGGGTAAAATAGGGAGGTGTGATTGGGTAAATGTTTGATAAAGATCTGAAGTTTTTAAATGGCTTGTAAGCTCACTATGAGTCAATAGTATGATCTGGCAACCAAAAAAGGTAATGCAACTTTAGGCTATATTAAGAGAGGACTGAATACTGTCCAGGATTAGGGAGATAATTGTTCAAACATGATTTGACAGAGGCAGACTATAAATGAAATACTATGTTCAATTTTGGTCATCACATTTTAGGAATGACACTGAATCTGGAGGAAGGTCAATAACTGGGGTGGCTCTTGAGAATCGTGGTTTATAAAGGTTGGTTGATGGCACTGATGGTATTTTGTCTGGAGAAGATTAGGGGAATTAATACCTGTCCTCAATGTTTGAGGAGACCTCTTAAGAAAAGAGGAACTGAATGTAGGAGACTGTACTTGGTGCCATAGGTGGACATTAACAGAGATGCAAATTTAGACTTGAGGGAAGGAAAAACTTATCAATGGGAGCTCTCAAAAGGCATTGTTTTCTATGGTATATTATATATAGCTGTACTCTTTTTTTTCAGGATTATTGTGGATTATACATGGCAAGGAATCTGTTCTGAGGTCCTGTGAATTGCATTTTTTTCTCCTTTGTTCCTATGCAATTGAATCCTATAGGGAACTAGTTTTCTCTTTTTTACTGTTCTTTACATTAACATGTGTGAACATACATAATGTTTACAGCAAAATTCTATAACTATTAAGGTCCTACTGTGCTGGGGTGGGGATGCAAAATATAAATAAGAAAGTCTTTGTTTTCAAGTTTATCCAGTTGACTGTTCATATGCCCACAGAGCAATAATATAGGATATTGGGGACATGCATTAGAGAGTTAGAGAATAAGATGTTCTGTGAGGTTTAAAGGAGGGAAGATTATTAGCTTGGGAAATGTAAGAATATTTTCTCTTGTCCTATAGAAGATAGGATAGTTTGGGCTAAGTTCAAATTTTCACCTGATATATAACTGGGAGAGGGAGAGGGAGAGGGGGGGAGGGGGAGGGAGAGAGAGAGAGAGAGAGATTGATTTAAACTACTCTAATATAGAAGAGTAAGGCCTAGACAAACAGGATTTTGCCCAGGACCACACAGCTAGGAAATGTCTGAGGTCATATTTGAATCCAGGTCCTTCTGGACTTCAGGCCTGGTGCTCTTATCAGCTAGTCACCTAGCTCTCCCTGGAAGCTTATTCTTAAGAACTTTTATCCAGAAAGCTGATCCAAGTATTATTTTTTTTAATCACTGTGGAAACATCTAAATTGTGAATGTTTTATGTTTGTAGTTGATATGTGGGGAAAGCTCTCTTAGCTAATACTATGTACATAAGGGAAAATACCAGGCCGTGGTTACCACACATATCACGTTAGAATAGTTTTCTAATCTGTGCATACACCAGAAACAAACTTATACCCCATAAACACTTTTTCAAAGATTCTTTTCAGGTTTGTGCCATTCATCAATTCAATTCAACAAGCATTTTTAAAGTGGCTACTGATATGCAAAAGCTAGAAACACAAAAACGAAATTAAAAATTGTTCCTACCCCAAAGAGTTTATATTATATTAAAGGATAAAACATTTAAACAGATGAGAAGATAAAGGGAATTTGAGGAGGAAGAGAGCACTAAGAACTGGCAAGGACAGGAAAGATCTTCCATTGAAGGTTGCACTAGAATTGAACTTTGAAAGAAGCTATAAGAGGCAGAGATGAAGAGGAAGTACAGTCTGGGCATATGGGAATGATAGCCTGTGCAAAATCAGGGAGATGGGACAGTGTGCAGAGTAGAGTAACAGGAATTAAGCCCACATAGAGAGGCTTGAGCTAGATAGTGAAGTGAAAGCCCTTAAATAAGTCATGCTGAGCCATTTATATTTTTTACTTAGAGACAATAGGAAGCAATTATAAGTTTTTGAACAAGGCAATGATATAGTCTGCTCTTTGTCTTAAGACATTTATTTTTTAGTGATGTGATAGACTGGAATTGGCAAGTCTAATTGGGAGGTGAGGTAATACAGTATGAAGAAAAGGACAATATATTCTTTTGTTGTTTTTCAGTCATTGTCATATCCAATTCATTGTGACCATGGAGTTTTCTTGGCAGAGATACTGGAGTAGTTTTCTTTCCATTTCTTCCAGTGAATTAAATAAGGCAAAGGTTAAATGACTTGCCCAGGGTCACACAGCTAGTAAGTGCCCCAGGTGGTATTTGTATGAGGGTCTTCCTGATTCCAACCCCAGTGCTATATCCACTGAACTATCTATCTGTCCTATCTATTCAGGCTATGATTTAAGGACTTTAGTATTCTTTTGTATGGGTAATTGATATTGCTGATTTCTAAAGTATTTTTCATAAAAGTTTTTTACATTAACTCATTTGATTCTCCCAAGAAGGTATAATTAATCTTTTTATAGAGGAAGATATAGACAGCAGGGACTGTTAGATGATGAGTTAGTGGCAGAATCCAGGTCAGTAAATTCTTATATGTTGTGCTTTTAAAAAAAAAAAACAAACAAACCCTGTAAACTTGTGTAACTTTGTGTTTAAAGGTATGTATTAAATTTAACAAAGTTGGGAAGCATGCTACATTGTTAAGCTTTCCAAAGTCCTGATTGGTCATTGTATTCACTAATTAGAGTTAAATATTTCAAGATTACTTCATTTTAATTTATTGTCATCATATAAATTGTTCTAGTTCTGCCCATTTCTTTTTTTCTGTCTGAAATTAAAATAGACAATAAAAGGAGTATTCTTGTAGAACAAGTAGAACAGAAGAAGCTGTTACATGAAGCTTGTCTGCTAACATACAGCTGAGTTTCCCCCTGTGCATATATAATAAATTTTGACATGTAACTTTCAAAGATGCCAAAAGTTTCAATTTTCTAATGTACATTTTAAAAATGGTGATTCTTTTTCTTCTTGTTAACTCTATTTGCCACTTATCTCCTTCTCCCTCCCTCGCCTCTTCCCTGAAAAGAAAACCCTCTTTTATTTTACAGTCAAACAAACCACAGCCCCCCATTGGCCTTGGTCAAAAATTTATGTGACTTTTTTTTAGTCTACCTCAAGATGTATAAATATGATTCACCATCAGTCCTCTTGAATCATCATTGGCCTTTGCATTGAAGGTAGTTATTAAGTCTTTGAAAGTTTTTCTTATTTATCATGTAGAACTCATTCTCCAGATTCTGCCCATTTCACTGCAGGATTTCATATAAGTCTTCCAAACAAGTTTTTCTGAATCTTCATTTTATAGTTTCCTACAGCTTAGTATTATTGCATTATAATCATTTGCCACAATATCTTCAGCCATGTCCCATTTTATGGGTACTCACTTTTTTCCAGTTCTTTGCTACAACTAAAAGGAATTGCTATAAATAATGTGCATACAGTTCTTTTTTAACCCATTGCCTTCTATCTTAATATCAGTTCTAAGACAAAAGAGCAGGAAGGGAGTTGGGGTTTTGTGATTTGACCAGAGTCACACCACTAGAAATCTGAGTTCACATTTGAACTCAGGTCCTTCTGATTCCAGGTCTAGTGCTCTACCTAATGTGCTAGCTAGCCACTCCCTTACAAATCTTTTTACTTTTTCTTTTGATTCAGAAGTTATGAACAAGTTAGTTAATTCTTTGAGCATAGTTACTATTTGTTTTCCTGAAGAGTTAGATCAATTACTATGCCAGACTTCCCAAGCTTCTCTGACATTCACTTTTTTCAACACTTGGTAGGAAGCTAGG
This sequence comes from Monodelphis domestica, assembly GCF_027887165.1. Classification (NCBI taxonomy): domain Eukaryota; kingdom Metazoa; phylum Chordata; class Mammalia; order Didelphimorphia; family Didelphidae; genus Monodelphis; species Monodelphis domestica. The sequence goes on along the minus strand of NC_077229.1, from coordinate 325,167,134 downwards.
TGATACCAAAGATAGAGCAAGTCAGGAAAAACCCAAGTTCAAATCCTTCCTCATACTAGCTGTATGAAGAACTGTGACTCTTCCAAAGTAATTGAACTTGTCTGCCTTAGTTTCCTCAATTGTAAATGGGGATAATTGCACTTATCTCACAAAGCTGTTGTGAGGATCACAGAAGGAGGTGCTAACCCCACATTGTAGAAGTTCCTCACTAGTACTACTTTATAGAAGTGAGAACAAAGATCCAGTTCCTATCCTGAAGCTTTTTCTCTTACACTTTGCCAGTATCAAATCATCAGATTGTATTCTCTCTAGAGAGTCACTTTCTTTTCCCCCCCCATTTGAATTAGTTTATTTAGTCAATTTAGAACATTATTCCTTGGTTACAATAATCACATTATTTCCCTCCCTCTCCTCCACCCACCCTTCCTGCAATCAACATGCAGTTTCATTGGGTATTACTTGTGTCCTTGATCAGAACCTACTTCCATGTTGTTGATTAGGATGTTCATTCAGATTCTACATTCCCAACCATATCCCCATAACCCATGTATTCAAGCAGTTGTTTTTCTTTGGTGTTTTTACTCCCACAGTTTGTCCTCTGCTTGTGGATAGTGATTTTTCTCCTAGATCCCTCCAAATTGTTCAGGATCACTGCATTGCCACTAATGGAGAAGTCTATTACATTCGATTGTACCACGGTGTATCAGTCTCTGTGTATAATGTTTTCCTGGTTCTGCTCCGCTCACTCTGCATCAATTCCTGGAGGTTGTTCCAGTCCCCATGGAATTCCTCCACTTTATTATTCCTTTGAGCACAATAGTATTCCATCACCAACATATACCACAATTTGTTCAGCCATTCCCCAATTGAAGGGCATCCCCACATTTTCCAATTTTTTGCCACCACAAATTGCACAGCTATGAATATTCTTATACAAGTCTTTTTCCTTTATATCTCTTTGGGGTACAAACCCAGCAGTGCTATGGCTAGATCAAAGGGCAGACAGTCTTTTATCGTCCTTTGGGCATAGTTCCAAATTGCCCTCCAGAATGGTTGGATCAATTCACAACTCCACTAGCAATGAATTAATGTCCCCACTTTGCCACATCCCCTCCAGCATTCATTACTAGGTGTGAGGTGATACCTCAGAGTTGTTTTGATTTGCATCTCCCTGATTATCAGAGATTTAGAACACTTTTTCATGTGCTTTTTAATAGTTTTGATTTCTTTAACTGAAAATTGCCTATTCATGTCCCTTGCCCATTTATCAATTGGAGAATGGCTTGATTTTTTGTACAATTGGCTTAGCTTTTTATAAATTTGAGTAATTAGACCTTTGTCAGTGGTTTTTGTAATGAAGATTATTTCCCAATTTGTTACTTCCCTCCTAATTTTGGATGCATTAGTTTTGTTTGTAGAAAACCTTTTTAATTTGATGTAATCAAAATTATTGATTTTACATTTTGTGATTTTTTTTTTCTAGCTCTTGCTTAGTTTTTAAAGTCTTTCCTTTCCCAAAGATCTGACAAATATACTATTCTGTGTTCGCCTAATTTGCTTATAGTTTCTAGATAATCACTTTCTCCCTCTGTTGGCTCCTCTTTTTACTTTAAGAAAGCATTTATAGGACTCCTTTATTTTATTTTTTAATTAAAAAATTTTCCCCCACAAGCCTCCTTTAAGTGTTTAACCATCCAAACTTCTCTTACCACTTCCTTTTTTTTCTATTGCATACTCAATACCACTGTCCTCCTTCCCCTTCCCCCTCCATTTCATAGCATAGCTTCTCACAGGAGATTCAAGAGCAGGTTTAACATCTTGTGCCTGTAGTCTCCCAGAATTATTACAGTTCCCATTTAATTGTTTGTTGATTAGTCAATGAATGATTTATATATTGACTTTTTTTGATAACTAACTTTCAATACCTAGTTGTCATTAATTAACCCATTACTTTGTATAGCATCATTGCTAATATTTCCCATCATAAATAAACGTATTAATATGCATTTACACATAAGAAGTTCAGTGAAAGTAATTCAGAAGAAATGGATAAATTTTAAAGATATTTTAGTATAGAATTATGTTCAAATATTTAAAAATTATGTTCAAGTCATTAAGGCTAATTGAACAAATGTTTATCAATTTAAAACTTATGTGCTTAATTTTCTTTTTTTTAATTTTATAATATTTTATTTGATCATTTCCATGCATTATTCATTAAAGACAAAGATCATTTTCTTTTCCTCCCCCCCTACCCCCCGTAGCCAACGCGTAATTCCACTGGGTATCACATGTGTTCTTGATTCGAACCCATTGCCATGTTGTTAATATTTGCATTAGAGTGTTTGTTTAGAGTCTCTCCTCTGTCATGTCCCCTCAACCACTGTAGTCAGGAATTTGCTTTTCCTTGGTGTTTCTACTCCCACAGTTTGTCCTCTGCTTATGAATAATGCTTTTTCTCCTAGATCCCTGCAGATTGTTCAGGGACATTACACCACCACTAATGGAGAAGTCCATTAAGTTCGATTATACCACAATGTATTAGTCTCTGTGTACAATGTTCTCCTGGTTCTGCTCCTCTTGCTCTGCATCACTTCCTGGAGGTCGTTCCAGTCTCCATGGAATTCCTCCACTTTATTATTCCTTTTTGCACAATAGTATTCCATCATCAACATATACCACAAATTGTTCAGCCATTCCCCAAATGATTGGCATCCCCTCGATTTCCAATTTTTGGCCACCACAAAGAGTGCAGCTATGAATATTCTTGTACAAGTCTTTTTCTCCATTATCTCTTTGGGGTACAGACCCAGCAGTGCTATGGCTGGATCAAAAGGTAGATATTCTTTTATCGCCCTTTGGGCGTAGTTCCAAATTACCCTCCAGAATGGTTGGATCAGTTCACAACTCCACCAGCAATGAATTAATGTCCCTACTTTGCCACATCCCCTCCAGCATTCACTGCTTTCCTTTGCTATCATGTTAGCCAATCTGCTAGGTGTGAGGTGATACCTCAGAGTTGTTTTGATTTGCATCTCTCTGATTATAAGAGATTTAGAATACTTCTTCATGTGCTTATTAATAGTTTTGATTTCTTTATCTGAGAACTGCCTATCCATGTCCCTTGCCCATTTATCAATTGGAGAATGGCTTGGTTTTTTGTACAATTGATTTAGCTCTTTATAAATTTGAGTAATTAAACCTTTGTCAGAGGTTTCTATGAAGATTTTTCCCAATTTGTTGTTTTCCTTCTGATTTTAGTTACATTGGTTTTGTTTGTACAAAAGCTTTTTAATTTGATGTAGTCGAAATTATTTATTTTACATTTTGTGATTCTTTCTATGTCTTGCTTGGTTTTAAAGTCTTTCCCCTCCCAAAGGTCTGATATGTATACTATTCTGTGTTTACCCAATTTACTTATGGTTTCCTTCTTTATGTTTAAGTCATTCACCCATTTTGAATTTATCTTGGTGTAGGGTGTGAGGTGTTGATCTATTATTCCTAATCTCTCCCACACTGTCTTCCAATTTTCTCAGCAGTTTTTATGAAATAGTGGATTTTTGTACCAAAAGCTGGTATCTTTGGGTTTATTGTATACTGTCTTGCTGAGGTCGCTTGTCCCCGGTCTATTCCACTGATCCTCCTTTCTGTCTCTTAGCCAGTACCAAATTGTTTTGATCACTGCTGCTTTGTAATATAGTTTGAGGTCTGGGACTGCAAGGCCCCCCTCATTTGTGTTTTTTTTTCATTATTTCCCTGGATATCCTTGATCTTTTGTTCTTCCAAATGAACTTTGTTATGCTTTTTTCCAAATCAGTAAAGAAATTTTTTGGGAGTTCCATGGGTATGGCACTAAATAGATAAATAAGTTTGGGTAGGATGGTCATTTTTATTATATTGGCTCATCCTATCCATGAGCAGTTAATGTGTTTCCAATTGATCAAGTCTAGTTTTAGTTGTGTGGAGAGTGTTTTGTAGTTATGTTCAAATAGTTCCTGTGTTTGTCTCGAGATAGATTCCTAGGTATTTTATTTTGTCTAAGGTGATTTTGAATGGGATTTCTCTTTCTAGTTCTTGCTGCTGAGCTGTGTTGGAGATATGTAGAAATGCTGATGACTTATGGGTTTATTTTGTATCCTGCAACTTTGCTAAAGTTGTTGATTATTTCAATTAGCTTTTTGGTTGAGTCTCTAGGATTCTTTAAGTAGACCATCATGTCATCTGCAAAGAGTGATAACTTGGTCTCCTCCTTGCCTATTTTGATGCCTTCAATTTCTTTTTCTTCTCTAATTGCTACTACTAGTGTTTCTAGTACAGTGTCAAATAGTAGAGGTGATAATGGGCATCTTTGTTTCACTCCTGATCTTATTGGGAATGCATCTAGTTTATCCCCATTGCAGATGATATTAGCTTATGGTTTTAGATATATACTGTTTATTATTTTTAGGAATGACCATTCTATTCCTATGCTTTCTAGTGTTTTTAATAGGAATGGGTGTTGTATTTTATCAAAGGCTTTTTCTGAGTCTATTGAGATAATCATGTGGTTCCTGTTGGTTTGCTTGTTGATGTGGTCAATTATGTGGATGGTTTTCCTAATATTGAACCAGCCCTGCATCCCTGGTATAAATCCTACTTGATCATGGTGGATGACCCTTCTGATCACTTGCTGGAGTCTTTTTGCTAGTATCCTATTTAAGATTTTTGCATCTATATTCATTAGGGAGATTGGTCTATAGTTTTCTTTTTCTGTTTTTGACCTGCCTGGTTTTGGAATCAGTACCATGTTTGTGTCATAAAAGGAGTTTGGTAGAACTCCCTCTTTGCTTATTATGTCAAATAGTTTGTATAGTATTGGGATTAACTGTTCTCTGAATGTTTGATAGAATACACTGGTGAATCCATCAGGCCCTGGGGATTTTTTCTGAGGGAGTTCTTTGATGGCCTGTTGGATTTCATTTTCTGATATGGGATTATTTAAGAATTCTATTTCTTCTGTTAGTCTAGGCAGTTTGTATTTTTGTATATATTCATCCATATGACCCACATTGGTGTCTTTATTGCCATATAATTGGGCAAAGTAATTTTTAATGATTGCCTTAATTTCCTCTTCATCAGAGGTGCTGTCCCCCTTTTCATCTTTGATGCTGTTAATTTGTTTTTCTTCCTTCCTTTTTTTAATTAGATTGACCAGTACTTTGTCTATTTTGTTTGTTTTTTCAAAGTACCAGCTTCTTGTCTTATTTATTAAATCAATAGTTCTATCACTTTTGATTTTATTAATTTCTCCCTTAATTTTTAGGATTTCTAGTTTGGTTTTCTGCTGAAGGGTTTTTAATTTGGTCTCTTTCGAGTTTTTTTAATTTGCATTTCCAATTGATTGATCTCTGCTCTCCCTAGTTTGTTAATATATGCATTTAGGGATATGAATTTACCTCTGATTACCGCTTTGGCTGCATCCCAAAAGGTTTGAAAGGATGTCTCGCCATTGTCATTTTCCTCAATGAAATTATTAATTGTTTCTATGATTCCTTCTCTAATTGATTTTGGAGTATCATATTGTTTAATTTCCAATTAGTTTTTGATTTGGTTTTCCATGTACCATTACTGATCATTATTTTTATTGCCTTGTGGTCTGAAAAGGCTGCATTTATTATTTCTGCTTTTCTGCATTTGTGTGCCATGTTTCTGTGACCTAATGTATGGTCAATCTTTGTGAATGTGCCATGTGGTGCTGAGAAGAAGGTGTATTCCTTTTTGCCACTATTTATTTTTCTCCATATGTATATTAACTCTAATTTTTCTAAGATTTCATTCACTTCTTTTACCTCTTTCTTATTTATTTTTTGATTTGATTTATCTAAATTTGATAATGGTTGGTTCAAGTCTCCCACTAATATGGTTTTACTGTCTATTTCTTCCTTCAATTCTCATAGTTTCTCCATTAGAAATTTGGGTGCTATGTTATTTGGTGCATACATGTTGATTAGTGATATTTCCTCATTATCTAAAGTCCCTTTTAACAAAATATAATTACCTTCCCAATCCCTTTTGATCAGGTCTATTTTTGCTTTGGCTTTATCAGATATCATGATTGCCACGCCTGCCTTCTTTCTATCAATTGAGGCCCAGAAGGTCTTACTCCATCCTTTAATTCTGACCTTGTGGGTGTCTACCCGCCTCATGTGTGTTTCTTGAAGACAACATATGGTAGGGTTTTGGATTCTAATCCATTCTGCTAATTGTCTACGTTTTATGGGTGAGTTCATCCCATTCACGTTCAACGTTATGACTGTCACTTGTGGACTCCCTGGCATTTTGATATGCTTCCCTAATTCTAACCTTTTTTCTTCAGCTCTACGTTTTAATCCAGTGATTTACTTTAAATCAATCCCCCTTCTACTTCCCTTTCTATCCCCCTCCCTTCTTATTCCCTCCCTTATTTTCCCCTGTAGTCTTTTTAAAAATTCCCCCCACCCTCTCCCTCCCTTGTACTGCTTCCCTCCCCACCAGTCTGTTTTTTACCCTTCTACTCCCCTATAGGGCGCAAATCTATTCTCTTCCCCAATGGATTGGATTGTTCTTCCCTCTTTGGGTCAGTTTCAAATTATGTAAGAGTTGAGTATTTCCTATCTCCAACCTCTTTACCTTTCCAGTGTATCGATGTTCTGCCCCCTCCCACCATGAGCTTCTTTGTGACATATAAATTTACCCCCATTTGTTTCTTTTCCCATTTCTTTTAGTCATAACCTCTTTTCTTTTTTAGCTTTAGTCATGTGTGTATATATACATATATATATATACACACATACACATGTATATGTATTTATGCATGCACATATCTATATACCTATTTATGTCTTGTCCTTTCATCGTATACAGTTTGTTACTGTTCCCTCTGAGTGTAGTTCTAGCTGCTCAGGTAATAGCAACAGTTTTTAAGAGTTGCCAATGACCTCTTTTCTTATAGGGATACATATCATTTTAACTTATTGAGTCTCTTAAAAATTTTGTTGTTGTTGTTGTTTTTTCCCCTCTTTTTTAATTACCTTTTGATGATTCTCTTGAGTTCTGTGGTTGGACTTCAAATTTTCTGTTCAGGTCTGGTCTTTTATTTATGAATGCTTGGAACTCTTCTGTTGTGTTAAATGACCATACTTTCCCCTGTAAGAATATAGTCAGTTTTGATGGGTATTTTATTCTTGGCTGTAGATCTAGTTCCCTTGCTTTCCGGAATATTGTATTCCATGCCTTTCGGTCCTTCAGTGTGGATGCAGACAGATCCTGTGTTATCCTCACTGTGTTTCCATGGTAACTGAATGGCTTCTTCTTGGCAGCTTGTAATATCTGTTCTTTCATCTGATTGTTTTTTAATTTGGCTATAACATTTCTTGGTGTTGTCAGTTGGGGATTAAATACAGGGGGTGATCTGTGGATTCTTTCAATCTCCACTTTCCCCTCTTATTCTAGGATCTCGGGACAGTTTTCCTGGATAATTTCCTCTAGTATTATGTCCAGGCTTTTTCTTTTGTCGTGGTCTTCTGGTAGTCCAATTCTTAAATTGTCTCTTCTCGAACGATTTTCTAAATCGTCTGTTTTGTGAATGAGATGCTTCACATTTTCCTCAATGTTTTCATTCTTTTTGTTTTGTTTTATAGTGTCCTGCTGCCTTGTGAGGACACTTGATTCTAGTTGTTTTACTCTGGTTCTTAAAGATTGGATTTCATTTCTGGCTTTTTGGTCGTCTTTTTCCTTCTGGTCTGATTTTCTTTGAAGATCATCTTTCATCCTCTTTACCCTGTCTTTCATCTCCTTTGCCTCATCTTTCTTCTCCTTTGCCTCATTTTCCAGCTGGATGATTTTGGCTTTCAGGACACTATTTTCTTGTTTTAGTTCAAGTGCCTCTGTTTCCAGATGACTTGTCTTAATTTTTAAGTTCTTTTCCCAATTGTCTTCAGCCTCTCTTAGTTGTGTTTTGAGTTCTTCCACAGCCTGTATCCAATTCGCTGGGATTTCTGGTTTATCGTTTTCTGATCTCTCCCCCTCTGTTCCATTTGCTGAGTAGTAGCTGTCTATTGTAGTTTCTTTCTTTTGTTTCTGTTGTTTGTTCCAATTCACCCCTTCTTTACTCCCTGTATTTGTCTGTGCTCTTGTTCCTCTCATTTTTTTTGTTTTGGGGGGACTTCTATCAGTCTCCCCTCTTGGGGCTTTAACAGAAGATCTCTTGGTGTAATCTCTGGGGGAGGGTTGTTGGGGGTTTGAGCTTTCCTGTCCTCTGGAGGCTTTTGATTGGCTTAAAGTCCAGCAGTCAATGAGGATGGATGGGGAGCCTGGGCTTCCCTGCGTTCTGGAGACTTTTGATGGGATTGAGTTCAGCTTAGTTGGGCTGGGTTTACTCTGAGTTTTAAACTTCCTGGACGGCTGGAGCAAATATGGAGGATCTCCAAAGCTCTGGCCAGGCTGCCAGGTCTATGCTCCTTCTAGGCTGCCATCTTGACTTCGCCTCTAGGTTTCTGTTTTTTTCAGAAGATCCTGCTTTCTAAGGGGGGAGGTGCATGGCCTCCCTGGGCTCTGAGGGCTCCTGATGGGATTAGATTCACCTGGTTTGGGCCGAATGGGCCCTGAAGCAAAAAACCTCCTCCTCTACAATCTGTGTTGAATGCCTGGAGACTGGCCCAGGTTGTTTTCAAGGTAAGCCCTTCACCAGCCCTGAGGTTTTTGTTCTTTCAGAAGCTCTGAGGGCTCCTGATGGGATTAGGCTCAGGTGGTGTGGGCTCAATGATCCCTGAGCCAAAAAAAAGGAAGAAAAATAAAACAACCTCCTCCTCCACAGTCTGTGTTGAATGCCCACAGACTGGCCGGGGTTACTTTCAAGGTGAGCTCTTCGGAGCAACCCCTTTGCCAGCCCTGAGTTTTCTGTCCTTTCAGTAGCTCTGAGGGCTCCTGATGGGATTGGGTTCAGCTGGTGCCCTAAAGCTGGCACCTCCCTTGAGACTCAGATGGAAGGACCCAGCCAGGTGGCTACAGGCTTTCCCCTTCTCTCTATGTTTCCCTGCCGTCTGTGTTGGGTGCCCCAGAGACTGGCTCAGGTTGCTTTCAAGGTGAGTCCTCAGAGCCCTGAGGTTCCTGCTGTTGCTCAGCACTCTGGGTTGGGGGGGATGGGTCCTGGGACCTTCCTTCTGCCTACCCCTTAGGTTCGAGTGATCTAGGGTTCTGGCTTTTGGGGTATGGTACCTTTTGATCCAGGTCCAGGAGGAGGTTTCCCCAGGTCTATCCTGTTGGCTTGAATTTCGGTGTCCTAGGAGCACTCTGTTTGCGATCGGTAAGGAAGGGTTTCTGAGGTCTGAACTTTCACTGCTTCTACGCTGCCATCTTGACCGGAAGTCTCTAGTCTTGCTTAATTTTCTTAAAGTGTGTGTGTGTGTGTGTGTGTGTGTGTGTGTGTGTGTGTGTGTGTGTGTGAGAGAGAGTGTGAGCATGAGCATGTGCACGTGTGTGCATAATCAACTCCTTATCTTTGAATTGCTGAGGTCCTGTAATAGTTAGATTGACCTATTTCTGTAGCCCTAAGCTTCTGAGTACTAAATAAAAACTCCTGGAGAGTGCATACAATATTAGGGAACAGTGAATCATTTGAGACTATTCTAGAAATAGCATCAGCTTCAATATGTAAATGGTTAAATATTCAGTTTCTAAGAATATTCTGCAGTATAAGTAGTGAATAATGCTACTGACAAAGATTTCACTTACTGTATATTTAATGGAAGTTTATTTGCTTATTCTTATTATATACTGCCAGTCGAATATCTGTCTTCTAGAGCATTATAAAGCAAGTATGAAATTTACTTCTGGATTTTTCCCTTTTAATAAAATAGCAAATAACTCCCAATGACCTTTTTTTAGGTTCCTATAATTGAAGGAAATGGTGGTCTCACTTTAATTTTAATTAGTTTAATGATTGTTTAGTGTAGTGTAGTTCAAGTTGTTGTTCAGTCATTTTCAGTAATGTCTCACTCCTTGTGACACCATTTGGGGGTTTCTTAGCAAAGTTAATGTAGTGATTTGCCATTTCCTTCTCCAACTCATTTTATAGATTAGGAAACTGAGGCAAACATTGTTAAATGACTTGCCTAGGGCCACACAGCTTTTAAGTGTCCAAGGCCAGATATGAATTCTGCTTTGCATATAGTTTATAGTTAGGGTTTTAATATGCCTTAATTCATATTTTAAGAACCTGGTCTCAAATTCTCCTTGTATTAATTAAATGAACTTGTTCAGAATTTCTGTGCTGATATAACATGAAGAAGATTTTTTTCCTTCTCCTTCAGAGAAGAATTGTCACTTTTTCTAGAAATGGACTGTATACTTTTGGTTCTCTTAATCTGAATCCTAATGTATGAGATAAAAAAGCAGGAGCCCCCTATATTTTTCTGTAATAAAGATATATCTACCTTAAGTATGATATGAAGATAATCTTGTAAAATATATGTCCCTGAGTGGCAAGTGAAGGTTTCGTTTTCCTTCTACTTCTCAATTCCCTTTCCCTTTCCCATCCCCCCTCCTTTTGATGCATTTATGTTTTAAGTAGCACTGGAAGACAGGAATTAATCTTGCTGGAAGAAGTCTAGAAATAGGAAATCAGAAAAGAAAGTAATTTGCTAATGGCTATTTCTCCCTTCTGTTTCCCCCCTGCCCTCATTATTGTTTTGACATGTTTTAAGATGATGACTATAATGGTCATTCATACTCTACATGATTTTTCTCCCCAGCTTAAATTTTTTTTTTTTAATAAAAAGTTGTATCTGTGTATGTGTTTTCCTGTTTTAGAATTCAATTTTTGCTTTGAAGGCAGGCCCCATTTGATTTTTACATCTTGCATAATAGGTGCTTAATAAGGAGAAAGGGGAGAAAATATCATTTATATAGCACCTAATCCATGCCAGGCACTGTGCTAAGTATTTTGTAAGCATTAAATGCCTGTTGAATTTAAAACTAAACAAAAATCTTCCTGTGGCAATCTATAATGTCAGATCAATCAAATATTAATTAAGCACTGGTTATGTGTCAAATATGAATAGAAAAGCATGAAATAATCCTTGCTCTAACGGAATTCATATTTCATGGTGGGGACAGCATGTAAAAAGGAAGTATAAATAATTTAGGGAGTCTCTATCATTTGAGGGAGATTAAAAAAAGTTTCATGTAGAATTGGTATGTTGAAGAGATTCTTTGAAGTAGTGGTTAGGAGGAGTACAATCCAGACACTGGGGCTGACCATTGCATGATGGGAGATGTGATGCCCTTTATAAAGAGCTTCCAAGAAGGCAGAGTAAAAAAATAGGAATAATGTGCTTGAGATTGGAAAAGTAATTTAGGGTCAGATTGTGAAGGGCTTTAAAAGTAGAGTCAGTATTTATAATTAACCTGAGTCTCGGTTTCTTCATCTGTAATCTCCACTTCAGAGTTGAGAGGCTTAAATGAGTTTGCAGTCTTGAAAGTACTCTCCAAATGTAAATTATTATTAAATTTATTTAGACCATATGATATTATCTTGTAGAATCAGCATATATTATACCCATTAAATGTTATTCTTGTGGTTTTAACACAAATCACATCATATTATTTTTGATGAGAAAAACTTTAGAGGCATATACCTGGAACATATTTACTAATTGTTAATTGTTTCTATTGTTTGGATCAGAGAGTACACAATTATGTCAAACTTCTCACCCAGGGCGATTAATTGGTGGCCAGTTTAATCTGTTCAGGATTTTATGGTTAAAATGTACTTTAGAATTATTTTTATTTGGCACAACTACAACTTAAGTTTTTATTTTGACATTTTTCAGGGAAATAATGTCTGATTTATAAACAATATACTGTCTTTATATATTATTAAGGATCATTATTTATAGTTCAGCTAGATGGTAACTGCCCCTCCTAAATGGTTTCTCAAGATTATCATACTAACACTATATAGAAATTCAGTGCAAGTAATACTTGACTATTCATAAGGTGATGCAGGTACTGAATATTTTAACATATTTAGTCATAAAACTCTTAAGTGTTAAAGATATAGCCCAAATGCCAATTTGGCTAAAAAATTTATTTTACCTTTGACAAATCTACAAGAGAACCTTGGGAAAAGTTAGTCTACACACACACACACACACACACACACACACACACACTCTCTCTCTCTCTCTCTCTCTCTCTCTCTCTCAAGTTACCTAAATATTAAGGAGATTGTATGAATGAAGGAAGGAATATATAACGTAACATACTTACTTACCTGTGCAAAGCATTGTGAATATAAATAGAAAAGCAGATAGTACCTGTTCAGAAGGAGCTCCCATTCTTTTTTGGATTTAACTCAGGCTTTCCTTACTCCAGGACTTACTCCAGGTGCTCTTTGTATTGACTCATCAAAGTAATCTGTGCTTCTTTGCCTTTTTTGGTGGCATTTGGTCAGCATTTGTTGCTAGTGATGAGGAAAGTGGGTCTCTTTTCCACTGTGATTTCTCTTAATAATGGCTATGGGGACTGGGCTGGAATCAGGTTTAGGTTTAGTGGTTTGGAGGACATAGCTATTGTATAGGCTCTCAAACTAAGGGTTCTGGGCTGTCTCTGTCAGGATCTGGAGGGAGATGCAAGAGTAGTGGTGATTTGACTTGCCTTGCACCTGTAGCTTCCAGGCTCTCACAGAAGACCATTGATAAGATAAATGAAATACAAGTTAGATGGGTGTCTGGAATTTAATCCCTTCTCACCTCAATACCATGACATCTTTTTTCGTAAAATACTACATAAGGTCTTTTCTGAAACCTGCAGTATTTTTCCTTGTCCTCAATTTACTGTGTACTTATTTTGATTCATTTTTCTGTGTTGAGTTGTTTTTGCCACGTGTAGATTCCACACCTCTTTTAAGACAGGAACTATGTAGTTTTTGTTGTGTTTTTTTTTTATTCAGTGGAGGCTTAGTATATATGCTTGTTGAATTGATTTTTTTTTGTCCCCAAGGACAAGAACTTTAATGATGTCATCTGTTTTCACCAGTCATTTCCAGACTTTATCTCTTCCCAGCCCCTCTAAAGATTGAACTCTCTTGTTAAAGAGAAAAACAGTTAAATAGCCAACAAAAGGAGTGACTATATTTAACAGTGCTCCATCTCTCTAAAGAGTAAGAGAATATTACAAATTTTTGTTGGTATCTTTTGGGTTTTTTATATCACCAAAATTTCTTCTAGTATTCCCCGTCTCCCAAGCCATCTCATATATATATATATAATAAGTAATATTTTAAAACAGAGAGAGAGACAGAGAAGACAGATACAGAGAGAGAGACACACAGAGACACCACACAAAACTTATATCTTCCTATATAACTGTGATGCTAGGAAAGAGAGTCCCTGGGGAGAGAATTCTAATTATACAGTCTTTGAAATACATACCTAGTAGAGATATTACCTGGTCAAAGATATGCACATTTTATGGTCCTTTGGGCATAATTCCAAATTTCTCTCCAGAATTGTTGACTTCATTCACAGTTTCAGCAGGGGCAACTGGGTAGCTCAGTGGATTGAGAGACAGGCCCAGAGACTGGAGGAACTGGGTTCAAATATGAAAAGTCTATGAGGCAGCACATCAGAATTGTTTTGATTTACATTTCTCTAATCAATAGTGATTCAAATGATTATAGGTGGTTTTAACTTCTTCATCTGAGAACTGCCTATTCATATCCTTTGACCATTTTTCAGTTGGGGAATGACTTGTATTATAAATTTGATTCAGTTCTCTATATATTTGAGAAATGAGGCCTTTGTCAGAGATAATTGCTGTAAAATATTTTCTCCAGTTTTTGTTTCTCTTCTAATCTTGGTTGCATTGGTTTGTTTATGTAAAAAGATAAATAATGTTTTAAAAGAAAATAAAAGAAACTGGTAAAACTGATTAATACATTAAAAAAAACCTTAAAATATGTGCAATGCCTATGAACCTCCTACTCTAGCAAAGAAGTGAGGTGGGAGTATCTTCTCATATATCTTCTTTGCCAACTTATTTTTTTCTTTTAAGTCCTTACAGAGTGGTTCCAAGGCAGAAAAGAAGTAAGGGCTAAGCAATGGGGATTAAGTGACTTGCTCAGGGTCACATAGCTAGGAAGTGTCTGAGGCCAGATTTGAAGCTAGGACCTCTCATCTCTAGACCTGGCTTTCAATCCACTGAGCTACCCAGCTGCCTCTTGATTTACTTATTTTTAATAACTTTGGAACACTCTTGATTGTTTTGTGGGGTTTTTATATTATTTATATTATTTTCCTGGCTCTATATCAACTGATATAAATCTTTTTGTGCTTCTCCATATTCATCATATGTTATTTCTTATATCATAATAATAGCATATTATGTTCATGTACCATAATTTGTTTATCCATTTCCTAATCACAAGCATCTATTTTGTTTCTAATTCTTTGCTGTCATAAAAAGTGCTACCATAAATATTTTGGTATATAAAGGAACTTTATTTTTATTAATGAGGTATACTTTTTATCTGTTCAGCAGGAACAAGATTGGTTATTAATTTCTTGGATTTGGCTTTTAGAATTCATTTCATTTACATTATTGTTTTTGTGAGTATTGTTTTTTTGATTATGTTTCAGCCTCATCAGTTCAGACAAATCTGTAAGATTTAAAATTGGGTTTGACTAAGTATGAGTTATAAAAGTAAGATTGTGGTTGCCATTTATAAAAGATTAACCCTTAAGACGAGAAAAAAAACTGTTAGCAACTTTTATTTACAAGGTAGAGATGTTAAAGTGGGAAATATAGGAAGGAGGTAGAGAATTGTCTGGCCTACCACCCTAAGTGCTGATCCTAAGAAATCCAGCTTACTACCTGGCAAGGTGTCCTTCAAGCCCCAGTCTTCACATGGAAGGTCCCAGGATTGTTTTTCAGCCAGAGGTGCCTTTCACTTCAGCCTGAGTCACTCACTCAGCAAGCCTCTCCAGCACAGAATGCTCTAGCCCAGAGTCCAGGAAAAATAACTGCCTCCAAGAGTTCTCCCTTCAGCTCCACTCACCAACACAGAATGAATGAATGAATCCTTCCCCGATGGCTTTTTTAAAAGTTTTATTGCGGTCACTTTCTGGAGCTCCCCCACTTCAGGGAAACCAATCACAGCCTCCCAATTTGGCTAGTGGGGGTGGGGGGGGGGTTGGAGCAGTGCCCTTTGAAGGGGTGAGCTTTCTCTAGTAGGTGACTTGTGAACTCTCTTACTCTTAATGGTTAGCTAAGTGCCAAGTAAGGATATTTTAAGTTTTTAATTTGATTAAATTTAAGGTTTGCTGATTGATTACATTAAAAATAAACTAAGAGTCTAATTCTCTCTTCACAAATCTAAATAAAATTTCTGATTTTCTCAGACATTTCTTATTGCAAAATAATATTCTTTTGTTATAGTTTATTCAACCATCTCCAGTCAATAAGCACAACTTCAGTTTACAAATCTTTGTTATCACAGAAGTTGTTTTGAATGATTTTATACATATAGGCTAGCCACCTTTGACAACTCCATGGACTGGTTATTCTTTAATGGGATTTAAGATTTTATGATAAAAGGATCTGAACAATTTGTCACTAATCTTTTCACAAGAAAAGAAAGATGAATCTGCTTCCTTTGTTTAAGGAAGTTCCTTTACTTGTTTTTCAGATTTTTTTTACTAATAACTAATATTAATCTACTAATTAGCTACTAATATCTAATACTACTAAAACTAACAGTTGTATTTATTGTAGGCTATAGTGTATGAACCACTATGCCTCAGAAAAGAAATCAAGAAGAAAATACAAATAAATCAGCAGTTTTTTAAAATTGCCTAATCAGTATTGTCAAGTAACCAAATATTAAATGCAAAAAATCCTTCTTAATAACTTGATTTATAGACCAAATAGCACTTGAATAACTGCAAGAAATTATGCTCTCTCTTCATTATTGTTTTCTTCTCACATTCCCTAGTTAAACTGAACTCCTTAAGTTAGGCATTACATTTTTTTTTTGTCTTTGTATCTACTGCTTTGTTAAGTGTGTGTACAGTTGAGCTGGGAAAAAATAGCTTTTAATTGTTTTATAATTATATTTTTACTTTTTTCAAGATAAAAAAGAATTTCTAGAATAAAAGACATGGACATTCTCGGTCACCGAGAGACTACCACTATACCATGATCCTTTTTGAAAGTTAATTTTAATTTCCACATTTCAGAGCTGATCTATTTATAAGATCACCTAGCCCAAATCCCTTATTTCTACTAAAGGATATGTTTTGCCTAAATTCATACAGTTAGTGGTAAAGTTGAGACAGTGGTCTAGGTATGAAACAGAGCCCTGTGTTCTCCTGCATTAACAAAATGATGCAAAATATGTCTTACTGATTTGGCTGTTTCTTCTAATGCTGCAGTTTGTAACTCATTCATGCCCACAATTTTGTGTAACTTTTTTTTTGTTCTTGTCTTCTCATAAATTCTTTACAGGGACTCAACTTGACATTTTGGGAGCCTTTTTTACTCTGACATGATACTAGTAGCACATCCAGTCTCTCCAACTGTTACCACCACTTGTTATGTGGCTAGCCCATCTTTTTAAAATGTTTATTTTTGCCTCATGTCCTTTGTTTTAGTTCTTCAAAGTTCCTTATTTGTTCTATGTCAGCCACCTTACAATTACCTTCTGCCTCTCTATTGCTCTCTGTGATGCTCATTTTAATTTTTCAAGTCTATACTTTATACAAGAAGATCCATAGAAAATTAGTATTAAAAAGAAATCGTTGTTTCTGGGAGAAGTTGAGACTCTTTAAAGGAATTTACCTAAAATAAACTCTTCACAAAATCGTAATAATGATGAAGATGTTTTCTGGTTTGGGATGTATAAAACTTCTTGGAAGAGTTTATAGCCAGTTTCTTTCACTGCATGTTCATTATAGAGTGTCTTTGCAAATAATGCTTGCCAAATGCCCCAAGCTTTCGTTAGCTTTTTGGGGTAATATTGTTTCATTGAGTTCCCTGCCCTTTTTTTATATTAGTCAGTTGCAAAGTATTTGTTATGTGCCAGTCACTGAGATACAGTGAAAGACAAAAAAGCTCCAGAGCTTCATGATGATTTCTCCATCCCATACTTGTGAAATTAATGTCATTTTTGATAGTTATATTAAAACTTTGGGAGAAGTAGGACAGAAAAGAAATTATTGCAGTTTCCCACACAAAGTTTGTGCCCATGTTTTAGAATGAATTTTTTATTTAGCAACAAAAATTATGTATAAATTGTTTTGGAACACTTTGATATACAAATTTAGGAAAACTAAGCCATATGATTTTTTTCTGCCAAAAATCCTGGGGTGAATATGTGTCTGTGCACTTGTGCACACGCATGTGTGTGTATAGGACAGATTGATTATTTCTACTTTCTTCCCTACCCTGTTAATTTTCTGGATTTTTGTACCAGGTTTTCCATGTCCCTAAGCATAGACAATATCAAGAGTGATCTAATTTGATAGAGACATAAACATTTTGAAGATGTTAACTATTTGTGAACTTTATCAAGTTTTTTAAGTTTTCTGATCTCATTGTACTCACATCTGATATGAAAATGTTGACTTAGATCTTTATGTCCCTATAGTCTACAAGCATTTACTAAGCACTATTTATATATATATATTGTGCCAAGAGGAGGGGAAAAACAGTTCCTCCTGTCAGGGATCTCATATTCTAATGAGGGAGACAAAATACAAATAATTGTGTTATTTAGTGTAAATGGAAAGGATTCTCAGGCCCCACTTGTGAGTAGTGGGGAGGTGAAGAAGAGTAAGTATAATAAAACTACAAATTTAGTAAGGGCAGGTTACAAAGGGCTTTATTATAGGATTTTATATTTGAGGTAAAGGGGGGAGTCCCTAGATTTGAGTAAGGAGTAACATGGACAGACCTACCCTTCAGAAAAGTCACTGTAGCAGCTGAGTGGAAGATAAATTTGAGAAGAGAGAATTGAAGCATGAGCCAACTAGAAGATTGTTGGAATAGTCTGGGCTAGGGATGATAGCTGTGGGAATGGAAAGGGACATGTAAAGAGATTATGAAGGATACAAGATTGATTAACAAATTGGATATGTGGGGTGAATTAGAGTGAGAAGTCAAGAGGTATGTTAAGAATTCAAAGCTGTGATTGGTATAGGGACCTTTGACAGGAACAGGGGAATATTTGGGATGAAAGGCCATGGGTTTTGTTTGGGGCATATTGAGCTCAAGATGCTTAGGCGACAACCTATTCAAGATGTCTGATAGGTAGTAGTGATAGAGGACGAATGAAGGAAAGAGAACAGGACTAACTAGCTATATAGATCTATGGATCATCATATGCTTAGAAATAATTTGCCCCAATGGGAGTTAATGAAATTGAGCAAGATAGTGTAGGGGCTAGAGAAAATAGAACTTCAGGGTAGTAGTACAGGGTTAGTGGATAGTATAGGGTCGTGGTGGTGAACCTATGGCATGCGTGCCAGAGGGAGCACTCAGAGCCCTCTCTGTGGGCATGCTTGTTGTTGCTTCAGCACAGAGTTTGTTACTAGAAAGTATGATAGAGACATGAAGAGAGAGAGTAACAGTTTCAGTCAGTTTACTTTTTTATTTCAAAAGTCAGAGGGACCAGGGCCTGGGCTGCTCCCCTCCCCCCTCTCCATGGATGTCTGGGGACATTTCTCACATCACTCACTCCTCTAAAAGGTTTCCCATCACTGGTATAGGCAATGAGATGGCACAGAGCTCTGGGCCTAGAGTCAGGAAGATCTGAGTTCAAATTGATCCTTAGGCATTTCCTAGTTTTGTGAGCCTGGACAAGTCATTTACTTCTGTTTTTTTCTTTCTGTTATTTAAAAAAAATTAAAAGAATGTTTTCCCCCTTAATTACACATAAAAAGATAATTTCTAGCATTTTTTCAGAGAATATTGAGTCTCTAATTTTCTCATTTTCTCCCTCTCCACCCCCTGACTGTCTCCTTGAGATAGTGAGCAATTTCATATAGATTTTTCATGTACAATCATGTAAAACCTTTTGCCTATATTAATCCTTTTGGGGAAGTGTCAAATCCGGCTCGACAGAAAACAGGGTCCTCAGAAGTTGGTAAGAATAATGGTGAGACCTCAATGGAATAAGGAGGGCTACTAAAGCTGATAGCAATCAGGGGCAAGGTTTTTTTGAGAATAGCTACTATTTTATAGAGCCAAACAAGTTGGAGATTTTGCACAAGTTTCCACATACTCGTAGTAGTCTCTTGGTAACTGAGGATGACGATTGTCTTTGTGCATTTTCATCTATGATAGATGAGTGTGCACAAAGACACTTGTGCGTGAAGATTTAAGTGGAAAAGTTGATGCACAGAGACAGTCCCACTCTCTCAGCATTAGAAGCCTGGGTCCAGTGGCACGAAAAGTTGTTACACCTGGAGACTTCCTCAGCTGCATTGGATGGCCTGTTGTCTTTTGTGCTCCAACACGCCCTAAGCTTGCTGCGTCGCCCTCTCAGCCGTTGAACCTTCTTATTGGTTTCTTCCACCTGTTCCGCCAAAGTAGTCTTCACATGCTGGGTGAGCAAAGCCCTGGTTCACCAGGGGTCCACAATAACCCGATGGCTACCCTCACAAGGTTTAGCTGGCCTGTCGAAGCCGTTGCCCGGGGTGTGGCCGCTGCCGCATGCTAGCAGCTACTGGGAGCCACAAGTGAGAGCTGGGTGTCAGGTGGGGGTCAGAGGCTGGAGAGCTGCCCTAGGAGAGCACGACAAGCCCTCCATACCAGAGATGCTACCCCTCCCTGAACACCCCATACACATACACAATAAAGAGATATGATTGGTAAAGTGATACAATGTAATCTGTTTACGTTGAGTCTACATCATGATTTCTATAGGATAATAAAATAACATGTAACAACCTAACTTAGGTTCCCAAGGAAATGCATATATCAGTGATTTTGTAGGAACATCTAGTGCAGAAAAAGAGGAGCGGAGAGGGGGGTTTGAGGCTACAGGCCTTGGGTGATATGTAACAGACTTCAGCTGTGTTATGGATGTTAGTTTTGCTGAGGGTTCTCAGGCTTTGCCTCTCACAGGGAAGAAAATTTTTTAAAAAATTTAAGAAAATTTTAAAAGTTTGCTGTGTGTTCTGGATTCAGATTTTATCAGTTCTTTTTCTCAGGAAGCAGATGACATTTTTTATCATAAGTTCTTTGAATCGTTTTGGATCCTCATATTGCTGAGAAGAGCTAAGTTATTCACAGTTAATTGTACAGTATTTCTATCAGTGTACAGTGTTCTCCTGGTTCTGCTTATTTTGCTCTGCTTCAGTTTGTGTAAATCTTTCCAGGTTTTTCTAAGCTCCTCCTACGTGTCATTTCTTATACCACAATAGTATTCTATTATAATCACATGTTTTAACTTAAGCAGCCATTCCTCAACTGATAGGTGTCCCCTCACTTTCTTTGCTTCCACAAAAAGAACTGCTTTAGAACTTTTCTGTTTCTATAGGTCCTTCCCCTTTTTATTTTTTATCTCGTTGGGATACAAAAGCCTAGTAATGGTATTTGCTGGGTCAAAAGCTATGTATTGTATTGCACAGGTCCAAATTGCTTTCCAGAATGGTTGGATCAGTTCACAGTTCCCCCAAAGGTACATTAATATCTCAATTTTCCCACATTCTCTCCATGTTTTGCCAGTTTTCTTTTCAATCATAATAGTTGATTAGGTGTGGGATGGTGCCTCAGAGTTTTATTTGCATGACTAAAGAGAATTTTAACTACTTTATCTGAGATTGCCTGTTGATCATTTTTCATTTGGGCATGACTTGTAGTCTTATATATTCAACTCATTTGTCTTTGTATTTTGGAATTGAGGCCTTTATTTAGAGAGACTTGTTTAAAAAAAAAAGGCACCATTATAAGATTGCTATATATTACTACTCTTCATCCCATTTCTCCCTGTTTAGTTTCTGACCACCACCTCCCCCAATTTGTCCTCTTTTCTTTTAGTCCAACCTCTCCTTATCTTTTCCCCTTCCCCTTCTACTTTCCTGTAGGGTAGGATAGATTTCTATATTCTATTGATTGTATATGTTCTTCCCTCATTGAACCAATTTGATGAGAATATGGTTCACATTGTTTTTTCCCAATTCCCTTCCTCTGTAAAAGGTCTTTAATGCCTTATTTCAGTGAGATAATTTAACACATTCTATTATTTCCTTCTTCTTCCCAATGTATTTCTCTTTCTCAAACTTTAATTTCATTTTTTTATATCATCCCATTATTTTCTACTCACACCCGTGCCCTCTGTCTATGTATATTGCTAATTGCCCTAATAATGAAAAAAGTTATTTGGAGTTACAAGAATTGTCTCCCCATATAGGGGATGTACATAATTTAACCTTATTGAATGTTTTTGACTTCTCTTCTCTGGTTATCTTTTTATGCTTCTCTTGAGTCTTTTATCTGAGAGTTCTATTCAGCTCTGATCTTTTCATCACGAATGTTTGAAAGTCCTCTATTTCACTGAATACCCATTTTCCCCCCTGAAAGATTATGCTCAATTCTGTTGGGTAAGTGATTCTTGGTTGAAGTCCTCTTGCCCTTGTGATAGTGAAATCACTTTAAAAAACTAGTATATGTTAATTTAAGGTCGCCAAGGAATTCACTTATGAAATTCCTTAATGAAACACTCAAGTCAGTATGGAGTTTTATGGTGGTTTAATTACAACGGGAGTAAGAAAGAAGGAGAGGGAGAGAAGGAAAGAATGGGAAAGGGAAAAAGGTTAACTTAACCTTCTTTTTTTTTTTTTAAACCCTTACCTTCCGTCTTGGAGTCAATACTGTGTATTGGCTCCAAGGCAGAAGAGTGGTAAGGGTAGGCAATGGGGGTCAAGTGACTTGCCCAGGGTCACACAGCTAGGAAGTGGCTGAGGCCAGATTTGAACCTAGGACCTCCCGTCTCTAGGCCTGACTCTCAATCCACTGAGCTACCTAGCTGCCCCCTAACTTAACCTTCTTGCAGAGCCAGAGGGAGCTTAGGCCTGGAAGGCCAAGGTAGAGAAGGGAATCAGTCCTTCACTCATGTGACCGATCTGAAGGAAAGCTGCCTGCGGGCCTCCTTCTTGCTCAAGCTCCTAGAACGAACTCGCGCCTAGCCCTGTTCACAGGAAGTGAGCGAACTCCAGAGGCTGTTCTCTACCTCACTTCCTGCACTTCACACATGCCAATGGTGGCTCAAGCTTGACTTGGGACAGCCCAGGTGGGCATTTAGTTATTTCTGATTTGGCATTGACTAGCACATGCCCGTGTAGTGTGGGTGTGCACAATTTTGGGTGCTAGACCAAGCAAGATAGAGATTAAAAAAAAATTACAGTCCTTCCTGATGATGATTGGGGGACTAGTCTCCCCAATTGATCACTAAACATAGTGTCCTGCACCCCCAAAAAAATTCTAACTGCAGGTGTATACAAAATTTTACCCTCTAAGAGGAAAACTACAATAGTTTTAGATAAGGGGAAATAGAGGAGAGAGAGAGACAGCAAAACCAATGTTTTGCTTGGCGCATTGACAAAAGCCAATTGGGGGCAGTCCCCTTTGGCATAAAAGTGTACATTCAAAATAAATGTTCAATCAACCGCACCCCAAGGTTCATTCTGGATCTTCCTGTAGTATAAGGTTTTAGTTATCTTTCTGCAAACAGTTCATTCTCTGGATTCAGTTAGTTAGCAAGCTTCTTGTCTGAAGGTCTATCTCGAACAAAATTTAAATCTTGGATTTTATGAAAATACACCCTCTTGAATATCATGTTCTAAGCTCTCTGATCCTTTAATGTAGAAGCCGCTAAATTTTGTGTTATCCTGACTGTGATTCCACAATATTTGAATTATTTCTTTTTGACTGCTTGCAATATTTTCTTCTTGACCTGGGAGTTCTGAAATTTTACTTTAATATTCCTGGGAGTTATCCTTTTGGGATCTCTTCAGGATCAGGAAGTGATTGGTAGATTCTTTCAGTTTATGTTTTGCCCTGTGGTTCTGGAATATTAGAACAATTTTCCTTGATAAATTCTTGAAAGATGATATCTGATCTCTTTTTTAAAAAAACATGGCTTTTAAGTAGTTCAATAATTCTCAGATTATTTCTCCTGGCTTTATATTCCAGGTCAGTTGTTTTGTCCAATGAGATATTTCACATTTTCATATTTTTTCAGTCTCTTGGCTTTGCTTGAGTGTTTCTGAATGGCTTGTGGTGTCATTAATTTACTCAATTCCTATTTTTAAGGCATGATTTTTTTGAATGAGCTTTTGTACCTCCTTTTCCATTTGGCCAATTCTACTTTATAAAGGAGTTCTTTTCTTCAGTGATTTTGTGTACTTTTTCCATATAGCCAATTCTGCCTTTTAAAGAAGTTCTTCTCTTGATTGCATTTTTTTTGTATTTTTCCATTTGTTCAATTCGTATTTTTAAAGAAGCTCTTCCCTTCATTGGATTTTTGTACTTCTTTTACTAATTGGCCAATTTTTAAAAATATTAATTTTTTCAATATTTTTTGTGACTCTTACTAAGCTGTTGACTCTTTTTCATGATTTTACTGTCTCGTTTCTTTTCCCAATTTTTCTTTTACCTCTTTTTACCTCTTTATTTAAAAAATTATTTTTGAGATCCTCCTTTAATTCTTTTTGGGCTTGAGAGCAACTCATTTTTCTTGGAGATTTTGGAAGCAGCAGTATTGATTTTGTTGTCTTCTTCTGAGTTTGTGTTTTGGTCTTCCTGTAACTAAAATAACTTTCTATGTTGTGACTTTTTTGTTTGTTCATTTTTCAGCCTTTTTGTTTTCTTTTAATTTTTGAAAAACTGTTAAAAGGTGGGCTTTGAATCTGTGGTGAAGGGAGCATTGTTCTAAGCTTCAGATTCTTTGTGCAGTTGCCTTTAGAGCTGGTTTGGGGGATCTTTCTGCTTTTAGTTCTTCCAAAGTGGCATACTATAAGGAAGAGATGTGTTTAATACTCTTCTGGCCTGGGCTCCCCTCAATTGGACTTCCCTCAGTTTTAGCAATTGTAAAATAATAATAACACCTCCCTCACAGAATTGCTGTGAAAGTAATTAAGAGAATATTTATAAACTGCTTAGCCCAGTTGACTAGCACATAGTAATATATATTTCTTTTCTTCCCTTTCTGGATATGATCTGGATGTAGATCCAGCAGAAACCAAGGAAAAGTGATTAGATAGGAGGAAAGTCAAGGGAAAGTAGTATGTCAGAAACTTGGGAATGGTCAAGACAGATGAGAATTGAGAAAAGGAATTAGATTTTACATTTGAGATCCTTAATTATATGGAGAGCAGTAACATTTGAATGATGTCTGAAGCCAGATTGCAGTGTTTAGAATCAACGAGAAGAAAGGACATAGACACTATTTGTATGTTGTTTTCACAAGGAATTTAGCTAACAGGGGGAAGAGAACTATAGAATGATGGCTAATATGGGTGGTCAGATCTAGTGGGGTAGGAGATGGGGGGGGGAGATATTGTGGTGTTTGGAGGCTTTAGGGAAGCAGAGAATGATAATAGGAGGATTCTGCTGGAGAAGATGGAAAAAGATAGGATTAAAGGAGTCAATAGGTTTGCCTAGGAATTTGGAATTATGCCCAAAGGGCTTTAAAAGAATGCATGCCCTGTGATCCAGCAATATCACTACTAGGTTTGTATCCCAAAGAGATTAAAGAAAAAAAATCTGGGACTGTGACCTGTTTGTACAAAAATATTTATAGCTGTGCTTTTTGTAGTGGCAAAAAAATTGGAAAATGAGGGGTTGTCCCTTGATTGGGGAATGGCTGAATAAATTGTGATATATGATGGCAATGGAATCCTATTGTGCTATAAGGAATGGTGAATTGCTTGATTTCTATACGAACTGGAAAGACCTACATGAACTGATGTGGCGTGAAATAAACAGAATCAGGAGAACATTATACACAGTAACTGAAACATTGTGGGTTGGTCAAATGTAATTGACTTTGCTATTAAAAGCAATGCAGGACAATTCTGAGGGATGTATGAGAAAGAAACCATTCCATCTAGAAAAAGAACTGTGGGAGTAGAAATCCAGAAGAAAACTTATGCTTTATTGCCTGTTTATATGGGCATATGATTTGGGATTTTGATTTTAAAAGATTACTCTATTCCAAAAATGAATAATATGGAAGTAGGTTTTGAGTGATAATATATGTATAACCCAGTTGAATTGCTTGTCAACTCTGTGAGTAGAGAGGGAAGAAGGGAATGAGACAAGAGTCATATAACTATGGACAATTAAAAAAAATTTTTTAAATAAAAATAAACATGAAGCAAAAAAAAATGTTTGCCTTGGCAAGGAAACAAATCACTTTTTTTTGAGATAAGTAAAGGAAGGAATAATGGGAGGAAATGTCTGAGGAGAAGAGGAGAAGGGGGTACTCTAAATTGTCTTAGTTTATTTGTAAAATATAATTTGAAGTTCCCCAGCTGAAAGGGTGGAGGCTTTGAATGTTATGAGGAGCTTGAAGAGGCAAGAAATATTTAGAATGGCCATTTGTAATGAATTAAAATACAATGATTAAATGCAATAGGAATTCATAAGTAGTAGAGAGATTAGTGTGGATTTGAGTAGTTTCAAGAAATATATATCTTTAAAAGAGTAGGATATAGATCATGGGGGGGCAGCTAGGTGGCACAGTGGATATAGTGCTGAACCTGAGGTCAAGAAGACAACTTCCTGAGTTCAGATCTAGTCTCAGACACTTACTAGCTGTGTAAACCTGGGTAAGACACTTGATGCTGTTTGTCATGTTTCCTGATGTTTAAAATGAACTGGAGAAGAAAATGGCAAATCATAGTCATGAAGAGTCTGATATGACTAAAAAGATTGAATTACATAAATTGTAGAAGAGAAACAAGGGAAGCATTTCAAATTGTAGAGGAAAAAACATCAGCAAAATTAGGAATGGACATTTGTTGTAGTTAGGGCTTTCGGATTGGCATCACTATAGAGGGTTATTTGTGTTATACAGTAATAGGAAGCAAGTTTCTATTGAGCACCTTCAAATCAAATGTGTAATGGAATTTGGATTTAATGCATTAACCAGCAATATATATATATATATTTTTTTAATTCTAATTTATTATTTTTAGCACTCTTTTATTTTTAAATTTTGAGTTCCAGATTCTCTACCTCCTACTTCTCCCCCTACCCATTGAAAAAAGGCAAACAGTGTGAACATGTGAAATCAAGCAAAACATTTCCATATTATCTGTGTTTGGAGGGGAAAAAAGCAAGAAAAATAAAGTGAAAAAATTATACTTCAAATTGCATTCAGAGTTCATGGTGGGTAGCATTTTTTTTTCATTGAGTGTTTTGGAATTGTCTTAAATCGTATTGATCAGAGTAGTTAAGTCTTTCACAGTTGATTATTACAACGTGGCTGTTATTGTGTTACACTTGATCCTTAAAAAACAAACTAAAAAACCAAAAACCTTCCAGTGACCTCCCAATTCTTCTCACATCACTTTGCATCAGTTCATATAATTCTTACTGTGCATTTCTGAACCTACCTCTCATAATTTCTTAGAGCACAGTAGTATTCCATCACAATCATGTGCCACAAATTCAGCCTTTCCTCAATAAGTGTCCTCTTGATTTCTAGTTTTTTGACACCATGAAAGACTTGCTATAAATGTTTTTGCAGAAATAAGTATTTTTCCTTTTTCTTTTATCTCTGGGATAATGACCTAGTAATGGTATTGTTAAGTCAAAGGTATGCATGCTTTTACACTCTCTAGGCATAGTTAAAATTGTTCTCCAGAATGGTTAGATCATTTCACTACTCAATGTTCATTAGCATATCTGGTGTCAGGTGGTACTTTATAGTTGTTTTAGTTTGTATTTCTCTTAAGCAATAGTGATTTAGAGAATTTTTTTCATATAACTATGGGTAGTTTTTATTTCTTCTGAAAATTGCCTATCTATATACCCTTTGAACATTTATTTTTATTATTTTTTAAATTTTATTTATATATTATCTATTTTATATATATTATAATTTGACAATTAGGGAATGGTGCTTGTTTTTATAAATTTGAATCAATTCTCTACTCAATATATATTTGAGGAATGAGACTTTTATCATAGAAACTTATTGGACATTTTTTTCCCCAAACCCATGCCTCTGTTTATTTTGTTCTTACTGCTTAGAATTTCCTCTACCTCAACCCATGGACGTTTTTTTAATATTCATTGGCTATGGTACCTTTGAGTATATTGTAGTTTCCCTGATTATCTCTTTAAATTAGATCTATTTTGGCTTTATTTTTCTGAAATTATAATTGGTACCTCTGCCTTTTTTTACTTAAGTTGAAACATATTAGATTCTGCTCTAAAAAAAATTACAGTAGAAACAATTTTGACAATTTTTTCCTGACATTTTTCTATTCAGATTCATCCATTCTCCCAGAATAGGTCATATCAGGGCTTTTGTGCAATACATATTTTTCTATATTGCTTATGCTGTAACAGAAGACACATCACACATTGAATAAAAGACTCATGAAAGAAATAAAGTGGAATATGGCATGCTTTGATTTGCAATCAGACTCCCAAAGTTCTTTCTTTGTCTAGTCCTATATTTTAACTGTGTTTTGCAGTTTCAAATGTCTCTCTTAAAACAGCAAATTATTAAATTCTGTTTTTTAGTCCATTTTTCTTCTGTTTTTATAAGTGAGTTTATCCCATTCACTTTCAGTTATGATTACTGTGTATTTCGCTCCATCTCATTGTCTTCTTTTTTTTTTTGTCCCTCCTTAAAAGTCTAATTTGCTTCTAACCACTGCCTCTCTTAAAACACCTTTCCTTTTATCGTCTCTACATTCTTTCTCTTACCCCTTTAATCTCCTATCTCCCTGTTGGGTAAATTATATTTCTATGCACAACCAAGTGTATATGTGTAGTATTCCCTCTTTGAAGTGAAGTTCAAGAATTGCCCACCACACACTCTCCATTTCCTCCATTGTAAAAGCTCTTTTTTGCTTGCCTCATTTATGTAAGACATTTCCCCCCCATTTTACTTCTCCCTTCTCCCCTTTACCAGTGCATCTCTCTTTCTCTTCCTTTCATTTTTTGGGGGGGAGGGGGATCCAACATAATCATCTCACACTCATGCCCTCTATGTAAATTCCTTTTCACTGCCTTAATAATGATAAAAGTCTTAGGATACATACACACACACGTCTATATTTGTGTGTATACATAAAAAAATCTCAATATATGTCTGTATACTTATAGGAATATAAATAGTTTTAATTTATGAAACCACCACACATCGTTTCTTATGACTATTCTTTCATGTTTACCTTTTTATGTTTCTCTTGCCTTTTGTTTGAATGGTAAATTTTCTATTCAGCACCACAGTCTTTTCAGCAAGAATGCTTGAAAGTCCTCTTTTTTATTAAATACCACTGCCAATTTCCTCCTCCCCCACCCCCTCTTCACCCTCCAAGGATTACACTAGTTTTGCCAGGTAGGTTATTCTTGGTCATAATCCTAAATCCTTTGCTTTACAGAATATTATATTATAAGACCTCCACTCATTTTAACTTGGAAACTGCTAAGTCTTCTACGATATTGACTATGACTCCATAATATCTGAATTATTTTCTTCTGACTGAAATTTTTTCTGACATGTGAACTTTGAAATTTGGCTATCATATTTCTAGAGAATGATTTTTCATTTAGGGATCTCTTTCAGGAGGTGATTGGTAAATTCTTTCCATTTCTATTTTATTCTCAAGATCTAAGATATCAAGGCAGTTTTCCTTGATAATTTCTTGAATTATGATGTGTAGGCTCTTTGATCATGACCTTCAGGTAGTGCAAAAAAAATCTTAAATTATCTCTTGATCTGTTTTCCAGGCCAATTGTTGTTCCAGAGAGATATTTCATGTTTTCTATTTTTTCAACTTTTATTTTCTTGTTTATTGATGTCTCATGGCATCATTAGCTTCCATAGCCCAGTTTTAATTTGTAAGTAATTATTTTCTTCAGTGAGCTTTTGTCCCTCTTTTTCCATTTGGCCAATTCTTAGACTTTTTAAGGCGTTCTCTTCAGTGGATTTTTGTATTTCTTTTACCATTTGGCCATTTATGGTTTTTTTCTTGTTCCTCTTTTACCAAGCTATTCTCATTCTCTCTCACTCTCCCCTTTCTCTCCCTTCTCTCACCTTTTGTCTTAGAATCAATACTGTGTATCTCTTCTAAGGTAGAAGGAAAAGGTAAGAGCTAGCTAGTTGGGGTGAAGTGACTTACCCAGGTTCATAAAGCTAGGAAGTGTCAGATTTGAACCTAGGACATCCCATTTCCAGAGAGCCTTGTTCACTGAGCTCCACCTAGTTGCCCTATTAACTTCATAATTTTCTGGCATTGCTTTCGTTTCTTTCCCTAAAATTTCTTCTACCACTCTTATCTCTAACTCTTCCAGAAATTCTTGTTGGATTTGGGTACAATTAGCATTTTTTTTTTGGCTTTTTTGGTAGCTACTTTCACATCAACGTCTTGTAAGTTTGTTTGTTCTTCCCTTGCCACTGTAGTAATTTCTTATGTTTTTTGATTGTTTCCATATTTTCCTAGCCTATTTCTTGACTTTTAACTTTGTGTTAAAATTGGGCTCTATTCACCTGGGTTTGGAGAGGCACTGTTCCAAGCTTTTTTGTGCCATTTTCAGAGCTACTTCTGAGATCTTCAGGTTTTTAATGATTCCAAGGTACTGTAAATTCTAGAAGTATGATGTTGATTGCTTTCCTGATCTGTGTTCAGGTCCTTAACCTAAGAAAGGCCCCCTAGTCCCCTGAAGTCATAAATACTGGTGTTCCTCTTGGCTTTGGAACTATGTCCAGGCCTCTTCTCCGTGATGATTGACTACCCAGTGCCCCTTTCCACCGTGGGACTGTGAATCAGAACTGTATTTGGGCAACTGAATTGCCAATCAGTACCAGCTATACTCTGTGCCAGCAAAGGATCCTCTGTAATTTTTCTCACTGGTGAGAGCCCCATTCCCTTATAGTCTCTGGGTTGAGAGCTCCTGAAGCTGCTGCTACATATATTGTCTCAGGACAGGCCTCTATCCTGGTATAATAGACTTCTCTTGTTGATTTCCCAAGTTTTCTTAGGTCCTAAAAATGTCTCACCCCAACTTTTTATTGGTCCTGTTGCTTTAAAATTTGACTTAAAGCATCATTTAAAAATTGTTTGGAGGGGATTGTTGGGAGATTGTCCTTAATCCACTATCTTGGATCCACCTCAAGCAGTAGATTTTTTTTTTCTGAGGGTGGAAATGGCACAGTGGACCAAATTTGGGAAGCCTTAGAGGAACTGAGCAAAATAAAGTGAGTAGAACCAGGAAAACATCATGCCACAGTAACAACAAACTATTGTGATGAACAACTGTGAATGACTTAGCTATTCTAATGAATATGGTGGTCCAATACATTTCCAAAGGTCTAATGATGAAAAATGTCCATGGCCAGAGAAAGAATTGATTGAGTCTGAATATAAATCAATGCATAATGTTAAAAACTTTATTTTTCATGTTTTTTTTGGGGGGGAGGTTTGTTTTCTTTGTAACATGGCTATTTTGTTTTGCATAATTTCATATGTATAACCAATACCCAACTGATTGCCTTCTCAAGTAGAGAGAGTAGAGGGAGAGGAGATAGAATTTGGGACTCAATTTAAAAAATATTAACAATTTTATATGGAATTGAGAAATATTTAATGAAATAAAAAACATATTGGGATAAAAAAATTAATGATTGAAGGTGTTGGGTTTAGAGAAACCTGGGGAAATTGTATGAACTTAATGCAGTGTGAAATGAACAAAACTAGAACAACTTATACAATGACAACAGTACTGTACAGACAAGGAATTTTAAAAGACTTGGCAACTCTGATGAGCATAATATGATTCCAGAGGACTAATGATAAAAGTATTTTACCCATCTCCTTACAGAAAGGTAACAGTGCAAAATGCATTGTTTTTGTTTTTCGACATGACCAGTGAGAAAATGTATTTTGCTTTACATTTGTGTAACAAGTTTTCTTTTATCTTTTTTTTTCCAATTCTGAGAGAAGGCTAGGAGGAAAAGAAGGTTTGATGTGTTTTTTTTTTTTTGATAGAAAAATTTTAATTAAAAGAAACTGGAAAGTTAGAATAGTATATAACTCTAATTGTATTTTGAAGCATGTGCTGGTTCAAATTCAGAATTGGGAAACTGCTACAGAATTTGTATTCATTTTAATTGAACCTTCTAGATTTGTTTAAGTCATTACAAAATTATCAAAGTAGCCAAAGTTGAATATTTACAAAGTGCTCTACAGTGCCAAATTGAAAATAGGCATAGACTTAAATTTTACTTCATATTCTGTCTTCTGTTAAAGTTTCTTTTTAGGTATAGTAGGATTATCAGAGCAGTTCACCTAATGTTTTTTAAAGTCAGTATTTTTCTATTCTCATATAAGCAAACCCTATTTTTGAGGCTAAAGATAGTTTCATTTTTGTCTTTGTATCCCTGGTACCTACAACTAGCACAGTGTCTAGTGCTTTGGATGCTTGTTGATTGATAACAGCCACATTATGTATAAAGTTTTATGGTTCTAAAAACGCTTTTACACTTTATTTTTAGTTTAGGAAGTTGGACAAGTGATAATTGCATATTAGAGATGAAGAAACTGACCCTGAAATTGTAGCTTTCGCAAGGCTATGCTCATTTTAAGTTCCTTGAGGCCCAAACTATGTTTTATATTTTATTAATCTTTGTTATACTTCACAACAACCAGAACAATGCCAGCAATGTGTACATGTATGTGTCTATATAATATAGGCAGTGGGGCTGAAGGCAGAAATTTGAAAACAAGGTTTATGACAGATAAGCAGGGCGGGGTGTAGGAGGAGGAGGGGCAAATTTTTCTTTCAGTCTTTTAAGTATTATTAGTACTATTACTGCTTGCTTATCTGCTTTAAAACTTACTTTCAGTCTTGACTTAAACTACTCTGCCTAAATAATTCCTTTATTGCCGTCTTTGTTTATAGCCTAGCTGGATGTGCAAGGTAAGGACCTTTTGAAATTTCTTCCATTTGAATCATATTAGTTATCTTATTCTGCTCTAGAGACTACTAAATTACATACCAGATTTAGTCAGAGAGAAATTTTTCTTTAGATTTGTGCTTCATTAATCTGACTGATACTATTAATCCTTTGCATGAATTAGAGGGAAGGAAGTTGGTTGCAGAAGCTAGATAGAATTCTTATTCATTCTGAATAAAAGCTTTAGTTTTGCTTTGTTATTCTTTAAAAATAAAAGAGAAGGAAGGAGGAACAATTAATAGATGATAAATAACAATATAAGAAGCAAAATTACTGATGGTGGAGAACTGGCATCCCAGAAGAAGAAAAGAAAATCAACTAGAAATACATTTCAGGGTAAAGGTATTTTATTTAACAACATGATATAATCATAAAAATGTTGAACTTTGGAGTCAGGAGAGAATTTGATTTAAATTCTGCTTTTGTGTGATTATGAACAAGTCATTTCATTTCTACCTCATTCATAAAATGGGAGTAATTTCCATTATAGTGCTTACTTATAGAGTTGTCATGAAGATCAAATGAGAATCCATGTGAAACATTTTGCAAACCTTAAAGTGCTATACAAATACCAGCTACTGTTACTGCAAAGGGTTGATGAACTCAAGATGAGAGAGTCACATTTTGGAATGGTCAATGTTGGCAAATTTTTTTTTTTGTATATTTATTACAAAGGTTTTGTGGGTTATTTTTTAATGGAGAGAGAACTGAGGGAGAATGAGATCTGATTTACTCATAGGATTACTAAAAATTATTTTTAATTAATGGGAATGTATAGTGAAGGTTTTTTAAAGATACACAGAAAACAACAGGAAGAAAGCCTGTAGTTTATACTTTTTTTTTTCTGTTTTCTGTTGAAATGCTCATATTTGTTCAAGTTCAGAATTCTAAAAATAAGAAATTACTTTCCTTTAAGTTATATACTTCGGTGTCACCTATATCCTCTGAATTTCTGAGGGTATCTCTGTTTTATAACACAATATTGATCAGTGTTGATCTTGAATCCATAAGAAAATATTTGTTATATTTACTGAAAGCAAGAAACCATATATACTACATTTTAGGTTTTAATAAAAAAAAATAGTTAAGAAAAGCCTTGGTGCTTAAAGATAGTAGAAAATATAACTTGTAGAGAACACAAATTCCCTGTACAGTCTAGGTAACTTTTTTTTTTTTAAATCAGCTTAAGATAAATGTCTGGCAGAGAGTGGGCTAGGGAAGGGGAAAGGGTGGATTTAGTGAGGTCATTGCAGTTCTTTTAATTGCTTGTTGAAATTTCTTGTACCATAGTCCCTGCCTATTCTAGGATTCTTATTGGTTAAACTGAGAGAGAAGTTATGCTAGATAAATTAAATGCTTTTTTATTCTCTTCCTTCTGGAATAGAGAACTAGCATTAAGATTGAGAGTCAATGATATACTCTTTTAATAAAAATTAAATGAGTATGGTAGGCAGGTTCAGCTAGGTTCTGAGGATAGTAATGGAAGGAACTATAAAGTATCAGAGCTCCTTGGTTACAATTTTTGTATTTTCCTCTTTAGTAGGGGGAGGAGAAAAGCAGTAGTTTTTTTTTTTAAATATATTTTATTTGATCATTTCCAAGCATTATTCGTTAAAGACATAGATCATTTTCTTTTCCTCCCCCCCCCCCCCCTGCTCCCCATAGCCGAAGCGTAAGTCCACTGGGCATTAGATGCTTTCTTGATTTGAACCCATTGCTTTGTTGATAGTATTTGCATTAGAGTGTTCATTTAGAGTCTATCCTCTGTCATGTCCCCTCAACC
This sequence comes from Monodelphis domestica, assembly GCF_027887165.1. Taxonomy (NCBI): domain Eukaryota; kingdom Metazoa; phylum Chordata; class Mammalia; order Didelphimorphia; family Didelphidae; genus Monodelphis; species Monodelphis domestica. The sequence continues at coordinate 325,133,130 of NC_077229.1, read as the reverse complement.
TCTGTATTCAGGCAGTTGCTTTTTCTCGGTGTTTCCACTCCCATAGTTTATCCTTTGCTTATGAATGGTGTTTTTTTCTCCTGGATCCCTGCAAGTTGTTCAGGGACATTACACCGCCACTAATGGAGAAGTCCATTACGTTCGATTATACCACAGTGTATTAGTCTCTGTGTACAATGTTCTCCTAGTTCTGCTCCTCTCGCTCTGCATCACTTCCTGGAGGTTGTTCCAGTCTCCATGGAACTTCTCCACTTTATTATTCCTTTTAGCACAATAGTATTCCATCACCAACATATACCACAGTTTGTTCAGCCATTCCCCAATTGATGGGCATCCCCTCGTTTTCCAGTTTTGGGCCACCACAAAGAGCGCAGCTATGAATATTTTTGTACAAGTCTTTGTGTCCATTATCCCTTTGGGGTACAGACCCAGCAGTGCTATGGCTGGGTCAAAGGGTAGATATTCTTTAGTTGCCCTTTGGGCATAGTTCCAGATTGCCCTCCAGAATGGTTGGATCAGTTCACAGCTCCACCAGCAATGAATTAATGTCCCTACTTTGCCACATCCCCTCCAGCATTCATTACTTTCCTTTGCTGTTATGTTAGCCAATCTAAAGCAGTAGTTTTAGAGCAATACTTCCCTTATTGCTGATTCTTTTTCCTATTTCCTGTTGTCCTCTTGCCATTTCCCCCTTCTTATTCAGTTTTAAAGGTATAGAGAGATATTAGTGAAATTGATTTTCTGTTGTCATAGAGACAATCCAAAATTTGATAGAGAAGTAAGTTCACCTTAGGGCAGTGATGGCAAACCTTTTAGAAACTCAATGCCCAAACTGCAACCCCCACACCACATGTGAACCTCCTGCCTTACCCCAGACCAGAGGAGAGGAAGGAAGCACTCCTATTGGGTTGCTAGACAAGAGGGATGGATGATGGGAGAAATATCTTCAGGCATATGTGGAGAGGGGGAGTAGAGCATCCCCTTCAGACATGCATTCCAAAAGCTCACCGACACAGCCTTAGGGGATTAGAGGTGGTCAAGGTTGTAGGATATGACTGGGAGGGATTTGTTTCAAGTTCTAATTTCTTACTAATATATGACAGGTAAAAACTGTTTGGGGGAAGTACTAGGAATGTATTAGTCAACAAAATTAATAATTTTGTTAGACATGGTCCTTCCCAGTATTTGGATAAACCAACTTTGTTCATCCTGGCAATCAGTATATTTATCTCAGCCCCCCCTTTTTATTCCCTTTTAGATGAATTCTGAGGAGATGAATTGTTTTTGATAATTTACTTATCTGACCAAGAATGAACATTAAACAAGAGATGTCTCTGGCCATTAGCCTTATTAGCCTTGTCAAAAAATCCATATTCTAAAGTTCATAAGCTTCACTTTTCTGGAGAGCACCATAGATTTTTTTTATTCAGAGGTCATCTTTGCTTCATTTTTATGAAGTTTTTCTTTTAGAATTTTTATTAATATATTTTGTTTTTATATAACATACTTTTCCTAATATGTCCTCCTCCTAGAATGTCATCCCTTCTAAAGTAAATGAAAAAGTTAAGTTCAGTAAAACTAACCAATAGATCAACCAAGACTGACATAATATATAGTATTCTCTATTTCTGCGAAGAAGGGAGAGAATTGTTATGACCATTTTTAATTAATATGATTAGCTAGTTTTTTCAAACCAGCAGATTAGTCAATGAGTTATGGAAGTGAAGAGAGAGCAGCTAATACAATCAGACACACTGGCAATTGGTAGAAATTGACTCCTGACAATAAGGGAGAAGATACAAAAATTTTTTAAAAAGAGATAGAGAACTCTTAATCATAATAATTCAAGATCACTTAATGTAGGATCATTCAGCCTTACATAGCTCAGCAATTCCCTGAAGGATCAGAAGAAAAGATATTTGGAAATAGTAAAAACTTATTAAGCACCCATTATGTACCATTTACTGCTAAGCACTGGAAATACAAAGAAAAGTAACATCATCCCTACTCTAAGTAGGAGAGACAAGTAAACAATTATGAACAAATAAGCTAAATACAAAATAAATTGAAAATAATAGAATGAAGACACTAGAAAGGCTTTCTTTAAATGGTAAGATTTGACAGAAGCCAGGAAGCAAGAGAAGAGAACATTCCAAGTATGGGAGCTGGGAGATAGTGCCATGTTTGAGGAATAGCAGGGGGAGGTCAGTGTCATTGGATCATAGAGATTAGGGGGGTATATGGTGTTAATATGGTTATAAAATGTAAAAAAGACTGGAAAGATGGGGCAGATTATGAAGAGCTTTTAAAAATTATTTCTTAGTTGCTTGTGAAAACATGTGTGAAAACATTTCCACATTCATTAAAAAAAAATGAATTCTAATTCTCTCCCTCCTTCCTTTTCCCCTTCCTTAACACAGTAAGCAATTTAATATAGGTTATATATGTGCAATCATAAAAATATATTTCCATATTAATCATGTTGTGAAAGAAAATACAGACCAAAATAAAAAAGAAACATGGCAAAAATAAAGTGAAAAATAGCATGCTTGAATCTATCGTCAGACTCTATCAGTTCTCTGGAGATGAGACTTATCATCATGCGTCCTTTGGAATTGTCTCAGATCATTTTATTGATGAGAATAGCTAAGTCATTCACAATTGATCATACACTATTGTCACTGTGTATCTCCTGATTCTTCTTACTTTACTTTTCATCAGTTCATGTAAGTCTCTCCAGGTTTTTCTGAAATCATCCTGCTCTTCATTTCTTACAGCACAGTAGTATTCCATCAGAATCATCTGTCACAACTTGTTCAGAAATTCCCCTGTTTATGGACAATCCCTTGATTTCTAGTTCTTTGCCACTAAAAAAAAGAGCTACTATAAATATTTTTGTACAAATAGGTCCTTTTCCCTTTAAAAAAAATATTTATTTGGGCTACAAACCTCGAAGTGGTATTGCCAAGTTAAAGGGGTGTAGCCAATCCATACTTTTTCTCTATCCCCTATCCCTTACATGATTACTACAGGGGGTATGCACAGGTTAGTTCCAAATGGCCCTCCAGAATAGTTGGATCCATTCATAACTCCATCAGCAATGCATTAGTGTCTCAATTTTCCCACTTCCCCTCCAATATTCATCATTTTACTTTTTGGTCATATTAGCCAATTTGATAGACATGAGGTGGTATCTCAGAGTTGTCTGAATTTACATTTCTCTAATCAGTAATGATTTAGAGCATTTTTTCAAATGATGACTATAGATAGCTATGATTTCTTCATCTGAAAACTTTCTGTTCCTATCCTCTGACCATTTAGCAATTGGAGAATGACTTATATTCTTAAAAATTAAACTCCATTATCTGTATTTGAGATTGAGGCTTTTATCAGAGATACTTGCTATAAAAAATCTCCCCCCAGTTTCTGCTTTATGAAGGGATTTAAATGCCAGACATGTTGTATTTGATCTAGAAGTTAATAGGGAACCACTGGAGTTTTGTTGACTAGAGGGGTGACATGGTCAGACTTGCTCTTTGGGAAGATCACTTTGACAGCTGAGTTGAAGATGGATTAGAGTGAAATGGTGAGAGATTTGTGTCAGAGAGAAAATTCAACAGGATATTGTAGTAATCCATGTGGGAAGTGATAGGAGCCTGCATCAGAAGGGTGGCAGTGTCAGGAAAGAAACCTTGACAACAATTTGATTATGGGGAAATAAGAGATAGTGAGAAAAGTCAAGGATGACCTAGGTTGGTAGGTGACTGAGAGAACATAGTGGCAGTAGGGAAGTTAGGAAGAAAGGGGGGAATTTGGGGAAAAGATAATGAGTTCAGTTTTGGACATGTTGAGTTTAAGATATCTACAAGGATATTCTGTTTGGGATATCCACTAGACAATTGAAAATGTGAGATTGAAAGTCAGTAGAGAAGCTTTAATAAGTTGGAGAATTCTCAGTGTATTGATGATAATTGGTTTTGTGGGAGTTGGTGTGATGGCCAAGTGAAATAGTTTAGAGAAAGAACAGAAACCACATAAGACATTCTGACTTATACCCCTAATAGAAAGTTTTGGAACTTAAAGGTCTAAACCCTTAGCTTTTTAAAAAATTTATCTGAATTATTAATTCTGAGAATTCTGGTGGAAAACTGTAAAATGGCCCTTAATTTATCCTTTTAGGCATAGCTGTTTAGGAGACTTATAGAATAGTAAACATGCAACTCTAAAGGTGTTGCATGTTTACTTGTCTAGGAAATCATGGACTAGTTTCAAAGTATCAAGGGTATGGTTATAGAATTTGGGATGAAGCACATATTTCAAAGTACTTCATGAGTTCTAGAAATACATAAGCAACATAGTTTATAACAGTTTTGCATGTAACAGTATAGATTTAAGGGATGTGGATAAAGGAAAGGTATGGATTATGAAGGGAGGACCTAAAGGATTTCAGTATATTCAGTTCAAATCCTTTTTGTTAGGAGACCTATAATTTCTTCTGTAATATAACAAAAAAATATGTAAAACTTGAATTGCTATTGATCTTTTCTAGAAACGACTGCAAAAAGAATTATTGGCTTTGCAAAATGACCCTCCTCCAGGGATGACTTTGAATGAAAAGAGTGTTCAGAATTCAATTACACAGTAAGTACTTTATTTTTAAAACCTTTATTTGATGTTATTTTTAGTAGCCAGGTTAATTTCAAGGATATTTTTTGAATAGAGGTATTCTAATATGTTCTTGATGTGTTGAAATTAAGTGATCTACATCTTGCATTAGGTCAATTTGGTTAATCAAATAAATCTATCCCTAAAGGAAAGGCAGTATCAATGATATATAAATTTTTGTCATATATAAAAGAATAGTTTTTTATATCTGTTTACATATCTCAGTAACATTAAGACTAGTTAGGAGAAAATTTTAAAACAAAACAAATCCATAAGAAAAATTTAGAATTATCAGCATTTCATATGAGTGTCATTTAATGGAATTAATTATGTTTGATTAGCAAAATTGTTAACATGTACCATCTGACAAGATAAGTTGGTTATATCTAGATCTAGACTTTTGTTAAAATGGGAATCTACTTGTCATAGATGATAATGAAGAGAATATAGCAGACAGTTGATCAAAGTTTAGCCTGGAGTTTAACTTTATGGAGAGTGAAAATCAAGAGAAAAAAGACAATTTAAGTGTACATTTTGAGCACAGATAAAAATTATAAAATGTAATAGAAACATGCATATGCCCCAAAGCCTCATATAAGACACTCTGCACTTTTGATAGCAGTGGTGTGGCCCAGTATTACACTAAAGGCAAAAGATATAAATTTGAATCCTTTTTCTGCCACTTAATGGTTGACCTTTGGAAAGTAAATTTATTTATTTTTTAATCTTTGGGGCTTCAGTTATTTCACCACATAATATCGGGCTAATACTTGAAGGAAAATGGCCAGCTCAGATATCTTGAGACCTGTCTTACTTATTGGATACTAGAGTTTTAGAGTTAGAAGAGGTTTTTGAGCATATCTGGTCTCTTCGCAAACAAGAGCTTCATTCCCATAGGTTAGACTGCTGGCAAGTTAGCAGAATGGGGATTGCAATCCAGTTTTACTCTTTCCCCAATAATTGCTTAGTTTATATGTTATCTTCAAGATCTGATTTTTATGTTAGTGTCATTGAGTAACTACAGTTTGTACACTGTGCCCTTTCAGCACACTTCAAGTGGAAACCATTCAAGGTTAAAGAACTTTGTGTGTAAGGACACTGTACCCTTGACTTGCAAGAAGATACAGGTTAATGCTTTCCTAAAGCAAACAGTATGATTTATGGGTACATGGGTAGAATAAGAACTTCTCAGGCTTTGGTGTATAGGAACCAGAGTAATTTTTTTACACCACAGGTTCACTCAAAAGTGTTCCTCACTTGGAGGTCATAGAGCAAGAGGGGAGTTAAGAGAAAAAATTTCTAGTGCAATGTCTGCATTTTAGAGAAGAGGAAACTTAAGGTATAGAGAGGCTATAACTTGCTTAAGGTCAGTGTAGCTAGTTAATTAGAAAGCCTAGTATAGAACATTGGTCTCTCCTAGCTTCTAGTTCACTGCCTTTCTTTGAATGATTCTTTTGCAAAAAAGTCACCATTAAAAACAGCCAAGTAAATAATATAATTTGCTAGATCCTCTGTAGCTAACTACTTTTGGCTGAACTCTCAAGACAAAGAATATCCTTATCCTAAGTGCCATAGTGCCTTAATTTTTGCTTTTAGAAAATTTCTTAATTGTTCTCTGAAGGAAGTCCTATTGCTCTGTGGGAGGTGAGATGGTAGAGAGCAACTATGATTTCTTCTTTGCCATCTCTTGGCACTCCCCAGATTAAAGATCATAGTGCTAAAAAAGAACATTAAAGACTTTCATGTAGTCTTCTAATTTTACAGTTGACAATATAATTCTGATTTTACAGATGACAATATAATTAGACCAAGTTATAAAGAACTTTCCTTAGAACAAGTTTATTTGAAAACATTGGGGCACAGAAAAGTAATCTGCCCAATTCAGTTTTCAAACATTTATTAAATACTGACTGTGTACAAGATACTGAATTAGGTTTGGGGATGCAAGGACAAAACCAAAACAGTCCTGACTTTTAAAGAGTTTATATTGTGCTGTCCTTTACCTTTCACTTTTAGTTTGTGGTAGATTTGAGAACTAGAATCTAGCTTTTTAGGCCTCTCTTTTCAATTTTGCTTATTACAATTCCAATACATGTGTACTTTTATTCTTAATGAGAGAACTCACATGAATGTGGCCTTCGTCTATCTTTAAAAGAAAAATAACTATACCTTTATCTGCCTCAGGGATGTAAGAATCAAATGCAATAAATAAAAGTATGTAAAGGGTTCTGTAAACTTTATAAAGTTCTGTGTGAATGTTAATAAATTTAATGGGCCTACTAGATGGAAAATGTCTAGACCTGTCCTGCTGGTCTAAACCTGGCTAACATTGAAGGATTATTCAGGAAGAGAGAACAGTAGAGGGGTTAGAGAGGGACGGGGCAGAGGTGCTAGCTGAATCCAACCTGACATATAATCTAGTACCCATCTATGTGGTCATCTTTATAGTTGTATAAAAAATGCAGTAGCAGTTGATTCTTCATGTGGGCATAAGGGAATGTAGGAAGGAGAACAATATGTGACCTCTGTAATGCATAAAGTGGAACACAGAGCCAGGAGACTGTGGAGTGCAAATCCTATTTCAGACACTGACCTTGGATAAATCACTTAACCTTTCTCAACCTCACTTTTCTTAACTGTAAAATGAGGTAATATCTGTACTACCTGCCTATTGTGAGGCATGTTGTAAGACTCCAGTGAAATAATGTATGTAGAGTGCTTTGTAAACCTTAATGAATAGCATAATGCATCACTGCTGTTCTGATTAGTCTTGCTTTGTTGTCTGGACTGTTAATTTTATTCTTTTGTAACTTTATTAAGAGATTAGCATTTATCTATTTTAAGACTTCCAATATACTTTACATGCATTATTATTTGATCATAACAACCCTGTGAAGATAGGCACCATTATATCCTCATATTACAGATGAGGAAACTAAGGTACAAAGAAAAGACTTCCTTCCCCAGGATCATATAGCTAGATTTGTGTCTGAGGCTAGATCTGAACTTCGGTCTTCCTGATTCTTGAGTCCCCTGCTCTATGCTTCCATTAACATTTTTTCTTGTACACTATTATGATTGTCCAGAGTTATTCAGTACATATTTTCTTAAAATTTGTATGAATTAGTGCAATTTCAAACTCATCACAGGCCTCAATCATAATCTAGGCAGCTGCTGAACCTGAGGGTCTCTAATAAATTCTATGCCACTCCTTGTCTACATCATTCCTAAAATAGAAAAAGGCATCAGAGCTTACAATACAACCTGTTTCAACATATCAATCCATTTCTTCTTTTCTATCTTGGTTAACAGTTTTGGAACTTCTTCAAACTTTGCTTTCCATTTGGCCAAATTATTATCACCAATGGTGTCAATCACATACCAGATTAATAGTTTTAGAGATTTTAGCTGTCTTTTCTCCTACTTCTAATTTCATTGAAAGCACCTGGGGATAATGCCACCAATTGTTTCCCTTATTTCCTGCCAGACATGTACAATGTCTTGAGAATTGCTGACCTTTTCCAAAACCAGTTATCTGACTGTTCTTAGGGTAGAATACTGATTTGGACTGAGTGTACTTGACAGCAGTAGTAGCTGCAATTAGGTCCCAGATGGTAGGCTCAGGCAAATTTTTATGCTTTGTAACAATATTGCTAAATAATGTCAGTCAATAATAACAAGTAAGTTAGATCAAGTAAGTGAGATTTATTCTCATGTCTTAACTTAATTGTAATACAAAAAAGAGTTTTAATTTCATCCACTTCTGGTTTGTAACATAGGTCCATCTAAAGCTTACAGTAATTCTCATTTTTCTTTTTAGAGAGGATTTTGAAAGCCTCTTCCTATCCAGGTGCAATAATGTCATCACATATCTTCCTGGAGATACCTTAACAGTAGTGACATCACAGATATCAGATACATCAATAAAATCACCAAATGATAACATTCTATCTTGTTCTTCCATATGCAGTTGACACAATGGAATAATTTTTGTAGCTATCATGTATCATGTAGATAGATTCTTATAGATATCATGTATCATGCAAACTTTAGCCTCTTCCTCACTAAATGATATTTCAATAGCAGCACCTGCCAGATTAACATATTTAAAGGAGATAGCAGTTGGAATACTTAAAGTCATCTCTGAGTTCTTTTACCAGTTTCTGGGCATCCAAGGCATCACATAAGTTTATAAAACAAGGGGATTCATTCATAACTGTAAGAGGAAGTTTGTACTTAAAGATCTTAAAGGAATCTGAGATACTCCATTACTATATTCTTTCCTGAAATAATCTGATACTTCTTGATTATACTGAGCAGTGGGAGTAAAAGCCTTTAACACTAGCTGCCATTTGGTCTCCATAGTAGTATCTGTAATATCAGAATTTAGCTTCTCAGTCAATACTACTTCATAATCTCCTGGTTCATATATTAGTGCCATTTGGGCAGTGGGTTTTTGCAGCAGCCCTGAGTAAGGTTACCGTACGAAAATCAATTTGTTCAACAGCTTCCTCAGTGGTACATTTGGAGAAGCCATAGTCTTCTCAAAGAGATATAGATAATAAACTGCAAATAAGACTGAAATCAAGTCTGGCCATGGTAGCTTGATCCTCTGGAGAGATTAAAAGTCAAGACTTGAACTGCATGTTTTTACACATCCTCCTAACATTTCTGGGAATCCTGTCAGTTCAGAAACATCTTTGAGAGTTTTTGTTGTCCATTTAAATGCAACCAGTGTCAAACCAACTAAATTCAGATTTTTGGTAAATTTGGTGAATTCTCTTACGGGCTAGGAGGCAAATATGCTGTCTATGAGTAATACTTCCTGAGAAGAGAGGGAGTGGGGGGGGGGTAGGAGAATTTTAACAGGATTTTAATTTGCTTTTTTTTTTTAATTCCAGGTGGATTGTAGACATGGAGGGTGCACCAGGTACTTTATATGAAGGGGAGAAATTTCAACTTCTGTTTAAGTTTAGTAGTCGATATCCATTTGACTCTCCTCAGGTAACTGCTTTTTAAAAATTATTTATTTTTTAAAATTATATTCCAGTTTAACTTAATTTAATCTTAGTCTTTGTGTATATTTGTATATTTGATCTTAATTAAGAGATTGAGTAATGAAAATTTTAATTCTGACTTTTTGACAGTATGGCATAATGGATAGGGTACTGGACTTGGAGTCAGGAAGATTTGAATTCCAATCCTGTCTTAGACACTTATTAGCTATGTGACTCTGAGCAACTTACTTATTAGCCTGTTTATGCTTCATTTTCCTAATCTGTAAAAATTTTGGATTTGGCCTTTGTTCCTCTCCAGCTCTAAAAATATGATCTTCTATAAGAGAATGGTTTTTATTCCTTGTCTGTAGTCACAAAACTTCTTATCAATCATTTTAATTTATAGAAACTACTGAGGTCATTCTCTTTTTCCTCTCCAAAGCCTCATGCCCATTGTTGCTTTCTAAGCCTTTTACTTATTTTAGACATAATTTTCATTTGTAGTCTCTGGAATTAAAAGGAGAGGGCCTTTGGCCAAAGATTCCCTAGAAATGTTCAATTTTTTAGTGAGTGGTAATCCTATTTTTGACTGACTAGAACTATCCTTTGATGTGGTGAATGATGTAATGTTGAGAATGATAGGGAGAGTCAATTTGATTCTATATAGTAATGATGTTAACTGTGTAAGCTTTTGTGCACATTCCATGGTGAGGGAGAAACATATACACATATACATATAGCTTTTTTCCAGTTGTATAGTTATAGTGACTTAAACTGATCAAGGCTCAGTTATTAAAAAGTGTATTTATATTCCAAAGTCACCACTTTGTCCACCACTAGTCACTACTAAGGTTTCATCTGGAATATAAAAGAATACAAAAAATAGGGCAAAAATAGGCCTATGAGTAACTAAAACAAATGTCACACACAAGTTTATGCAGTCAAGCTCCTTTTTGCTAGTCAAAGGAGATAGATTTTTATTTTTGGCTTTTTACTCATTTTCTAGCCTCCTTTTCTTTTAACTTTAAAAACCAGTTAAAGTTAGGCTTTGTTCCTGTGGTGAAGGGAGCACTGTCCCATGCTTCAAGTTTTTTGTGGGAGATAAACTTTTAAATCCATACTAAGGACTTTTCTGTTTTTATAGTTTGGCTATTTGTTTTTCAAAATAAAAGAACATTAGACTTGGAGTTAAGAAAGTTGACCCCTCTTCGATGTTCACCAGCTTTGTGATCATGATCAAGTTGTTTTAACCTGTGACAAATCTACTACATTACAAATAGCTTGCAGCCTATATCAATAAAAGCTGTTCACACACATTATCAGTATAAATGTTCAATAGTGTGGCTCATAGCTCCAGATAGATAGATAGAAACTCTAGAATTTGTCATGAAGATGTCTTTCTTAATGATCTGTCAGTCAGCTTTTTGCTTTTTCTGTTTCTCACAATTGAAAAATAGATTGCTAAAAAGTATCCATGAAAATAAAATAAAACTTTCAGTTTTCTTTTTAAATTTTAAATGGAAATTTTTATCCTCCATATCCTCCATAGAGAAATCACTTACTCGCAGTGCCTTGACTTGTCAGAAACATTCAGAACATATAGCTTAGGTATCATTACCACCTTGGACCATTGGTACCTACTTTTTAATGTCTCTTCTGGAATTCCATCTACTTCTGATATTTGGCAGGTATAAAATATTCCTCACTACTTAAAAAAATTGTGTTCAGCTGTCTCAGGGAATGCTTAGTACAAAGCCTATAAATTTGTCATCAGATGACACTTGAGCATATGATGCAAGGCTACAGTTTTATCTAAATCCTCTCAGTTTGACTTGACAGAATTCCAAGTATATGTAACACTGAAAATTGCTTGTCTAGTAATTAGTATAAGTTTTGAAAGTTCTTTATGTAATTTATATAAAGAACAAGCTGTCTTAATAAATCTCTTCTGTAATATTTCATATAATAAATATTGCTCTGGGGTTAAAGACTGAATCACTAAGGTAATGTTTGGAAGGCAGGTGACCATGCAGCTTCTTGAAGATCTCTAGTTATGGGGAAACTCAGTACTTCTCAAAGTCATCCCACGTTTGGATAGCTCTGTTTTCTTTACATCTAATCTAAATCTGTTTTTCTGCACCTTTTACCTTTCGTTCAGGGGCCATACAGAAAAACCCTAAAATTCCTTTAGCCACATAATCCTTCAGATTACTTGAAGATACTTTGTCTTCTCCTTCTGCTCTCTAGACTCCTTTAGATCAAAAATCCCCCAGTGCCTTCAACTGTGGTATGACTTCAAAGTTCCCTAAGCCTACTTTGGCAATGTGCTTTCTAAAATGTGGCATCTCATACAGACCATAATATACAGATACATTCTGATCTGACCTGACACAGGCAATCACTTTTAACTTCCCGTGTCCTAGACACTGCTTCTCTTTCTACAGCCTAAATTTCTAACTTTTTTGTTTGTCCTATCATTCTACCTTACATTGAATTTTCCCTGCCAAGACCCCTCGGTAATTTTTCAGATGAATTATTTAGCCATATATGAATCCTGTACTTCTGCAGGTGATTTTTGGAACCTGAGCATATAATTACATATTTAATTCTATTAAATTGGATTTGGTTAGAATTAGCTTCATTTAAATGTTTGATCCTTCTTATATGACCAGCATGTATACTATCATAATGAAATCATAGTATACTATACAGTATAACTAAATATACTTAAACCAGGAGCTAATGAAATGAGGAGATAAAAGTCAATTGACTTCTCCTTGGAGATGTAAATAAAGGAGTTTGAGGAGCTGTTGTTTTTTTTTAGTTATGTGTCCAAGTATGAAATATCATTGCATAAACCATGGGATCATCTTGTTTTCCAAGTATCATGATAAACATTTGCAATACTATAAAAATAATTGAAACTTTTATAACTATTGTTGCTTGTGAGATTTAAAATGGTTGAGGTCTTAACTATAGTGATTAAAATAGTGGAAGATATAAATTGTGATAGATATAAGAGAGGGTGAGTAAACTTGACTGCAGAAAATATGGTTCACTACAGTGTCTTGGTTTTTAAATCAAATATAAGGTGGTTGCCATGGAAATATTCCCAATTATTCAAATACCCAAGTCACCTGGGTTTTATAGAAATTTTTAATTAACAATACAATGAGGAATTAGAGAAAGAGAGAAAGAGTAAGAAAGGAATAAGTATGAAGGGCCTCAAGCCAATATGGCCTAGACCTGAGCCTTAAGAGAGAAATCAGTCAGTTTTTTAACACTCACCACAAGGTCTGCCTAAACAAGGATTCTAGTGACACCAGGCCAGCTCCATCTCAGCTGACTTCACCAGAGAGCCTTCCAGCCAGAGACTGTTCCAAAGGGCCTCTCTCCAGAGCCTCCAGAGGGACAGAGTCCCCTTAGAGGAGTTCCAGCGAGACCTCCTTAGAGATTGTCCTCCAAGAGCTTCCCTTCTCCAGAGCCTCTCTCAAGAGATTCTTCCCAAGCGGTTCTCATCAGAGATCCTCCAAAAGGATTTCTCCTCAACAGATTCTGCTTTTTCTTAAATAGGGGTTTTTCTCACATGTCACCTCCCCTAAGTCCCTACATCTACCAATCACTGTAGACGCTTTCCAAAGGACTGCCCATCTGAATTCCTGCTAAGTCGACTAATCTCCTCAGTAAGTCTGAACTAGAGAAAACACAGCTGAGTCAACTAATCTCATCAAAAGAAAACTTGCCTGACCCTTTTAGGTACCCAGCATCCCATTGTATCAATTCTAAAAACAGGCCTGGCTCAAAGAACTCCTTGCCTTATTATAAGCATGTGTCCAAGTACTTTCATTGTTTACCAAGGAGTTTTCTCTCCTAAAGCATTCTTAAGTACGGGTAGAGTAGGGGTCCTCCCATAGCAAGGAGTTTTCTCCCCTAAAGCAGTCTTAAGTATGGGTGGAGTAGAGGTCCTCCCATTTCTGATCCTGGGGAGTTCTCACATCAAAATGGGGAATGTTTCTCAGTAGGGAATTTGTTCCAATTAAGAATTCCCTGATGGGGAAATTTTTAACATTCACAAGTCTGAGAGATTTCAAGATTTACATGCTGGAAATGAAGAGGTAGAGCAACTCTATAAAACCTGATAAAACATTCCAAATTATATCAATGTATGTTTTGATACTCAGTGATGTCAGTGCAAAAAAGGACATAAGGGATAATATGGCAATATAATGTGGCAAAAAAAGTGGCAAATATAGTTCAGAAGTAAGAAACAAGAGGAGTCCAGAAAGGCTCACAAACTATACAAAAATATCACATCTACAGATTATGAATACTTCCACAAAGTTAGGAGGCACCAGTTGTGACAAGCATATATATCATGACAAATAATGCAACTTATTCTGTTTGAATAGAAAACAGGTACCAAGGTAAATCACTTTCAGATTAGCTGTGCAATTTGCTTTTTAGAATGGAGATCAAAATCAATATCAAACAAAACTAAAAATGAGTACTATCAAAAATGTCAGATCATAAAAGATTCCTTAAAAGTTAAAATAACAGCTATTTTTGTTAGATGTTCTGATTGTTAATATCAAAAGATATAAGGAAGAATTAAAATTTTGATTGGTATGGGGAATTCCCAGATTAGGAAATATCTTCCACCAGTGCAAATTAGCACCTCCTCTGTACTCTATAGAGCTTTAGAATGCTGCCTAAGGCATTGAGTAGTTAACTTATTTCCCAGTGGTCATGCAATCAGTCTGTATCTGAAGTGGCTAATAACATCAAATCCATTTTTATACTACTTATCATATCTGATAGGGCAGGTAGTTTGGCGGCACAGCAAATAAAGTGCTGGGCATGAAGCCAGAAAGTTTAAAGTTTAAATCTGTCTTTGGATACTTACTAGCTATGTGACCCTGGGCAAGTCACTTAACCCTGTTTGTCTCCGTTTTCTTATATTTAAAATGAGCTAGAGAAGGAAATGGCAAACCAATCTAGTATCTTTGTCAAGAAAACACCAAATGAGGCCACAAACAGTCTGATAATTGAAATGAAAAAATAACAAATTCATGTCTGATATAGCCTTCTCATAACTAGTACCATTATATTTAATTGTTTTCTTAACTCCAGAACCAGCTCTCTATCCAGGATGTTTCTATTAATTATCAAGTGAGATAATAAGGAAATCTATGCTTGCCAAAAATGTTGTAAAATTTTCAGCACAAGTCTGAATCAAGAGAGATTTCCTATAAACGGTGAGAAACTCCTGGTACTCTTCTTTGTAATGGACATTGTCCTAATAGCATTAAGCCCCGGAACATTACAGCCTCCTAAGTGAGAATTTGGACAAGTCAAATGGTCAAAAACTGCTGCTGTCCAGATTTGGTACTCAAATGGATTAAAAAAAATTTTTTAATGTCTTAGTTCCCTTCAATGATGCAGATCACAACTCTATTCATCCCTACCTTCCTTATCCTTCTTAAAGTTCACAACAGAGCAGTCAAGGTGGGTCTACTAGACATACTAGAGACCTTCCTTACTTTCTCTTGGCATCATGAAAGTATGCCAGTAGACCATTTAGTTTGTCCACCAGTTCTCCTCACCTTTGTTATATGAATATTCATCTTTTCTTCCTATACTGAAATTCCATAAAGACATTTTTTTAAAACCCTTACCTTCTGTCTTGGAGTCAATACTGTGTATTGGCTCCAAGGCAGAAGAGTGGTAAGGGCTAGGCAATGGGGGTCAAGTGACCCAGGGTCACACAGGGTCACACAGCTAGGAAGTGGCTGAGGTCAGATTTGAACCTAGAACCTCCCGTCTCTAGGCCTGGCTCTCAATCCACTGAGCTACCCAGATGCCCCTTCATGAAGACATTTTTGCTGCTATTCTTTGTAAATTTTTAGTTATGTGTTATAGCCTGCTGATACACCATGAGTCTTTCCACTGTCTTGTATATAATATCATTGTTTTCCTAATTCCTGCTCTTAATACATGGCATGGAGATTATCCAGGATTCTCAAAGGTTATGCCTTTGGAACATAAGATCTTTCATGTCCTGACATACTGGATAGGCTTCAGGTCTGGCCTTGATAAGAGATAGTATATTTTCTGAGGACAAGCCTAGTTAAGTATGGGAAGGTATATCAGCACAAACAGTAGGAAGCCATAGAATCTGATGTGTCCTACTCCATCTTTCTCCCATCCCACTACCTTCATTTCTCTCCTCCTTTCCCTACAAGATAATATACTGGGTCTAGAGTTGAGTAGGAAGATAGTAAGTTGAATTACCTTCAGAAAACTGGGAGTGCTTTTAACAATCCCAAGCTTCTTATTAACAAAGGCATATCTTGTTAACATAAATATTTTTCCATTGCTGCTTTGTGGCCACAAATCATGAAATATCACAGTCTCAAAAGAATTAAAGTGGAGGTTTTCCCTACAGGCAGTGGAGCAATGCATAATGGGTGTGGAGCTGAAAACATCAATCATAAGTTGCACAAGAGAAGCAGAGCAAAGGATGTCCTCAGAGAGATATGTGGTCAAACAATAGGGTGGACAATTATTTGGCAAGTGTAAGGAATAACTAAATGGACAGGCTGCATGCTCTGTTGGGTGTCTATGCATTGTCAAGAAAGCTAATGATTCTCCTCAGCATATTGATTGAAGCTCCTGTGGATGGTATGTAGGAGGACATAGACATGTGTTTCTTAGGATAAGAGGTCATGAATGGGTTGTGATCAGTATCATTGAAGGGAGTGCTTATATTCATAGAAATATTGAAAATGCATGGTATTACATTCTTAATGACTATTGATTCTATCATCTGCTAATAACTTTCACTCCAGTTTTGCCATCTGAAAATGTGATAAGCTTACCATAACTATTTTCAGATAATGATAAAAATGGACTAATGTTTTCTGGTTGTGATAGAACTACCAAAGAGAAACTGTACAAGACTGAATTGTATTTTGTCAACTTACTTCCTTCTCTTTTTTTGATGAGATGTAAGAGTGTATTCTCTGATCAGAGTTCCACCTAATGTGCTTATCAAACAGGATGCAAAATGGCATTCCTTAAAACTTGTATTTGTAGGAAGACAGAGCTCTAGCATAATTATGAAGCTCAAGTTTCTTTGTCATCACTAGCCTTCTCTCAGATTTTCCTCTTCAATGGCCTTATCAAGATTGTGCCTATGTACCTGAGCCTGTCTTGCCTTTTTTTCTTTCACCTTTGCACTGTAAGACTTCCATTAAGAATCAGATCTTAATCATATGCTTTCTCTTATGTATCATTCTGCCTGGTTTTCTCTTCTGCTCTTGCAGTATGGTAATCATGTAGTAAACAACTTTGAAAATTTACACATCATGAGTAACCTGAAAGTTTTTGCTGCCTCAAGAACTTTAGTACCTTGGTAGTACATAGAATTGTAGATTAAGAGCTATAAGGACCTTAGAAGTTGTTAAGTCCAATCCCCCCTCATTTTGTAGTTGAGAAAAATGAGGCCTAGAGATGTTGTGACTCACCCAGAGTTATAGCTAATAAATGTCTCAAGAATGGGATTCAAACTCAGATCTTCCTGACTGAATGTAGTATTAATTTATTAATGAGCTCTTAAGGATGGGAAGAGCATATGAACAGAAAACAAGAATTTCAGCTTTAAAACATCAGGGGTATTTATAAGGAAGGAAAGTTCAGTGATTATACATTTAGACTTGGGGCTTTTGAGTATGAATAATGGTGATAATGATGTCTAAGACAGAACTCCTTATCCTTCTTTAAAAACCTGCCCTTTCTAACTTTTGCATATTTTGTCTGTGGTGCCCCCATTTATCTAGTTTTTCATATTTGTAACCTTAGGATTTTCTTTAACAACTGTCTCCCTCATCTATTTAGTCAGGATCCTATCTTTCTTGTCATTTTTTTCTCCCCTTTAAACCCTTACCCTATGTCTTAGAATTGATATTGAATATCTGTTCCAAGGCAAGAAGACTGGAGTGGTAAGGGCTAGGCAATGGGGATTAAGTGACTTGCCCAGGATCATGGAGCTAGGAAGTATTTGAGGCCAGATTTGAACCAAGGACTACCCCATCTCCAGGCCTGGCTCTCTATCCACTGAGACACCTGGCTGCGCCTTTGTCATATCTTAATCCCCTCCCTCCATTCCCATTGTCAATATCCTAGGACAAGCCTTTGTTAAGTTCTGCCTCAGTTGCTAATAATAATTTCCTTATAGGTCTTATTCTTCTGTTCCCTCAAATTCATGCTAAATATTTGACTGCTAGATAATTTTCACAGAATCATAAGATTGGATAATTTCAGACTCAGAAGGAATTTCAAAAGCTATCTAATCCAATCCATTCTTGAACAGGAGTCCACTCTAAAGCATTCCCATGCTCTAGAACAAGTGCTTATGCAACTTCTGCTTTGAAAACTTTCAGTGAGGAAGGAAATCCATTAACTTTGAGGCAGTTCATTCTATTTTTTGATATATCTAAGTATTTCCTTCAAGGAATTGTGAGGTGGCATAGGAGACAGACTGCTGGGCCTAAAAGATAGGAAGAGTCATATTCCTGAGGCAAGACCTGGCCTCAAACACTAGCTGGGTGGCATTGGGCAAGACACTTAACCCTGTTTGCCTCGGTTTCCTTATCTGTAAAATGATCTGGAGAAGGAAATGGTAAAGCTCTCCAGTGTCTTTGCCAGGAAAACCTCAAATGAGGTCACAGTCAGAAATGACTGTAAAACAGACTTCCTTCAAACCTAAATTTCATCTTTGTGCCTTTTTTACTACTAGTTTTTTCCCTTTGGGGCTAAGCAAAATGGGTTTAATTACTTTCCCATATGATTGCACTTCAGATTTGTTCAAACCATCATATCCTTTCTAAGTCTTTCTGTCATACCATTTTTTTTAAATGGCAAAAACTTTAGGCTTTTCCTTTTCACTTCTGTAGATATGTTCAAGTTTATAGCATCCTTCCTAAAAGGTGTTTATAATTGATCATAGAATTCCAGAATTGCACCAAGATAAGGTTCAGTAAGACTCATATCCCTAGACCTGGGAATTTTTTTAAATTCAGAGATATTTTATTTTCCCACTTAGATGTAATAACAATTGTCAACATACATTTTCTGAAATTATACAATCCAAATTGTCTCTCCCCTCCCCATTGAGATAGTAAACAGTTTGATCTGGGTTATACATGTAATAGGCCAAATGTACTTCAGATTTGGGTTGTTGTTGTAAGAGAATACTCATAAAACCAAAACCCCAAAATAAAATCATAAATAAACTGTTTTGATGCTTTGATCTGCTTCTGATTCCAACAGTTCATTTTCTGGAGGTGGATAGTATTCTTTGTTGTAAGGCCTTCAGGATTGTCCTAGATCATTGTATAGCTGAAAGCATTTAAGTCTTTCATGTTGATCATTGTACAATATTGCTGTTATTGTTTATAGTGTTCTCATTTAGGAACTTTTATGGCAGCCTAGTATCGCGCATGCATTCTTGTCTGCCACATACAGTTGACTCATTGAACCTGTAGGACATTAAAGAACCCTTAGGTAAAGGGGAGAATAGAAGGAAAGACCTGAAGGAAACACAAACAGGATAGATTTGAATGCAAATGTTAGATTTGTTATTTTTTTAAAAGCATGCTGAATGTGCTGGAAATTTGCAGTTTCATGTACAATCCTTTTTCTGATCTATTTTATAAATGGAAATACTTAATTTAGCTGTGGTCTTGAAATTCAAATCCCATTCTCATTTAACTGGCATCTCCTTAATCATTTGCTTACTTCTCAATCTACCTGTATCTATCAATGCATTTAAGTGTCAGATTCAAAACAAAACAAAAAGCAGTTCAGAAAATGAATGATTTCTTGTTTTAACCTTCTTGATAATTTAATCCTTCCAAAAATGGAGGCATTAGGGCAGCTAGGTAGCTCAGTGGATAAAGTTCAGGCCTTGAGATGGGAAGTGCTGGGTTCAAATTTGGCCCCAGACACTTCCTTACCTGTATGACCCTGGGTAAGTCACTTAACCCAGATTGCCTATCTCTTATAATGCTCTTCTCCCTTGAAACCAGTACTTTGTATCAATTCTAAATCAGTAAGGTTTTAAAACAAAAAAGTGGAGGCAATCACTTAGATTAGAATGTGTAATAGAGAAGAAAGATAAAGTTAGTGAAGCAAGTAATGTTGAATCTTTCATTCTTTCTGGAAGGAATGGGAAACTCAAGAATGAAATTCTAAAGATTCCAGTGAGAGAGAAAAAGTGGAAGTTGTCTAAAAAGACCAATATATAAGGAACTTGCCAAACAATTTGGTTTATCAAAAGATGTAAAATTATGGACAAGATGAAAATGGAAGACAAGACAGGTTGAACAAAAAAGCTTAGCATGGCTTGAAAGAATCTCAGGAGTATTAGTTCTGAAAAGAAGTTGGGAATGACAAGGCTAAGGATTTCAAAGTGATTTGGTGAGGAATTTTTTGTTTTTAATAAAGCTTTGGATTTTTTAAAAAGGAGACTCAAAAAGAGATTTAACTGTTACTTGTCATGGATAGGATAAGTGATAGAAAATAAATCTCCTCAACTTTTTATTATGCTCCTGTCTTCTCTGTTGGAGGAAGAATGATCTCTAAATTGGAAAGAACAGAATTGCCAAAGCTAACAGTGAGCTCATGCTCAAAATAAGTTAAGAGATTGTATCAGAAAACATCTCCCTGTCCTTGGACCCAAGTCACTTTTCCCAAATGAACAACAGCTTGAGGTCCTAAGACTTAGTAGTGATCTATGAAGGATTACCCAGAACTGGAGAAATTGGGAAGGGCAGATGTTGGTATGGTTTTGCGGACCACCACCCTTCCCCCAGTCAGGAGAATGGAGACAAGTGAATCTAATTCTTAGTAAAGTTATCAAAAGTATTATTTAATAGATTTTTTGGGATATTATTTAAATGGCAAGACATCTTCTTTGGGGAGGGGGAACAGGAATGTATTGGGATTTTAATAGCCTCCAGGCCTAGTGAGTCAGCAGTGCGATATGAAAACCAAGAAAAGTTAGTGCTGCTTTAAGGGACATGGAGTCTCCTGGATTTAAGGAGATGTTGGGTTTTTTTGGTACTTTATCCTAGTCAGACCATACACATCTGAGATATTTATTTCATGGCACCTCATTTTAGGAAAAAATACTGAAAAATTAGTCTCCAAAGGAAAATCATTAGAAACTGAAGGGATTCAACTTCATTGTTTATGGAGACTACCGTTTGAAGGAACTTGTATAGTAAGCCCATAGGAGAAGATTTTAGGGGTAAGGAGAACTAGGATTGGAATCTTTAGGTATTTTAAGGGCAGTAATTTGGAAGAAGAAAAAGACTGACCCTGGAGGGTAAACTTGGTAGGAGCAAAGTTACAAGGTGTCAGGTTTAGATTTTTCTAAGGAAAATCTTCCTAACAATTAAAGAGATCCCAAAGTAGAATGGACTATCTCCATAGAGCCCCACTAAATGTCTTCAAGCAAAGTTAGCTCACCACTTGAGGAATCTGTTGGTTGGGGGAGGGGACGTGTGGGCTAGATAATTATTTCGTTTTAAACTAGATGGTTTCTGATAACCTTTTCAGTTTTATCATTCTGTATCTCTTCTTTGTGTCTGGCTGATCAATCATTTCTCATTCAACTTAAATTTAGTCTTGTCTAAAGTTGGTGATCTTCAAAGTAGTAGGGTCTTTGGTGTGATTATCAGGTTGGTGTCTGGTCACTCAGTTAGAGAGTATCCTTACATCTTACAAGATCCATTCATGGCAATCATGGGCTTTTTTCAAATACAACCATACCCCCTTTAAACTATTATCTCACAACACAATTGTTAGTGTTCCTTTACACTTCTACCCTCCCAGTGCGGTATCCAGGCCATCAGGACCATTATAACCTAGCCGAAGACACAGATATTGGCAGCAGCCATGTAAGCAAAATTTATTCCTGTTCCAAAGCTCATATCTTTCTTATAGCATTTGCCAGGCCCTGTTCTGTTCCAGTGCAATACCTGATGTATTGCTGGTAAACATCTCTCTAGTATCCCTACTCTTCCCTCCCCCCCACCCCCCCCAATTTCATTTTCATTGTGGCAGAGTGAGCTAAACTGAGCAGGCAAGGATGAATTGTGATATTTAATCCCAGATCTCAAACTACCGTATTACTGTCAAAGTTACTACCACCTTGTTTAGTCATGTCCAACTCTTTGTAACCTTGTGGACCTTGCAGACACAGGCTTTTCTTGGCAAAGGAACTGGAGTGATTTGCCATTTTCTCTTCCTGTGGATTAAGATAAACAGGTTTAGTTACTTGCCCAGGATCACACAGCAAAGTAAGTATCTGAGGTCAGATTTGAACTCAAGTCTTCTTGATTCCAAGCCCATTTCTCTACCCCGAGTCCCCTAGCTACCTGGTCTGGCTCAGATTCATGACTTTGGTTATATCAAATTGTTAACCACATCTTATGATTTCTATCTATCTCCACAACATGTTTAATATGCTTCTCATCTCTATTCAGACAACCATCACCATAGTTCATACCTTCACCCATATTACCTGCTGTATTGCAAAATCTCCTAACCAGTCAAATCTTCTTCAAGTTTCATCAGTTTTTCTGAATTCATACTCCATGCAGCTGCCAAAGTGATTTTTCATACAGTTTAGATTTGACTATGTCACTATCCCACTTCTTTAAGCTCCAGTGGTCTCTTATTGACTCTCAAGTTGAAATTTTTATCTTTGTCATGTTTGTTATTTCTATTTTGCATAAACTTTATTCTTTAAAATGTTTGGATATATATGATCAAAAACTTAAAGAGGCCACTTGTCCATGAATGGGGTTAGAAACTTTGATAATTTTGACCATGCAAGTACAATCTATATATGATATGTACTACCCCTTATCTATCTTGTTTAATAACAGACATCTACTCATTCCATTCTTTGAGAAGAAAAATAAAAGATATTCATTGACTATATCTTGACTTCAAATTAAAATTTCAACTCTTCCCTGGCATCAAGGTGTCTCTAACCTACCTTTTCACTTTTATCTCTGTACTCTTCAGTTCACTCAAATGAAATTACTGCTTGCTCTCTGAACATCACTCTTTCCTCTTTGCACTTTTGATTAAACTATATCCTATTTCACCTTCCCCATCCTAATCCTCTGTTGAATTCCATACTCTTCCTGTTTTGGAAATCCTCTAAAACTTCATGTAATACAAATGCATTTATGTACTGTTGTATGCAAATAACTATATTTGTCTACTTATTCAACTGTAACCTCCATGAAGACAGTGCCTGTTTTTTTATGAATTTTGTACCTTTCCAGGGTCAAACAGAGGATTTTCAGAATGTTTGTTAAATGAATAATTTGAAGGGCATGTGGTAGCCCTTATAATTGATGCTGATTTTATGAATTCCTTTCCTTTTATGAAGCATAATAAGGACCAACTGTGACAATAAAAATGACCCTACTTATGAGCAAACTGGAATATGCATGACTTTATAATTTAAAATTCATATAGTTTGGGATGTGTTTGTTTTGCTGAACTGTGACAGCTTTTTTGTAGCATTTCAAAGTTCATTTTCCTTAGAATAGCTTTAATAGATGTTATAAATATTTTCCTCATTTTATAGATGAGGAAATTATATTGAGAGTTAGATGACTTGTATTTGGTTGTCCTTTTACATGTTGTCTTTCCTCATTAGAATGTATGTACCTTGGAGGCAGAGACTGACCCTAGTGCTTATTAGCACTGTATCTTTCACTAGTAAATGCTTGTGGACTTGTCTCCAGTTCTAAATTCTTTATTGTATGAAGAAAAGAGTTCCAGAAGCATGATCAGGCCACATGGAAGCAACTCAAGGAGATTCTGAGGAGAGTGCTAAGGGTGGTGGAAAGGTCTATACTCGAACCTCAGCTATGATACTTCTAATTACAGGATGGTGGAAGAATCACTTCCCCTGTGGGGTTCCATAAAGATTGAAAGTACCTTAGAACATAGACTTTTAGAACTATAATAGAGCTCGGTATTTCTTTTAATTCAGTCCCCTCATTTTTAAAGCAGGGCCTTGGAGAGAGGATAAGTGATATGCCTAAGGTTACATAGTCAGTTAAGTAATTATTAAACCTCTCTGTAATGTATTTATGGTAGAACCTAGGGTAC
Organism: Monodelphis domestica; assembly: GCF_027887165.1. Classification (NCBI taxonomy): domain Eukaryota; kingdom Metazoa; phylum Chordata; class Mammalia; order Didelphimorphia; family Didelphidae; genus Monodelphis; species Monodelphis domestica. Next base: position 325,109,266 of record NC_077229.1, on the reverse strand, counting down.
AAAAGCAAAAATGACAGTCCTTCTAGGGGTGTGTGTGTGTGTGTGTGTGTGTGTGTGTGTGTGTGTGTGTGTGTATTTAAGATTTTCAGTAGCATAAGACCAAATCCAATTCCTTTTTCTTATATTTCATGGTTATTTCAATTAGTAACTTCTGTGTAAAGTGGTAATAAATAATTCCCATTACAAAGGGATTAAAATGTAATGGAAATGAGAGGGGACAAATGTTTATTGTACAGAGGATCATTACAAAGTTAGGACTTAGGACCTCACAGGTAAAAATTTACAGCATATGTGATATGTCTAAGGCTCTGAAAGTTCTGGTGTGATGTTCAGTAAAATAAAAGATACTTTGGCAAATTTCATTCTTCAGACAGGTTTCATCATGTGTAAAATGATAAAACTTGGATTAAGAGACCTAACGAACCATTTATAGCTCTAAGTCCTATAATCTGAAAATAATATGAAAATATGATCATTGTGGACTTAAAGCTCTGAGATTTTATGATTAATCACTTGAGGTAAAACATTTTTCATGTAAAATGAGGCGTTTGGACTAATTAGTTTTCTAATTCTCCCTTTAGTTAAGTACCTGAGTGCAATATACCAATATTTTTGAAAGGCTAACACTTAGGAATAAGAAGGAGACTACGGACATGAGTTTCATTCTTATGGTGACAACAGCCCAACTCATCTTTCTTAAGATGATTTTGGGGAGAAGTAGAAGGAAACAGGTCCTGAAGCAGATATCTTGTGCCTCAGTTATAGGATTAATATGGAGAGAGGCATAGGGGAACTTGTTGGAGGCTGATTGGAAGATAATTACATTGAAGAAATGACCACTTGAGACCAAGTTTCCTGAGAGTGATCTCCATACTCCTGAAATAGACCCACTAAACCCTCTATCAAATGTAGAACAGAATGTAGAACTGTATAAATTTGAAAATTTATTGTACAATTGAAACTTCTGGGATTGGTTCATTAGAGAGAATGGAACAAGGAAACAGTTTAGTTCTGCCCTCAGATTGTTTCCCAGTCTGGAACAATGTTTAAGAAGGACTTAAACAAATCAGAGTACCTAAAAGAAGGCATTAAAGTGATCAGCTGAAAGGTCTAAAGCTGTTTAACCCGGAGATGAGAACTTTGATGTGGACATGATTACTATCTGCAGATATCTTAAAGGCCATCCTGGGCAAGTTTCAGAGAAGCAGATTTGGGTGCTGTAGAAACAGGATTTTTTTAAATGGTTATTATTCCTAGAAAGTGGCATGGGATAAGTGAAATGTATCATAAAGGAGATTCCTACTCAAACAGCGTTTAAACCAGATGACCTCTGGAATCCCTTCCAACTGTGATACTGTAAGTCATCTGTGCTTTCAACAATTTAATCATCTTATACCTTAAATTTCAGAGAAGAGTATGATTTTTTTATTAGATGTTTTGGAATCCATATCAAACTATAGCTTCTATAACACCTGATAGCTTGTTTCTGCTTGTGGCAATATTAGGTGTATAAATTTGTATTATTCTATGATTTCATTTGCTAGTATCAAATATTTCCCCTGACAAACTGTATATGTTGCCATGTCTTCCCCTTGACATGGCTTGGAAAAAAGTCATTGCTAAGATTTAAATAGTACTTTTTAGGACATAACTAAAGAAATATCCTATGAATGGTGCTGTTAAAATGGTATAGTGTTCACTTGCCTAGCCTACTGAGATCTAAATGCCTTTTTGCTCCTTTGTATTTTAGAATTTTTTTCTCTTGTCCCCCTTTTGTGGCTGCCTTTCCTCTAACAGTTATTGACCATTTTTGCAGCTTGGCTCTGCTATACTCTTGCTTCATCTCTTTACTTTTTTTCCTTCTCTCCTATTTCTTTTCCCCATTGCTTCTTTCATGCTTCTTTGCCTTTCATTTGCCAAGAGGCTTAATTTTTTTGGCTATTATCATCTATCTTTTCCTTCTTATCTGACCAGCTGTCCATGTAATGTAAAATTCTGAATTTTCAGCTTTCCTAGCTATTTGATTACTGATAGGATTGATCAGGAATGACTTCCTTGAAGCCAGAGGTGCTCCTCTTTTGTCTTCAAACAATGTTTGAGATGGCCAAAAATATTCCTAGTATATGTTAATAATAATTGACAATTTATATAGCACTTAAGATTTTCAGAGCATTACATACATTACCTCATTTGAATCTCATAAAATTCAGTGTGGGTAAGTACTACAATTATTATTTCCATTTTTCTTTTGAGGAAACTAAGATATAGAAAAGTTAAGTGATCATATATTAAATATTGAACCCAGGTCTCTCTTGACTCCAATTCTTTATATCGTCCCTTTTAAGCGTAGCATTACCTCCTTAACCTAGCTGCCCTTAGTGTTACTGCAGAGGTGGAGGCTGGTGGATCACTTGCACTAAGGGATTCCTAACTACAGTGAGAGAAGTTCAAAGTCAAAAGTTGATTGTATGTCCAAGCAAATTTGGTACCAAAATGTTGAAATATGATCACTCTGACTAAAGTGATGGATAATGGAAAAAGTATAGAACATAGGGTCATTTCTGGGTTTGATTTCTGACTTGGATTGTTATTAGTTGTATGAACCTGAATATACCTGTAATTCAGTCATCTTATTTGAAGTCACTTAATGATTTACAAATATAAATGTGAGCTGTTATTAATTCTCATTTCCCATTTTCTGTTCAGTAAGTCATCTCTAATAAGTCTGTTCTACCTGTAAACCAAGAAGTTTAATTGTGGTGGTTGATGTACAAGTTGTAATTGTGATACCAAGAAAAAAGACATATAATTAAGTTGAAAATTGAACTTAGACTTCATGAAGACTTTGTGTTAACCACATCCTAAATAAAGCCTAGAAAGTCCTTTATAAAACACAGTGAAAAGAATTCTAGACTTAGAAAACTTAAGTTTCAATACTATCTCAGCCACTCTGCAATTATAGATGTATCATTTAACCTTTAAACCCATTTTCTGAACTAAAATGGACATGATAATGTAATGAAAGTGCTTGTAAATCTTTAAGCACTGTGTTAATATGGTTATTCACCATCTAATAATAATAACAATGTTTATCCTCTAATAATAATTCATAGTTTTTTTAGATTTAGGGATTGGACTTCAGAGGTCATCTGGTCTAACCCCTTCATTTTGTAAATGAGGAAACTCATGCTCAATTAAGACCAGTTTTGTGCTAAGTATCAGCATCTTAATCTTGCTAGTTCTCATTTAACAACAGGTATTATGTCTGTTGTTTTCTAAGATTTCAGATTTAAATACATTTATTAAATACATTATTTTTACTGTATTAAGTATGATACAGTAAAAGGAGCCCTGGATTTAGAAATCGGACTTCAGATTTGGTTTTAAATACTGATTCTTGGAAGATGTTCATTGATCCTGTATCAGCCTGAGTTTCTTCATCTTAAATGAAGGAGGGTGTTGATTTCTTTCTTTTTTTTTTTAATGTATTTAGAATATTTTTCCATGGGTACATGATTCATGATTTTTTCCCATCCCTCTTCCCTACCCCCCTCCTGGAGCTGACAAGCAATTCCACTGGGCTAAACATGTATCATTGTTCAAAACCCATTTCCATGTTACTCATATTTGCAATAGAGTGATCTTTTAACATCAACCCCCCAGTCATATCCTCATTGAACCATGTGATCGATCCTGTGTTTTCTTCTGTATTTCTGTTCTCACAGTTCTTCCTCCGGATATGGATACCATTCTTTCTCATAAGTCCCTCAGAATTGTCCTGGATCATTGCAGAGGATATTGATTTCTAAGGACTCTTCTTGTAATAAATTCTTTGCTATTAATTATCCCATTGCGTACTGTACTACTTAAAGAGGAACTGCCATTGTTCCTATCTGTAAATCAAGCTAATAAAAATTCATATAAAATTACAAAACTAGTATAGATTAAAAGAAAAAAAATTATTTCAAAACAGGGTTGAAGAGTTTGTGAGGAGGGGGGTTAACAGAGAAGGAATGGTTCAGAAATTATAAGAAAAACTCAGAAAAAAGAAGGACATAAGAGAAAAACCTAACATTTTAGAGAAGTGACCAAATAGAGAAAGGTAAAAAATTATTTAAAATTTAGGTGTAGTTCCTGCTTTTATTTTCCTCAATCCATTTCTTATAAATTCTGGCCACATAGATAATTTGCTAATTTTGCAGTCTTACTGAGTTAGACACATAAAGGGGAAAAAAGAGGTGGATAAAGATAGGGTGAATAAGGGTACTCTTCCCAAATGGAGAACTTTCACCTGGGATTTAAAATGAATTCCACTTAGTATAGAGTATAATTTGAAAATTTCTCATTGAAAGTTTTCTTCAAAGGAAGTATTTTTAGATGAATTAAAAAAATAACGATATTATGGTATAGTGAAAAGGGAGCTGGCCTGAAACTAGGAAGATTCTGTGTTCAAGTCTTGCCTCTGACACATAATGTCTTTGTGACCCAAGGCAAGTCACTTAACCTCTTAGTGCTCTAGGCAACTCTCAGACTATTAGTAGGAAGAAAAAAGATATCATCCTGTATTGGTAAAGGGAGTTGTCACCAGGAATTTCCCTAAGTTAATGAAACTACAAGTCCAGTCCCTATCCCTTATGATATTGTTCAAAGAGAGTTTTGAAAACAATGTGTCATAAAAAGTGTAGATCAGATTATATATTCTATTTTGTTTTGTTGTTATACCTCAACTGGCACTGACCTCCTGAAGGTTTAAAGTCTGTTACTTGGCATTATGTTATAACTCAATACTTCTAGGCATAAATTGAGAATTTGATTTAGATTTTGGTGTCCTTTAGAGTCATAAGTGTTAATGGAATTTTATTCTTTCTTAGGTCATGTTTACTGGTGACAATATTCCTGTACATCCTCATGTTTATAGCAATGGTCATATCTGTTTATCCATTCTAACAGAAGATTGGTCCCCAGCGCTCTCAGTGCAATCAGTTTGTCTTAGCATTATTAGCATGCTTTCCAGCTGCAAAGAAAAGGTAGGACTTTTCAGTATTATTCAAGATAATACCTCGTCTTTCAGATTAGGTAAATCAAATATTTTGATATCTAATTAGTTTTTAAAGAAGGAGTTATGCTTTTGATTATAAGGTAAACAATAGGGAATGTTGCTTTTCCATAGAGAAATAAATTTTAAATTCCTTATTTTTACTTGGCCAAACTTTTTGCTCCAAGTCAAAGGTTATATGGATTAGAATATTTTGTTTTAATCAGTCTTTATACCAATGTCCTTGATTCATGATAATGAATTTTATTTCCTTAAAACATGCTTAGAAGAATAAAGTATATGGGAATTTTCTGAAAAGGCATACTATATAACTCCTTTCTTTTACACACTAATGGGACAGTCAGACACTTTCTTTTCCTTTCCAAGAACCTAATTTTTCATATATATATATATATAAAAATCTTTTTACCCTGAAGCCACATTTGGGGGAGTAGGTGGCCAGGAGTGAGAGGGAGGAGGGATATGGAAATATGGAGAAGATAGATCTCCTTTGGCCAGTAGTTATAGAGATGATTTAAATCCTCTTTTTCCCTATTTCTTCTCTCTTCTTATTCTCCTGACTCACTGGGGGGAATTGGTAAAAAGAAGTGGTAAAGGAAGAGTATGTGGGCCAATTAAAAAATTACATCTTGAAGGGACCTGCGATTTAGCTCTGGGAATCCTGAAGGTTTCCTCATCTCAGTTTTTTCTGTTTCTAACTTGTTCCTGCTTGAAGATAAGGGGACAAAAGAATGTTCATAAATTTTTCCCATTTGTCCCACATGAATGGGGAGTTCTCCCCTTCCCTCCCCTTCCCTTCTCTCTCCCTCTTGTTTATATGAAAAGACAAATTCTAATCTTTTTTTTTTTCCAGAAATTATGTATTAGGATTGGGTTTTTTTTTTTTGCATGTTCTCTAAATACACATCCTATGCCACCTTTGTCTTTAAGATCTTTTCTATTTGGTTCTTGAAACCTACACTCTGGTTCCTTAAGACTAAGATCTTTATCTGTATCCTTGATCCTTTCTTGCCTCTTCCTGGATTTGATTTATACTTTTTGTAATCTGTTTTCTGCCACTACCACTTAACTGAAATTGCTTTTAAAACATCACTAATGATCTTTTTTTCTGTCTTCATCCTTAATTTCATTGTAGCAAACATTGTTGATTATAACCTCCTTCTGGATATATATTCTTTCTTGGCTTCAAGGATACTAGACTTTCTTCCATAACCTGTTCTTAATCTGACTCATTATTCTTTAAGGATGGATATTTCCCAGAATTCTCACATTGGTCTTCTTTTCTTTATTCTCTGCTTAGTAGTTTCGTTTACTCCGATGAATTCATCTCTTACTTGTGTAGTGATGACTACAAAATGCATCATTAACAACACATCAGACTCGGCATATCTAAAATCCAACCTGTTTCCCTCTCTTTCTCTTGACCTCATTATTTCTGTGAGTGGTGTCACCATATACCTAGTTTCTCACATTTAAACCTTGGTGTCTTGGCTTGAGCTCTTTCTTTATTTCTTAATTCTTTTATGTAACCAGTTTTTGGTGAAAGTCCTGTCTCCTCTTGCTCATCCTGCTTGTTTTACCACCTTAAGAGAGGGCATTGTGACCAGGTGTCTTTATTCTAGCAATAGCCTCTAACAACTTTTCTGTCTTGTTTTTTCTCACTCCGTCCTTTATACTGACACCAAACTGATCTGACCTTATTCATAGATCTTTCATTTACTAATAATCTTAAATAGCTCTCTGGTGCCTTTGCATTCATTTTCATATTCTATTGCTAGGCATTTAAAGTCCCATGATCTTTTGATTGTGTGATGCACTACTATATAGCACCAAAGGCATTGTGGTATACCCTGTAATCTGGGACAAGTGATTTTAACTCATAGGACCTTATTTTTCTCAGCTATAAAATTGAGTATGTGGAGGACTGGACTAGATGACTAATGAGATCCCTTTCACTTCTAGATCAGTTTGCTTCTCATAATTTCTCTCTTCTATGTGAACATCATACATTGAAACCAGATGTATTACTCTCCATTCTCTGACCACATCCTTTACTCTCTTAAATTTTGTTCGATGCTCTTTTTTTCCAAAATGTCTCTATTCTTTTTACATGTTGAAGTCCTACTCATACTTTAAATTCTAATGCAAAAGGTATTTCTTCCACAAAGCCTTTCTTTATTCCCCTTCCCTTTCCCCCCAATTCTCTGCAACTCACTCACATGCAATCACTTTGTTTCATCATCATTATATAAACAAACATTTATTGAGATCCTAGTGTGTGACAGTTACTGCTAAGTGCTGGGATACAAAGAAAGACAAAAATATAGTCCCTGTCCTCAAAGAGCTCACATTCTAATGAGGGAGATGACTGCAAACAACTAAGTAAATACAAGATACATAGTATCAGTGGGAGATAACCTCAGAGGGAAGGCACTAGCAGGGAGAGAGCGGATGGGAGGAGAGGAAAGTCTAGGGAGAGAGGTGGTATTAAGAAAAGTCTCTTGAAGAGGATAGCATTTGATTTGAATCTTGAAGGAAGCCAAGTGGTAGGGGGGTGAGGAGCAAGACATTCCAGGCTTGGAGGATGGATAGTGAAAAGGAAGGGAGTTAGGACAAGTGTTGAATTTGAGGAATTTCACAAAGATCACTGGATCTCAAGAGTATGTGAAAAACAATAAAGTGTAAGAAGACTAGAAATGTAGGATGTGACCATGTTTTGTTATGAGTTAAACAGCATTCTATATTATTTTTCTGGAGGCCACAGGAGTTCATTGAGTAGAGACAGGCCACGGTCTGACCTGTAGAAATCAGTTAGGCAGATTAGATTGGAGCAGGGAAAGATTCAAAAGCAAGGAAACCAACCAGTTGACTATTTCTATAGTCCTAGTGTGAAGTAAAGAGGGTCATGATGGTTTTATGAACAATGAGAAAGGGATGTATATGACAGAGTTTATGAAGGTAGAAATAGTCAGCCGAGTAACAGATTGGATATGTGGAGTGATGAGTACAAGTGAATTGAGGAAGACACTTAATTTTCTGGTCTGGGTGACTAGGAGAATGATGGTAGTACACTAAATAATGGGAAAGTTTGGCGCAGGGAAAGGTTTAGGAGAAAGGTGACGAATTCTGTTTTAGACATGTGAAGATGCCATTGATATTTCTTTTGTCTTTTGATAAGGGTAGCTCCTTTAATGGGAAGTTTTCCCCTTATAACAAGCTTAAATCTGACTCTAAAATAATTATGTATTGCACCTAGTCCTCTCAGGGACTAAGTAAGACAAGTCTAGTTGCTCTTCTATATGATATTTCCAGTGCTTGAAGAAAGTTATCATGTTCTTTCTCACCAAACCCCATTTCCCCAATGACAAAAAATTTTTTTCTGGAATAAACACCCCTGTTTTCTTTCATTGGTCCTAATAGGACTAAAATTTGAGGCCCTGTACCCAACATGATGGCCCTTTTTATTCTTTAAAAATATATATTTAATTAATTAATTTAGAATATTTCACCATGGTTACAGGATTTGTGTTCTTTCCCTACTCTTTTCCCTCCCCTCTCCCAGAGCCAGACCCTTTTTATTAATCTTCATCAGAGGTGGTGCCTAGAACTGAACACAGTACTTCAGATTGTAGTCACAACACTACTGGCCAATGCAAAGTAAATCAGTACTAATTTTCATATTTGGGCACTGCATCCCTCTTAATGCAGCCTATTACATTGTCTTTCTTGGTTGTTTTATTGCATCTTTTAAGTTTACCACCCCTAAAATCCTCTTATCTTTTTCTGACAAATTACTTTCTATCCTTAGCTCCTCCATCTTCTACTTGCCAACCTGGGAGTTTTTTAAAAATCCAGGAAAATAATTCTTACCAATTCCTTTTGGGCATATTCCATCTCTGACCAGGATTCTGTCATTTTTGTTTTGGATCAAAGCCTAGAGACTCAAATCTCTTGACATTATTTTTTCATAATTGTTATGTACTTTGGTATTCCTCCTTAGTTACCTATCCTTGCTTCCATCTTCTCTGTATCTCTTTTTTAAAAAACCTAACTTAATTGATAAATTTCCTACATCATATCCATTTTTAGACCTTTTACCATCTAATTAGAATCCTTTTTTCTTTAGAATTATATTCTTAAGAAATTCCCTTCTTTATTGAGCTGGGTTCCCATTCTTCTTGGACTGTGTTTATGAAATCGTACATATTCTTTCTTTGAATTCTTTGAAATCTGCCTCTCTACCATGAGTTAACTTTAGCTTTGTTACAAATAATATATAAGTGGTCACTTAACTCCAGATTTTCTATCATTTCTGTCCTACTACTAATTTTCTTGTTTTTGGTAACAATAAGATCCTGAATAGAATTTGATCTTGTCGGTTTTCTGTCTTTTGAAGGTTGAAATTATCATTAAGTCACAAAAATTATCTGCTTTGCCTTTGGCAGATACTTAAAAAAATTGAAGTTCTCCATCGTGTCTCTTTACCAGATTTGTTAGCCGTTTGTTGAACTCTCCAACTGTATTTCTTCCTTTTGTCCATATTATCTAGCATATTTTGATGCCTATATGTTGTCTCTTTCTTGATCTTAACCCAAACAACTCTCTACAATGTGTGTCCTGTGTCCCCTCCCCCCATCCTTTAATTTTTTAATATGCGCATATCTTCCTAATAGCTAGCTAAAGGTATTCCTCATCCTCTTTTACTTGTCTTTTCCCCTTTGGAATGAGTATATCCTTCCAGAGCCATATTCCAGATATCAATCTCATTGTTTATTAAAAGACTCTTTGTACATTTCTTTGGAGACATTTGAAAAATACAGATTTTATTAATGGCAACTTTCTTAGATTTTAGCTCCTGGTACTTTTGGATATTTACAAAGCTATTTGCAGCTATTTTTTGTATTCTCCAGCTTTCTTGTTATACATAGAGAGTCATTTGCCTTCTTTGTTTCCATTAAAAAGCATAATGATTATATTTTTTAAATTCCAGACAAATCTGTTATACTCAGAACTTGTTAGATAGACTTTGTCCCTAGCCCAGAACCTGTTATTCCTTTGCTTTAGGCTATCCTTAAGGAGCAGTATACTCACTTCCCACATATACCTTTTTTCTCTTGCTCTCCTTGCTTCCAGTGAGCAAACCCACCCCTGGCCTTCAATTTCTTGTTTGGCAGTGTTTTTTAGGTTACCTCTGTCAATATCATTTGTGTGTGTATAAATGAAGGACCAGAAGTTGGTAGTTACCAGATAGGATAAATCTTGGTAACTTCAGTCATATATTTGCTGCACATTGCAGCAGGGGGCCTATTCATCAGTCATCACTACCTGGAAGTAGATAGGTGGCCTAAAATCAGGAAGACGTGAATTTAGTTGTGGCCTTAGATGCTTAATGACTCTGTGATCTTTGACAACTTACTTCACCTTTACTTCAATTTTCCTAATTTTTAAAATGGGGATGATAATAATAGCACCTTCCTTGCAAAGTTATTATAAGGATCATATGAGATGTTTATGAAGTGCTTGGCATAGTGCCTGACACATAGTAGATATTTAATAAGTCAACCCTCCTCTCCTTCCCTCTTATCTCACTTTTGTTTTATAATCACCTGATAGATAGCACAAATGATATGCATCATAAATATTTGCTTCTTCAGGAGGAATCTTCTATATCTTTTACCCTTCCGTTTTAGAATCAATACTAAGTATTGGTTCTAAGGCAGTGGTATAGGCTATAGGCAATTGGTTAAATGACTTGCCCCAGGATCACATTGCTTGGAAGTATTGGAGGCTAGATTTAAACCCAGGATCTCCTGTCTTCAGGCCTGGCTCAGTGGATTGAGAGGCAGTCCTAGAGATAGGAGATCCTAGGTTCAAATATAGCCTCAAGACACTTCCCAGTTAATATGACCCTCGGTAAGTCATTTACCCCCTATTACCTAGCCCTTACCACTCTTCTGCCTTGAAACCAATACATAGTATTGATTTTAAAATGGAAGGTAATGTTTTTTTGGGGGAGGATGGCTCCATATTTATTGGTTAACTCGAAATATTCATTGGTGGATCTCTTCTCCTGATCAATTGTCAAGATTCCCTTTTGCTTCTCCATATCTTTTCTTCCCCCCCCCCTTTTTAAAGGGAATATCTCATTCACTCTTTTACTTTAGCTCTTAGAGGGAACTAGCTTGCATTTTAAGCCAGTTCGCTGTGAAATAATACAAATATCACCCTTTTATGTATGTTACTGCAAAATTCTACCTATACTTTATATATACTGAGAGTTCTCCAGCCTGTATTCTTGCTAGTAGTTCCTCCAAAGGAATCTCTGTGGTCATTTGCTTGTATGAGTGCCTTAACTATAGATATGTCATTTTCCTTGACTCCTTATGCCATTCAGTTTCCTTTTCCTTATCTCACTAGCTTTCTTACCTTTTGCTACCTTTTTTACCATCTATGTTTCTTTGTCTTTCTGCTCAAGTCCTTTAAATTCCCATCAAGTCTGCCCAGATTGTCACTTGCCAGCTTCCTTTTTAATTAAGTTTTGCCATCAAAATTAATATATCTTGAGTAAGATATGAGACTCGCACATAGGAAAAGATCAACATATGCTGAGGTATGGTAGTTAAAAGTTTTATATTTACATTAAAGTATAGGGTTTTGAAGATACAAAAACATATTCTGAGGGTAAAAAATGTATGTATGAAGTCATCACTACAATGAGGGTTAGACTACTTGATTTCTAAGGTCCCTTGTAATTCTAATTTTCAAGAGCCAGTAAGTAGTGGGATATGTAGCTAAAATATAATTTTGAGATCAATTGAATGACAATCTTTGGGTCAAGGTCAAGTTATTAAACTGATAAATTATTAATCCGCTGATATAGAAAGCAGATTGTGGGCAAAATAGCTTGAAGAGAGAACAATCTACGTATGGAGACTTAAGAAGAGAACAGGAAAATCAAGTGAAATTTCAAAGGGAAAATAATATTGTTTTGGTGACTATTTGGAATTATCTTTGACTCTTTGTTCTCTTCTGCCACCCTCAGAGCTCTAAAATCTGGGGCAGTCAAATTCAAAAAATGCCTGCTCTGTGCAAGGGTACTATGCTAAATGTTGCAAGTGATGAAAAAATAAATAGTATGTAGTTCATTCCCTAAAGTATATAAGGGGGGATGGCTATGTGTATATATAGTACAGCATACAAATAGCAATGAATTTGGAGATCCCTAGTATTACCTCTTTTACTACCTCCGTTAGCTTCAGGAAATCCAATTTCTCTTGTTTCCACACCTCTAGAATGAGAGGATTGGACTCTATGGACAAAGGACCCTTCCAGCTCTTACATCTGGGATTTTTCTGAAATGGCATCTAGAAATCATAAGTGCTTAGTGGAGGGACAAACCAAGCCAAGCACTATGAAATAACTTGACCTTGATCCTTCCACGAAAAGTAATCTTTACAATTTTCATAGTACTTGGTTTGTCCCTACCCCAAGGATCAAAGGAAACTTCACAACAAATAAGACATCTGAATTGGGCTTTAAGAATTTCAAAAGGTAGAAATGGGAGCAAGAAAAAGAAAGCATTTTAGGTATAAGCAGTGGAAAAAGCTAAGATGGATTTATTTTCTAGTTAAGGGACTATAAAACACTCAAAGTGGTGGGGCGTAATGAGAGAAATAGCTGAAAAGGTAAGTTGGAGCCCCAGAGCAAAGGGAGAAACCAGTAGAGTATGAACTTCTTGAGGGTAGAGATTATTTAAATTTTGTGTTTATATCCCCAGCACTAGCACAGTACCTTGCTCCTCAGAAGTGCTTAATAAATGCCATTTGATTTTAATTATAGGTTTTTTAGAGTGGAGAAGTGACATAATCAGAGCTGTGTATCATGGAAGGAAGTGGGTAGGATACTGTTTAGAGAGAAGGAGATTTAACAGCAAGGAATTTGGTTTGGGAGGCTATTGCCATAGTACCAAGTGAGAAGACTAAAGACTAGAACTAGTATTGAATGGTGGTAATGGAGAAAATGGCCATGCAAACAAGAAGACAAGAATAAAAGGATTTGGTAAATACTGAAATGTATACAGAGAAAGAAAAAGTCAGATTATGCTAAGGTTAAACACTAATGTGCCTGGGAAAACAGTACATTAAACAGAAATCAGGGACAATAGGAAGGACAGGTTGGAGGAAAAAGCAGTTTGGTGTTATGCTCATGTTGATCCTGAGCTTTGGGATATAAACTTATTTGGACATGTCCAGTGAGCAATATGTAAGACATCTTAGAGGAAAAGGTTGGAGCAAAGGGAATTTAGAAGTAATCCAGATAAAGGTTATAGTTGAAGTGTCGTATGAAGCTGAACTTATTGGTAGATTGGGGGCAAGATAGAACTTTGAGGATAGAAGGAAAGTTGATGGAAGTGGAATAGTTAGCATTTTTTAAGCACTTAAAATGTTTTAGACACTGAGGATACAAAGACAAAAACAAGAATCCCTATCCTTACTGAGCTAGCATAGTATTGAAGGAATAAAACATATACAGATATAAGCAAATATGAAAGATTTACAAATAATTTAGGGTGACAATAGTAGCTGGGTAGATTAGAGGTTTCTTGTAATAAGAGTACTTGAGCTACTAGGAATTCTAAGAGTAAGGGATGAATTCTATGCAGGGGTGACACAATCATGGAGTTGGAAGATTGTCAGGTACAGCAAATAGGTCAATCTGGCAGAAATTAAGTTTGCATGAAGGAGAGAATAATAGAACAAGCCTAGGAAGATAGGCAAGAACCAGATTGTGAAAAACATTAAAGACCTAAGAGCAGAATTTATATTTTATTCTAGGGGGCAATAAAGAGCCATTGGAGCTTTTTGAGCAGGGAAATGACATAGAAAGACCTCTGTTCTCAAAGCATCACTGGTAGCTGTCTGGATAACAGATTGAAAAAGGAGAATTTGTAATTAGGGAAGACTGTTGGAGTAGTTCAGGCTTGAGATGATGAAGGCCTGAATTAGAATGTTGCCCATGTAAAGAGAGAGAAAGAACTGAATGGGAGAAATTTTGAGAAGATAGAATTGAAAAGACTTGGCCACAAGTTCAATTTTAGGGTTGAAGTAGAAGAAAAAATCAAGGCTGACTCCCAGGTTTTAATCTACAAGAATAATCATATACCCTTAATATAAATAAAGTGGTTAGTGAGAGGAGTAGGTTTTGGATAAAAGATAATGAAATCTGTTTCAGATATGTTGAATTTGAGGTGTGTGCCTATGGGACACCTCATCAGACATATCCAGTAGGCAGTTGGTAACATTGGCTCAGAAATGCTGAAGGGATTTCAGTCAGGGGATGTTGGTTAACTATTCAGAACTCAGATTAGAGATCATCATTGCCATTAAAAAATAGAAAACAGTGACCTTTTTGTGACTTTTTAACTCATCCATTTTTCTCTGATCCTCATTGCTTTCATTAGCTTTCCAGTTGATTTCATTTGATAATGTCACCAAAATTAATCTTTCCAACTAAGATATATACTAATTAAGCTTATTTGGGGTAAAAAAAACTGAACAAAACAAAATAAAATTTTCGTGCTCTGGCATGGACAGCTGATTGAATTAATTAACATCCAGCATAGTTAGAGATCAGATTTCTAACATAATCAGACTTCTGGATTGAGATCCCAAACCAAGTAAAGCAAAAAGGCTTTTTGAGCATTCAAATACCTATGCAAGTTCAGGATTTAAAGTACTCTGCTCCTTAGAAGACACACTAAGCCTTTAGATCAAAACCTTATTTACTTTCATTTAATACAGAATTGTGAGGAATATTGATTTTCTGATTTCTATCTCCCTCCTTAGCAAATTAAAGCATTTAAATTAGGAAGAGTTGGGGAGTGGGTGGAGCAGGAAGGAGGAAGGAGAACTGATTAGACCAAGGGACCATAATAAGTGAGAGTTAAGGAAGAAAGAGGAAAAACTAGACTAGGCAAAATTGGTATATGTCCAGGCCCAGTACATAATGGATGGTTCCTAATGGCCAAATCATTTAAAGAAGACTAAATACATCTCTTCCAAGTCTAGGAAATGTAGATTATATTAGGATTACCATAACAATGATCAAAATGTTGATAAATAAAAGGTAGTTATAATTTTTCAAAATAATTTTCTGTAAAATTGCTTACTTAAAGAACAGCTTTAATGGGAGGAATTGGCTTTATTTTGAAATATTTACAAGTTTCTAGTTTCATTCTTGTTTTTTCTAAAATTAATCTCAAATGATAACCAATTCCTTAGTCAACTATTTATTATTTAGCAAGTTTTTTTAACCTTTGCTTTAGTTTCCTAATTTTCAAAGTCATATTTTTAAAAATATACATTTCTGCTTTGATCACATTTCTACCCTTCAGAATTACTTGTTATAAGTATCAAAAGAGATAAGTGTGAGTGTTCTAAAAGTAAAAGTATGCTATGTCACCAAGGTGTGTTTTCCCATATCTTTACCCATTACAGAACGTCATCTTTAACCCTCATATAATATACAAGGAGAGACTCTAATCTGTTCCTTAAAATATATGTATACATGCATGCCTATACACATGTATATACATACATATATGTAATTCCCTTATTAGCTTAGACAAATTTATTTGGTCATATGTCTAAATATGTAGTTTCTTACAGGAAATTATTGGGGGGGTGTATTAATCTTCAGTAATTAAATTAAAGGTTTGAGGTTGTTGCTATGAAAGGAAGGAAAAGAGGGGGAACACGCCTAAACTTTCATCGTTGCATATAAATGCCATTTCTCAGAAACTCATTTTGCCTTGGTTTTGAACTTAGACATAATTCTTCTGGTCACGGTTAAATTTTTCACATTAATTTCTTCCTTAATTGCTCTTAGATTCATTATTTCTCTTGTAACTTTTTTGGCTTTGCTAATTCCCCTCAAATCCTAGGAACAATTAGAAGGGGTTTTTGTTTTGTTTGTTTTTGCCATTGGAGGATTTTTTGTTTGCTTTTTTTTATTGTGGCAATCCTAACATAGGTTATGTTTTTCTTTTATTCTTTACCATTAGCTACTTTCCTTTAAGTGACACAATATGGAAGCTCTGGTGTCTTATGACATGTTCTCAATACTTCTACATTGTAGTACCACAGTGATTTAAGTGGTTCTCAAATTTCCCAAATTTTGGGGGGATTGAGTTGGTGTTAGAAATAGAATTTATTTCAGTTAAGATGTATTTAAGCAACTATATTTTTAAAAATAAAAAAATTAACATTCTACAAGTGTTTACTAAGTTGTAGTTTTAAAAGCATTAATTGTATTTAAAAAGAAAGTAAAAATGAAATCAGTTCTTTACAAATGAACCATAAGGAATTGTTATTACAGACTTAAATTTCTTCTTTCATAGATGGAAATATGTGTGTGTGTGTGTGTGTGTGTATCTGTGTGTATCTGTGTGTGTGCGCGCATGTTGAAATCTGATTCTCCCTTCCATATTCTCTAGGGAGTCTCTATTTCTTCTCTTTCCCCAACAAACATGTGACATTTAAATAATTTAGTTACTAGTAATATTTCCCAAAAGTTTTCTCTTTTGTTTTTTGCTATGTCATTAATATGATATACAGATGTATATTGAGTTCATATCCATTCTCTAAACAATGTATGCAGGTTTTGCATAATTAAGGATTTTGAGAATATTTCATGTTTTTTTAGCTATTTTATCCATTTAAACTTTTAGCTATTTATTTTATCCATTTAAACTTTCTGGTTTCAGAGGCGACCACCAGATAATTCTTTCTATGTAAGAACATGTAACAAGAATCCAAAGAAAACAAAGTGGTGGTATCATGGTAAGCATTCAATCTGAAATGCACCCCCCCCCCCCTTCCCTTTAAACATTTCAAGAAGAAGAAATTTATTTGAATATGGTCAAGTTAGTGGGAGAAGACTTATGGTTTGATATCCTTGTTTTATGATGTTAAGCAATTCTTTTAGCTATTTCAAAATTCCATTTTGAATGTTGACAGCAAAAGACTTTGGACTTTGAACAAATGAACAAAAATTGGAAAACTATCAAAAAAGGAACAAAGAGTACATAGAGCACTGGACTTAGATTCAGGAAGACCTAGGTTCATATCTAGCTGATGACCCTATATGACCTTGGACAAGTCACTTAATCTCTAGCTACCCTAGTTTCCTCTTTTCCAAAATAGGGATGAGTTGTGAGACTTAGATAATATAAAGCTCTTTGAAAAATGTAATGTCATATAAATGTTAGTTTTTATGAACAAATAAAATAATATTTTGAGTATTTATCACATGTATAAAAAAGTGCATAGAAATAGAAGAAATCCCTTTGTAAATTTTCAATTCATATTAGAAATAATATTGATGGGAAAACATTTGCTTTGAAAAACAACATGAATTTCTTTTTAGTATAAATTTATGTTGGATGTATTCATTTGGTCTAGATTTTTTTGGTAGGAAATAAATTTAAATTAACTTTTTAAATATATGTTTTCTTTATTCTATTGCTTCCCTCAAGAACGATGCTTAGGTGTAGTACCTTATGCATGTAAATGTCCAAATTATCTCTAATGTTCATAACTCTTAAATATTTTGTAATTCTTTTCTTGTTTCAGGTTGTTAGGATTGTGTTAATATTTGAGTTTTTTCTGTCTCATTTACTTATGCAAACTTATTTTTATCTAATATATGATAATCTATTTAAAATCCAATACTTGTATTGTACCAATCTAGTGACACAACTGTTTTATTAAAACATTTAATAAAGTGAATGGAAACTTTTTGCCCAGTGGGTGTGCTTAGATGAATGAATCACAATTTTGTCAGAAATAATAATGTATTTATATTTACATCATACCATAAAGTTTACTAAGTATTTTCTTCCCAGCCATTTGAGGTAAGTGGTTTAGTTGTTATCTCCATTTTGTAGAATGACTTCTAAGGGGTAAGAGAAATGGTACCAAGATAAGAACTCTGTGGTTTTCTCTGCCAGTACATTGAAAAAACTTTCCCAGGGGACTTTCATGTCAGTACCACTGTCCTTCACAGCTCTATTTCACATTACATGAGACTGTCTCTTAGTTGGACAGTCATCACCATCTACTTTGGAGGAAAAAGAACTAATGATATCATTAAGATAATGTCCATCTTTTGCTTTTTTGAGAGGCAATATAGTTTCATAGAACCTGCCTATCCTAGGTAGCTCCTTGGGCCAGTCTCAGGATTATTTAACATTACATATCTGCCTCAAAAGAGAACCTCATCATGAGATTAGACTTTGTTGTTGTTCAGTCATCATCAGTCATGTTAGTTGTAATTCAGCTCTAACATCCCTGAGAAGTGTTTGTCCAGTGTCTGGAAATTTTTGGTGGCAAAAAAATTATTCTTTTAACACAACAAATATGACCTTGGCACAACTATGATCATTAGTAAGTTCTTTCTTATATTGAACTCCAAATCTGTCTTCCTATAACTTCTATCCATTGATACTAGTTATTTCCTCCAGAAACAAACATCTTTCAAAAATCTTCTCTTTAGGCTAAACAGCCATGATTTTTTCTAATAGATTTTTTTAAAGCTATAATACACTGCTGTCTATGCTCCAGATTGTTAATGTCTCTTATTAAATGGAGTGCCAGTGACTAAAGCATAGCATAGTGAGATTGCCATAATAATTTATTTAACTATGCAATACTTAAATGTAGAATGCTCTGGCTGTTATGTTTTTCTTAAGGCAGATAAAACTACTGCTTTGATCCCTGTATATATTTTATGCAATCTTTTTAAAGCATATTTTCTTCATCCTTCATGCAATTTTTTTGAAACCCAAATGTAGGACTTAATTTTTATGCCTATACTATTGTTTAGCCCATCATTCCAGTCAATTTATCTTTTGGTTACTGATTCTGTCAAACTATCATGTATTAGCTAAGCATGTCATTAGTGTCTTCAGATTACTGTTTTAAAAAATATTGAGGAAAACAGGGCCTTGTAACATACCTAAAGAGACCCTCTTGCCAAATAGACATAAATCCATTAATCAGCACTTATTGTATCTTTTGGTCATCTAGTTCCAAACTTGCCTCATTGAATTATCCAGTTCATTTATTTCTAATTTTCAAAAGTGTCATAAGAAACTTTATATGTTTTGCTGAAACCCAAATATGTTGTCATGCCAATATTTTCTTGACTCTACTAGTCTTAAAGTAATGAGTCTTTTTTACATTACTAATTTTAAAATTTATCATTGTTTTATAGTTATTTGCATATTGATAAATTTAAATTTTTAAAAGTGTATAAGTTTAACAAAGTAGAAAAAAATTTCTGTTTGTCATAACTAAAATGAACAAATCATAAACCATTTATTAAGGGATTACTGTGTGCATGCTATTATAATAAGCACCAGGGATAGAAAGTTGGTTTTTTTTTCCTTTTTAAAGAAATAGCCTCCCTTCTCCAGAAGCTTACTTTAGGATAGAGAGTATGAATATAGGATGGTAATCAGAAAAGAGAATTTTGCTCTTGATGTGTTTCAGACTGTGGGGAGTAGAGATTTGCTGGCAAGAGCAGGCAGGGATATTAAATAATTAGATGGGATGTGAAACTGAAGCATGGTCCAGGGCAACAGTAGGTGTGTTCAGTTATTTGCAGTCATATCAGACTCTTCATGACCTACTTGGGGTTTTCTCAGCAAAGATGAGGAAACTGAGGCAAACATTGTTAAGACACAGCTAGTGTCTGAATCCAGATTTGAACTTGGGAAGATGAGTCTTCCTGATTTCAGGCCCAGCACTCTTTATTGGTTGTACCAGCTAGCTAAGCCAGTAAATATGATGGGCTAGTGGAATAGTTTGATAGTTTGAATATAGTTTAGCACTAGAGATACAAAGTCAGGCAAAAATGGTCTCTTCCCTCAGGGAGTTCATAGTCTAATTTCAGTGTTGAGGAGTAGGGAAGCAGAATATGCAAACAACTCTGTCAAAAACAGAACAGGATAAATTGAAGATAATCTCAGAGGGAAGAACTCATTTAGAATTAGAAAAGACTTCTTGCAGATGATGTGATTTTACCTGGACTGATGTAAGCTCAGGAAGTCAGGAGATAGAAGAGAGGAAGAAGAGTTTTCTAGGCATTGAGGGGAAAGCCCATGAAAATGTGGAGACCTGGGGCAGCCAGATGGCTCAATAGATTGAAAGCCAGGCCTAGAGATGGGAAATCCTGGGATCAAATATGGCCTCACATACTTCCTAGCGGAGCAAGTCACTTAACTTCCATTGCCTAGGCCTTACCACTCTTCTGCCATATTGATTCTAAACAGAAGTTTTAGAGAAAATAAAGGAAAATGTAGAGTTGCATTTTCAACTGATGAAATATTGCATGTAAGAACAGAAACGAGGCCAGAGTCACTGAAAAAGAGAGAGGCAGAGTGTGAGAGAGAGAGAGAGAGAGAGAGAGAGAGAGAGAGAGAGAGAGAGAGAGAGAGAGAGAGAGAGAGAGAGAGAGAGAGAGATATATTATGGAATGGCCTAAAAAGCCAAACAGAAGGATTTTATATTTGATCCTGGAAGAAATAGGACCACTGTTGTTTTTCACGAAAATGCCAAAAGACCTTGCTAGCTGTATCTAAGCAAATTGTATCTAAGCATTTTCTTCATCTCCCAATCTAGTAACTTTGTAAGAAAAAAAGAAAATGTAGTTAGTTTAGCATGATTTAAAAAAAAAAAAACTATTTTTATTGATCTTTTGTTTTACACTTCCTTCATTTCCAGATGTATTCCTACACTGAAACTTCCTGAGAAATGCATCTTTTTTTTTTTTAAAGCAACAAATTGTTAAAGGATGGGGTAAGGGAGCAGCAGGGAGTAGCTCTGCAAAATTAATCAAGTAGCCAAGTAGAACATTATGTATACTCAATAGTGTCTGATCTCTACAAATAAAAGTGTATTTTTTTTTTCTGCTTCAAGACAAGGCTTGATCATATAATTACACAGAATTCAGTTTTTATTGTTATTGTTCTTGTACATTGTTAGTAGATACATGTTTTCCTGGCCTTGCTTAATGTTATCTGTTCTTGGTAAAGTCATGCTAATTCTTTTTTATCATTTTTATGGGTGGTTTAATTACCATTACACCTTGAATATAATTCATTTGAAAGTTTTGCCTGAAGAGTCAGATTCACTTTAACTCAGATATACTCACCCATTCTTTTTTTTTAATCTAGACATTTGCCTTATTCTAGTTCTAATACCATCCCTTCCCCTTTCAAGCATTTTTTTTAAACAATGCTAGCATCAGGGTTATCTTTGAAATAAAATTTGTCTCCTTGCTTAGACTCTCCAGTTCACCTTGGTTTTTCATCTAATGTTTGGAGTTTTTTGTTTTTCTTCTTCCTGGTTTTCTTCTTGGATTTTGTCTTCGAGTCACTATTCTTCTTACATAGTAGATGTGGAGGAGGAGGAATAGGCCTAGATTGACTCTTATGTTCCTTTACAAACCTGACACTGAATAAATATTGTAATATTGTGAATATTTATGCTCATTTCCTTCTAGCACTTGTACTCTGCACTCCACAGCAGGATGGAAACCCAGAAGATTGGTTCATAAGAGTTTTCTGACTTTCTGGAATAGGGGTGGTTCCCTCTGAACCATTCCCACAGAGATGGGCTGTGTCAGCAATATAACAAGCCTGATGAGCTGGTGACAGCAGATTATATGTTTGGGGCAAGAGTTTCACAATTGTACCCTTGAGTTCTGTGAATTTCTTTGGTGGAATGGCATTTTATAATTATTTTACTTTTTTCTAGTAGGTAGCAGAAGATATTTCTCTGAACTCCTAGGAAATGTTTTGTTTACATTTTTTTAATAACATAACTAACTTCATTTTATTTACTAGTCATTTGTATACACGATACGTTTCTCAGTAATTTGTTGAATTAATGGAGTAAGTCAGATGGTTCTCTATTAGAGTTAATTTAAAAAATAGGCTCAATAGACTATAGAATGATATATCTACAGAATGGAAAAGCCACAAATTTTAAAGGTAAACTGCTTTGTTTGAAATTCCATGGTAATAAATAATAGAGACTTTAAAAAGGACTATATTCTAAATAATGTAAATAACAATATAAATAATATACTATATACTAAAATAATCTTATAATGTAATTTACTCTGTCAAGGAAATTAAATATTTTCATTTTTAAATTTAGTTTCTTTCCTACTTAATTAACTATGAATAATTTGTGTGATGGTACCTTATTAATGCCTGAAAGAATGATTTGCTTCATGTAGAGGAAGGGGGAAGAGAATAAGTATTTCTATTATGGCTACTATGTGCTAGGGTACTTTTTAGAAGTAAGCACTTCTTAAAATTAATATTCATTTCATCCTCAACAACTGTAAGAAGTACATGTCATTTTAAATGTCCATTTTATAGTTGAGGAATCTGAGACAGAAGTTAAAATGATTTGCCAGGGGTCACACAACTAATAAGTGTCTGAGGCTAAATTTGAACTCATGTCTTCCTGATTTCAGGCCCAAAACTCTGCACCATACCATCAGCTGGCTCTGAATGAAAAAGGCATGTCAAATTCTGTGCAGTACTCACCTTATATATGCCAATATTGGTCACGGATTTGCTTCCTGAAGTATTTTTATTGTAATAAATTTAGCACAAACTTTTTTTCCTTAATTTTTATCTTTTTACTGAGCTTTTGTTTTTTACAATCCTTTCATTTCTGAGTAGTAGGGGAAAGTAGTTTGGCAAAACCAAATAGTACAATAACTAAGTCTTTTTAAAAAATCCTTTTCCTTCTGTCTTAGATTCAGTAACTAAGTATTGATTTCAAAGCAGAAGAGCAGTAAGCACAAAACAATTGGGGTTAAGACTTGCCCACGGTCACACACAGCTACAAAGTCTCTGAGGCTAAATTTGAACCCAGATCTTCTTGACTCCAGGCCTGGTGCTCTATCCATTGTACAACCAGCTGCCCTAATAATGGAATCTTAATAGTGTAATTAATATTCCACACCCACAGTTTCCTACCTCTTACATAGTTTTTGATGAAGCAGTCCTTTTTGAAATAATGCATCGATAGGCTTTTCTAAAGAAAGATTATTACATTTTGAATTTGGAAAATTGCATTTTTTTCTTTAATAGTTTGGCAAATTTATGGTTTTTCTTATTCTGTGCATATACATATTTGTGCATGTGAATAGAAAAGGAACAGATTTAAAATTATTACTTTATTATTTAGAGTGAATATTGATAGTAAGCCACTGGTCAGATATTTGCTATCACTTTTCAAATGACAAATAATTGTTTGGTTTGTCAAATTAATATAATTAAGACTTAAACTAAAGATTGTTGCAAAATCATATTGATTAGAAAAGAAAGATTAAAGTAAGGCCACAAGATTTTAAAAAATGTATTTTCAAAATCTCTTGAATTGATTTCTATACCTGAATATTTTGTAAATATTTATGCATGCTTTTTTAATATATTATTCTCCTTTTTTTCCCTTTAAGATGATACATGTTGATGCCACCATTATGGACCTCCTAAGCAGAAGATAGCCCTACTGAGAAAATGAGCACTTTGATCATTCAGTCTTTGAACTTTAACTTTTGACTGGAAGTGACCTATATAGGCAATGAAGACTACTTCCTTTTTTCTGCATTTTTACTCGTGTGCATTCTGGGCACGTGTTGATCGCTGGTTCAGTCCAGGCAACTGACATGCTTTATTAGACATACAGTATTAATGCAGGTGTCAGGAAATGTCAAAATAATTCCATTTTTTTTATTTTTATTTTTTAAAGCTTTTGGAAAATGTCCAGGGCCTCCATGTATTGTGCAATAACAATGACTTCTTGGCAGTTTTGAGACGTTCATTGCTGGCAATGGACATCATTAACAGGAAAGGTTTTACTCCTGCCACCAAATGATAAATGCATGAAAAGGGCCTATGAAATGAGCTTTATCAGTTATAATGGGATTATAAGTAAAGTGAAGGATCCATCATAACTTTGAAAGTCACCCCAACCATTTATATTTGGATTCTATGCACTGTGATCCTAAGGTTAGCAGCATGAATTAACATGCGTGTCTGTAAAGGACTGTAATGAAAGATCATTGCATATTTATTGAATTGTTTATATGCTGTCAAATTGTTTTGACATGAAAGGTTTTCAAGTAACATTGGCAGAGAGGTACAATATGTTATCCCTATGGTGAAAATAAATACATTTGTTGTATATAGTTACTCAATCTCTGAAGTAAAGGTATGAGTAATATAGGGTATGAATGGTTTAATCAAGGCTTTATTTTGGAAGTAAGAAAAAGTGGCAGCAATCATTGAATTGCTGCAGTCCACGATTGGGCTTATAATTTGTATATTAAAAGGTTTTTTCAAGTAGATTACATTCTGTTACTTCCTGCTAGCCATCAGCATGAGCCCTGCTGCCTTCACATTATTTCATTTAATTTATATGTTGAAGAATCCATAAACCATTTTGTTTGCGGTCTCATTTCTTTTGTTATATTGTAAGTCGAGTTTGAATGTTGCAATATTTTAATTGAAAAACTTTGTCAAAATATTTTCTTGTAAATTTTCTTTATCTGTAAGCATCACCTTGTCTTTTAATCCTGTACTATAAAGAAAGAAATACATTTTTGACAGAGGCGTAATGTTTTGACAAAAAAGTGTGGACATTTTTATTTAAGTTTAAACAGCTAGAGTATAAGATGAAATATTTTCTTGTCTGTCTCACACAGCTGTAGTTTTTCCTTTTTTTGTGGTGGTTCTTCAGAAGCCTTTGCATTTAGATGACTTTTCTACAAAAAAAAATGTTGAAAGATAGGTTCAGTTACTGTCACCAATATGTAATTTAATGATATTGCAACTAGATTCTCTTTTAAGAAAGCACTTGATGTATTTTATAAACTACCTTTAACACGTATGCAAAATCAGTTTCTACTACAATGTTTTTACTAATGCCTTATCGTTGCACTCTGAAAAAATAAATCCTATCGTGAATATTTGCTTTAATTTGGACTTTAAAAAAAAGGTAATTGGCTAAAAGTATTGAAATATTTATCCCAAAAAACTAAATCTAGAATTGGCAAATGGTATTCTAAATACTGTTTTTAATCTGTGTATAGTAATGACATTTTGTAGCATTGTACATACTGTTAATTGCATATATACACTTTTAAAAAGTGTAACTGCTGAACTCAGGGGTGGGTAGACCTCATATTTTTGCTGTAGAAGTGTTGGATTTAAAAAAATACGGCCACCAAATTATGGCTGTTATTAACTTAACAACACTGTTAATTTGCAAGTCTCACTTTTTCTATTAAAAGTTTGCTTTAGATCTTATTTAACAATTAAAACTGTGTGGTGAAGCTAGATGTACACAAGTTCTCAACGATCTTTATATACTTCAACCAGTTGGCCTGTTTAGAGCCAATTATTTTTAATGCTTTGGAGCTACTATAATTTAGTTTTTAACTACTTTTAATATAAAATTTTGCAGCTGTAAATTAGTTAAATTATGTATTTTCATATTTTATCTGACTGCTTTATAGTACTGGGTGACTTGACCAATCATTTCCCCAAGAATCTTTCCATTCTGCTGGATTCTTCTGTATTAGAGATATTATGAAAATTATTCACCGAAGGACTTAGCCTTGCCATATTGTAGATTGAGGGGTAATTTATGAGCTCATAGTAGCCCTTTGGTATAAGCAATATTTAGGTATACTTCTCCAATTATAGTCACCATGAAATGGTTTAAAGTATAAATGGAAAAAAAGTTGTAAATGACCCACAGTCACAAATGAAAACTATGATTTAAAGAAAGAATGTGGTAAAATAGTAAACGAATAGTCATGTCAGCCACCCCTTAATAGCATGTTGCCATCTGGTTTAGAATTTTATTATTCCCCAGAATTAAAAAATATGTAAAGAACAAAAACATTAATCTTTACATTTTATTTGGAAATGTGGTCGTTGACTTCACAAATATTTTGTATTTACTCTCATTATGAAATGAACTGGTTTACTTACATAATTGCCCTAAACTAGGGCTAAATAATTGTTTTGTGATGGAAAATAATAGCTACTGATGTTAGTATTTTAATTGCCCAATATTTGGAAACTCATATCCAGATGCTGTAACCAGAATACCAAGAAAATGTATATAATGTTAAAGAATTTGCTTTCCTCCTCTTCCACATTTATTCTAAGATAAAGGCACTATTTTTTGCACAAGCTTATAGAAAAAATAATTTCTTATTTAGCACATATATTTTTGGAACATTCTTCTAGGCTTCCAAATACTTAGCTAGTGCTACTTTCAGCTTATACATTATTTATGCATGCTTAAATCATGAGCATGGTACCCTTTCAAAAATCAGTTCAGATATTACAAATTGGTATTATTAGATGGTAAAAGGTGAGTTTATACATTCACCTTCCCAGGAAAGAAAAAGTTTTGGGTGCTGTTCTATAAGGATCTAACTTTTGCAACTATAAAGGATTTTTTAATATGTCAAAGAGTATATAGAAAGCTACTTTTTTCTCCTAGAAGAAAAGGCTGAGGTCTTTAAGTATGATGTAAATTTATCTGGGGAGAAATGTCTTCCATTTTCTTGCATAGATCAATATTTGGCACAAAGAATAACTAGAACACTTCATCAGTAATTCTCTGGGTTTTTTATATATACAATAACATATTTCCAAAGGTTGGATGCCTATATTGGGCATGTATTCTTCAGATTCTAAAATAGGGATCCAGTGGCTGCGTAATTGCTCCCAAACCACACCAAAGATAATGGAATCAGTGAAGGTATTTGGAAGCAGACTGTCACTGTTCATGTACATTTTTATTACAACTTGTTGCTGATATAAATTTTAAACACCTGTTTCCAAGAATTAAGACAAAATTTGTTTGAATTTCTCACGAAAAATAGAAGAGCTAAGGAGAGGTAATGTTTGTTTAATTTGTTTTAAATAAAGAATTCAGTGTCACTAGTCCTAATTTTTTATGATTCCTGCTGCTTATATTTCTTGACTTCAGACTTTATTGGATTTTGATTTACTTTCTCCACCTTAGATGAATGCTAGAAATTCATTATACAGTTTGGATTTTTTAAAACATTATATTTATCTGGTATTTGGGGAACAAAGAATATCATTTAAGTCAATTTTTCTGACAAATTAAACCCTCCCACAATTTAACTGTTTCTTGTTCATGCTTATTCACATAAACCTAATTGAATTATTTTACTAAGTTGTATCTCTTGTAATCACCTTAAATACCCTTATCTATGTCTTGTACATTATCTATTTCCTTTTCTAGACCTGCCAGTAAGGTGTTAGAGAGGACTGGAGTAGTTAGAGAGCTACTCATAATTCTGTGTTTAAACACAAAATTATCTGTTCTGGGAACATGTCCTGCTTCTGGAAAAATGATCAGAAATCCGACTGTTAGAACCATGTTTTATTTCCCACTGTCTTCCAACTTGATATAACATTTGGATCTGCATGGACTAAACAATGTTTTCTAGCCGAGCACCTGACTTAAAAAACTGAGCCAACTAAAAAGTTTTGTAGAGAAACCACAAAATTTCATGGTTCATAAGTTAAATTGTTTGGATTAGTTAAATTGTGGGTCAGATTAAATATTTGACAGTTTATTGAATACATAGGTCTGAAGTAAAATGGATTCACTTTCATATACAATAATTAGAATTAAATGTTTGCCTTTTATAGTCTCTTTAAAAATTCCTGATTACTAGACATCTTTCATTTATTGGCTTTTAATTGTATATGCTCTACATATTGAAATTTCTAACAGATTCAAATTTTGAATCAGTCAGACTAGTATTGATAAGAATAGATACTTTAAGCCTTACTCTACTAGATGTGAATAAAGAAATGCTTGTCAGTGTAGTGGGTATATAAAAACTACATTTACAAACTACATATATAAAACCTAGAACCTAGAAATGCTGTTTTAAGTTTGATTTAAGGTTTATATTTTACCTACAGAAGAAGAGAGCTGATTGGGTTCACTACACACTTGTTAGCTAATTTTGGCTAGGAATTTAGTGCAGGAAAACAATCCTTTTATTCCTCCCTAATAGTTTTTCTATGCCACTCAGCCACTGCTGCTTCTGTTCAAAATCTTCTCATTCTTCAGCCTTCCTCACCTCATCTCTTTACCAAGAAGAAAATCAGTCAATTCTTTTTCTGTATCCCCCCCCCCATCTTTTCATTCCAGTGTTTCATAGATTGCTTGTCTCACCAAGACTACAGCATTTTTTTAACCCTTACCTTCTGTTGTCCTAGTTTAAATTCTAAGACCAAAGAGCTGCAAGGGCTAGGCAATTGGTGTTAAGTGATTTTTCCCAGCATCATACAGGAAGTACGTGAGGTCTGATTTGAACTTGGGCCCTCCTGATTGCAGGCCAGGTGCTCTATCCCACTGAGCCACCTAGCAGCACTCTACACATGCATCATTGATCCTAATCTCCCCAGGCTTCTCCCCAACAGGTAGCCCTCTTTCCTTTATTTTCTATCTGTTCTTTTCAATTTTTTCCCTCATGCCTACAAATATGATACTTTTTACCCCCATTCTTAGTAAATCCTCTAAACTCTACTCTTCCTTCCTGCTACCTGATTTTTTCATCAGAAATACTAGGGAAATCTGTCGCTTCCACTTAATATCCTCTTGTTCTCTGACTTATGACCTTGTCACTCAACTGAAATTGTTCTCTCCAAAGTTAGCAATGATCTCAATAGACAAACTTAACATCCTTTTTCCGTCAGTCATCCAGAATCCACTGTAGAACTTGGCACTTTCCCTTCTCTCCTGGGTTTTTGCATCAGTTCTCTTGATTTTCCTTCTTGTCTGCTCTTTATACTCCTTTTGCTAATATCAGGCACTGTTGTGTTGTCAATAGATTGCTGGACTTGAAGTTAGGAATATTGGGATTTGAATTATATTTTAGACACCAGCTCAGTGGCCCTTGACTAACCTTTGGACCTGAATTTCCTTACCTAAAAAATAACAACCTTATCCACTATAAGCTTAATTTCAATACTGATGACTCTCAGAGAACATGCATCTACCCTTATCTCCTGAGCTCAGGCATCCATTTGATGGACATTTGAAACTGGAGAGCATATCAAAATCAGTGTGTCCAAAACAATTCATTTCCTCTAAATCTGTCCAGCACTCAAATGCCTCTTTTTCTATTAAGACCACCACCACTATTGGTCACACAGATTCATCTCCATGTAATCTAATCAATTGTTGGAGCTTATCTCTACCTCAATATTTTTTACATCTGAACCCTCTCTCCTACAACTACCATCATTACTTTTTGTCAAATATAGCCCACTGCCCACCTCATAAAAGCAGAGAATGTTTTTTAAATTTTTATGTAAAATTTTAACGTTTTTGAAAATGTTAAAAACCATCATTAGCCAAAGACTGGATTTGGCGCTCTCGCTATTGTTCACTGATTCCTGAACTAGAATTTTCCAATCATCAATTTGCCTTAATTCTTTCCCCCATTCCAAAAACAGTGCAATTCTACACAGGGGGGAAAAGGTGGGTCTTTAGTGAAATGAAGGGCATCCATATATTTGGTGGAGAGACTGGAGCTGAGTAGATATTTGGAAATACAAACATAGGATTTAAGAGAAACACAGGTATATATGCATTTGAGTAATTAAAACTACTCAATGAAATTTTCTCCCCCTTTTAAGAGCTAAACAAATATCCTCCCAGACCCTTAGTGTCTTAAAGAGTTGCAGATGGGATGATAAGACATTAGGATGAGCATTTTGATGGTCTTGAGAAAGAAAAAGGAGGGGAAATATGGATGAAACGTGTGAGAGAAGAATACAAATAGGATGTGGAGATAGCCTTCACTTTTGACTGAAGTGATCAAAGGTCAGATGCACACATATCCATATAAGAGAATTTTTTGGTTAGAAACATTGAGGGGATTATGAAAAAGGAGAAAAGGGAATGGAGTTAAGGAAGGGGTTGGGAATTCAGACAAAGTTCAACTTTTGAATGTGTGATGAGGATGAGAAGAGTAAGAAATCTCATTTAGAGTACTAGTGTTGAGCACATCTAACCACCCTCTGTAAAGTGGGGAGAAAAAAGGGGGAAAATGTTAGAATAGGGCAATTAGTCTACCATGAATATGAATTGGATAAACTCAACTATAAAGTACTAATTGTTTTTTCTTTGGTTATTCAATTCTTCCTCTTCCCATTATTAAGTGTGGATTAAAAACCTCCTCTTTTCCTGCCTCAATTCTTTTTGTTAGTTTTTTTATTTTCTGTGACTTTTTCTTAAAAGATTTCTTATTCTCTTCATAATTCTCTTCCATCTGTTCTATGCTTTTATTTTTTTGTTTTGTGATCTCTTTATTCTCTCTGTTCATTATGGAAATGAGGCATCTAACATGCCATGTTTTGCTTTGTAGGTCTTACCTTCTTCCCTGTTCTTTTTTCTTATTTTTACAAGAATTGGTTCCTTTGTGATATCACAAGGATATAAGCATTGCCCCATGGAAGAAATTTTTCTGCTGTTCAAATTGTATATAGTTCAGTTTTACTCCTCATTTGCCATGGAATTTATTCTCAATGTCCATGCTTTCCAACTCTTCTGGTTACTGGTTGCACTTAGTAGATTTAATTTTCTGTTGCTTGCAAACAGGATATCGTCCATGGAGGGATGGCAGGCAGAGGAAGTAGTCTCCTTGAGCATTAAATCCCTCTAGAATGGTAAGATCTCTATCCTTTAATACAGAAAATCCTCTTTCTTGGAAATTGTTCTTCAGTGGGACCCCTATGCACTACTAAGTTATTAATATATACCATTTCCTGTTTTGATCCCTCCCTTTGCTGCCTCACTCATTTTCTAATAACTTCTTACTGAGAAACTACAGGAGTGACTTTCCTTTGATTGCTTACCATTGACTTGATTAGTATACAACAAATATTACTCTCAATATTTTATGCATTTTCCCATTCAGTTTAATCACATAAAATATATTGATTCACCTGGAAAAGGGGGAAGGTGATGTTTCTTAGATTTACGGTGTTTCAGGCCTATTCTTTCACCGTCACTTCTTTTTTTCTTTAATGTACATGTACTTTATGTCCTTGAGTACTTTAAAAAAGAAATCTCTATATTTTTTTTTTACTTTACATAGATATAATTTATGTCATAGTTCTATTTGTCTTATGTTTCACTTTGAGGAATTTGTAAGTCAAATAGTCTACTACTCATACCTACATTTTTTGTTAGGAATTCTTAAAATATTTCTCATATTCTTTTATCTTTGATATACAGTAGACTCAGGTTAGCAGTGTATGTAATTTGAATTGCATTTGAGCTTTTTTGTTTTTGAAATATTCCATTTCTGATTGGTGCAGAATAGTTTTGTCTTAATCAAATTTTCTTTACTTTATATTTGAAGGTCTTTGTCCTACAGTCAGTTGCAGAAGTTTATGTTTGTCATTGGAATTATTAGGTTTAACCACTGCTTTTTGCCTTTGAAACAAAGAGGTTTGTTTTGTTTTTCTGGAGGTAATCTGTATCTTTGTAATTGGGATTTTTTTTCTCTAGTAAGAAATTCTAGACTGTTTTCATATTGCTTCTTACATTATGATTCAAAGATTTTTTGATTTGTCATGTTCTTCTGGGAGGCCTGTGATACTTAAGTTGTCTCCACTTTTTGTCTCTAATAAGAAAAGCATTTTGCCTATACAAAGATAATGTTAAAAAATTATTACATTTTGCTTTTCTTCCAGATTCTCTTTCAATATGTTCATATTCCTAGTTCTCTTTTTTGGTTCTTTGTAGAGACTTACTACTACTTTGGATTCAAGTTCTTTTCTGTTTTTATTATTTCTTTTGTGGAAGTCATAAATTCTGCCATTAGTTTTGTTTTTAGGTCCCTTCAAGATTCTGGTTGTGTCTTGAATTATTTTGGAGCATCCTGCTATGATAGTTTCCATACTGTTAGAAGAATCTACAGGTTCTGTGTTTTAGGGTTTGATTTCTTTTGTGTTACAATAGTTAGAGATATTTGTACTTTTTTTCAGTGTCTTGATAGCCACATTCCCTTCTGATTTTAGTGACTTTCCCTCTCACTTTACCTTTTTGTGCTTTAGACTTTTAAATGATTTTTTTCCTCCTGAGATCTTTTGTGATTTTAGTATTTTCCCCCTGACTTCCCATTCCTCACTTTCCTGACTCCTTTCCTTTTAATTGGAAGTTCACCTCTAGGGATTGGATATCAAGGCTGCCTTAGCTTTCTCCCATGTTGGAGAATTCACTCTTCATTTACTTCAATCCCAGTCCAATTTGTCTTGGGGTACAACACTAGAGGCTGTATCTGAATACCTGCCCCTTTTCCTTTCTGGAACAGTCTAATGTGGTGGCATCTTCCCTTCCTCTAGTTATCTTGGATCTTGTGTACTCTGGCTCATCATCACAACCTGAGAAAGAGCAGGCTCGCCTTCTGGTACCATCTTCTACATATGGCTGGACAGATTTGAGGTCCCCTTATTTGTCAAAGAATTGTAGAATGGGAGCAAGACCAAGGTGTAGTAGTGGGGAATTGCTGAATAGGTCCCAGTTCATAAGCCAGTGGATCAAGTTAAATGCTCTGCCAGAGTATGGAAGACTGGAGAGAAGATGTGCTGAATGATTAAATGAGGAATTATCATTCTCCACTATTCATAAAATTGCTAGATTGTTAGACTTCCTGATTTATAGATACAGTTGCTATTGTTCCATCTCAAGAGCATAATTCCTCTTGGGAGGGTGGTGTTTGAGAGTTAATGGGGAATAGAGAAAATGTTTAGTCTTCCATGTTTTTAGACCCAGAACTAAGCACCCATAAAATAAAAGAGAGTAAGGATATGGGTTAAAAAGCAGAACTAGCAATATGTTGTTTACAAGAAAGACATTTGAAACATTCACAGAGTATGTGGCAATAGCAAAATCTATTCTGTTTCAGATAAATTAACAGAAAAACCAGGAGTAGCAATCCTAGTCTTGCAGGAAGAAATCAATTTACAGGAAGAAATAAAGAGTAAAATTATACTAGCTGGAGATCTCACTGTATCACGTTTCAGACCCAACACAAATGTGACCAAAAGATAAGCAAGAGAAAAGAACTTAAACAGTATTTTAGAAAATTAAATGAGAGTTCTGAAAACTGCCAAATGAAAATAGAAGGGAATATATATATATATATATTTATATACACTATATATATACACATATATACACAATATATATCTATATACACACACACACACATATATACATATATATATTTCAACTGTATGTAGAACTCTTTCAGAAATTGGCCACATACTAGGTCATAAAAATCTTCACAAACAAAAACCAAGATAAAAGCACACATCTACTGACCATAATGCAATAAAAATTATCTTCAGAAAAGGACCTTTTGATAAATGGATTAAAAAGTGATTGATGACTAAACTTAATCATAAAGAATAAGTGAAGCAAAGAGAAAATCATACATTTGATTTTACCCCCAAAAGTGATAATTTAAGAATATGCCAAAACTTATGAAATGCTGGCAAAGTAGCCCTTAGAGGAACATTTATCTCTCTGAACCCTTTAATCAACAAGAGAAACAAAATGTTAGTTGTGCAACTAAAAAATTTTTAAATGTCAATTAAGCATCAAACATGGAAATTTTGAAACAATTGAAAGCAAAAATGCATTAAAACTGATGAATAAAGGTAGGAGTTGGTTTTCTTTTTTACAAATGAATCAAAAACTATTAACCTGATTTCCAGTATCAAAAATGACAAAGAAAATTAATAAAAGCTATTTGTCTAATAAGCCAAAAAAACCCTGCCCAGGTTTCATTCAATCTCAGAGAAATTTAACAAGCCATAAAATTGAATCCCCAAATTAAAAAACTCCAGGAACAAAGTGACTTATAAGAAAATCTATCAACCATTCAAAGAATAAATCTGAAGTATAACCCATTTGCAAATATAGGAAAAGAATGAATCCTTAGAATTTAGGTGGGTGGTGGTATGGATAGAGCACTGGGCCTGAAGTCAGGAAGACCGGAGTTCAGATTTGACCTCAGAGACTAGTTTTGTGACCCTGGGCAAGTCACTTTAATTTCCAAATCTGTCAGATTGAGCTGGAGAAGAAAATGGCAAAGCTCTTTAGTATCTTCGTCAAAAAAATCCCAAATAGAGTGACAAAGAGTTGGACATGACTGAAAACAACTAAACAACAAAGCTATAATCCAAATACAGTCTTGATATGTAAACCAGGAAGAGTAAAAAGATAAAAATATAGACCAATAACCCAAAAAAATACTAATGCAAATTTTAAAGTAGTGTCAGACTACTATGATACATGATAAAGATTATACACTGTTGCCAGACTTAGATGACCAGGAATGCATGGTTAGTTCAATATTGAGGAAAACTACAAATATAAAAGTTCATACTGAAAAGAAAAATTAGGTGGTATCAATAGAAGCAGAAAAAATAAGAAACAGGTTAAGAAATAGAAGGGTAGATCAGTGGAATAGATTAGGGGGTCAATGACCTCAGCAATCTAATGTTTGATAAACCCAAAGATCCCAGTTTTAGGGATAAGAACCTACTATTTGACAAAAACTACTGGGAAAATTGGAAAACAGTACAGCAAAAATTTAGAAATAAATCAATATCTCACACATATTTTTTCATCTACAGGTATTGAGTGTCTACAATATGCCAGACCTTGTGCTAAGCTCTGGAGATACAAAGAAAGTCTAAAAGCAGTGCTTTAAAAATACTAAAGTTGGAGACAGGTAAACAAGAAGCACCCCCCCCCCCAAAAAAAAAAAACTACCCCAACAAAAATCTAGGAGGAGCATCAGACTGAGAAGTGATCAGGTAATCCAAGGAAAAAAACAGTAAATTGGTGTTTTTTTCTAGCCCAGAGAACACAAACCACCAGATAGTTGTGACCGCCAGTGTTGCATTGTAGATACAGCATGGATTTATGAGGAAGCCTGGGTAAAGCCTCAGTCCTTAGCTGTATTCCAGGACAAGGATTAGTCACAGATCCAGCAGGGACTAACCCATGTATTTGCAGATGCCAGAAGAACCTGCAACCGAGTTGCTCATGCCTCAAGAGCTGGTAGGGAGACTTAGAAAAGGACCTAAATAGCAAGATGGCTGGCCTTGGGGCTATATTCTTGCACACAGAGTGGTTGTGGATCCAACAGATCCTGTTCACATATGAGGCTCTGTAATGGATAAAAAGAAGGAACAAAAAGAACAGAGCTCTGGGACATTCCCCCAAAGGAAGTCAGGGATTTAGCTCCTTAGGAATTTAGCTAAGTGACCAAAACCAGAAGCTCAGGCCAAGAAGTCTTGAGTTATGAGTTATAAAACTCATATATATAAAAACTCATAAGTTCATATAACTTACAGGTTACCAATGTATGTATTTTATGTGATTAAACTGAAGAATGGGAAAATGCATAAAATATTGAGAGTGATATTTGTTGTATACTAATCAAGGGAAAATAACTCCTGGAGTTCCTCAGTAAGAAGTTATTGGAAAATTCTTCAGTGGGATCCCTATCCACTACTGAGTTAATATATACCACTTCCTATTTTGATCCCTCCCTTTGCTGCCTCACTCATGAATTCACCTGGAAAAGGGGGAAGATGGTCACCATCACAAACACAATCACAAAACACTTCACACATAGTGAGATCTAAAAAATTGGAAAAACATTAATTGCTAATGGATAGGCTGAGCTAATATAAAGTAAAAATGACAATCCCCACTAAATTAATTTACTTAATGCCATACCAATCAAACTACCAGAAAGCTTTTATAAGTATTAGGGGGAAAAGGAATAACAAAATTCGTCTGGAAGAACAAGAGATCAAGAATATCAAGGGAACAAGTGAAAATAAAATGTCAAGGATGGCTGTCTAGCAGTACCAGATCTCAAACTGTACTATAAAGCAGTAATTATCAAAATAATCTGGTATCTCTTGTTTACCATTCATGTAATACAAACCAGCACATTATCAGCACTAAGCTCAAAGAATGTTGCATTTGTCTAGGCAGCTCTTTAATAAGATTATTGGGAAACTGAATATGGTCTGATGGCAAACAAGGACTTTTGCTGTTCTCTTCAGTGGAACTTTCTTGGTCAAATTGTAACTAGCTAGTATGTTTATGTACAGGGTCTTTTTACTTTACAGATGTGTTTTCCTACTCATAACTGACCAATAAATTCATTATCTGTTTCAAACTAAAAAAATAAGAAACAGGTTAAGAAATAGAAGGGTGGATCAGTGGAATAGATTAGGGGTCAATGATCTCAGCAATCTAATGTTTGATAAACCCAAAGATCCCAGTTTTAGGGATGAGAATCTACTATTTGACAAAAACTACTGGGAAAATTGGAAAACAGTACAGCAAAAATTTAGATATAGATCAATATCTCACACCTTATATCAAGATAAAGTCAAAATGGGTATGTGATTTATACATAAAGGGTGATATAAGTCAATTAGGGGAACATAGAATAGTTTTACCTGTCAGATTTATGGAGATGGGAAGAATTTATGACCAAACAAGACATAGAGAACATTACAAGATATAAAATGAATCATTTTGACTATATTCAATTTAAAAGTTTTTGTAATAAGAAAACCACAACCAATATTAGAAGGGAAATAAACTGGGGGGGGGGCAATTTTATAACAAATTTATCTGATAAAGGTCTTGTTTCTCAAATATATTAAAAACTAAAAGTTGAATATGTCATTCCCCAATTGGATATGAATAAGCAGTTTTCAGATGGAGAAATCAAAGCTATAAATAGTAATAATAATAATAAAAATGTTCTAAATCCCTCTTGATTAGAGAAATTCAAATTAAGTAGCTCTGAGGTACCATCTCATACTTATCAGATTGGCCAATATGGCAGTAAAAGAAATGATAAATGTTGGAGGGGATATGACAAAATTGGGACATGAATACACTGCTGGTGGAGTTGTGAACTGATCCAACAATTATGGAGGGCAATTTGGAATTATGCCCAAAGAAGTAGAAAACAATTGATTTTGATCCAATAATTTCACCCCTTGGTTCAGTGATACTACTAGGTCTGTATCCCAAA
This sequence comes from Monodelphis domestica, assembly GCF_027887165.1. Taxonomy (NCBI): domain Eukaryota; kingdom Metazoa; phylum Chordata; class Mammalia; order Didelphimorphia; family Didelphidae; genus Monodelphis; species Monodelphis domestica. The sequence continues at coordinate 325,071,960 of NC_077229.1, read as the reverse complement.
GAGATAATAAAAGGGGGGGGGATGGCCTACTTGTACAAAAATATTTATAGCTACTTTTTTGTGGTGGCAAAGAATTGGAAACTAAAGGGGTGAGATTCGATTGGAGAATGGCTGAACAAATTGTGGTATAGGGTGGTGATGCAATGCTATTGTGCTATAAGGAATGATGAACAGGATTTCAGAAATAGTTGGAAAGTCCTACATGAACTGATGCAGAGTAAAATAAGCAGAACTAGGAGAGCATTATACACAGTAACTGCAATATTGTGTAACTATCAAATGTGATAGATTTAGTTATTATCAGCAATACAACGATACAGGACAATTCTGAAGGACTTATGACAAAGAATGTTATGTACCTCCAGAGAACATAGGGGAAAAGAAAGGAAGAAAAAAAACAGGAGAGTGCTGCTGGCAGCTTGTATGGGGTTTGTGAGAGCCAGTTAGATTTTCAATGTGACCATTTATGCCTCATAAATCAGCAAACACTACATACAAGTCAGTGCTTGATTTATTGTTTTGTTGATTGACTAAACTTTAGAAAGTGATGAAGAAAATGTTAATAATGAAGATTAAATTTAAAAGTATTTCCCTCCTGCTCCTCCCCTACCAAAGTCAGTTGTTAAACATTTACTAGTATGCTATTGGATGAAAAGGAGGGAAATTTATCTCATATAACTGGGGGATGCTCTACAATTCTTTATTATGCATTGAGCTCATCTGGAACAGAGTAGCTAAGTCATAAGCCTCTTGCATACCCCTGTCCTGCTATCTCAGTTGACACCAAGATCCTTCCTGTGCTGCCACATATTCAGTATTGAGGGACCCACCTGCCATCATTAGGGGAATGATGACAAATCTTCACTGCTTTAGAGGATCCTGCTTCCTTTCATAGGGGCTGGGTATAAAGCCTACTCCTTTTATCCAGGGACTTGAGTTTGCTAAGTAGGTTAGGGATTTCCTTTGTTCCAAGTGAATTCACCATCACCATTGTTATGTGGAGACAATTTTACTTCCCACAGGTCACTAGAAAGTAGGGTACCTCCCAATAATTCTGTGTTTCCTCAAGTCCTCTATGGAAAGGAGTCATGTGAAACATCCTGGGGAAGATGCCTGCCAGCTTAGGGGAGCCTGATCTCTCTCTAGCAAATACAAAGCTCCCAGAACAAGAAAGAGCCTTGAAGCCTTCAAGACTTTGTATAGCGAGGAGAATGAAGAAAGCCTTGAAGATGATGATGATGACACTAATAATAATAGCCAACGTGATAGCAGCTAGGTGGTGCAGGATAGAGGCAAGTCACTTAACCACTGCCTGCCTCAGTTTCCTCAAATGCAAAATTGAAATGATAAAAGTACCTGTCTCTCAGGGTTGTCGTGAGGATCAAATGATTAAAATACTTGTTAAGTGCTTAGCACAGCACCTGGCATATAATAAGTACTATATAATCAGAACATACTGTGTATCATTAAATGTTAACAAAACTGATAACTCAAAAGAAATAGAGAAATAATTTTCAAAATATCAATAGAGATTTTAAATAATTCAGTCTCAGAAAAGGAAACAGATCTAGCTGTAAGGAACTTCCAGTGGGGTTGGGGAAGAACCTTGGTCCTCATGTATTCTCAGGAAAATTCTATCAGACTTTTGAAGAGTGTTACTCTTCACAAATTATATCAACATTGAGAAAGAAAGCACCCTACCAGAAACCTTTTATAACCAAGTATAGTCCTAATACCTAAACAGGGAGGGATAAAATATGGAGAGAAAACTATATGCCAGTATTAGTAATTTTTAAATTTTATTTTATTTTAAAATATTTTCCCATGTTTACATGATTCATTAGCTTTCCCTCCCCTCTTCTCTCCTCACTCCCAGAGCTGACAAGCAATTCCACTGGGTTGTGTGTCACTTGATATCGATTTCCATATTGTTCATTTTTGCTATAGAGCAATTAAAATTTTTTTTAATTGGGAACATTTTATTTAGTTAATTTAGAATATTTCTCCATGGTTATAAGATTCATGCTCTGTTCCTCCCCTTGCCCCACCCCTTCCCGTAGCTGACGCACCAATTCCACTGGGTTTTACATGTGTCCTTGATCAAAACCTATTTCCCTATTATGGATATCATTTAGAGTCTACATCCCCAACCATATCCCTTTGATCCATGTATTCAAGAAGTTGTTTTTCTTCTGTGTTTCTACTCCCACAGTTTGTCCTCTGATTGTGGATAGTGTTCTTTCTGGTAGATTCCTCCATTGTTCAGGATCACTGCATTGCCACTAATGGAGAAGTCCATTGCATTCGATCGTACCACAGTGTTTCAGTCTCTGTGTACAATATTTTCCTGGTTCTGCTCCTCTCGCTCTGCATCACTTCCTGGAGGTCGTTCCAGTCTCCATGGAATTCCTCCACTTTATTATTCCTTTTAGCACAATAGTATTCCATCACCAACATGTACCACAATTTGCTCAGCCATTCCCCAATTGATGGGCATCCCCTCATTTTCCAATTTTTGCCACCACAAAGAGTGCAGCTATGAATATTCTTGTACAAGTCTTTTTCCTTATTATCTATAGAGCAATTTTTTAAAGGCCTAACCCCCCCAAATCACATACCCATGTGATAAATGATGTCATGTTTTGGTTTTGCAGTTCTATTCCCACAATTCTTTCTCTCAATGTGGTTAACATTCTTTCCTATAAGTCCTTCAGGAGTGTCCTGACTTGTTCCATTGCTACTAGTAGCAAAGTCCATTACATTGGGTTGTTCCACAATGTTTTACTTTCTGTGTACAATGTTCTTCTGGTTCTGCTCATTTCACTCTGCAGCAGTTCACTGAGGTTCTCCCAGTTCATATGTAAAGCCTCCAGGTCATCATTCCTTATAGCACAATATATTCCATCACTATCAGATACCACAGTTTGTTCAGCCATTCCCGAATTGAGGGACATCCTCTCATTTTCTAATTTTTTGCTACCACAAAGAGCGCAGCTATGAATATTCTTGTACATGTCTTTTTCTTTATTATCACTTTGGGGTACAAGCCCAGCAGTGCTATGGCTGGATCAAAGGGCAGACAGTCTTTTAAAGCACTTTGGGCAGAGTTCCAAATTTCCCTCCAGAATGCCTGGATTAATTCACAACTCCACCAGCAATGCATTAGTGTCCTGATTTTGCCATATCCCCTCCAGCATTTATTATTTTCCTTTACTGTCATCTGACCAATTTGCTAGGTATGAGGTGGTAACTCGGTGTTATTTTGATTTGTGTTTCTCTAATCATGAGAGATTTAGAACACTTTTTCATGTGTTTATTGATAGTTTTGATTTCTTTATCTGAAAACTGCCTATTCATGTCCCTTGACCATTTGTCAACTGGGGAAAGCCATTATTATTAATAAACATTTGCTCAAAAATTTTAAAGAAAATCTTATGCCAGAGTACAAGGATGGTTCAACACTAGGAAAATAATCAACATGAGTAATCATCTTTAAAACAAAAACATTCAAAAACACATAATCATCTCAATAGATACAGTAAAGGCCCATGACAGAGTACAGTACTCTTTTATCCTAAAAACTCTACAAAGCATAAGTATAGGGGACCTTTTAAAAAATTTCTTTAAAAGCATCTATCTAAAATCAAAAGCAAGCATCATATACAATGGGGATATTCTAGAAACTTTTCCACTAATATAGGAGTAAAGAAATGATGCCTAATATTTTAAATAGTCCTGGACATGCCAGCAAAAGCAATGACAAGAGAAAGAAGGAATAAAAGATAATAGGAATATAATATATACATATAATAGGAATATAATATAATAAAAGAAAAAAGGATAATAAAAAATAAAATAGAGGAATAAAGAAGGGATAAAACTATTCCTATATGCTGATGATATAATGAAATTCTAGGGAATCAGTAAAGAATATTTAAATCAATTAATAGTTATAAAAAAGTCATAGGCTACAAAATAAATCTTCATATATCAATCACATTTTTATAGAATAACAAAACAAAAAGCAATACTAGAAAGAGAAATCGCATTCTAGATAACCACAAAATGCATGAAGTATCTGAGAATCAACATCCCAAACCACACAAAAGACATACATAGATTCAATTGCAAAATGATCCTAAGAGAAATAAAGGAACTTAAACTGCTGGATAAATATTCAGTGCTTGTGGTGAGCCTATGCAAATATGATAAAAATAGCAATATTACCCAAATTGGTTTATATTTTTAATTCCATACCATTCAAATTACCAGAGGATATTATAAAGAACTTTATAAAGTAATAAATTTCATTTGGAAAAACAAAAAGATCTAGAGGATCAAGGGAAATAATGAAAAGAATTAAGGACAACTATGTATTAAAGTAGCAGTCATAAAAACCATTTGGTCCTTGTTAAAGAATAGAGATATAGATGAATGGAAGAGACTAGCCAACATCCAAATGAAACAGAACACAATAACCTGGTTTTTTATAAGGTGGAAAACAAATTACTCAGGAAAAAATTCTTATCTGATAAAAACTTCTGTGAAAACAAGAAAAGTCTGGAAGAAAATAGTCTTAGACCAACTTTTTACATCATTTCACAATATATTCTAGGTGGATAATAAACTTAATGTTAAATATACCATAAAAACATTAGAAGAGAAACAGATTATATGCCTCTTGTAGCTGGGTAGAAGTATTCTTCTCAAAGACTGAGGTAATTGCAGAAGATAAATAAAATAACATTGATTATTTAAAACTGAAAAGTTTCTGCATAGATGAGACTAATATATCTAGTATAAGAAGGGAAGTGATTGAATGGGGGAAAAATCTTTTGCATTAAATTTCTCTGAGAAGGATTTGCTATCCAAGACATACACACACACAGGGATGGGGGAGAAAAATATCTCTATCTAAAAGACGTTCCCCAATGGATAATTTCCTCAACTGAAAGACATTACCTCATTTTCCAATTCTTTATCACCATAAAAAGTGAAGCTATAAATATTGTTATCTGTAAGAATTAAATTTACTGGCTGTAGAATTAGTAATTTTATTAAATCAAAAGTAATGGGAGAAAAGATAGAAAAATAGGAGAAAGAAATATATTTTAACTTACTGATACATTATCTTGCTAAATCTATGGCCGCCATTTTGGGTCCCCTACTCACACCAACACTGAGGAAAACAGTTCACAAGAAACACAGAAGTCCTGAGCCCTTGCTGCGCTCCTGCCTTACTTTATCAAGCCTATTCTCTACCCACTAACTCATACGTGATGTCTCTGGAACCAAGCATGGTTCTCTAATTTGCCTGGGCTACCTATAGGGACAGTCCAGGAGGTGTTACAGGGAAGATCATCCTGCTCTCCACATCTCTTGATATTCCTGACTCCATTGTTCCATTTTTCTGGCTGTTGTTTTACCTTCATGATTAAATTTATCTAATGGCTTCCCTCACACAGTCCTGGCTTCTGGGTCAAATGTTTGGCAGGAGATGAGGTCAAGTTTGCCACCCCAGAAAAGTAAATTTCCTTTACACATAAACAAACAGATCCTTTCCCATTTGTTTTTTGTCTCTTGGGGATACAAACCCAGCAGTGCTATGGCTGGATCAAAGAACATGCATTCTTTTAAAGCCTTTGGGGCATAATTCCAAATTGGCTTCCAGAATGGTTGGATGGATTCACAACTCCACCCACAGAGCATTAATATCCTGATTTTGCCACATTGCCTCCAACATTTATTATTTTCCTTCAATGTCATATTGGTCACACTGCTAGTTGTAAGATGGTACCTCAGAGTTGTTTTGATTTGCAATTCTCTAATCAGGAGGGATTTAGACAATTTTTCATATGATTATTGATAGTTTTGACTTCTTCATCTGAAAACTATTCATATCCCTTGACCATTTGTCAATTGGGGAATCAGAATCTAATATTTTAAAAGAGATAGAGAAATAACTTTTATTTGTTAAAAATGGAAAAATATGAATGGAAAGAAACACAATTTCAAGGGTACTAAATGTATAGAGGGCTATGTTGAAAAAAATGTAAGCATCATATGACTCACTTCAATTGCTGACTAAAGAGGGTTAAACCAAAATGAGAAATCATTTAAATATTTGGATATTGAGATAGACTTTTAAGAACTACTCATTTGAGGGAATTTGTGGTTTTGAAAGCGAGAAGTGAGGGGCATCTAGGTGGCTCAGGGGATAGAGAGCCAGGCTTGGAGATGGAAGGTCCTGGGTTCAAATGTGGCCTCAGACACTTCCTAGCTGTGTGACCCTGGGCAAGTCACTTAATCCCAGTAGCCTATCCCTTACTGCTCTTCTGCCTTGGAACTAATATATAGTACTGATTCTAAGATGGAAGGGTTTATTTTTTCATTTACAGTTTTTGGAAATATGTCTATGCATGGCAATGAAAAATTTGGCTAATGATTCACTACTGTTGTCCAGATGCATTCAGGAGGTGGAAGAAGCAAGCAGGAGCTGTTGGCAGCTATGTCTCATAAGGAGAGAGAAGGGCTTAAAAATAGTCTAAAATCCTGCTAGGGACACCCGCTTCACTGAACATGACAAACTCTTTTCTTGAGCTTTAGCTCTAGTTCTCACTTGGTCTGTTTGGTGTCTCTGGCTTTTAATGGTCCTTCTTTGTTCTCAGCCCTCACAGCCCCATTAATCCTCATTTGGCATCAGGTAAAATTTGTGATCATACCACATGCCCAGTGAAAGTGGGAAAGAAGAATTAGGAAAAGGAGGGAAGGAAACACTTAAAAACCTACAGTAAAGTTTGAGGGGCAAATAAGAACATTATTTTTAACTTATGTTATCAAGTCCCTTAAAAATGCACTTAGCGAAAACACAACCTAGTCACTGAATGAATACCACTGATTTATAAACAGTTGGTTTAAATGATATTTTCATTGCTTACCTTGTCTTTACTAGTTTTTATTTTCAATGTCACTCTTTAAAGCATTTAAAAATCTTTTAAAGTAATATAATATTTCACATGCCAATCAACAAATCATCAGCCATTTTGTAAATGCCTACTATGTGCCAGGCATGGGCTGGAAAGATAAAGATAAAAATGAAACAAGCTCTGCCCTTGAGGAGATTACATTTTGCAGAGGTAACAACATATATTCACAAATTTATAAGTAATTTTAATGAAGTTGGTTAGGTACTAGCAACTATGGGTCAGGAAATATTGCAGGTAGGCAATGACATTTAAGCTGACTTGATTTTTTCCCCTCTAAAACTGAGTTTTAAAGGAATTTGTCTCAGTGCCCTAATATTTGTCTGAAAGTTTGGGAGGATCTCAAGAGATGTCACTGATGTGCTCTGTATCTGGGCTGGCAGGAGTCGTTTAACAAAGACCAAATTTAAGAAACTAAAATTGAGAAAAGGCCTTAACCTGGAGTTTTATGGACTTGGAGAAAGAAAAAAGATTGCTGAATTTCAAAACAGTTAGTTTCTTTTGTGATTCTATGTATTTTATTTTGTAGATTAAAATCCCTACTTTGGAAAGATGCCAATAGGCTTCACCAGACTACCAAAGGGAGCTGACACAAAAAGTTAACAACTCATGCCTTTGAGAATGACAGAAAAACTGTGAGAAGAGGGACATCTGTAAGTGGAAATCTATCAGTAGCACAACCAAATTCAATCTTACGGGCATTTCTTGAGTTTAGAACATCTGACTTAGAAACGCTGGGTATGTGAACAAAGAAGCCATTCCTGCTTTCTTGCTGATACAGATGCTACTTTATCTGGCTTGTCAAATGTGCTCCCTTTCACTGCTAGGTCTGTATTCTAAAGAGATCAAAGAAAAGGGAAAAGGGCATATACAAAAATATTTATAGCTGCTCTTGTTTTTGTGGTGACAAAGAATTGGAAATCCAGGAAATGACCATCAACTGGAAAGAACTGAACAAGTTGTGGCATATATGTATGATGGAATAACATTTTGTATTGTGAGAAATGATGGGAAGATAACCTCAGAAAACTATAGAAAGATTTCTATGAACTGATGCAAAGGGAAGTGAGCAGAAACGAGAACATAGCAGCAATATTGTAATGATGATCAACTGTGAAAGACATAGCTACTCTGATCAATGCAATGATCCAAGATAATGCCTAAGGACTCAGGATGAAAAAATGCTATCTGCCTTGAAAGAAAGATAACAAATTTTGAGTGCAGATTGAAGCATACCTTTTTTACTTCCTTTTCTTTTTTTAAATTGCAAAATGGCTAGTATGGGTGTATGTTTTGCATGATTTCACATGTATAATTGAAATATTGCTTGCCTTCTCAGCGGGTTGGGGAGCGGCTGGAGAATTTGGAACAACAAAAAAATCTGTTGAAAATAAAAAATAATTTGGAAGGGGGAAAAAAGAAAGAAAACACAAATATAGAGGGCAGCAAGGTAACTAAAAAGGCGGACCTAGAGATGGGAGATCCTGGGTTTAAATTTGGCCTCAGATGCTGCCTAGCTGCATGACCTTGGGTAAGTCACTTAACCACCATTGCCTAGCTGTTACCTCCTCTCTTCTTGGCTTTGAACCAAAACACAATATTGATTTTAAGATGGCAGGTAAAGGTTAAAAAACAAAAAGAGGATATAAATGTGTTCCCTTATTGAACTCTGTGGGGGGGGGGCAGGTATAGGATTGTAAATGATGTGCTCCTCTTGAGGTTAGAAGGGGATATACCCAAAACATTGCTCTATGGAGCCTCTACATTCCACCATCACATGCCAGACATATAAATTCCCTCAATAATGATTGGGCTGTCTGGAGTCAGTGGGGTTGGAGAGAATAAGCATCAGAGCTCCAGCAATGCCAGCACCAGTAGCAGCAATCCCTAATCTTGAGTAGTGGCAAAAAGAGGTAATTTCTGCCAGAAGTAGTGGGCACCTTCTCAAGAGAACTCACTAACAGAAAGCAAAGAGAGACAAGGAATAAGATCTTGGCCTTGCAGGTTGTTTTTCATCATGAAAAGATTTAGGAGCGATTGTGAGTTTAGATCAATTTATTCAATAAACATTTCTTTACTGGATATGAAGGTTAGAAAGGGATTGCAAAAAGAAAGGAGAGGATTTTGTGGAAGGCGAGAAAGTATTTCATTGTAGGAAAGTATAATATATAGATAAGTAAATACAAGTTAATTTGAGGATGGAGAAAATACTGAAACTGGGGGATCTGGGAAAACTTCATGGAGGAGATGACTTATGTGCAATGACTTCAAGAAAAGAATTCTGAGAAGCAAAATGAGGGGGCATAATTTAAGCATGTTTGAATGGATAGGAGCAGGAATTGCTATGTTTAATTTGAGGAACAGGAATACTAGAGTTTGACTAGAAAATCTGTAAAATGTGAAAGAAGACAGAAAAAGTAGTTTGGAACCATATTCTAAAAGACTTTAAATGATAGATGAAGAAGTTTATATTTTAGGAACTGAAAATAAAATAAAATTTAATAAAAACTAAAATTAAAAAAGGAGTTGTATTTTATACTTTGGAAAATTAGGAGCCCCTTAAGATTTTTGGGTAAGAGTGCAATAGCCAGATATTTGCTCTAGGAAAATTATTTTGTCAGCTCCTATGAGCCTAAATTTAAAATGATCAAAGGAAAGGAGATTGGGATGATCCAGAGACTTGAAATCAGGCCATAGCAGGATAACTATATTCAAATATTTGAAGAGTTATGTCATGAAAGAGGGATTCCAGTTCTTTTTTTTGGGGGGGGGGTGCTGGCCCTGAGAAGCAAAACTAAGAGCAGGCAAACAGAGAGGCAAATTTCAGCTCCATCTAAGGGCAAACTTTAACAATCAGAGCTGCCTCTAAAACTGGTTCTACTCCAAGGAATGATTACAGAGCTATTCCTCAGTGCTTTTGTAGAGAGGATGTTCTGAATTCCTTCCTGATCACTTTCTTAGAATCAAAGAGTTGGAAGGGACTACAGAAGCTATCTAGTCCCACCTGTGGTTGATTAAAAATTCATTTTCTATCTCCTCAAACACTCAGGCTCAGACAGCTCATGAGAACCCCTTGTTAAATTATTAGATTGTCAGTGTGAGCATTTATACCTCAGAAGTCAGCAAACACTATTAATCAGGACTTGATTGGTTATTTTGTTGATTCTCCACTCTAGATTTAAGAAAGTGATGGAGAAAATGTTAATAATGCAGATTAAATTTACTAATTTAAACCCTTATCTTCTGTCTCAAAGTTGATACTTAGTATTGGTTTCAAGGTAGAAGAGCAATAAGGGCTAGGGCTAAGCAATGGGGGTTAAGGGACTTGATCAGAGTCCCACAGGTGGGAAGTGTCTGAGGCCAGTCTTGAACCCCTCTTGCCTTCTCGGCTCCAGGCATGACTATCCACTGAGCCATTTAGCTGCCCCCAGATTAAATTTAGAAATGTATTGTGAGTACTTTTTTCCTTTCTTCGAGCTGGCAAGCAATTCGATCTGGATTATACATGTATTATCATGCAAAACATACTTCCTGTGGTTTTTCTCAAGGATTTGTCCTTGCTCCTTTCCCCTTCACTGTCTCTTGTTCATTTTAATAACTACTGGTGACACACCCTATCTTTCTAGCCTTTAAGGTCCTGCTAAACAGGACTAAATATTCTATTTCCTTAAAGCATACTCTGTGCAGATATAATTTTCTATGCCTTCATATCCTCTTCACCTTTGGACTTCTTCTTTTGTTCGTGTGTCAAAACTGGTTTTTGTTGGTGTGGGGAATTTAGTAAGGAAACTCCCTTTGCCAATGTATTATTGTGTCTCTCTTCCTATCACCCTTTCAATATGAAAATCTTTGTCATCTTTGTCAATTGTATGGGTGTGAGATTAAAACTTAAGGAAGTTGGGTCCCATTTCAGAAAACTCTGGAAAAAAGAGAATAAGATTGCAGTACAGACAAATTCTAAATGCAGAAATTGTTCATGGATAGGATTTAAAAGCAGGATGATGGTATTTCTTTCTTTAAAAAAAATATGTTATTACTTTTTGTTTTTACATCACAGCCCTTTGTCCCAGAGCCCCAACTCTCATCAATATTTCCTTGCCACAAAGAAAAACAGCAACAACAACTACAAAAAAAAGAAAAAGAAAATACTCTTCTGCATTCATGGCCCTTGTATTTCATTATTCATTCTCCAGGACTAAGGTTCAATTCGTTACTGTTCAATTGCTTTTTAGTGTTGTTATGAGTTACATTATTTGTAGCCATTGTGTGAATGAATGGACAGATGAATGAATGAGAAAAAGGAGTTATTATTAATCACTTACTACGTGCAAGGCCCCGGCCTAAATGCTGGGGATACAAAGAGGAAATAAACAGCCCTTGCTTTCAAGGAACTCATTTTCTTGTCAAAGAAACAGCATATAGGCGAAAGGCTTTAGCTTAAGTCAGATGGAAAGACCCCCCGGTTCTTAGCAGCAGCAGATGGGATGTTTCTTCTTTAATGTCATTTCCGGCGATAAAATAATGTCGCTTTCTGAAGTTGAACCAATGGACACTGCCAAAGACTTTGGTGGCAGGAACCTTCTTTTCTGGATCTTGAGCAGTTGTGGCTTTGGCGCCTGCACAGGAGGCGTTTTCCAAGGTGATGGCTGTGGGCACTGTGCTGGAAGCACTGCTATTCCTGAGGCTCTGGGGCAGGCTGTCCTCACTGAGGTCTGAAGGGAGATAGTGGTGGCGGTATGACTTGCCTGGGAAATGTTGGCTCCTGCGTGGCTTCTTCAAAGGGTCCTTTGCTGATGTAGAGCAGCCTAGCTGCCCCGGGTTGGCAGGTGTTTGACAGCTGGCTCCTTTTCTGTACTGGATAAGAGTTTCTTCCCCAGATGAAGCCTTTAAGGGTAATATACATATTCCTACGCCACAGAATAGTTACATATGCTTATACATACTATTCTCCCACAGTGAGCGTGAGCAGTGGTGGAGCCTGGAGTCAGGAAGACGAGTTAAAATTCAGGCTCACACACTTTACCTGTTTATTTGTTTCCTCGCCTGTCAAAATGAACTGGAGAAGATAATAGCAAACCGCCCTGGTATCTTTGCCAAGAAAACCTCAAATGGGGTCTTGAACACTCAGACGCAACTGAACAAAAAGCTGATTAAAGTTCAGACTTTCTTTGAATAATTCCTTATTTTCGAGACAGTATGGCTCAGTTCACAGCCCCATTAAGAGTGTGTTGCCTAGGTCAGCTAGGTGGTACAGTGGATGGAGTGCCAAGCCCGGATTCAGAAGGGTTCAAATCTGACCTCAAACACTTCCTAGCTGTGTGACTCTATGCCAGTCTCCTAACCCCATTTGCCTAGTCCTTGCTGCTTAGAATTGACACTAAGTTAGAAGGTAAGGCTTTTGTTAAAAGAATGTGTGGCCAATGTTATTCCTTTTTTCTTATATTTTTTGTTTGAAAGTATTTATTCAATGTCTAAAAATAAAACAAATTGCTTTTGCTGCAAATTAAGAAAACCAACAAACCGTAGTTTCCAGTTAGTTAGTTCCTGTAGTTATCTAGGACCTGTGACTATGTGACAGTACGACAAAACAAAACTGGTTAGCCAGCTAGTACTTACGTGCCAGTCACTTTGCTAAGCACCAAGGACATAAGAAATGCAAAAAATAGCCGGTGCTTTCAAGGAACTCACAACACGATGGGAGGGAGGAAATGTGTACACAACTATGTACAGGATAAACAGAGGATAGTGTCAGAGAGAAGAAAGCAAGGCTGAGGAGAACAGGGAAACGTGGGACTTTAGCTGAGACTTTAAAGAAGCCAAGGGAAGCTAGGAGGGAGGAGCAAGGGAGAAGAGTTAATGGAAATGCTTAGGAGACAAGATATGGAGTCTTATGTGAGGAATAGGAAGGAGGTTGGCATTTTGAATGTAGAGGGTAATAAGTTGTAAGAAGACTCTGCTAGGAAGAGGCCAGGTAATGAAAAACTTTTAGGAGAGCCTTTGGAAGATTTTTTTTAAAACCCTTACCTTCCATCTTGGAATCAATATTGTGTATTGGCTCCAAGGTAGAAGAGTGGTAAGGGCTAGGCAATGGGGGTCAAGTGACTGTCTGAGGTCAGATTTGAACCTAGGACCTCCTGTCTCTAGGCCTGGCTCTCAATCCACTGAGCCACCCCACTGCCCCCTAGAAGATTTTATATTCAGTCTTTGAGGTAACAGGGAGCTACTAGAGTTTGTTACAGGGGTGTGATGATAAATGTTCAATAACTGACTAAAAAATGCATATGACACACTTCTAAGTTTAATCTACTTTATTAACATTCTAGACAATCAACAAAACAATAAACAAATTCCAGATTTGTAGTGGTTTTTCATGACCTTCACTGAACAAGGAGTAATAGACTATATTGGATTTGGGTCATAAAGAGTTTGTGTATGTATGTTTAACCTACACAATTTTAATCCTCCTTAGAGTCAAGAAGCATTTTTAAAAATTTAGAATATTTTCCATGGTTATATAATTCATGATTCTCCACTCTTCCTGCCCTGCCTCCTGGAGCTGACAAGCCAGTTCCACTGGGTTATACTTGTATCATGGTTCAAAACCTATTTACATATTATTCATATTTGTGATAGTGATCTTTTAATGCCAAAACCCCAATCATATTCCCATTGAACCACATGGTCCATCCTATGTTTTCCTTCTGTTTCTGCTCCCACAGTTCTTCCTCTGAATGTGGATAGCTTCTTTCTTATAAGCCCTTCTGGACTGTCCTGGGTCATTGCATTGCTGCTAGCAGAGAAGTCCATTACATTCGATTATACCACAGTGTGTTTGTCTCTGTGTACAATGTTCTCCTGGTTCTGCTCCTCTCTCTCTGCATCACTTCCTGGAGGTTGTTCCAGTCTCCATGGAACTCCTCCACTTTATTATTCCTTTTAGCACAATAGTATTCCATCACCAACATATACCACAATTTGTTCAGCCATTCCCCAATTGATGGGCATCCCCTCGTTTTCCAGTTTTTGGCCACCACAAAGAGCTCAGCTATGAATATTCTTGTCCATGCCTTTTCCCTTATTAACTCTTTGGGGTACAAACCCAGTAGTGCTATAGCTGGATCAAAGGGCAGGCATTCCTTTCAAGCCCTTTGTACATAGTTCCAAATTGCTCTCCAGAAGTGTTGGATCAAGCAACTCCACGAGCAGTGTATTAGTGTCCCAATTTTGCCACACCCTCTCCAACATTTATCACTTTCCTTTGCTGCTATATTGGCCAGTCTGATAGGTATGAGAATGGTACCTCAGAGTTGTTTTAATGTGCATTCAAGAAGCATTTTAGAAATGCTCCTGGGGCAGCTGAGTAGCTCAGTGGATTGAGAGCCAGGCCTAGAGATGGGGGAGGTCCTAGGTTCAAATCTGGCCTCAGACACTTCCCAGCTGTGTGACCCTGGGCAAGTCACTTAGCCCCCATTGCCTAGCCCTTACCACTCTTCTGCCTTGGAACCAATACACAGTATTAACTCCAAGATGGAAGGTAAGGGTTTAAAAAAAAAATAGAAAAAAAAATGCTTGTCTCAAGTATTTGGAATGTAAATAACTTACAAGAAAAAACTCAGTCCCTGCCCTCAAGGTGCTGACACTCTAAACTGATAGGGTCTTGAAGGGATGGGAAAGGACAGAGTCCTGGACCTCCATCTTCTCCCTCTCAGAGGTCTAGCTGAAATGCTTGTAGTCTCCTCTTTTCGGCCAAACACTTTGTTCCCACTAACACCAACAAGAATGACAATCATTTATTAAGCACCTACTAGAAGCCAGGCTGAGAGCTGAGCCCCAACTAGCTCAATAAGTTACGCAAGACTCAGGGCATGGCTAACTCCCTCAGCCAATCACAACGCACTTCTCCCGCTCGCTCGGAACTGATGTGGCCGCAATGGGCATACTATCCTACCCGTCATTTAAGTGGGTGTTGGGAAAGTAATTGTCTGGCCTGCTCCCTCCCTCTTGACAAAGGAAAATGCAGAACCAAGGGATCATTCAAAGGGGGCACTTCTAGTTTCACTATATGCTCTCAAACATGGAATGAATCTTGTAAGCACAAGCCTAGGAGCCCTTCCAAGAATTTCTACTTCTCCTGGTTTGTTCCCTGAATGTCAAACAGGTATCCCTTTGTCAGGACAGGATGCCGTGCCACCTTCTGCCTCCTGTGCCCTGGAATGAAAGTTCCTTCTTCCCTCGGGATCTGGGAGGTGGCAGGGAACAATGAAGCCCTACCCAGCGCCTGGCGGGGCTGTCCCAGAACTCTCTCCTGGGTAGGAGGTGCGCAGAAGTTGGAAGGGCAGATAGAACAGTACTGAGCTGAGACTGGGCAAAGTGCAAGAATATGAGAGAGAGAAGGGTTGCGTGTGCCAGCCTGCCGGCAAAGACCAGGCATGCACGCTGCCTGGAAGCAGGGTGAGCTCCCGGGCTTGCCTCTTAGCCAATGCAAAGACAGCGCCTCGCGGACGACCCAGGTTCGGCAGCCCTCGAGCGGCGATTGCTATCCCGGAACTACCACAGCCTCAGGCTGGGGATCCTGCGGTGCCCGCCAGGCGGCGCCTGAAGCTTCGCGAACAATGGCCGCGTTTTCCCTCCAATGCCCCTGGCAGCCCCAGCCATCCGGAATCGGCCATTCGAGCTGGCAGAGAAGGGGGGCGGGGGACCTGGAGCGTGGCTAGCGAGGCTGGGGGAAGGGCCCCGCGTACGCCTAGGCCCGACGCGTCCTACGAGTTTCGTCGCGCCGGCACGCGGCCAGACTCAGGCGCTGGTGGTTGGGGGAGGGGGGGGTAAGCGGTTAAGCCGGGAGGGGGCGCGCGGTTTGGAGGGTGGCGCGGGCCCGGGCGGGAGAGGAGAGAGGGAGGGAGTAGGAAGGAAAGGAGGAGGAGGAGGAGGAGGAGGAGGAGGAGGTGGTAGTGGAGGTGGGGGGGAGGGAAAGCGGGAGTGGTTGAAGCCGGCGGCGGCGGCGGCCGAGCTGGGTCAGTTCTCTTTAGTGTTTGCCAATGTTGGAGGTGTCTCCAAACTATCCCCGGGAAGAAGGTAAATTCTCTCCCCGGGAGAGCACCCGGAACCACCCCCCGATCTCCGCGCCAGCCCCGGCTACTCGGGAGGCAGAGGGCGCTGGGGAGCCGCTGCCCGGCGGCGGGGGTGGGGCGCGAGGGCTCGCCTGGAGCGCGCCCCCCCCCATTCTGGAGTGGGCGGGGGTCGGGGGGGAGCGAGAGAGGGTTCTCAAGGTGGGGGAGGGGCGAGGATGCGCGTGTGGGGGTGTGTGCATGCGTGTGCGAGTGTATATGTGTGGAGTGGGGTGGAGTGGGCTGTGGACGAATGAAATCGGGAGTGAATAGCCGGGTTCGGGGTGTGTGTACATGTGTGGGGAGACGCTGGACTGGAAGAGAATGAATGGGCGCACTGGGGTTCGGGGAGGGAGAGGGACAGGTGTCTCCCGGGGGGAGGGGCGGGGCGAGGGAACTGGGAATGGAGAAGGGACCTTAACTGGAGAGGTAGGGGAGCTCGCCCATCAAGTCTTGGGGGAGAGGCTCCAGGGCTAGATAAAAAAATGCATTTATTAGGCACTGCCTGGGTGCGGGGAGATTGTAGATAGGGGTGTGTGTGTGTGTGTGTGTGTGTGTGTGTAAGTGTGTGTGCAAGGGGAATGGGGCTGGCGCGGTGGGAACCAGAGCTCTCGGGCTCTTGTGGAGCCGGCGGGCGTGGGGGTGGAGGGGGAGAGGACCCTGGTGGAGTGGCTGGACGAAAGCTCGGTGGGAAATCAGACTAAATCTTCCAGGGGTCTGGGGAAAGTAGTGTTGGGGTCGGGGGCGGGTTTGTAGTCGATTTGGATGTTGAGAGGTCGAATTTTGGTCCGGGGATGGTGGTGGCGGTCGCGGCTGCTGCTGCTGGCCTCTTAGAGAAGAGGTGGACCGGTTGTGTCTGTGGAACTGTAAAGAAAATAGCTAGTGACAGGAGCCGGGAAATAGCAGAGCAACGCTGCTATGATGGCTCTTTTTTCAATTCAGAAAGATATAGTTGCGGCCACTGACCTTGCTGGAGCAATAGAAGAGTTGAGTAAGCTGACAGGGATTGGTTACAGAATGTACAGTTTTAGAGAAGGGAGTTTGGAAGTCATCTCCTAAGGGGAAGGTTAGAGGTGCACTGAGCTGCGGAATGAACTGTTGGCAGGTCGAGGAACTTGAGTGAAAGAGGAGCAAAGAATAACTTCCATTTGAAGTAGGAGAGTTTGTTTAGGGATTTTAGTAATTTGAGTCCTTCCTCATATTCCAGAGCTCTTTGGAACCTGTAAGGAGAAGGTCAAAGTGGATCTTATTACCTTCTTCAGGGAAGATTGAAAACTTCATTATTCAGTCATGTTCAAAATTGCAATAAAGCTGTCATTGAATAATTCTGCTACTTCAGTGGAAACACCCTTAGGTTTCAAAATATGATGTATACCTGACATATATTTGTGTTGGGAAGAATAATATTAATTCTCTAGGGAAATATATTACCTGTTTAGGTTTTTATTCTCTTCAAATAAAGAACTATGAATCCTGAATTTCAGTGTCAGTTTATTTATTAAGTAAAAAATCAATACTTTACATCTGTCTAATATATCTTCATATCACCGACTAGAGACAATTCGAATTTGTAGATTTGCCTCATTTTGTACTAGGCCTATACTAAATTTGTGAATTTTTTTTTTAAACCCTTACCTTCAACCTCAGTATCATAAGAAAGAAGAGTGAGAAGGGATAGGCAATCAAAGTTAAATGACTTGCCCAGGGTCACTGGACCAGGAAATGTCTAAGGACAGAATTGAACTCCTGCCTGGTGCTCTATCTTGCTGCCCCTGAAGCAATTTTCTTGTTTTTTCTCATTTGGTTCACTTACACTGTCACATTTCACTAAGTCAAACTTGTTATTTGCTTTTTAGTAATCTTTAGTTGGATATAGCCAATATATTACTATAGTTATTAAGTTTTTATTAAGAACTAATGCTTTACGGGGGCAGCTGGGTAACTCAGTGGATTGAAAGCCAGATCCAGAGACCGGAGGTCCTGGGTTCAAATGTGACCTCAGACACTTCCTAGCTGTGTGACCCTGGGCAAATCACTTTACCCCCATTGCCTAGCCCTTACGGTTCTTCTGCCTTGAAACCAATACGTAGTATTGATTGTAAGGTGGAAGGTAAGGGTTTTAAAAAAACAAAACTAATGCTTTATACTTGGGAAACTTGCAATGTGATTCTATTATGTGTAGTTAACTTCAGTGTATACTTCAAATGGAAGAACACTGAATAATTTTTTAGTTTTAGTGCCAATTGAATTTCTTTTTCTTTTTATTGAAAAGTTATCAGGCTGAACATAATGGCTTAGTGGTCTTATCCTCAGGATTAAATACCTGTAATTACTATTCTATAAATTTCAAATATTGATAAGTTTGGCTTAACCCTTCTAAGAAAGAGAGGATTAAAAAAAACTGATCCAAAAAATAATGGCCCTTCCTCTATTGTTTATGTATTATCGAGAGATAGCATGCCTAAGGACGGTATGACGTCTAGTCAGCTAGACTTTCTGGTCTTTCTTCTGTTCTGATAGTGTTTATCTCTTTTCCCAATCTAGGACTGTGAAATGTTTCCTGGATTTAGAGTTAAGAGAATCTGGATCCCTGGACTGAACCTCCTATTTAATATCTGTGTGGTGGGTAGGTTACTAAACCTCCCTGAACCTTCCCATCTGTAAAATGAGGAAGTTGTACTAGGCCCAAAGGACCTTTCCAGATCTAATTTTATGATTTATAATTGTGGTGCTGAGGTTCTAATTCATTTATAATAGATTAAACTGGACAGATGAGAAAATACAGAAATGGCAATCTTAATAGGAAAAATGCTTGAGATTCAATCACACCTCAGAGTTTATTTAGATGTATGAGGTCTACAAATCATTTAGATGAGCTGGTTTTTATACATCTTGAATGCAACTCAGTAAAATGCTAACTAGGAACAGAGTACCTAACTTGTATTCTTATGGTACCATTGAACTTACCTGTGATTCCATTTTGACATCTTTAAAAACTATACGCTAGTGGTTTGCCATTTAGTACTGTATTCTGGTCCTGTATGTTTAGCATAGTGAAAGGTGGGAGGCTTGTGTATCAACCTTGTTGATAATTTATATTGTAAGGGGACCTACTGTATTATATACAATTTCACATTGTGAGTTGTATATTATAACAAGGTTTTAAAGTCCTTAAAATATGTTATTGAATACTAGGAGGCCTACTTTATTCATAATGAAGATTTATATTTATGTAGATGTATATAGTTATCTATTTTTTCCAAGATTTTAAATCTGAAAAAAGGAATCATTAATAAAGACTTGTTAAAGAACCTCATTACTATTTTAAAGACAACTTTGCATTCATTAGTATAGTGCTATGTTAATATAGTATATAGTATTTCATAATCTGAGAGTAAGGGTGGGTAGGATTTTGCTTTGTCAAAGTTATTTAATGAGAATTGCATATTAATCGCAGGAGGGATAGTAATTGAATTTTTGGAGTTGTAGTGATAATGTGTCTTAGAAAGCATTTAATTATGTGAAGCTTTTACCAGAGATAGAGCAAAACTTATGAGAACCAAGTTTCTTTAGTTTGTAGTATTTTCCTCAAGAAGCTTAGTTTAACTTTTTCTTGTAGCTGATTGTAATGTCGCACAGTATGCCTTATTGAATGGTACTGCTGGGTATTTTGAGAGACATGGCTAGATTTTTTGAAGTTTAAATTTAGATGAGATTTTTCTAGATGGAAACTTTTAGGGAAGAAGGAAAGCAGATAAAATGATAGGTAGTATGAAGTTGCTAGAAAATGGCATTTATATTCCTTATTTCAACAGATTATTTAAAATATTAAAGTATAGATTTGGAAATGGTCTTGAGGAATATACTAAAACCAACTCTGTGACTACATTTAAAATTTTTTGGCTACCCTAATTTTGTATTTATAAAATTGTTTTAATTGTGAATTTTAATTTTAATAGATAAATGTGTTAGGTTTATAATTATAATTTTGGGTAATAGTATAGCTAATACTAAGTATTGGCTGGTTACCTCAAAAAATGCCCTGGAAGTTATATAGTTCAAGCTTCATTTTCACAGATCTTCATTTTGTAATTGCATAAGGGCAAAAATTACAGAATGATACAGAATGACATGATCCATTTAAAGTAAAGAGTACTTGATTTCTTAAATTCAGAGTATTGCTATTTGTTTCAGGGTTTTGAAGGCTTTCTATTAATTACAAATTCCCTGATGCTTGAATTGATACTTGATACTTGAATTGATGTCAGCATATTTATAGATAAGGAACCCATAAATTTTTTTTTTAATTCCAAATGATACTTGCTGTGTTTTCATAGCATAGTTGATGGAATACTTGGGCTTTGTGTCAGGAAGACTTGGTTTCAGGGCCTGTCTCTGATACTCTTGTGACTACTCTATGTGACTCTTGCTAAGTCACTTAACTCACAGAACTTTTTTCCTCATCTGTAAAAATAGGGATAATAATATATATCATATATAGAGGAAGTATATAGTAGTGGAGTTCTTGGAATTGACTCTAACACTTGGAGAGAAGGTATTGATGTTCAGGTTAGAGGATTTTCCTAATCCTCAGGTTCCCAATAGCAATGAAATCACAGGTACAGTACCTATCATGTGTCGTTTCTACATAAACATGTGCACCATTTCCTGCATACATGTCTATGCACATACATGTGTGTGTACACACACATGTCCATTCCTGATGCAGACTGACCATGATGGGGTGAGTTTTTTAACTTCTCAGTGCTATGAAGGCAACTCTGCGATGGACTGAGTTGTAGAGCAGGTATCTGCCTTCATTGGTATAATTTCCTTACTGTGACTTCACTACCCTAATGACACCGTAGGCTCTATGGGCATGAGTATTTACAGCACATGTATACGCGAATACGTGTGCGTGTGTCATATGGGATCTGTATGTTCAGTTGTTCAGTTTGACCAGAAACTACAGTCCACCAGAGCCTTCTGCACTTCACGGGCCTCCGAAGTCTGTCCAGCTTCGTGTTCATTGTCCATGACACTGCCCACCTCCTCCCCGCCCGGGTCCTTCCGCCTTCAGCCTTTCCTGCCATCCAGGTCTTCTCCAGTGCATCACTGGCCACTTGTTTCAGTCACGTAGCAATGTTTAATGATGGATCTGAACTCTCTCTGTATTTATAGATATAAAATACGTGTCTGTGTGAACATATTATTCATGTGCATAGGTATGTGTTAAAGGTATGTTACATGGCTAGAGAAATGAGCTTGGATCTGGGCTTGATGCGCACCTGGAATAAATGCCTCGGAGAGCTTTGAACCCTGGTCGTACTTCCTCAGTGTGCACACTACTGAAGAAATCATAGGGGCCTCTATTTGCGTGCGTGCGCGTGTGCGTGTGTGTGTGTGTGCGTGTGTGTGTGTGCGTGTGTGTTCATTTAAAGTAAAGTTATAGAAGCAATTCTTTTACCTCAGGGGTTGTAAGAGCCAAATCAGAGGATGTGTATAAAGTGCTTTATAAATGTCAGCTATTATTCTTCAGTGAATGCTTAATATAAGTGATGTTTATTGATTGATTAATAGCCCAGAGATGTGAAAAGAGCTATTTCTTAAAAGACAGGCTACCTAAATCATAGTAAGCCATTTTAATAGATCCGTCAATGAATAAACATTTGTTAAATACTATGAGAATGAGGGAGCAACAACAGCAACAAAAACGTGCCAGCATTGTGTGAGGTAGTGCTTATGTTCTAAGATGGGGAGACACTTCTATAGACATGTACATATAAATAAATCTCTGTCTATACCCTGCACACGACACGTGTATGCAATGTACATGCACACACATATGTAATCATGCATACAACATACAAAGGGGTTTTGTGAGGGAGAGCACCAATAGCTGGGGAAAAGGCAAAGGCGTCATTTAGAAGGTGGTGCCTGAGCCAAGTGTGAAGGGAAGCCAGGGGTTCCCAGGGGCAGAAATGAGGCAGAGTACATCATGGAAGAGCAAAGACGCTAGGGTGGCAGCATTGTAGGGTCCGTGAAGAGCAGTCATGTGTAAGAAACCCGGAAAGGCAGGAAGAAGTCAAGTGGCATAAGAGCCACACAAAGTATTGTGGAGGTAGAAGCAGGATTTAGCAGGGGCTGTAAGGATTTAGAGAACGCCTCACGACTTGGTACGGGACTGACGAGGTGAAGATGGCACCAGGGTGGGGACCCTGAGTGACTTTTAGAAACCGTGCTGGCCTGCCAGTAACAGGCATTTGGAAAAGGAGTGGGTTTGGGAGGGACAGAGAATAAGTTCCCTTTTGGATGTGTTGAATTCGAGGTGTCTACGGGACAATTCTGAACTATCCAGTAGGTAGATTGCGTTGTAGGCCTGGGCTGAGGGCTCTGTGCTTAGACACCCCCAGCGAGAGTGCAGAAAGCAAAGCCTTGATGTAGATCCCGAATTAGTGGGTAGGTGATGATGATTTATGTTTCTGCTTTAAAATAAATCTCTTTTTGATCACATATACGTGCATGCAGATCTCGAGGAGTTTATCTGTTGAATTTTTATGTATAAACTTGTTATACACTTGCATATGTGTATGCATATATCTTTATATATGCCTATGTATATGTGGACAGGTGTGTGCAGATGTATTTGCCCTTTGTTGAACTTTTATGAATGCTGTGGTGCCAGCCTCACTTAATGTTGCTAGCTAATAGGATGAAATCTATTGGCTTTTAGCTAGCCCTCATTTTCTGAAGTGAGAAATCTGAGACCAAGAGAGGCTGTGGCAGATTGTCTCAAGGCCCCCGGGTTGTTAGGGAGAACAGGAAACGGCATCTTTGGCACCTGGACTTCTATATAGGCAAGACATGGTGCCATAGTAGATGTAACACTGGTCTGGGACTTGGGGAACTCTGTTCATTTCGTCCTTTTCCAGTGAAAAGTTGTCCAATGGTACCGTCATTTAATCTCTCAACATCAGTTTCTTTGTCTTTGAAATAGGGATAAAAATACCTTTAGTACCTAACCATTAAGAATTATTATGAGTTTCAAATAAGATAATCCTTGAAAAGAACTTTTTAATTTTTAAGTCTGATACAAATGCCAATTTTTCATTGATTTTTAAATATTAAATAGAATTCCAAGCAAAATTATAGTAACACAGATGAAGATGTTGCTGTTGTTGTTTATTTGTTTCAGTTGTGTCTAACTCTTTGTGGTCCCATTTGGGAGTTTTCTTGGCAAGGATACTGGATTGACTTGCCATTGCTTTCTTCAGCTTATTTTACAGATGAGAACACACAGGCAAACAGGTTTAAGTGGTATATATGCCCATGGTTACCTAGTCGAGTAAGTATCTGAGGCTGAATTTGAACTTGGGTCTTCTTGACTCCAAGCATGAGAGGAAGAAGAAGTGAGAGCCCCCCCAAATAAAACAAGAAAAACAGAAACTTGTTATTCTGTTGAGTACTCCATTTTTCATGCTCTCTTCTTGGCAGTTTTTTACTGGTTTTCCCATGTGTCTGACAACCCTTTTTCAGTCTCCTTGTTAGTTTAGTATCTGTCTTCTGTTTCTGAAGCATGGGTTTGATGTGAGTATTCTTTTTTCTCAGGGTTGTTTCTTGGGGATCTTATCAGCTTCCAGGGGTTCAGTTATCATCTGCACTCAGATGACACCCAAATCTGTCTATGTGTAGTCCTGAGGTCCAGAGGAGTTAGACAAACACAAGGCCATACAGCTCGTGAGTGGCAGAGCTGAGCTCAGTTCTCAATCTCTTGATTCCTAATATAGCAGTCTTTTTGCAACTTTATGTTGTTTTCCAGTTATTTCAAGACATTGCGTGGAAATTTCAAAATTGTTACTTGTGTTGAGGATAATACTGAGGAAACACATGCTTAAACACCCCATCATCCCAGAAAACTGTTGGCTAAAATTGTTTTTCAAGAAATATATTTAAAGAATTTGTTTTGTGGAAAAGTATTTGATGTGAAAATATCAAAAATTTTATAAAACTAAAGACTTCATTGGGCCTAATCTACAAAGAAAATTCTTTGTGTATTCATATTTATGATGGAAATATGATAGAGTGAGAATTTTTTCAAAATGAAAAAAAATGTTAGGAGTCATTGAGTCAATTTTTTTGATTTCTAATTTTATCCAAGGACATATATTTAAAATGCTTGTCACCAGTTGAAGGATACTGACAAATCAGACTCCATTAATTTATTTTCACTTTCAGGTAGTTGAAGATTAGGTAATAATGGACTGGTCAATAACATCTTAACCTGCTTTGGATATAATCTAATGGATTTAAGTGACTAACCCATTGCAATAGATTCCAATACAGTTTTAAAAAATAGATGGGTGCTAGAACACATTGATATTTTTTGGGGGTGGCGGTGGGGAGGCCAGACTATGATTTCATTGGTAAAAAGAACCACTTGGAAAGAAATTTGAGAGAGGACCAGTACCTTTCAGCACTTTCCTTGCAGTTTATAGTCTTACAGCTTTCTTTGGGACACTGAGAGGTTTGCTTAGGGTCACTCAGGTGATATCATTGAGACTGGATTTGAACTGAATCCTTTCAGCTTCTAAAGCTAGCTCTTTATTACATCTAATAATTTGCTGGAAAATGTCTGGAGTTGTTGGTATAAGCTTTGGAATAGGATTAAGTTAAGAGGTTATTAGTTTACAATTCCAAAATTGTGGGTTATCTCTGTTTTGTTTTAAATATTAAGATATTGAAGAAATGAAGATATAATCTTCTGACTTTATTGTATTCTTGTTCTTGAGAACCTTTTAAAAAAGATGGTGCTAGAGTTGAAATTTGCTTAGTTGTAATAAAAATTGCAAAATAATTATATTACATAGTATTATAATATAATTTTATAATTAGTGACAATAGATATTACTTCTTCTGGTACACTGGACAGGGCTGTCAGGATGTGTTTTCTTCTGCTATATCATATGATGCACTATAGACACTGATTATAAAGTAATTATATATTTTGAATCTTGGTGTTTCTCCAAAAGTTTTGCACATTCAATTTTGCCCTTTCTAAACAATTGCATCCATCTGTTAAAGACGATATTTTCTATTTTTTCTTCTATGACTGCAAATTGAGAGAAAATTTTATTATTTTTATAACTTTTATTTAAAATATATTTAAAAAATTTTCCTTTTCCTTGTTTGAGGGAGTAAAAAGATTCAGAGAGTGCAAGGACCATCACTAAAATAAGAATACATCCTTTCCAATGGTGGTAACATATTAATGAGTAGAAGACATTTTAATAGCTGTCCTAATGATTTTGGTATTGGAATCCTCTGATGCCTGCTTTACAGCAATATTCCCCACATGAAATTCTTCCAACAAAAGATAAGTTCTTTTATCTTAGCAAGATTTTTTTTAACTTATACCAGTTAAGAGTCATGATTTAGTCAAAGATAATGCCTACCAAAGAATGACTAGAGGACCATGGATGTTGTTTTAAACCTGGTTTTTTGCACATTTATTGCAGTTATCAATAGTTATGATTGAATTAGAACTGTAATTCTTGTTGTGGAGGACACGTAAGAGTCACAAATGGCACCGTTTCTCTGAAATTGTTGCCAGACATCTCTGTAAAAGTTATAGCAATGATTATATGTGACTAGGAGGATTTATTTCTTCATCTGCTGTTGGCTAAAATAAATCATACAATATAATTTTATTTCTTTTACTCATATCAGTTTTGAAAATGGGAATTTGTAGATTAGACCTAAAGAGGTTTTACTAACTATGCTTCTAAATGTGTTTCTGGAATTGTTTAGCAAAAATGAAAGAGGGGGGAACATTGCCCCTTATAACTATATATTTCTTAATTTGTTTTTTTTTTTAATTGACATAAGTGTGCTATACCAAGAAATGGGGATAGTATGGGACAATCTGAGATGACATAAATCAACTAGCCTTTATTAAGCATCAGGAAAGGGCTTATGTAGAAGGTAGTGTTTGATCTGAACTTTGAAGAAAACCAGAGGCTATAAAAGAGATCAGGAAGGAGTGCATTCCAGGCATTGAGGACAACTTGTGCAAATGCACCAAATGGAAGATGGATTGTTGTGTATGATGGACAAAAAAGCCAGTTTGGACAATAGACTTCATGGATCAAAGTTATTTATCATAAGTAAAGTTTTGGCTCCAGATGTTGAATTTTGCGTTGAATTCTAGGTAAAAAGTTTCCATTCTCCACAATTTTCATATTTGATATTTTCCTATAGGACCAAATATTCTTTGTATATTTGTAGATACACACACATACACATATACATTCATGATATATTTAATGTATGGCTGTCATTTTTCTAAGGTCAGTCAGTCAATAAACGTTTATTAAGTGCCTATTCTGTCAGGTATGCTGCTAAGTGCTGAGGAGTCAGAGAGGCAAAAAAGATAGTCTTTGACCTCAAGAAGTTCACAGTGGGGGAGACAATAAAACAAAAAAAAAAGTACAAACAAGCTGTATACAGGATAAATAGGAAATAATTAAGAGAGGGAAGACATTAGAATTAAGAGGCTGGGAAAGGCTTCTTGTAGAAGATGGGATCTTGGTTGGGACTTAAAGGAAACTAGGGAAGCCAGTAATAGAGATGAGGAGGCATGGAGGACAGTCAGAAAAAATGCCTAGAGTTGACAAATGAAGTGTCTTGTTCCTGGAACAGCCAGGCTGGTATCACTGAAACAAAATGTAGGTGTTGGAAAG
Organism: Monodelphis domestica; assembly: GCF_027887165.1. NCBI lineage: Eukaryota > Metazoa > Chordata > Mammalia > Didelphimorphia > Didelphidae > Monodelphis > Monodelphis domestica. The sequence goes on along the minus strand of NC_077229.1, from coordinate 325,045,134 downwards.
TAAGGTGTAAGAAGATTGGAAAGGTGGGATGGGACTAGGTTCTGAAAGTCTCTGAATACCAAAGAGAGGGTTTTGTGTTTGATCCTGGAGATGGTGGGGAGCCACTGAATTTATTGAGGGAGTTGAGTGTTTGGACCTGTACTTCAGGAAATAGAGGCTAAATGGAAGATGGGTGGGAATGGGAAGACTTAAGGCAGGCAGATACATAAATAGGTAATATATCAGGTGTGAAGTTAATGAGAGATGTACTTGGGTGGTGGCAGACTCACAGGAAAGGGCCAAGAGATATTGCAAAGGGGGAAATGATAGGTGTTGTTGACAGATGGGGAAATGGGAAGTCAGAGGTATTGAGGGGCACTCCTGGGTGTCTAGCCCGAGTGACTGCCAGGCTGGTATTGTCATGGGGGGATAGGAGCTGGGTCCTTGGGGAGCAGAAGGGAATAGATGATGAATTCTGTTCTGGATATGAGAAAGGTAAGCTGTCTACCGGACATCTAGTTCAAGATGTCTGAAAGGCAGTAGGAAATGTGTGCTTGGATGGCCACAGAGAGGCTAGGGCAGCCTAGGGATATTTCAGAATTGTCACCTTGGAGGTGACTACATCCTTGGGAACTGATGATATCAACAAGTGAGTAGTATATGGGGAGAAGAGAAGCGGGACAAGTACAGAACCCTTTGGGACACCCACAGTTCGAAGGCATGCCTGGATGACGTCCCTGAAAAGGAGACTTGGAAGGAGTGGGAACCAGGAGGGAATAGTATCCTGAAAACCCAGAGTATAAGGACCGACTTGCGGTCCCTATATATATTTTACCTGTGGGTAATAACCTGAGAAGGAGAAAGGAGACTGAAGGAAATAGGTGAATAATAAAGACTCAGAGACAAAACGTTAAAACACATGGGGAGAGGTGCGATCTCCGTTAATATTTCCCATGGATAATTAATTAGTGGGAAGTATGAGGAATAAGAAAACACGTGGGAAGTAAGAACTCCTTAATGCCTCCTATGGACAAGATTGCCAGAGGATTAATAGGAAGCATGGGGGCAACAGCATCACGAGGAAAGAGAGATCAGGAGGAAAAGATAGGACAGAACACTTTGAAGATCCAGGGAAGTAAGAGAGAGATTCACGCTTGTTCCCCAGTATTTAATACAGGTTTTAGGAATGTGGATTGGGAGGTGATCAATGAATACGTAACATGGCATAGGTTTTAACCTTGGTTGAATTGACAATGACGAGATCAAAGAGGTGGAGATTAACCTGACATGCGCCTTGCAAAGGAATGCAGGCTGACAAGGGGTGAGCTAGGCCCCTGTGGCCGCTCAGGAATTCTCTTGCCCTTTGGACTGTAACTTCTATACAATGATCATTAACTGATCTGACCATGTATCTGGTAAATGAATATATAGGATACAATATCAATACATCAGCCATACTTTCCAGATGCTAACATGCCTTGTATGCTACACAGAGAGAAGAAAGTGAAGGAGGAGAGGCAATACCAAGAATGCAGGCAGGTTAAGGAGAGTGAGGATTGTCAATAGACCATGGGATTTGGCAATTAAGAAATCATTGGTAACCTTGGAGAGAGTCATTTCAGTGGAATGATGAAGTTGGAAACTGGATTGTAAGGGGTAAAGAAGAGATGCGTGGAGAGCACTTATTCTAGGTGAGCTACAAAGGGCAGAAGATAGGACAAGAGCAGAGATAGAAGTATTAAATGAGGGTTTGTAAGGTGGGGAAAGACATGGGCAGGTTTGTAGGTAGTAGGGAAGGAGCCAGTAGTCAGGTAGAGATTGAAATTAAGTGAGAGAGAGCCCTGTTATCAGGAAGCAATCTTTTGGAGAGAAAGGATGGAATGGAATTGTTTGCACCACTGAGGAAAGTCGGGCCTTCATTCATAGCTAGAAGGTGAAAGGAATGAGAGGAAAAGATTTAGGATGAAGTGGTTTGTTGCCAACAGGCATTCCAGAAGACACAGTGGAAGGGGAGGGTGGTGTTTGGTTAGAACTTTGGGGTGGGAGAATTGAGTGGGTTGGGAATAAGGAATTGGGTTGCGGAGGATAGGGAATAGGCTTGAATGGTAAACTACAGGAGTTTAGAATCACTGGCACTTGGAGCTCAACTTGTAAAGAGGAGGACTTTTAGTTAATGATTGACCAATAGCCACAAACTGAGTATTTCAACGTAGTTTTAAAAATATAGTTGTAATTATCTCTAATAAATTGCAGGTAAACATTTAAAGAAGTATCTTGACCTCAATATTGGAACTGATTTCAGTTCTTTGGGATTTTATTTGAGTTGTTAATAAAATTAAACAAACAAAACAAACCAATGTGACCAGTGTATTTGTTGTGTACTTGAAATTTAATCTGAAGCTGATGTACTTGATATTCAAATCTGCCTAGATGTCATTGTTAGTTACTTATAATTCTTGATACATTTTTGGCAAAGTGCCAGTTTCTGATTTGGCATTCTTGCCATTTGAACTATAGACATTCAACATGGACTCAGTCATCAGAAGACTCACATTTAAGTCTTACTTCAACCTTGATCAAGCCACCTAATGACTCTAATCCTTGATTTCCTCATATGTAAAATTTAGTTAATAATAGTGCCTTCCTCCCAGGGTTGTTGGGAGGATCAAATGGTGGATAATTGTAAAGCACTTAATACATTACCTGGTACATAGTAAGCACTATACAAATGATACTATGATTATTATTATTTTAGTATGTAAAACTTGGAGAGATCTCAATGATCCCATGGTCTTATTTCTCTCCTTTTTGTTTGTAAAGGTAACTCTACTTCGCTCCATATCTTCAGCATTGCAGAAATTGATAATCTAGCTATTCGTAGATCTTGTTCTGCTCTCTCCTATATTCATACATATGTCCATGTTTAGAATGAATTCCTTCCATATCACTTGTTGAAATAAATTCAATTTAACAACCATTAAGTGGTTGCTATGTTTAAGGCATTATACTAGTTGCTAGGGTTATAGAGATAGACATGCCACAGACCTTGCTTTCAAGAAACTTACAAGCAGATGGGAGACGGAACTTAGGACATAATTTATGTAAAGAAAAATGAGATGTGCAAAGGAGAGGTCTATGCAAGATGTTCTGAGAAGTTTGATGAAGGGGAGATCACTTTTACCCAGGAAGGGGCAAAGGACTGTAAGGGAAGCCTTTATGACAGGGTGGGAGAGCCCATTTCGGGGAAGGGAAGCAGTGTGAACAAAGGCACAGATAAGAAATGTCACAAACAAGTCAGGTGGAGAGTATTCCAATTTATGCTAAATCTAAGTTCTGAAGCTTTTTATATTAAATGTAGTTTTTCATCTATGTTTATTCTGTATTTCTTTCTCTGATATGTTTGTCTATGACTATAGGCCAGGTACTGTGTCAGGGGATAGAAGTACAAAGAATGAAAATCTTTACTTACATTCTTGGGGAAGACAACTATAACTTATAAAAATATTTTTAGCATAAATATAAAGCTAGCAATGGAGCATAAATTTACTCCCAAAGAGAAAAAAATTTACTCCTGGAGAGAAAAAAAAAAGCCCTTTTCACCATTTTAAAAATAAAATTTTTTAAATCAGAAAAGTTTCACCTTCATCCTTACCCTTTCCCCCCAGAGAAAAACAAAACATCCATTACCAATCTGTGTAATCAAGCAAAACAAATTTCCATATTGACTGTGTCTAAAAGGACAGCCATTTTCTAGTTGATGGGCATCCTCTTAGAATCCCATTCTTTGCCGCCTCAAAAAGAACTGTAAATATTTTTGTTTATTTTTAAAGTTTGTTTTGCTTAGAACTAGTCTCTTCTTAATCTACTGTCCTAATTCCTCCTTCTCCCTGTTCCCTATCATTTCTCTATGTAATGAGATATATTTCTGTACCCAATTCTGTACATGTATGTGTGTGTGTGTGTGTTCTTCTTTGACCATATTGGATGTGAATGAGAATGAGGTTCAGGTGTTAGCCATTTCCCCTCTTTCCACCTCACAACCAGTTCATTTGTGTATAGACTTATATTTGTACTCCTAAATGATGAGATAATTATCTGTAACCTTCTTTTCCCTCCTCTAATGTATTCCTCTTCCCCTTTATTTCAATTTTTCTTTTAAGACCATCACAACATAATAGAACCACTCCCAAACTTTCTGTCTTAATTAGACTGTGTGACCTCTCTTATGTACTGACACAGGTTAGAGGGGACATCTCTTTATAGAATCTAAGCATTTTCTCCTTGTTTAGCCCCTTAAGATTATCCTTTTGTGTTTACCTTTTATATTTCCTTTGACTCCTATATTTGAACTTCAAAGTTTCTCCATCAATTCTTCACTGTCCATAGTTCTTTAAGGTATCTTTTTCCTTTCTTGTTCTAATTTGTTTATAATATTTATATCTAGGTCTTGTATCCATTTGGGCCCCAAATTTAAAGTTAAAAAGTCAAGAAATAGGCTAGAAAAGTGAGTAAACAAAAAAAAAAGAATTTAACTGCAGAAAGCTATTATAGTAACAAGGAAGGTCAAAACACAAACTCAGTAGACAAGAATGTCAAAACAGTGATATATAAAGCCTCAAAGTAAAATGTTAATTATTCTCAGGCCCAAAAGAATTCTTGGAAACGCTCAATGTTCTTTTTAGTCCTGATTTTTTCATTATTTTATTTTATTTTATTCCATTCCTTAGGTCATGTTGTATTTTGAATTTATTTTGATTACTTGCCATTTCAGATTTAACTATAAATGCCCACCCAGCTCAATGTCTTAGTCAGTAATCAATCTCTACTCATTCTTTAAAGACTATTTCAAAAGCCTCCTTCTCTGATACCTTTTGTTAATGACAATGTTGTACCTTAACACAATACTTGATATTATACTTTTTAATATACTCATGTATATTGAATCATGTATTATAACGATGAGTGCTTGTATGTATTTTATTATCCTTCTAGATAGACTCTAAGCTTCATGAGGGCAGGAACTCTGTTTTATCTAAACTTTGTACTTCTCATAGCTCCTGATACAGTGTGTTCTGTACACAGTAGGTAGTTAATAAATGTTTATAGTGGAGTTGAGAAGACAAGCACAAGAAGTGATGAGAACTTGGAAGGGACCCCTCTGATTACTTTTTCAATATATACTTCTTCTGCCTTCTTTAGTCCTAATTTTATACCTTCCTAGAAGATTTTTGTATTTATACAATAAAGGTATGAAAATCAGTCATAGAATTTGAGGAACTAGTCTAATAGGGCCTGAAAGAGGTCTCTGACAGCTGATTGGATGGCTCCATCTGTAGCATTGGCTCATCTTGCTCCTACAGTCCCTGATCTATTTTTAACAATTTTGATCATGTTGTGTTCCGAGTCTATTTTGGTTACCTACCATTTTAGATCTGAATATAAATGCCCAGCTCAGTGTCTTGTACATCTAGTACATTAAAAAAATTGCTGAATGATTGATAATAAGTAGTTGAATTATAACAATGTAAGAGGAAATGATGAACCTTAAATGAGGGAAGAATGGATTTCATTACAATCCTGCATAGAAATATATTTCAGTTAATTCAGTTATCTGTAAATTGATTATCCAGTTAGGGGGTAATATTGTCCTCTTGCTTCTCTTCCTTTGTGCTGCCTGACTTTTTATTATTTTATTACTTCTTTTATTAAGAAAATTGACATTATCTGTCATAAATTTCTTCAATTCCCCTCCTTCCTTGCCTTCTTTCAACTTTTTAATGCCTTTGCCTACCTTTTCTTCTTTTCCTGCAATCTGCTAGGAGGAAGAGGCCTTCATTTTTCTGTCTAATAGCATTGATTAGTCATGTTTCATAAGTTCCAGATCTGTTTTAAAGTTGATATTTTTTGTCATGTTTTGCACCGAATCTGTTTGTTCATTACACTGACCCATTGATTGTTAAGTACTGTAGATTCTACTTCCACATCATCTTATGCATTTCACTTTTCACTCTGTAGATACTGATACAACCCTAGTTTAGGGCCTGAGTCTATATAATTGTATTATTGTCAGTCTCTGAATTAGTCTTTCTGTCTTTGGTCTGCCTTTTTTCCAATCCACCTTCCATATAGCTGCCTAGATTTTTTTTAAGGCACCAATCTGACCATTTCATTTCCCTCTTCAAAATCTTCAGTGGCTCCCCATTTCTTTTTAGACAATTTACATCTTCTAAGCCTGACCTTCAAGGTCCACCACCACCATCTGGCTCCATTCTTCCCTTCCACATTTATTTTATATTATTCCTCTTTTTATACTTTTGTGTTTAAGCCAAACTAGATTACTAGCTGTTCCCTGAAGTTGATATTTCATCTCCTACCTCACCTCTGAAGTTTAGCAGAAGCTGTCTTCTGAACTTGGAATAAACTCTTTTCATCTGTGCCTTTCAGACTTCTTATGTTTACTTCAAGGCTCAGGGCTGATTCTGTCTCTGCCATCATTCCAGATTCTATCCTTTCTCTGGTAGCTAGTATTCTCTTCCTCTTCGCGTGACCTAGCATTTATTTATTTGTGAGCATATTGTATTCTTGTAGTAGAATGTAAGCTCCTGGAGGGCAGTATTTGTTTCATTTTTGTCTTTGACTCTATCCCTTGTCCTTGCACAGGGCCTAACTACTACTTAATTCAAGCTTAATTCAAGGCAAGAAACATTTATTTAATTAAAGCTGACTGCCCCTGTACCAAGTCCCTGTGATGTGATTGTTGGAACAGTAATTCCCACTCACATACCTTTAACCTCTTCCTCTCTGCCAAATATTGACATGGTCAGCTCTATATAATTCTTAGAAAGCCTTCTCTTGAGCTTGCCACAACTTAAATTATTTCTGTTTTTCTTATCTATTGCAACAGGTGCATGATACAGTAGAAAATATGCTTGATTCGGAGTTAGTTACCTAGAGTCAAATCCCACTGAATTGCCTCGTTTCCTTATCTTGATGAGGGGGGCTTTATAAGATGACATTAAAGTTTCCTTTGAGGTCTGTGAACCAAAATATAGATATATAGTACTATATCTTTGTTAACATTTACTTCCTGACCATCCACTTTCTTATCAAGCCCTCTCAGTTTGGCTTGTGAAGTACCGCTTTCCTGAAATAGTACTTTCTAACGGCACGAATTCTTATCCATTTTTGTGTCCTGATCCACTTTGGTAATCCCCTGAAGCCTATGAATTTAGAACCTATAAACTATGAATCTATGAAGCGTAGAATATTGTTTTTACATGTATAAAACATATAGGTTTACTAAGAAACAAGTTATTTTAAGATAGTTATTAAATGTATATAAATGTATGTATAGTTATGTGGGAAATCTGTATCTATATCTACATATATCAAACTGTGGATCTCAAGTTGAGTTCTTGCTGTTGAGGCCTTTCCTTGACCAGCTGTTAGTGCTTTTTTTTGCCTCCAAATAGCCTTGCATTTATTTAATATATATTTATATATGTATATATCTATATTGACCCTCTCATTTGAATATAAGTTCCTTGCTGGTAGAGTCTGTTTCATTTTTGTTTGTAGTAGCCTCATTGCCTAGCTTAGTGCCTGACATAGTAAATATTTAATATTCATCCATCGATTGATTGTGATTAATGACCTCTGTATTGACAAATTACTTTTCCCCTGACTTTATTTTTTACTTTTGAGCCAAATATAACACCTACCTCAAAGAGTTGTCGTGAGTATCAAATGAAATAATATTTATAAAATGTTTAGCACAGTGCCGATCACATAGTTGATAATAAATGCTTGTTCTGTTCCCCTTTTCCACCTACTATCATATGTATATGTATGTAAGTGTATACATTCATATATACATACATTATGTACATATATAATTTGTCTGCTTACATGTTATATCAGCTCAGTAGAATATAAACTCCTTGAGGACATATATTGTTTTGTTTTGTTGTATTCCTATTTAGCTAGCATAGTTTTTTATAATAGATGCCTTAACAAATACTTGTTGGATTGGAGTTCTTTGATTCTCGAATATTTTTCCTTCTCTGTCTCTTTGTCTCTTACTGGCTTCTCATCCTCTATCTACCCTTTAATGCTGGTTTCTCAAGGTTATACCTTTGTTCCTCTTTTTTTAAAAAAAAACATCTCTCCATACTCTCTTGGCTATCTAATTAATCTTCATGAACTTCAAAAACTATAACTCTATGGAGGACTCAGTTCTATATCTCTGTCCATTGCCTCTCTCTAGGACTCTAGTCTCATATTTTCAACAGCCTTCTTGATCTATTTCTTCCAGAAGTTTCTTTTTCTTTTCTCTTTTTGCACAATTACAATGTTTTCCCATTTACATGTTGAAATAACTTTGGCATTCATTTTGAATTCCATATTCTCTCCCTCTTTTCCTGAGCTCTCAGAGAGATGGTAAGCAATTTGCTATTGATTTTACATGTGCTATTAATATTTCCATATTCATCATGTTGTGGAAGAAGGCACATTAGGAAAAAAAAACACACAAAGAAAATAAAGTGAAAAATGCTGTGTTTTGATCTGCATTTAAACTCCCATCAGTTCTTTCTCTGGAGGTAACTAGCATCTTTCAACATAAGGTCTTTGGGGTTGTCTTGGTTCAATGTATTTTCTGAGAATAGCTAAATCATTCAAAGTTGTTTATCACATGTTATTTCTGTTATTGTGTATAATGTTCTCCTGGTTCTGCTCACTTCACTCTGTATCAATTCATGTAATTCTTTCCAATTTTTCTGAAATCATTCTGTTTGTCATTTCTTATAGCAGGAGAGTATTCCATTACAGTCATGTACCACAATTTGTTCAGCAGTTCCCCAGTTGATGGATATCCTTTCAGATTCCAAGTTTTTGCCACCATTAAGAGAGCTGTAACAAATATTTTTGTACAAAAGGCCCTTCCTTCCTTCCTTCCTTCCTTCCTTCCTTCCTTCCTTCCTTCCTTCCTTCCTTCCTTCCTTCCTTCCTTCCTTCCTTCCTTCCTTCCTTCCTTCCTTCCTTCCTTCCTTCCTTCCTTCCTTCCTTCCTTCCTTCCTTCCTTCCTTCCTTCCTTCCTTCCTTCCTTCCTTCCTTCCTTCCTTCCTTCCTTCCTTCCTTCCTTCCAAAAATCTCTATTGGATAAGGATCCAGTAGTGATATTGCTGGTGTGTTCTTTGATTGTAATTCCAGATTACTATCCAGAATAGTTAGATCAATTCAGAACTTCATCCTAGTTTTCCCACATCCTCTCCAACATTTATCAGTTTCCTTTACTGTCATATTGGTCAATCTGATAGAAGAGAGGTACTACCTCAGAGTTGTTTTCATTTGCATGACTCTGATCCCATGATGGTGAACCTATGGCATGGGTGCCAGAGATGGCACACAGGGCCCTCTCTTTGGGCACATGCACCATTGATTCCCCAGAGTTCCTTACTAGAAAGGCAGAGGGACTTGGGTGGAGCTCCCCTCCCCCTCTCTCTGCTCAGCAGCCAATGGAACCACTTCCTCCCTTCCCTGACCAGAGTGCCTGGGCCACTCCCTACCTTTCTCCCGTTCCCCCCCCCCCCAATCTGGGGTGGAGTGGGGGGATGGGGAACAACATTCAGTGTCTAAAAGATGTCATTGTATTAGATAACTATGCTAGACACTGGAAATTCAGAGACAAAAATGAAACAAATAGTCCCTGTCCACAGGGTGCTTACATTCAATGGGAGAGACAAGATATACTTGTATAAGAATGTACAGTTATGTACAAAGTGAATAAAAGGGATTGTGGTTGTTTGTCCCTCATTAAAAAAAAAAACACAACCCCTTACCTTTTGTCTTAAAATCAGTCTTATATATTGGTTTAGAGTGGTAAGGGCTAGGCCATGGGGGTTAAGTGACTTTCTAGAAAGCATCTGAGGCCAGATTTGTATCCAGGATCTGCCATCTTCATTTTCAAAGAGGATCAGTAACATCATGGAGGATGACTTGACTTGAGTGTGAATTTGATTTAAGTGTGGCAGAGATGCCCAAAGCCCTCGGCCTCCCTCTCGGTCATCAAAGTCCAGTGGCAGGACAAAAGTCAGGATGTCTGGAGCTGGCCTGGGTGCGGGGGATGCTCTTGGGGTCTCTGATGGACACAGAAATCCAAGTGATCCCCTGGGCCTGCTTTAGTCACCTCCAGATGTGCTCTCATCTATCCATTCTGTCATAAGAATTCTTTACTTGCTTGGGCTAGATGTCCCCCAAGTCCTGACTAGCTCCTGACATAGCATTCTTGGGATGTGAGAGCCGGGGACAGGGAGATGGCAGAGGAGGCTGAGCGGCCCACAGAGGCTTGGTGAGCCTTTGGGCCAGAGGTGACAGCCCTCCCTGCATGCCCCAGGTGCCCCCAGTACAGGCTGCATTAGTAGGGAACTCACTCGAAGAGGAGGGATCACCAGAGGGTGTAGATGAAGTTGGATTATCGCTGGGCAGAGTCTGAGGCTTGGGTATAAGGGAGCAGGGTTGCTGAGGTGGGGGAATGGCCACAGAGAAGTCTATTGAAGAAAGCAAAGGTTTATTTCTTCATGGCCCACCCTCTGTGTGCCCCTGTGTGGCATGAAAGATGCCATGAGGCCACAGTGGTTAGGGCTGGGGCTGCTCCAGAGGGGAACATGGAAGAAGGCTCTGGGACAAGTCACAGCTCCCTGAGAAGGTTCGAGGCCCCAGGAGGCTTCATGGGCGGCGGGCCTTGGGACTGATCCGGGGCCACCTGGAAAGTCTCAAGGGTGAAGATGGAGGCACACAGCCAGAATCTGGTGCTGATATAGGACTCTGTGGAGATACTTGTGCTCCTGCCCAAGTTTCCTATAACCATCTCAAACAATACAAAACAGAACTTACTCTGACCCCCCAAAGCATGTCCAAAGTTAAAGGTTCCTCTTTCCTCCAGAACATATCCCTTTGGCTAATACCCAATTACCGCTTTTAGTTACTGTGTTCACACCCAAGGAGTCATCCCAAGTGGTCCCTGAGCTGCCCCCTGGCACATCCAAGCCTTTCTCTCTGCTCACAGCACGGCCACCCTCCTATAGCCCCTCAGCATCTTTTACCTGTCACCGGATTAAGGACCAACAGGAAATACATTGACACGTATAAAGGATTTTAAGTACACAATTTGCCCTTTTGGCGTTCACTTGTTTTACCTATTTTGCATTGAATTTTCAAGATTTTGATAAGTCCTTTAATTCTTCATGTAACCACAGTTTAATTCCCTAGATATTAAGTGTACCTTTGCCAAGCTCTTTTTTTCAAATTTTCTCTGAGAAGATGGTTTGTAGATTTTGAATGAGATTGAAGTCAGGCCAACTTTATGGTGCTCTTTCAACTTGAAGAAATTTATTCTGCACTGTGATGGCAAACCTATGGTGCAGGTGCCAAAATGACACACACAGCCGTCTCTGTGAGCATGCCTTAGCCCACCAGAATTTGTTACTAGAAGGCCAGAAGGACTGTGGGCTGAGCTGCCCCCCTCCCCCTCTTCATTACCCTTAGGACATTGCTCACTTCCCCTGACACTGCCCAGCAGCCAATGGGAGCTCTTCCTCCCTCCCCAGTCTGGGGTAAGGCACTGAGGTGGGGTGGGATAGGGAGGAGTCTCACATGCTGCCTGAGAGTATGAAGCAGATGGCAGCCTGTTAAGTCTGTGGTGAAGGTGGTTCCCGTGGTGGGGTTGGAGAGGAGGTAGGATTGAGGGGAGCACTCTGTGAGTGGCACATAGCTGGAGGGGAGTGGAGTGCTCAGTACCTGACCCTCTGCTCAGCAGCCCAGTGGGAGTGTGTCTTCCCTCCCCTATCTGGGATAAGGGAGGGTGGGGGAGGTGAGGGGTGTGTGTGTGTGGGCATAGCACCCAGTCTCTGGGGAGTGGGGGTGGGGCCTGGCACTCTTCTAAAAGGTTCACAATCACTGTTCTATACTATTGGGGAATATCTAGCTTCAAGGTCCCTTAGAAGAGCTTTGTTTATTTTCTGAGAATTAATTAGGCTGTTTTGTAGTAATACATTGTGGATCCTGATGGTATTTTTTATTCTGTCTATACCTTCCTTTGTTCTTCAGTCTGACTGACCTGCTTCATGGAGGGACTGAATGATCTTTTGAACCCTTGCACTCCCCATACCAACAACTGCTTCAATATCTCCAGTAGTCATTGAAGTGTGTTCTTTAAGGGCTATATTTTTTTCACATTTCCTTAGAGTAATATCCATTTTTTAAAAACCCCACAGAATTAAAAAACACAGTAGAAGAGAGCAATAAAACATACATGTATGGTACAAAATATAGCCCTTAGCTGACAATTAACCAAAGGTGGGGAAACCAGCTCAATCTGGTTTCTATTAGTCAAAATTGCACTTGTATCCAAGTGGTAGTACATATTAGGCCTTTAACAAATTCTCATTAAACATGTGATTGATTCAAGAAGTAATAAGGAATCAGTAGGAATTTAATGAGCAAGATAGCACATGATCAGGTCTGTGCTCTGTGAATGGGAGGATGATTTTTAAGTTTTCTTTCCCCTTTTTAATGAAGTTAGCTAAATTTTTTAAAAATTTAAATTCATCAGTCTCTTAAAAGAATCAGCTTTTAGTTTTATCAGTTTTATGGTCTTTTTATGTCCAATTTATATATTTTTCTTTTCATTTACAAGATTTTCTCATTTGAACTTATTTTGGGTGCATTTCTTGGCTGACAAATTTTTAAAATTTTATATTCAGTTTATTAAACCTCTCTTTTTAAGGATGGTCTTTTCATCTGAGGATTAATTTAGTTGCATCTCAGAAATTTTTGTATGTTACTTTATAGTTATATTTTTTACATTTCTGTTTAAAAATAATTTTTTCTTTGAAATAAAAGATAACCAAAACCCTTGTAACAAATATCCACAGTAAAGCATAACAAAATCTCATATTATCCAAGCCCTCAAAATGTGTTTCTTATTCTGTGTAGTTAGGCAGAAGTTCTTGACCTTTTTTGTGTCATGGACCCCTTTGGCAATCTTGTGAAGCCAGTGGATTCTATCTCAGAATAATGTTTTTAAATACACAAAATAAAATGTATATGATTACAAAGGAAACCACTTATATTGAAATCTTTTAGAGGTTAAGGGATTTAACCTTAGGGTCATATAGTCAGTATGTGTCAGAGGCTGGACTTGAACTTAGGTCTTCCTAGCTTCAAGGCTGGATCTTTATTCACTATGCCTTGCTTTATTAATAATATATATTTTATCTCTGTAAGGAGATTAAAAAGTACATATCACAGTGTTTAAAAACTTTTTATTACATTTAAAATACTTCTTACTCAGTAAATTCTCTCCTCCTCAATAAATTCTTTCCTGCTTAATCAGTTTTCCCCTACTTATTAAATTCTAGTGGCTCCCTATTGGCTTGAGGATAAAATATAAACTCCTTTGTTACCTTTTAAAGCCCTTCACATTTTGGCCTTGGCACATCTTTCTTGTCTCTTTAAGGCATTCTTTGGTCCCATCCATATGGCCTTCTTTCTGTTCCTCATAGAAGACTCTTTCTTTTCTCTCTTTTCCTTTGCACTGGCTGTTCCTCATGCCAAGAATGTGCTTTCTCTTCATGGAAACTCTCTTCTTTCAAATCCATTTTGTACATCAGAGGTTCTTAATCTTTTTGATTGTCATGGACCCCTTTGGCAGTATGGTGAAGCCAGCCTTTCTCAGAAAAATTTTAATTAATAAAATAAAATATGTAGCTTTCATATTTAGTTATCACAATGTGGAAAAAATAAAAAAACAAAAAACAAGTTTACAGACTCTAGGTAAGAAAAATCACTGTTTTATGTTGACATGGTTTTTGAGTTTCTTGGTCATAAATTTAAATTAATTATTACTTTAATGTTTAATTTTCTTGTATCTACTCTGTCAAATTTGTAATCAAAGAATTTTTTAGGGTAGATATAGGTAAAGAAATCATTAAGCAAAATCTTTAAAAAATAGCATTTACCTTTGTACTACAAACTTTTATTCCTTTGTTTATCAATTTTGTAAGCATGGATTTTTGTTTTCAAGTTTATTAAACTGTGACTTGCCTATATATCTTGTGTATACTCTTCTGTATGCCCCACCAATAATCAGAACTTTTTTCTAAAACCAAATTATCCAAGTGGATTAATACTGTTTCTCAAAAGTAGTCAAAAAGGAAAAAATGTGAACTTTTTTAAAGAAACCAAGCAAACGAACTTAATATAACATTTGTCTTTGTAATTTTTATATGCCATAGATATATACATTTTGGCATAAAATAAATATTTTGCAAAGCAGAATTGTGAATGTTACACAGTAGTTCTAGAAATGCAATTACAAGGAGTAGCTAGGAGTCTAGGTTGAGACCCAGGTCTTGAGACTGAAGGTCTAGTGTTCGAATGTGGCCTCAGACACTTCCTGCCTGTGGGACCCTGGGCAAGTTACTTATCCCCATATCCTAGCCCTTACCACTCGTCTGTCTTGGAACTAATCTACAGTATTGATTCTAAGATAGGAGTTGAGAGTTAAAAAAAAGAAATGTAATTACAATATGATATAAGATTGGGAGATTTTTATGATTTTTTTTCTTTTTTAAAACTTGTTTCATTTTAATTGTGGATTTTCAAGTAACATACCATCTGCTTTCATCAACCATATAATCTGCATTGTAATTATATTAACTAGAAATGTTGTCATTAATGATTATTGCAGTAAGTGCAAGAATTGAACTTTGTTTCTAGTGTTGAAACACTATACTTTCCTTATCTCATCTATTTTCTGAAATAAAAGAATAACTTAAAAATATTTGTTTCTTTTGCAGTGATAAACAGTGACAAGTTAAAATGCAGACTTCAGTAAACTTCATGGAATCTACCCTCTCAACGGTGCTATCTCCATCATTAACGTCTCCGAGCTCCCTGGGTCTGCAAGGCACCATGAATGGTTCAGTTCCAGAATTAGCTGTTAGCTGTAATAGTCATATCATTGGTCTATTGGATTCTTCTTCTCCTAAGAATTTACCTGGTAAGGTAATTTTCTGATAAAATAGTTCTTTATAATAATTTTGGTCAATTCATTCCATCCAGTCATTTGGACCTGGAAAAGAATGATGCTAAAGGCTATAGAAAAAATAATTTGGGGGCAGCTGGGTAGCTCAGTGGATTGAAAGCCAGGCCTAGAGATGGGAGAACCTAGGTTCAAATCTGGCCTCATATACTTCCTAGCTGTGTGACCCTGGGCAAGTCACTTGACCCCCATTGCCTAGCCCTTACCACTCTTCTGCCTTGGAACCAATAAACAGTATTGATTCTAAGATGGAAGGTAAGGGTTAAAAAAAAAAAGAAAAAGAATTTGCTTAGTATAGCCTAACCACAGAAAGTTTGAAAGTGACTAAATGTGCTTAAATAAAGTGGTTTTTTAAAATCCTTATCTCTTGTCTATTCTGAGTGTCTCCTAAAAAGGGGAGTTTAACTGAGCAGGAAGTAAGCAAAGTTATATTTTTTGTTTTTTATAATTTTTTTTTTGGTATCAGTTAGCAGTGATTGATGCTGCTTCTTCCTTTTTTTTTTTAAACCTTAAGGAATATCCTGGTTTAGTATCAAATCAAGAAGCTCTTATACATTATAAGTTTCCATAGATGATGACAAGAAAATACAAGATAAACTAAATTAACAGAGCATCAAAAATGAAATAGTTCTCTGCATGTTAGGAGGAACTGAAAGTAAATAGAAGAGGAAAAAAGGTAGGAGAAGTTTTTTTAATAGTACAATAGGGTAATAGAGGTGAGGCATTATTATAGACAGAGAACTAGAAGAGATTTAGGAGCCTTAGTTCTAGACCTTGCTCTCTGCCAACTTGTGTAAAATGTAAATCACTTAACTCTTTGGGGTCTTGGATTGGATTTCCAAGCCCCTTCTATACCTCACATTCTCTGAATCAGAAGCTAATGAGGAAATAGTTTGTTAAACTTCTGAGAAGTTAAATTATTCCACCATTGAACCAACAAGGTTTTTTTTTCAGTTAATATAGTTTTAAATTGTGTTAGAAATGTTGTAAATCTGCTTGTCTATTTACTATATACTAATAGTGCTATCATTACAGAAGTGAGGGAAAAGTTTTTTGTCTTTATTTAATAGTTATTTTGTAAATGAGAAATTACTTCTGTTGCATGTAATGGGAAAGGTAAAAAAGATTTTTCTCAATTACATAAATATAATAAATATTTTATACAAGTATACAATTTTGATAAGATTATTAATATGACTGCAGAATGCTTTTTTAAATACTTTTTTCATTTTTGCAAAGTTTTGTGAAGTTGTGAAGAAGGTTTTTCTCCACCAAAACTTTACAGACTCTTTATTTACAGCTCCTCTCCAAGATAACATGGCAAACCCCAAAGAGAAAACTCCAATGTGTCTGGTAAATGAGTTAGCCCGTTTCAATAGAGTTCAACCCCAGTATAAGCTTCTGAATGAAAGAGGGCCTGCTCATTGCAAGGTAAGATTACAATTTTAGGTTGTGAGCTGTACCTTAAGTTCTGAATGGATGATTTTATGGTCTGGCAAGCTACTGGCTAAAATAAGTCAAATTTATATAGTCTTTGATTTTTAGTTTACTTTTTACTTTTATTATGGGGAAGGGCTAGTAGCATGGGTAATGAAGTCATTGTTTCAGTTTTGGGATCAGCAATACAGAATTGAAGTGGTTGAAACACATTTTTCCTTCTTTAATTTCATCATGCACGTTTATTTTTGTCCAAAATACCTAGATCTAAAAAGGACAAACTCTTTTAGCATTCATTATCCCAATATTTTGAAGAGCTAAACTCTCTGAAGTTGAGTCTTTCCTCTAGCAGTTATAGATATCAACCTTAACCAGAGCGATTTTTATTTCTAAGATTCATCTAATTCATAACATATTGCATATGTTAGTATTGAAATAAAATAATTTATTGTCTATTCTTTTTTATTATTTATCTTTCCAGGGAAACAGTTTTGAACCTATATTATTCCTTAAGTATATCCCCACAATAGTATCTTATATTTGCACTTTAAAGAATCAGTACTTTGTTGAAACTACACATTTTTGTTGTTGTTGAGTAGTTTAGTCACATCCAACTCTTTGTGGCCCCATTTTGGGATTTTCTTGGCAAAGATACTCAAGTTGTTTGCTATTTCTTTCCCCAGCTCATTTTACAGATAGGGAAACTGAGGCAAACAAGATTAAATGATTTGTGCAAGGTCATACAGCTAGTAAATGTCTGAGGCTGGATTTGAACTCATGAAAATGAGTCTTCCTGATTCCAAGCCCAGAGCACTAGCCACTGTGCCATCTAGCTGCCTCACAATTTTTTACATACATATAATGGTCAAGGAAATGTAAATGTTAAAATATATTAATTGTATATTATTGTTTGGGGTCAATCATTTGCTCTTGGAAATTTGAGATTATATTATGCTTTAGGATTAGCCCTAAAATTAACAGTTAATTTTCTAGGAGTTAATAATAAAGATTCTGGATCATCCATTCTTTGTATTTCTCTTTCTTCTTGTGCTTTAACATTTTATTATTTGATGCTCATCAGGGTCTTTTTCTGAATGTAATCAAGGTAAAGAAAAGAAAATGAAGCTAAAATGTCATTTTAAAATTTGCTATCTGCTTTTTAAAGAGATTTAATGAATGAGAAGACTTGAAATATGTGAAAGATTTTATGTATAGCAACTGTCCCCATTTAGTCCAAATAAAGTGAAAATTGTAATTATTGGGAGGAAAAGCTGCTAATGAGTAAACATTAGTGGGATGAAGAGTCCAAAGACCCCTTTTCACTAAAATATCTGAATTCTGGAGTTGTTGCTTATTAACCTAGGGCAAATCATTTGCTTCTCTGATATTGCTTTTTTTTTATTTGACCCTATTTTTTTTATCATGATTCAAGTGGATTGGAGATAACTCCTCAGCCTTCTTTCATCTCTGTTAGTTCATGAATCTTTAAAGGGAAATAATTTGTACAAAAAATCGGTACCAGATTCATAAAGTTATTTACCTTCTTATGTGGTTTTAAGGACAAATTAATAAACAATAATATCTGAGGGTTATTTGTAGCTCATATGGTTTTCTAAGTTTCCTCATTATGGTACAATGTTTAGCTACCATGGACAATAGAATTTTAATAAGAAACATTTTTGATAACTTAATTTTTACCCTTTTAATTTTTTTCAACAGGGTTGCTCTCATAATATGCTTCTATTAATTTATTTTGTGCCACATATCTTACTTACTCTATTATTCTAATTACATTTTGCTGTTGTTTTCTAATATGCAATACTTAACTCACTGTGATTATTATCATTAGAGCAATCATGGAGTCCCAGGACATCCTTTGAAATCATCTAAAGTGAAATATCTTATAGATGAGGAAAGTAAGATTTAGAAAGGAAAAGTGACAGGCATGCCCAAGATTAGGTAGTGGCACTGAGCCTTGCATGAAGTTCCCATGATGCCTACATGTGCTTTTTAGTATATTGGGCTGCCTCCTTTCTTTCTTTTCTTTCTTTCTTCCTTCCTTCCTTCCTTCCTTCCTTCCTTCCTTCCTTCCTTCCTTCCTTCCTTCCTTCCTTCCTTCCTTCCTTCCTTCCTTCCTTCCTTCCTTTCTTTCTTTCTTTCTTTCTTTCTTTCTTTCTTTCTTTCTTTCTTTCTTTCTTTCTTTCTTTCTTTCTTTCTTATTTTCTTTATTTCTCTTAAGACAGAAGAAAAAGAGCCAGACAAGTGCATTTAAGTATTTTGCCCAGTATGACATAGCTAGGAAGTGTCTGAGGCCAAATTTGAACCCAGGTCCTCTTTACTCCAGTCTTGGTGCTCCATGCACTGTGGTACCTACTCTCCCCCATTTTCAGTGGTTTTGGATTGAGTATTGTTGGTTAAACTTGAAAACTTAATCTTCTAAAACAATTTTTTTGTAGTCTGTACTGTACCAAAAAGGAGCTTTTCCATTTCAAAAATAAAACAGAGAAAGTAATGTATATGAAACTGTAAGTCTCACATGCAGTTGACTTTTAAAAAAATATGTCAATTGACACATTGTTTTCAAAGCTGCCCTGCTTTTCTACATTCTTCTGTTTTCTTCTGTGCATTCTTTTAAATGAATTGATTAGCTTCTTTTCATACTTTTTTTTGGGGGGGCAGGGTGCCAAACAGACAACCCTATTACTAGCCCCACTCTCTTTGTTATGTTAGTGCTTGGTTTACTGGGAGAAGGGTTGTAGCCTTGACAATGATTGGAAAGTTCAAAAGATTGGAGGATTTGGAAAGAGAAGGACACGAAAGGATACTGCAGAGGAGTCTAAGAAAAAGTGGTAGTGTGGGGAAGAGAGGAAGGGGGCACCAACAATGTCCTCTGGCATCTGCAATCACGAAGGATTGAGAGCAGGTTATTGAGTTTAACAATAAAGAAGTTGGAGATTTTGGTGAGGACAATTTGATTGGAGAAGTGGGATTGCCAAATTGTATGGATTTGAGGAGCCTATCATGAGGGATGTGAGGAAACCGAGGTAACAAGGGTAGATGGCTATTCTTGTAGGTCTGGCTGGAAAAGTGGGGAGACAACAATTCACTGAGGAAATGTGGGGTTAAACAAAAGGTTTTTTTTAAGGTTGGAGGAGACCTGCCAGGATTATTTGAGTAAGTTTCACTGGTCCATCCTGGCCCCCATATTCACTTTGGACCAAATCCTTCCCTCTAGCTAGAATGTTCCTTAGAGCAGAGGCATCAAACACATTTGGCTCAAAACACCTGTGAGAGCAGCCCAATTGTATTATAATTGGGAAATATTTAACAAAATACACATTACATTAAAACATAGGTAATATTAGA